>NC_091823.1:177317744-177917744 GCF_038994185.2 Dermacentor albipictus
ACGCGAAGGCTTTTCTGTTTAAAGTCACTATCCTATGGTGCCGTTTCTCAGGTGCCGCATGAAGCTTGTGCAGCCGAATGTGCTCCACACAGACACAGACTTCCTGTGTCTGTGTGAGCGTCGATCGCAGGGCTCTTACAAGAGCAGCTTCCGCTTGCTAGTTGTTGGTGCAGCCAAAGACTGCGCAGTGCCGCTGGGACGAACAACCTGCGTACATCCCGCTCACCGGATGCGGTAAGAACACGTCTAAAGCAAATAGCTCAGCAGATGCGGCAGCAACACGTGTAAAAACACAACATGCGAACACGCGCCATCAGTGCAGCCATTCTCTCCCGTCTCCCGCAGTCCTCACAACTAGAGAAGCTATCTAGAGAAGAAAGGAGATCGTTATGTATGGCTTTCTTATGCATTTCCGGAGCGCATGATAACGTAGACCTCAGCATTGCGTGGGATATTCTGGAAGTGGAAGGCTTAGGAAACGACTCTAGGCAGCTTTTGAAAGAAATTTGCCTAAAAATGCAGTTTGCGTTGCATGGGAAAGTATGAGGAACGATGTACAAGAGATTGAGAAAGCACTGCCCTTTATGCCAGCTGCTGTGTGTGACGTACATGGTTAGGATGGAGAGGGCACTAGAAGGAAGTAATATCGGGTTTAATCTCTCATACAAGGAAACGGGCACAGTAGTAGTGCAGCAGCTTGCAGGTTAGTTTTATGAGGGTGACATTGTGTAGCTAGCTTACAAGCCAAACTGATTAGCAACGTCTGGCTAATATCTGTGTACAGAAAGGTGAGAATTTAGGATGGAACTTTAGCGGGGAAAAGTCAAGTTTTATGATATTTTATGAAAATAGTGAACAGACAGTGTCAATACAGGGCTAGGAATTACCTCGGGTAAAATAATATATATACCTTTGTATAAGGATAAACGAATGCAGGAGGTATATGGAAGCACTGGAAAAGACAACAACATCAAAGGGGAAGAGAAATGCGACCATAATCAAACACAAAGCGCCGTGGGGATACAAAAGGTATGAGGTGCTCCAGGGTCTGTGGAAAGGTGTAATGGTTCTGTGACTTATATTTGTAGATGCGGCTGTTTGCTCGCAGTCAGAGGTACAATCAGGGCTCGATGGCAACCAAAGGCCAGTGGCGCGCCCCGCATTTGGTGCCCACAGGAAGGCTACAAGAGAAACTGTGCAGGGTGATATGGGCTGAGAAGGTTGGAGTGAGGGAAGTTCAGAGTTAGACTGATTTTGAACAACGACTGACGAGTATAGAGGGTGAGGAAAGAGAAAAGCAGAAGGCAGGGAGGTTAACCAGAATAACGTCCGGTTGGCTACACTACACAAGGGGAATGGGAAAGGGGTAAACAAAGGGGCTGTGGCCTAGACAAGCTTTTCTGAAAAACAGCTTTTTGTCACAGTCCTTCTTTCTGTATCGTTGACAGAATGAAAATAAAGATTGATTGATTGAAAAATGACAAGGAGGGAGAGGAGAGAAGTAAGTCAGGAACCTAGCAATGACTTCGCTGACGCATGTGGTCGAATAAAAATTGCATTATTAGTCACAGATGTTCAAACATATGAAAGAAAATAAATTGGTTGCGAGAATGCTAAGGTATTTGTACAGGGAAAGCATTTGATTCACCGTAGAGGAAAAGAATTATACTTCGTTTCAGACATCAGGTGCAACGCTGTGGAAGCTAGAGAGACTTCTTGTAGAGATCTGCCCAGTTCGATGTTCTTGATCGTAATAGTACGAAACTGTTGTTTATACTGGCTCTTTATTGAATAAAGGAGAATGTTTAACCTTAGAAACAAACAAACTGTCGTATACGGCTATCTAATGTGTTGTTTTAGATCAACTTGTTTTTCATTGCGTTTCTTTTAGGATTTTTATTGGCAGCCCGTCCCACCAGCCTCACGTGCACGCTCGCGCGAAAGAACACCGTTGGCACGCAGCGAAGAAAGGATGGTACGCGGGGAGTGATACATTGTCGTCACCGAACTTCCTACGTAGCTTTCGCAGCGTTGCACCTGATATCTGAAACGGTGTATAGGGAGCTTACCAGCAAGTATACCTCTGGTATAGTAAGTAACAAGGCAACAAAGAACGTCAAACGCAATGTCAGAGAGGCTGAGGCTCATGGGTGGTGGCAATGGAAAACAAAACCTGCTATGAGTAACTGCCTAGGAGGAAAAACGAAATCAGGGAAATTTGTTTATTAACTCAAAGGGAAGCACCTTAATTTTCGAAGCGAGATCAGGATCCCTTAGAACGCGTACTTATAAAGCGAGGTGCAACAAGGAACAAGAAGCATATGCTTGCTGCAGTAAAGTTATGGAAACGGTGGGGCATGTTTTATTAAAATGTGAACATGTCTGCCCAGTGGACAGTTTAGGCGCCTCCGGCCAAGCCTTTGCGTTCAGGGATAGCACGAGGAAAGCAAACATGTCCGCAGTAGATATTAGCAAGAGGCTATTGGAAGTTTGGTGGCGGTTAAGTAGGGAGATATGAAATAATGGAGGCGTAAAGAATAAATGTTCCCAATTGTCGTTCCGAAAATTTGATGCTTGGTATTCCTTTTATAGCGAAGCTGCTAAAGGCTACTTTCCGCAGGATCGTGTCCGTGTGTTAACGCAAAACTATCATCATTAGGATTGGCTCCATCATCGTCGTCTTCTTCCACAGCTGGCTCGTTGGTGCCCCTCGGCGCTACCGTGCGAGCGCACTCGTGCAAGTGCTCCCGCGTTCGTCGTCGTCATTAGTTATTTAATAAATAGTTTAATTAATGAAGATGACGTAGCATATTTTGCAGCGAAGCTGTTAAGGGCTAGTTCCCTCAGTATCATGTCCGTGTATTGACACAAAACATACGTGGGCCGATCCAGAAGATCGTGCAAGACCGGGCCGACCCGCGGTGGAGGTGCAGTTCGCCACTAAGGGGTCCGCATACACAGCTTCGCTGGTCATCCTCCTTCACAAAGTAGAAGGGCACTGAGTTTTTTTTAAGAGATACGTAGGACATCAGGCAAAATAATAAGACCTTGGCGGCGTAACTCACCGCCCCCTTTCATAGGACACGCTCATAGCTTTCATCCATCCATCTATCCATCGAGTAGTGGCATGGCTGACACTCGCCCTGCGAGGCTATGCGATCCTTTCCGTTTCGCTGGCTTGTGCGAGCCGACGCGGCACTGCTTGTATGTGCAGTCGTCCCGTGCTGCGGAACGATTTGGACATGTTTCTAGTCGTTATACCAAAAATTTACTTGACGTCAGTTGGTACAAGGTCATCGGTGAGCCACGGTGTAGTTTTTCGGTGCAGTGGTAACTACAGTATGCGGAAATTTCTTTCAGCGGCGCAAACGGGTTTATGTGCTGTGAACTATCTTCGCTGTATCGGTGCTCACTTCACAAATAGAACCGAAGAGAACCGGCGTCTGTGAATTACCAGCGTGAATTGGAATATCTTCTCGGTGTGTGGTCGCGGGGCGTGGGACCTGAATCATGGGTGCCTGCTCGTGTGTGCCCAACCCAGTGCGACCCCTAAACTTATGTAAGCGCCAATCGTTGTAACATACTTGCGTCAGACATCGGCATAGTTCTCACGCATATCAAGCCTAGTACACATGAAATCATTGTGCTATGTCTGCGCTAGCGTCTACTATGAGGTCGATGGCGTTGCTCGACGCATCGATCACTGTCGTTGAGAAATGAGCGTGATACATATAAGCTTTATACTTCGGTATTGCCTTTCTTGCCCTGTAAAGGAGTAATATCCGAAGTGTATCACATTAAAAAGAATCCGACGGCTAATTACCATAAGACGGGTGAGTGCTTCGTATAGAGGACGGAACGATATCGAAAAAAAAATAATTGGTTCTGACCTCTTCCGAAAAAAAAAAAGAAGGAACTGGCTAACGCCGCAGTGAGATCTCGCATGGTCACGCTGCATGCTTGGACCATGCGATATACAGAATAAACCGATCTGCAGACCTTTGCGCGGGGCAGTTTGCTCTAGAGGAATGATATGGCGCTTTTGGCAGCGCGCCGCCGTAATGAATACAAAGAATGGATGTGAATTGGATGGAAACCATGGCCATTTACAAGAATGAGAAACAAGATATCCGAAAGAAAAACCTGCACTACAACACGAAGGGAAGTGCCTTGCTCTTCGAGGCTCGAGCTGGTTACCTAAGGACAAAAATATACCGGAGCAAATATTCGCAGTTAGATAAGGCATGTGTATGCTGCAGCAAGCATGCGGAGTAAAGTCAGCACATCCTAATGGAAAGCAAAGGGATTCACCCAGCGACATCAGCACGTAACGTACAAGTTCCAGAAGCGCATGGATTTAAAGTAGAGGGAAGTATGAACCAGTCAGCAGTCAAGATAATGAAGAGGCGTTTAGAGTATTGGTGAAAAAAAAAAACAAGGAAGAGACTGATACGGCCGGGTCCATTACAGGCATAGGCAGTTGTACAAGGTAGATAAAAAAAAGAAGCTGTATAAAAGAATGTTAAAGTGAGAACATTGATATCATGCCTGATATCCTCTTGAGTTACTCCAGGAGGCTCGGTAATGATTTGTCCCCGCCCCGTTTCAAAGGGGATGCCAATAAATCATCATCATCATCACGCATGTTGACTCGGCGAAAGCGTATGAATAGAAACCATTGCCGCTTCGACCCCGCTACTGTGCGATTTATCTGCGGGAAATCCAACTGGGTGTTCGCTAACTTCACTCTGTTCCATTAATGTTGCCCAAGGCCGAACGGTAGAGGAGGAATAGTGACTGGCATATTAAGAAAAAGAATGAATCTGAGTGACCAAGCTCACGTACCGCTGCTACACAAAAACTGCCTGTGTCGCGGACCCTTGGCAATGCATCCTCTATAGAATAAAAATTCACCGGCGATTACAATACTCCCTAATGCAAAATTTGAGCGCGGCTCTATACGAGCTTTCATTTCGCGTGTCAATATTGTGTATTATGATTATATAGGTACAGGGTATATATTCGGAAGAGAACGCTGTGAGTAGAGTAGCTGGCGTGGACAATCTGTCTCGTGCGGCACATTGCTAACGGAACAGAGTGGGACGCGACTGCCTCGCTAATCGGGAGATCGCGTGCCGAGCGATAACGTTTGACATTTTACATACGATGAAATACGGTCACCGAATACAGATAAAGTATTCATGTCAATATAATTATGCTTGTTGGCGCATGAAAGAAACATGAAAAAGTTGGTTCGGAGAACATCAGCCAAAAAGAATTGAGACACCTGCAGCACGCACAAAAAAAAATAACCCACCTAGAATAGCTAAAATTTACGTGATTCGTAGCTTGTCTCCCGATTCTTGATTCTGTCAAATCTAGCCCATGGAGCACCTCATTTATTATTCTAGGTTGTTTCGATGTATCAACACCGCATTGGGAGGCCACCCTGGTGCAGTACTTCGCCACAACCTCCTATATGAACACAACAATCAAACCCCGGCCCTCAGTCCCCAGCAGCTGCGAAGCAACTGACCACGGTGGCGGTCAGACCTGCGACGCAGCAGAGGGTGGTAAGAATCCCTGGCTCCGGACAGGCCGCCATTGGAATATGAACCTGGCAACGTTTAACCATAGAACGTTATATAGTGAGGCGAGTCTAGCAGTGCTATTGGAGGAATTAGAGGGCAGTAAATGGGATATAACAGGGCTCAGTGAAGTTAGGAGGCCAAAAAAAACTTAGACAGTGCTAAAAAGCGGGCACGTCCTGTACTACCGGGGCTTAGCGGAGAGAAGAGAACTAGGAGTCGGATTCCTGATTAATAAGAATATAGCTGGTAATATACAGGAATTCTATAGCATTAAGGAGAGGGTGGCAGGTCTTGTTGTGAAACTTAATAAGAGGTAGGAAATGAAGGTTGTACAGGTCTACGCCTGTACAACCCTTTTTTTTTGCGGAACAGAATTATTGAATACCTTCTTCCGAAAGCGGGATAGCCGAAAGTGGACGTGGAGGAGCCCGAATGGCGAGACTATAAATGAAATAGACCTCATACTCTGCGCAAACCCGGGCATCATACAAGATGTGGACGTGCTCAGCAAGGTGCGCTGCAGTGACCATAAGATGGTAAGAACTCGAATTAGCCTAGACCTGAGGAGGGAACGGAAGAAACTGGTACATAAGAAGCCGATCAATGAGTTAGCAGTAAGAGGGAAAACAGAGGAATGCCAGATCAAGCTCAGAGCAGGTATTCGGCTTTAACTCAGGAAGAGGACCCTAGTGTTGAAGCAATGAACGACAATCTTGTGGACATTCTTAAGGAGTGTGCAAAATAAGTCGGTGGTAACTCCGTTAGACAGGATACTAGTAAGCTATCGCAGGAGCCGAAATATCTGATCAAGAAACGTCAATGTATGAAAGCCTCTAACCCTACAGCTAGAATAGAACTGGCAGTACTTTCGAAGTTAATCAACAAGTGTAAGACAGCTGACATAAGGAAGTATAATATGGATAGAATTGAAGAACCTCTCATGAACGGAGGAAACCTAAAAACAGTGAAGAAACTAGGAATTGGCAAGAATCAGATGTATGCGTTAAGCGACAAAGCCGGCAATACCATTACTAATATGGATGAGATAGTTCAAGTGGCTGAGGAGTTCTATAGAGATTTATGCAGTACCAGTGGCACCCACGACGATAATGGAAGAGAGAATAGTCTAGAAAAATTAGAAATCCCACAGGTAACGCCGGAAGAAGTAAAGAAAGCCTTGGGAGCTATGCAAAGGGGGAAGGCAGCTGGGGCGGATCAGGTAACAGTAGATTTGTTGAAGGATGGTGGGCAGATTGTTCTAGAGAAACTGGCCACCATGTATATGCAATGCCTCATGACCTCGAGCGTACCTGAATCTTGGAAGAACGCTAACATAATCCTAATC
Organism: Dermacentor albipictus; assembly: GCF_038994185.2. NCBI lineage: Eukaryota > Metazoa > Arthropoda > Arachnida > Ixodida > Ixodidae > Dermacentor > Dermacentor albipictus. The sequence continues at coordinate 177,324,681 of NC_091823.1, forward strand.
TATAAGAAAGGGGACGCCAATGAGTTGAAAAATTGTAGAGCGATCAGCTTACTGTCAGTTGCCTACAAACTATTTACTAAGCTAATCGCAAATAGTATCAGGAACACCTTAGACATCTGTCAAGCAGGGAACCAGGCAGGATTCCGTAAAGGCTGCTCAACAATAGACCATATTCACACAATCAGTCAGGTGATAGAGAAATGTACGAGAAAGTGTTTGACTCAGTCGAAACCTCAGCAGTCATGGAGGCATTACGGAATCAGGGTGTAGACGAGCCGTATGTAAAAATACTGAAAGATATCTATAGTGACTCCACAGCCACCGTAGTCCTCCATAATGAAAGCAACAAAATCCCAATAAAAAGGCGTCAGGCAGGGAGATATGATCTCTCCAATGCTATTCACAGCGTGTTTATAGGAGGTATTCAGAGACCTGGATTGGGAAGAATTGGGGATAAGAGTTAATGAAGATTACCTTAGAGCCTTGCGATTCGCTGATGATATTGCCTTGCTTAGTAACTCAGGGGACCAATTGCACTGACCTCGAGAGGCAAAGCAGAAGGGTGGGTCTAAAATTAATGTGCAGTAAACTAAAGTAGTGTTTAACAGTCTCGGAAGAGAATAGCAATTTACAACAGGTAGTGAGGCACTCGAAGTGGTAAGGGAATACATCTACTAAGGGCAGGTAGTGATGGCGGATCCGGATCATGAGGCTGAAATAATCCGAAGAATAAGAATGGGCTGGGGTGCGTTTGGCGGGCATTCTCAGATCATGAACAGCAGGTTGCCATTATCCCTCAAGAGTAAAGTCTATAATAGCTGTGTCTTACCAGTACTCACCTACGGGGCAGAAACCTGGAGGCTTACGAAAAGGGTTCTACTTAAATTGAGGACGACGCAATGAGCTATGGCAAGAAGAATGATGGATGTAACGCTAAGTGATAAGAAAAGAGCAGATTTGGTGAGGGAAAAAACGCGAGGTAATGACATCTTAGTTGAAATCAAGAATACGAAATGGGCATGGGCAGGACATGTAATGAGGAGGGAAGATAACCGATGGTCATTAAGGGTTACGGACTGGATTCCAAGGGAAGGGAAGCGTAGCAGGGGGTGGCAGAAATTTAGGTGGGTGGATGAGATTAAGAAGTTTGCAGGGACGACATGGCCGTAATTGGTACATGACCGGGGTTGTTGGGGAAGTATGGGAGTTGCCTTTGCCTTGCTGTGGGCGTAACCAGGCTGCTGCTGCTGCTGCTGCTGCTGCTGCTGCTGCTGCTGCTGCTCATGATGATGATGATGCACCGGGCTGGCGGCACTTCGTTGCATTTAGAATGCTGGAGATGCTCCAGGTTGACCGGTGGGTCTTCGCTAAATTTGTCCCCCGGAGACGCCATCCTGGCGAACTAAGGATATAAAAACGTAGAGGGATCGTAGAATTGCTTGAGCCAATCTACGTGAACAGTCTCACGAGCGCGGCGGTGCTGATCAGAAGATGGCAACGTAGGCTCTAAGACATAGTTCACGAAGAAAGTTTGCGCAATCACATGGCCATGGTGTCTCGCGAGCAACTTAGAGGAAAGGCCGGGGGTTATGGATGGTACCCAGAGCCCAAGCAAAGTGGCGGAAGGAAAGTTTGGGGCGTGAGGGCCAGCTCGACAATTTCTTTCATGGGTCTGGTATGTGGTCGTAAGGCAAGGGACACGCTGTCGGCATTCTTCAGCATGCTGCGGAGCTTGAGAATAAGGAACACATTCCCATGTGTAGGGCTGTCAGGGTAGCATTGTACCGACCATGCAGGCAGATTCGTGGCCTCAAAGTCAGAAAAAAGGAGAGAAAGCAGTGGTGCCATGAGTGGCAGTATTATAGGCGAACGGGACAAACCGAAGCACATCATCCCAGTTGGATTGGTTGGCCGCGACGTACATGACGAGCATGTCGCCAAGGGTACGGTTGAAACACTCCGTCAGCCGGTTCGTCTGCGAATGGTATGCGCTAGTGGCTTGGCACTGCTTGAGAAGCGACGCCACATCTGTTAAAATAGCGCGACTTCCATAGCTACGGAGGCCCTGATGGGCCCCGGGACGAACAACAAAATGTTGCTGTAGGAATGATGCCACATTTTGAGAAATTACAAATGGAATTGCAGGGGTTTCTGCATAGCGTGTGAAATAATCCACTGCAGCGATAATTTAGCGGCTGCTAGAACCGGTATAAGGAAGCAGACCATAAAGGTCGATTTCTACTCCTTCGAAAGGGCGGCACGGACAAGGAAGCGGTTGTAAAGGTGCGACAGTATAATTAAGGACCAACTTTCGGCTCTGGCCGTCGAGACAGCAGTGGTCGTACATATGAACAAAATTGTACATGCCCGGCCAGTAGTACGCCGGAGCCGAAGGTGTGTGCAGCTCTTTACCGCACCCGAGTGGGCACATTAGGAATCTATGTGAAACGATACATGAGCACATACATCAGGCCGAACGTGACGTGGTATTGCCAGGAACCATAGCCGACCCCCAGGAAGCTAATTGCGACGGTGCAGGGGTATGCCATGAATAACAAACTGATGTGCCCGCCGCCGTAGAGTTCTAGATGCCGGTAGAGTTGCAGGATATGTGAGGAACTCCAAAAGCGGAGAAATTCACGGGGGTTTGCTCTGCTCAAAGCACATGTCATCGATAACAAAGGCAAGGTATTCGACCAGGCCGACAGGAACTTAGTAACTTAGGAACAAAAGGAACTTAGTCAAAGGAGCGAAGATGATAGCGAAGTTTTAAGATCATCAAGCGCAAACCTGAGATCATCATCATCATCATCATCATCATCATCATCATCATCATCATCATCATCCTGGTTTCGCCCACTGTAGGGCAAAGGCCTCGCCCATACTTCTCCAACTAGCCCATTCATGTACTAGTTGTGGCCATGTTGTCCCTGCAAACTTCTTCATCTCATCCGCCCACCCAGGCACGTACCCAGGGGGGGGCCCGGGGGGGCCCGGGCCCCCCCCGAAATCAAGTGGCATACCCCCCCCCCCCCCCTCCCTCCCCACCAACGCCACTACTTCTCACACATTCCTAAAGCGCCGCCAGATCAATGTTGAGACTTGGCAGCTGTTCATCGGTCAGCATTATGCTGCCTTTTTCACTCCTTTTAGATGGCGGTAGTTATCGGCATCTCTTGTAATGTGAAGGACAGTTTTCTCACAGATTCCGCACCCGCGCGATTAACTCGAGATGCGTTCAGTTGTCACCATCTATTCAACCATCACGCGCATAGCTGTTGTTTTTGTTAGTTCAATTTTCTTTGTTTAGGCTGATCCTGGGGCTAGGAGAGGGATGCGGCTGTTACTAAGCTGGTCTGTCCTCTCATGGAACGAGTTGCGGCCGGAGAAAACGCCAATTGCGTTTAACTTTTCCCTTTGCTTCATTATTTCCTTGAGTTACGGCTCGACGCGACGCTGGCAGATGCCCGGAACCATATACACGTGATGTGGGTTAGATAAGGTGGGAAATAAGATAATGTGAAAGAGCGTCCATCATGAAACCCTGCAATAACCCTTAAACCCATAAGCAAGATGACTGTCGCCTTTACCTCGTCTGTTTTTCCCTAATTGTATAGCACTTTTCGTGCGAAATTGGCAATTGGAAACAAAAATCGCAAGGAGTTGAGAAATTAAGCGATCTACTAAGGGAGAGAGCCAAGGCAACAACCAAACTGCAAGCAAAAGCGAATAATAAAAAAGTTAACCATTGTTTATGAGAATATTTATGGATCAACATCTTTTTATTTAGAAAGCAAGTAGAGAAAACGCCACCAGAAGTGAAGAACAATTACTTGTTTTGAATGACGCTTCTACAGTTATCGGTCGAACCGCCTCACATAGCCACTTCTCTGCTGTGCTTATGTGGGTGTTTTTCTAACCTTTCGCGGTGAGCGCAGTACGTCTAGAATCGCAGAGTCAAGCGCTCTACGCGGTTGTATGGGACTGGCGGCCGCACAACGTTACGCAATTCGCGGAACTGTCAAAACTGATCAACAAGACGAAAATAACTGATATTCGAAACTATAACATGAGAAACGCTGAAGAAGCCGTAAAAAATGAACGCAGCCTGAAATCAGTAAAAAAGAAACCTGGCATAGGACCAACCATGATGTATGCACTAAAAGATAAGAAGGACAATATCATCAAAAATCTCGAAGATATAGTAATAGCAGCAGAAAAATTCTAAGCTGACCTGTATACAGTACCCAGAGGAGCCACGATACCTCACTTAGAAACAGTAATGAACAGGATACAGAAACTCTTCTATAACTAGCCGTGAGGTCAGAAGGGCCCTGCAAGACATGAAACGACGAAGAGCAGGAGGAGAAGGTGGAATAACAGTCGATTTAATCAAAGATGGAGGAGACATAATGCTTGGAAAACTGGTTGGCTCTTTATACGAAGTGTATATCGACTGCAAGGGTCCCAGAAAACTGGAAGAATGCAAACATTATACTAATCCACAAAAAGGAGAAGTTAAAGAATTGAAAAATTATAGGACCATTAGCTTGCTCCCAGTATTATAAAAAATATTTACCAATATAATATTCAATAGAATAAGGGCAACACTGGATTTTGTCAACCAAGCGAACAGGCTAACTTCAGGAAGAGGTACTTTACAATGGATCCCATCCATGTCATCAATAAGGTTATCGCGGATTCTGCAGAGTACAATAAGCCTCTCTATGTGGCTTATATAGATTACGATAATGCATTTGATTCAGTAGAGATACCAGCAGTCGTAGAGGCACTGCGTAATGAAGGAGTACAGAACACTTACGTAAAAAGCTTGGAAAGTATTGCTACATGCGTCTGGCATTTGTTTGTTTGAACGATGCGCGTGGGCGCCATCACTCCAGAAAAGAGGAGGAAGAACGAACTGGGCTCACGCTGTGAATCTAACCGGTCAGCGCTGCAACCGTTGTTGTAAATATAATATGTAAATTGTTTCTCGTCTTACTGACTCGTCCTTCGCGTAAGAATATCTACAGAGGTTCTACACCTACCTTATTTCTACACAAGAAAGGTAGGGAGATACCTATAAAGAAAGGGGTCAGACAGGGAGACACAATTTCTCCAAAGCTATTCACTGCGTGCTTAGAAGAATTCAAGCTATCAAACTTGGAAGGCTTAGGAGTAAAGATCGACGGCAAATATCTCAGCAGCCTTCCGTTTGCCGATGACATTGTTATATTCAACAACAATGCAGACGAGTTTCAACAAATGATTGGAGACCTTAACAGAGAGAGTGTAAGAGTGGGGTTGAATATTAATATGCAGAAGATGAAGATAATGATAAATAGCCGGGCAAAGGAACAAGAGATCAGAATCGCCAGTCGGCCACTAGAGACTGTGAAGGTGTACGTTTACCTAGGTCAATTCATCACAGGGAACCCTCATCATGAGAAGGAAAATTCACAGAAGAATAAAAATAGGTTGGATCGCATACGGCAGACATTGCCAGCTCCTGACTGGAAGCTTACCATTATTATTGAAAAGTAAGGTGTGCAATCAGTGCATTTTGCCAGAGCTGACTTATGGGGCAGAGACTTGAGAGCAAGTTAAGGACAGCGCAAAGAGCGATCGAACGAAAATTGCTAGGCACAACGTTAAGAGAGAGAAAGATAGCGGTTTGGATCAGAGAGCGAACGGGTATAGACGATATTCTAGGTGACATCAAGAGGAAAAAATGTAGCTGTAGGTCATGTAATGCGCCGGTTAGATAACCGTTGGACCATTAGGGTTACAGAATGGGTACCAAGAGAAGGAAAACGCAATCGAGGACGAAAAAACACTAGGTGCAGCGATGAAATTAGGAAATTCGCGGGTGCTAGTTGGAATCGGTTGGCGCAGCACAGGGGTTATTGGAGATCGCAGGGCAAGGCCTTCTGCCTGCACTGCACATGAAACAGGATGATGATGATGATGATGATGATGATGATGATGATGGAGGTGGTGGGCCCCCCCCGAAAAAGAATCCTGGGTACGTGCCTGCGCCCACCTAACTTTCTGCCGCCCCCTGCTACGCTTACCTTCCCTTGGAATCCAGTCCGTGACCCTTAATGACCATCGGTTATCTTCCATCCTCATTACATGTCCTGCCTATGCCCATTTTTTTCTTGATTTCAACTAAGGTGTCATTAACCCGCGTTTGCTCCCTCACCCAATCTGCTCTTTTCTTATCTCTTAGCGTTACACCCATCATTGTTATTTACGTAGCGTAAAGTAGTAGAACCCTTTTCGTAAGCCTCCAGGTTTCTGCCCCGTACATGAGTACTGATACAGCTGTTGTACACTATTCACTTGAGGGATAATGGCAACCTGCTGTTCATGATCTGAGAATTCTTGTCAAACGCACACCAGCCCATTTTTATTCGTCTGATTATTTCAGTCTCATGATTCGGTTCCGTGCTCACTACCCGTCCTAAGTAAATGTATCCCTTACCAATTCCAATGCCTGGCTACCTATCGTAAACTGCTGTTCTCTTCCGAGACTTAAACATTACTTTAGTTTTCTGCAGATTAATTTTTAGGCCCACCCTTTTGCTTTGCCTCTCCAGGTAAGTGAGCATGCATTGGAATTGGTCCCCTGAGTTACTAAGCAAGGCAATATCATCAGCGAATCCCAAGTTACTAAGGTATTCTTCACTAACTCTTATCGTCAATCCTTCCCAATCCGGGTCTCTGAATACCTCCTTTAAACACGCTGTGAATAGCATTGGAGAGATTGTATTTCCCTGCCTGATCTTTTCTTTTATGGGAATTTTGTTGGTTTCTCTATGGAGGACTACGGTGGCTGTGGAGCCGCTATAGATATCTTTCAGTATTTTTACATACGGCTCGTCTACACCCTGATTCCGTAATGCCTCCATGACTGCTAAGGTTTCGACTTAATCAAACGCTTTTTCGTAATCAATGATAGCTATATTATATAAGGGTTGGTTGTATTCCGCACATTTCTTTATCACCTGATTGATAGTGTAAATATTGTCACGTGGTGGTGACGTTGAATAACACAGTAGCAATACTGTGAACGACAAAGCTATTATTGGGTGAATGTGCGCCCACAAAACAGGCAAAACTTATACCACAACGATAGCGGCGAACACGCTCGGCGATCGTCGAAAATCTAATCAGCGGGTCAAGCGCGTCGGCTTTTATACAGCAGTCATCGAATGTTCCAGACCAAACGTTGGGACACGCATGCCTTCTACAAAGTTCTACACCATTCGTGTCAAGCGATGAAATCAGATAACACAAGGTTCGGCGACAACAGATAGCGGATAGAAGCATCGCTAACTTTCTAGAAACTTCGGATACATGCAGGCGCGTCCCGCGCTGTGCGATAACATTTGTTAGGCGGCAAAACGTGTCGCCCGATAAAGACAAGTACACGTGCCAATACCCCCTCTTAAAAAGCATCGACCCGATGCTGCAAACAAACGAAAGTAATAAATAAGCACTCATAGCAAAGAAAAAAACAAAATAAGGAACGTTTGTTAGCGTCCGTAAAACGGTGTAAGACGCACCACGTGGACCACTTCAGGTCGTGCGCGACGTCGCTGTGAATGCGAAATGCCGTCTGGCACGACCTCATGGTCCAGTGCGCCAATACGTCGGATGACCTTGTAGGGTCCGAAATAGCGTCGCAATAGTTTATCACTCAGTCCTCGTCGGCGTATCGGGGTCCATACCCAAACACTGGCGCCGGGCTTATACTCGACGAAGCGTCGTCGGAGGTTGTAGTGTCTGCTGTCGGTCCTCTGCTGGTTCTTGATTCGCAGGTGGGCGAGCTGTCGGGCTTCTTCGGCGCGCTGGAGATAGGTAGCGACGTCAAGATTCTCTTCGTCAGTTACGTGCGGCAGCATGGCGTCGAGCGTCGTCGTCGGGTTCCTGCCGTAAACCAACTTGAACGGCGTGATCTGTGTTGTTTGTTGCACCGCCGTGTTGTAAGTGAACGTTACGTACGGCAGGACGGCATCCCAGGTCTTGTGTTCGACGTCGATGTACATTGCTAGCATGTCGGCGAGGGTCTTATTCAGCAGCTCCGTAAGACTATTCGTCTGTGGGTGGTAGGCAGTTGTCTTCCTGTGCCTTGTCTGATTGTATTGCAGAATGACCTGGGTGACCTCCACTGTAAAGACCGTTCCTCTGTCGGTGATGAGGACTTCTGGGGCGCCATGTCGCAGCAGGATGTTTTCGACAAAGAATTTCGCTACTTCGGCGGCGCTACCTTTCGGCAGAGCTTTAGTTTCAGCGAAGCGGGTGAGGTAGTCCGTCGCCACGACGATCCACTTATTTCCGGTTGTTGATGTCGGAAAGGGTCCCAACAAGTCCATCCCGATCTGCTGGAATAGTCGGCAAGTAGGCTCGATTGGCTATAGTAATCCGGCTGGTCTTGTCCGTGGTGTCTTGCGCCGCTGACAGTCTCGGCATGTTCTGACATAACGGGCGACGTCGGTGGTCAGGCGCGGCAAATAATACCTTTCCTGTATCCTCGACAGCGTCCGGGAGAATCCAAGGTGCCCAGCGGTTGGATCGTCTTGTAGGGCGTGTAATACTTCTGGACGCAGTCCTGACGGGACAACAAGAAGGTAGTTGGAGCGCACTGGTTAAAATTTCTTCTTTACGAGTAGGTTGTTTTGAAGCGAGAACGAAGACAATCCTCGCTTAAATGCCCTAGGGACAACGTCGGTGTGCCCTTCCAAATGCTCGAAGAGGTTTTTCAACTCCGGGTCTGCTCGCTGCTGTTCAGCGAAGTCTTCTGCGCTTAAAATGCCGAGGAAGGCGTCGTCATCTTCGTCATCTTGCGGCGGCGAGTCAATGGGGGCGCGTGATACGCAATCGGCATCAGGGTGCTTTCGTCCGGACTTATAGGTTACAGTGATATCATATTCTTGCAGTCTTAGGCTCCACCGCGCCAGCCGTCCTGAAGGATCCTTTAAATTCGCTAGCCAACACAAAGCGTGATGGTCGCTGACGACTTTGAATGGCCTGCCATATAGGTACGGGCGAAGGTTCGCTGTGGCCCAAACGATGGCGAGGCATTCCTTTTCGGTTGTAGAATAATTGCCTTCCGCTTTTGACAACGACCGGCTAGCGTAAGCTATCACTTGTTCATGATCATCTTTTCTCTGGACTAGCACGGTACCGAGGCCTAGGCTACTGGTGTCAGTGTGGATTTCGGTATCGGCGTGCTCGTCGAAGTGCGCAAGTACGGGCGGCGACTGCATGCGTCGTTTGAGTTCTTGAAATGCGCCGGCCTGCGGTGTTTCCCACTTGAACTCGACGTCACATTTAGTTAGCTGTGTCAGCGGCTCAGCGATACGTGAAAAGTTTTTGACAAATCGCCTGTAGTAGGCACACATGCCAAGAAATCTACGCACTGCCTTCTTGTCGATGGTCTGTGGGAACTTTGCAATGCCAGCTGTCTTCTTCGGGTCAGGGCGAACTCCAGACTTGCTGATGACGTGGCCTAGGAACAGAAGCTCAACGTAAGCGAAGCGGCACTTTTCTGGCTTCAGAGTGAGTCCTGATGACTTGATGGCCTCTAGAACTGTCGCAAGCCGCCTAAGGTGATCGTCTAAATTTTCGACGAAGGCGACGACGTCATCCAAGTAAACAAGAGAGGTCTGCTACTTCAATCCTGCTAACACAGTGTCGATGACGCGCTGGAATGCTATAGGCGCCGAGCAGAGTCCGAGTGGCATGACCTTGAACTCGTAGAGGCCGTCTGGCGTGATGAAGGCGATCTTTTCGCGATCTCTCTCGTCGACTTCTATTTGGCAGTAGCCAGACTTGAGATCCATCAACGAGAAGTATTTTGCATTGCAGAGCCGATCTAATGCGTCGTCTATCCGTGGTAGGGGGTATACATCCTTCTTTGTGATTTTGTTCAGTCGACGATAATCGACGCAGAAACGTAAGGTGCCGTCCTTTTTCTTCACCAAGACAACAGGGGATGCCCACAGGCTTTTCGACGGCTGGATGATGTCGTCGCGCAGCATTTCGCCGACTTGTTGTCTTATAGCTTCACGTTCTCGCGGCGAAACTTGGTAAGGGCTCTGGCGGAGTGGTCGAGCGCTCTCCTCGGTTATTATGCGATGCTTGGCGAATAGTTTTTGTCGAATCCTCGATGACATCGAAAAGCAGCCTTTGTATCGTTGGAGCAGACTTTTGAGCTGCTGTTGCTTAATCACGGAGAGACTTGGATTAATGTCGTAGTCTGGTTCGGGAACCATGGTCGTCGGGGTAGATGTGGCGGAATCCGAGAGGACAAACGCAGCACTGGTTTCCATAATTTCCTCGATTCACGCGATCGTCGTGCCCTTGTTGATGTGCTTGAACTCCTGGCTGAAGCTTGCCAGCAACACTTCAGTTTTCCCTGCATGCAGTCGAGCGATCTCTCTTGCGACGCAAATTTCACGGTCTAGCAGTAGACGTTGGTCACCCTCGATGACTCCTTCTACGTCGGCAGGCGTTTTGGTGTCTACGGATTTGACAATGCCGGAGCAAGGCGGGATGCTTACTTGACTTTCGAGCACACTTAAGGCATGATGACTACTAGAGCTCTCCGGCGGTATCGCTCGATCTTCCGACAGCGTTATGGACTTCGACTTCAGGTCAATGATTACGCCGTGTTGGTTCAGGAAGTCCATGCCGAGAATGACGTCTCACGAACACTGTTGGAGGATAACGAAGGTGGCAGGGTAAGTGCGGTCATGAACGGTAATTCTTGTCGTGCAGATTCCAGTTGGCGTAATGAGGTGTCCTCCAGCGGTCCGAATTTGGGGACCCTCCCATGCAATCTTAACCTTCTTCAACTGGGTCCACTCATTACGGAATAATTGACCCCTGCGTCGACTAAGGCAGTGACTGCGTGGCCGTCGAGAAGCACGTCGAGGTCGGTGGTTCTTTGTCTGGCGTTGCAGTAGGGTCTTGGCGTCGGATCACGGCTGCGTCGTGTTGAACTGAAGCTGGAACGTCGCGTCGTCAAGTCGTCTTTCGTTGGTGTAGTCTTGGCTTCCCGACATTTTCGGGCCGGTGGCGTGTCGTCGTTAGGTCGTCGAGACGGTTTCTTCGTCGTCTTCGTCGGCGGCGGAGGGTCTTCGTCAATTCGACGAACAGCAACCGCACCACCATTGGTTGCTGCTTTTAGTTTTCCGGATATGGGCTCGCAGAGCGGCCCCGGGCTGGGCCGGCGCATGGTCGGCGCTGCGGCGACAGGTAGCGGCTTGGTGACGGCGAACGAGACGGTCGTGGAGGGCTCCATTGAGTAGCGGTGAGGTAGTCGGCGATGTCACGTGGGCGCTCTCCAAGCTGTGGACGCGGCGCGTTGACGGCGAATCCTCTCAGTCCCAAGTCGCGGTATGGGCATCGGCGATACACATGGTCGGCTTCTCCGCAGTGATAGCAGAGCGGGCGGTGGTCGGGTGCTCGCCAAATGTCTGTCTTTCTCGGGTAGCTGCGCTGGGCGACGGGTGGGCGTGCTGGCGGCGGCGGTGGTGGTCGACGGAATTGCAGCGTTGCAGTGCCCTGGCGCGGTCGTGGAGGGGGACCTTGACGGCGGGCGACGGCGGCGTAGGTCATCGCTTCTGGCTGGGGCTGCGATGATTGTGGTTGTAACTCGGGAACTCCGAGCGATCGCTGAACTTTTTCGTTGACAATTTCGACGACTGTGGCCACTTGAGGTTGCGATGAAGGGAAGATCCTTTGGAGCTCCTCTCGTACGACTGCCCTGATGGTCTCGCGCAGGTCGTCGGTTGCCAGTGACTGACCTCCGGCGTAGTTTGTCGAGCTCGTGTAGCGGTTGAATTGCCGGTTCCGCAATTCGAGTGTCTTCTCAATGCTGGTGGCCTCGCGAAGGAACTCTTCTACGGTCGTCGCTGGGCTTCGTATCATTGCGCTGAAAAGTTTCTCCTTTACACCACGCATCAGCAGGCGGACTTTCTTCTCCTCGGACATTTTCGTGTCGGCGTGGCAGAACAGACGGTTCATTTCCTCAGTGAAGATCGCGATCGTCTCATTCGGTAGCTGCGCTCTGGTCTCCAGCAGAGCGTGGGCTCGTTCTTTTCGCACGACACTTGTAGATGTTTGCAGAAAGCCGCTTCGGAACAGGTCCCACGTCGTCAAGGTGGCTTCTCGATTCTCCAACCACAACCTGGCGGCATCCTCCAATGCGAAATAAACATGTCGCAGCTTGTCTTCGTTTGCGCAGCTGTTAAACGTAGCGACCCTCTCATACGTTTCCAGCCAGCACAAATGTGGAACCGCGGAACGCCGGTGGTTCCCTGGGCTGCTGCAGCACGATGGGGCGCTGGGGCTGCCATTGAAGTTGCTTTGGACACAATGTACTTGGTCTCAGGTAAACGTCCGTGCTCCGGGAGCAGTTGTTGAAGACGGCGGCTTGCTCGATGTTCCGGGATGGCGCTGGTGTTGACTTTGCGGTCCGGGCTTGAATTACGGCTTGTCGGGGGCGTCTGGTACATGAACGTAAAGCACCTCCACCAGATGTCACGTGGTGGTGACGTTGAATAACACAGTAGAATTACTGTGAACGACCAAACTAATTTTTATTGGGCGAACCTGTGCCCACAAAACAGGCTACACTTATAGCACAACGATAGCGGCGAACACGCTCGGCGATCGTCGAAAATCTGATCAGCGGGTCAAGCGCCTCGGCTTTTATACAGCTGTCATCGAATGTTCCAGACTAAACGTTGGGACCCGCATGCCTTCTACAAAGTTCTACACCATTCATGTCAAGCGATGAAATCAGATAACACAAGGTTCGGCGACAACAGACAGCGGATAGAAGCATCGGTAACTTTCTAGAAACCTCGGATACATGCAAGCGCGTCCCGTGCTGTGCGATAAAATTTGTTAGGCGGCAAAACGTGTCGCCCGATAAAGACAAGTACACGTGTCAATATGGTCTATTGTTCAGTAGCCTTTGCGAAATCCTGCCTGATCCTTTGGTTAACAGAAGCCTAATGTGTTCCTGATTCTGTTAGCGATTACCCTAGTAAATATTTTGTAGGCGATCGGTCTATAATTTTTCAAGTCCTTGGCATCCCCTTTCTTATGGATTAGGATTATGTTAGCGTTCTTCCACGAGTCCGGTACGTTCGAAGTCATGCGGCATTGCGTATACAGGGGCCAGTTTTTCTAGAAGAATCTGCCCACCATCCTTGGACAAATCTGGTGTTGCCTGATCTTCGCCAGCTGGCTTCCATCTTTGCGTAGCTCCCAAGGCTTTCTTTACTTCTTGTGGCGTTATTTGTGGGATTTAAAATTCCTCTAGACTATTCTCTCTTCCATTATCGACGTAGGTGCCACTGGTACTGTATAAATCTCTATAGAACTCCTCAGCCACTTGAAAGATCTCATTCATATAACTAATGATATTGCCGGCTTTGTCGCTTAACGCATACATCTGATTCTTTCCTATTCCTAGTTTCTTTTTCACTGCTTTTAGGCTTCCTCCATTCCTGAGAGCATGTTTAATTCTATCCATATTATACTTCCTTATGTCAGCTGTCTTACGCTTGTTGATTAACTTGGAAAGTTCGGCCAGTTCTATTCTAGCTGTAAGGTTAGAGGCTTTCATACATTGGCGTTTCTTGATCAGATCGTTCGTCTCCTGCGATATTTTACTGGCATCCTGTGCGACTTCTATTGCGCATTTCACAATTATGCCCTGTACTGAAGGCACTGGCCAGTGGGCATGGTCATCCAGCCCTCTAACAGTCCGTGGGCATCTCCGGTTGTCCTCGTTAAAAAAAAGGATGGCTCCATTCGGTTCTGCGTACACTATCGTGGTCTTAACTGAATAACGCGCAAAGATGTCTATCCTCTGCCGCGCATCGACGATGCCTTGGACTGTCTGCAGGGAGCGGAATTCTTTTCGTCGCTGGATTTGCGGTCCTGGTACTGGCAAGTGCCAATGGCAGAGGCCGATCGTCAAAAGACAGCCTTCGTAACGCCTGATGGGCTATATGAATTTACTGTCATGCCGTTCGGCCTTTGCAACGCGCCTGCCACTTTCGAGCGAATGATGGACACCATTCTTCGAGGGCTGAAGTGGAAAACGTGCTTCTGTTATTTAGATGATGTTGTGGTTTTTTCCACCGACTTTGCGTCGCACCTCAGCCGCCTCGAGCAAGTACTTGCATGCCTCTCCACTGCAGGACTGCAACTAAATTTGAAGAAATGTCACTTCGGCGCTCGTACGCTTACTATTCTCGGCCATGTAGTTTCAAAAGACGGTATCCTTCCGGACCGCACTAAACTTAGCGCCGTATCCTAGTTCCCTAAACCAACCACCATGAAGGAGCTTCGCAGCTTCATCGGCCTGTGCTCATATTCCCGACGCTTTGTCCGTAACTTTGCCTCTGTCATTTCCCCCTTGACGCAGCTTCTCGCCGGCAGTTCTGACCTATCAGCCTGGTCCTCGGCGTGTGACGACGCATTCCAAGAACTACGACGCGTTCTCACCTCGCCTCCAGTACTGCGACACTTCGATCCCTCTGCTCCAACTGAGATCCATACGGACGCTAGTGGTGTCGGGCTCGGCGCTGTCCTCGCACAACGCAAGGATGGCTTCGAAGAGTACGTCGTTGCGTATGCCAGCCGCACCCTTACCAAAACCGAGGCGAACTACTCGGTTACTGAGAAGGAATGTCTGGCCATCATTTGGGCTATCGGCAAATTTCGTCCTTATGTGTACGGACGTCCATTTGACATCGTGACCGACAATCATGCCCTATGCTGGTTATCTTCACTAAAATATCCAACTGGTCGGCTTGCCCGTTGGGCATTGCGCCTACAAGAGTACGACATCCGCGTTGTTTACCGCTCAGGCCGCAAGCATTCAGAGGCACGCGCTCTATCCCGGTCACCCCTGCCCTATGATCCTGTCCATTCGTCTATCTCTACCTGCGATGCCTTCGCCCTCAACATTTCCGACATGCCATCAGAGCAGCGCAAAGACCCATGGATCTCTTCGCTTATTGACTTCCTGTCCAGCCAGTCGCCAGCACCGATCTCTCGGACGCTTCGTCGCCAAGCCACGCACTTCATCATTCGGGATAACCTGCTGTACCGCCGCAACTACAATTCCAGCGGCCGTAAGTGGTTGCTTGTTATACCCCGACACCTCCGCTCCGACATCTGCGCCACGTTCCACGACGACCCACAATGCGGCCACGCTGGTGTATTAAAGACATACTCTCGCCTCCAGCTTCGGTACTACTGGCACGGTATGTACCGTTTCGTTCGCCAGTATGTCCGGTCATGCCACATATGCCAACGACGCAAGACGCCACCTCAACATGCCACCGGCCCCTTGCAACCTTTACCATGCCCCGCGCGCGCGTTCGACCGCGTCAGCATTGACCTATACGGTCCGCTTCCCAACACTCCAAGCGGCAACCGCTGGGTTATTGTTGCTATCGACCACCTCACGCGGTACGCTGAAACTTCAGCCCGAGCATCTGCCACAGCAAAAGACGTCGCCAGTTTTATCCTTCAAAATCTGATTTTACGCCATGGAGCACCTCGAGAATTACTGAGCGACCGCGGTCGCGTTTTTCTCTCAGACGTCATTGCAGCTTTGCTAAAGGAGTGTCGCATCATTCACCGCACTACCGCAGCATATCATCCTCAAACTAATGGGACGACAGAACGTTTCAACCGCACCCTTGGTGACATGATGGCCATGTATGCTTCATCTGACCACTCCAATTGGGATCGCATTCTACCTTTCGTCACCTACGCTTACAATACCGCCACGCAAAGCACCACTGGGTTCTCCCTTTTCTTTCTCGTTTACGGACACGAACCTTCATGCACTATGGACACGATTCTACCTTACCGGCCAGATGCTTCGGACGACTGTTTCTAGAGCGGCTGCTTACGCCGAAGAATGTCGCCAGCTCACTCGTTCGTTCGCATCCCAGGACCAGTGGCGCCAAAAGCTTCGCCACGATTCATCCACTACGGCTACGTGCTTCGCGCCTGGCTCGCTGGTCTGGTTGTGGGTGCCCTCTACTGCTACAGGCCTTTCCTCCAAGCTGCTCTCCAAGTACCACGGTCCTTATCGGGTACTGAAACAAACATCCGCGGTCTACTACCTCATCGAACCACTCGAAACGCCTTCCGACCAGCGTCGTCGGGGCCAGGAAATTGTCCACGTCGCCCGGCTCAAGCAGTGCCATGACCCACCTGTGTTCTCCTGTCCTTAAGTCGCCAGGATGGCTACTCTTTCGGTGGGGAGTGATTGTACTGAAGGCACTGGGCAGTGGGCATGGTGCTGGTGTGCTGGTGCATGAGAAGACGACGTGAAGTGCTTGCTTCCCCGTTACGATATAGCGCCGACCTGTTTAAGCCTAGCGCTACAACCTATAACTAGTGACCCTTCTGCTAGGCGAACACCCCCATTGCAGCCATAAGATTGTCGTTCATATCTTCGACAGTAAGGTCCTCTTCTGAGTTAAGGCCGAATACCTGTTCTGTAGCTTGATCCGGAATTCCTCTATTCTCCCTCTTACCGCTAACTCATTGATAAGATTCTTATGTACCAGTTTCTTCCATTCCCTCCTCTAGTCTAGGCTAATTCGAGTACTTACCATCAAACGGTCACTGCAGCGCACCTTGCTGAGCGCGTCCACATCATGTATGATGCCAGGGTTAGTGCAGATCTGCACTAACCCTGGCATCTTTGAAGACCCTTCATCTTCGAAGATGAAGTCTACTTCATTTATAGTCTCGCCATTCGGGCTCCTCCACGTCCACAATCGGCTATCCCGCTTGCGGAAAAAGGTATTCATTATCCGCATATTATTCTGTTCTGCAAACTGTACTACTAATAATAACTCTCCCCTGCTATTCCTAGAGCCTATACCTTATTCCCCCACTGCCTTGTCGGCAGCCTGCTTCTTGCCTATCCTGGCATTCTTGCCTATCCTGGCAGTATAGAGTATTTTGTTTTGACTTTACCCATCGCCGATGCCACGTCTTCATAGAAGCTTTCGACTTCCTGGTCATCACGACTGGATGTAGAGGCGTAGACTTACACGACCTTCAATTTGTACCTCCTATTAAGTTTCACAACAAGACCTGCCACCCTCTCGTTCATGTTATAGAATTCCTGTATGTTACCAGCTATATTCTTATTAATCAGGAATCCGAGTCCTAGTTGTTGTCTCTCCGCTAAGCCCCTGTAGCACAGGACGTGCCCACTTTTGAGCAGTGTATATGCTTCTTTCATCCTCTAACTTCACTGAGCCCTATTATATCCCGTTTACTGCCCTCCAATTCCTCCAATAGCACTGATAGACTCGCGTGACTAGATAACGTTCTAGCGTTAAATGTTGTCATGTTCAGATTCCAATGGCGGCCTGTCCTTATTAGCAAGTGTTGGCTAAATTAAAGGCCAGCATATCGAGGGAGAAGTGCGTCGGCGTCTTTAATTCAGCCATCTTCATCGAACGTCACTAGTAATACCACTCGTCACTGCCGAGGCTGCTGGTTATCGTCAAGGGCGTAGGAGCAGAAAGAGACATCGCAGCTGCCACTGTTCGGACCAGCCCATCGTCACATCGACTGTATGCCTTCGATCTCATTCCGTCTAGGTCAACCGCTTCATTTCTTCGTCGTTCTGCACTGTAAATGTAGCTGCTGCAGTCCCCGGAGGTGATACCGCGCCGATGACTCAGGCAGGGATCCTTAGCGCCTGTCCTGTCAGCTTCTCCTTTTTTCGTCTCTGCTGCTGTCCGATGCGCGCGGACAAACGCGCCCCACCTTACGTTTTGGTAAGCTGGAATCCTTTGGTAACGAGAATTCTTATTAGACGTTGAGGTGGATGGTGTCTCATTCATATTTCTGGTAGGCACCGTGGTGCGCAGTCGTGAGAAAAAGGGAGCGAGAGAGAGACAAAAAGGCTTGTATGAAGATTGCTAGATCAACATTTTCTTTCAACCAAGGGCAAAGAAACATTATCAGCCGCTTTTACAATGCCCCCACTGCAGCGAAAAAAACGCATTTACACTCGGACAGAGGGTCGCGGAGATGACGCTCTCGAGGTTGAGTGAATTTACCCGTGGGGTGCTTGTGCCAATAAACTGTTTTCCTTTACTGAACCGTCGCAAAAGGCCGCTGAAAAAAGAAATGCTTTCCTTCTGGAGTAGTGCTGGTAAACGGGCTAGTTGGCCGCGCGATTCTCAATTTGTGCTACCAGCGCATTAAGAAAGGTACCCAAGGTTCGTTTGCTTTTGGCACTCATTAATTATGTCAAGGGGCAAAAAGAGGGGACGTAGCAGTGTTTTTGGCGTCTCCTGTTTGTTTGTTCCTGTTCTACCACCCTGGTAGCACGAATCAAAAATTATTCTAGAGCGAGACGCGGCATTTGCTCCATTTTTATTTTGTAGAGCTCCCAATGCGAACACTTTCTGTTCGTTTAGGGCATTTCTAACGAGACAAGAAAATAAAAAGAGTATAAAGCGCGAGTTAACTCGAGGTGTTCGTTGTTAATTTGCTTTTCTTATTATTTTAGTGTGAGGGGTTTGTTCTAAGTTATAACATATGTATGTACCGGGGCAAGAGCAAGAAAAGAAGAAGAAAGAAATAGCCCGTATGGTAGCTGTAGCGGCACGTGTTCCTGTCACCTACGTTATTTCACGCAGTAGCTCCTGCTTTGCACCTCTGATAGCGCAGCTGCAAATTATTTAACAACTAAAAAAAACTGCCGAGACTCCGCCCACTTTCTGCATGCAGCGCACTTTTGCTTTCACCGCCGTTGACTACATTAGGAGAAGAATGGAAGGTATTCCTAAGACGGGCAATGCACGCTGTTCTTCAAACGATCTTGCCCCCGCTTTTGCTCGAGAAGGGCAATTGCATTCCTCGAGTGCGTGGAAGTTTTTTTTTTTCCAAATTGGAAGTAGCGCACTTCAAAGGGAACACCAAAAGTAACCAGAAAAAGGAAGCCGAGGAATGGCAGCAGTTTTTGGCTGAACTCGGTCCCTTTAAGAAGAACGCTTTGAATAATGAAAATTGGGTTGCGCCGCTCAGCTAGCAGCGTCGCGGCCACACCCTCGCTTTGTTCGCGATCTGGTTGCCAAGGGAACGGGCTTTCTAGCCTGCAAAGTGCCGTAACTAAACGAAAAACAAGACTGAAGCGAGACTCAGAAATAACGCCTTTTCGGACAAGAAGCAAATATAAGCTTTTGTTCCTCTATATAGGAAAAATAAATACAGATAGGGAGAGTATTCAGTGAAGGAAAGGGCAGGGAACAAAGGGCCCTTACTTGTGCAGCAGAAGAATATGAGGGTCGATGAAACGGTAAGAGGGAGAATAGCCCGAATGCAGCAGTTCGTTACTAATGAAGGTGTTTAAATGAGTTAATGAGCTCTGGCGCAGCTTAGGAAGTTGCTAACTAGCGACTTGCCTCGGCAACACTAGTGCGAACTCGGCGAATCGAAATTCAAGATGGGAGCGAGGGGGCAGGGAAGCGCCACTCTGTACCCAGATTACAAAGTTCGTGCGTGCGTTAGATTGAGCCACTTTTCGATAGGAAAAAAAAACACTTCGTTAAACTTGTTTTAATAGTTTCCGATAGCAATTGCTTGACGACGGCTCGGGTTCTTTTTACAGCAGTGTGAACCAAGAGGACAGGAAAACTTGAAAATTGAGCGCTGCCGTGTGATTACCTATCAAATTGCAAAGCTTCGCGACCCAAGTACTACAGGCGCCGTCGAACAACTACTTATTTGGGTGGTCGCGCCTACCTGATAGCTATCCGGCAACAGAAGCACTCATTTTTTCATTAAGACCTACCCCGCATGCTCAGCACTAACCCCCCAAAAATTTTGGCAGGTTATCAATCCCCTGTCATTCCCTGGTGTCAGAATTCCGAAAGATGGTGAAATTTCACCTGATACTGACTGTGCGAAACTGTTTAACAACGCATTTTCATCTGTTTTCACTACCGAACCACACGTGCCTCTTCCTGTTTTCCCTGTTGCTGTCATCGCTCCAATGCCGCATATTATTTTTTCACCAGATGGAATATCCGCACTAATTGATAATCATAAATTATCTTCATCAGCTGGTGTTGACGATATCACGTCAAAGCTTCTGAAAAAACACGAATCGCATCTCTGCCATGTATTCAACCCTGCTGTATTCTCAATCACTATCATTAGGCATGCTCCCTAACGAGTGGAAAAAGAGCAAGGTCGTTCCAGTCTACAAATCAGGTAACCGTAATTAACTCTTCAATTATCATCCAATATCCATAACTAGTATCCCTTGCGAAATAATGGAACATGTCATATGCTCACACGTAAATAATTTCCTAGACAGTAACAACTTTTTCCACCCGTCGCAACATGGCTTCCGTAAAGGCCTGTCATGTGACACTCAATTAGCTACATTTCTGCATCACCTACACTCAAATCTCGATACTAACACTGTGACCGATATCATATTTCTTGACTTTGCAAAGGCGTTTGATAAAGTAACTCATCAACGCTTATTATTAAAACTTTCTCGCTTGAACTTCCGCCCCAATGTCCTAACATGGATAATAGTATTTCTTAGTAACCGATCACAGTCCATCAGTGTTAACAATACTACCTCAGAATTTCTTCCCGCACCATCAGGCATACCCCAAGGTTCAGTCTTAGGTCCCCTCCTACTCCTAATATACATTAAGGATCTTCCATTGCATGTTTCTTCTCAGATTCGTATGTTCGCCGATGATTGCCTTGTCTGTCGAACTATCACTAATAGAAATGACTGCGTTTATCTCCGAAATTACCTGAACAACATTACAGCCTGGTGTGATCACTGGTTAATGGTCTTAAACAATAATCAATTTAAATCTATGTCAATTTCCCGCAGCCGTAATCGGCATGACTTTCTCTACACAATTAATGACATCCCAATCGACATTGTAAACTCTATTAAGTACTTAGGTATTACGATCACGCATGATTTAAACTAGTGCTCGCCTATAACTAACATCATATCATCTGCTAACAAAACCTTGGGATTTCTGAAACGCAACCTCCGCAATGCTCCACAATAGGTGAAACTACTAGCTTATAGAACACTTGTTAGGCCAAAACTCGAACACGCATCACCCATACGGCATCCTCACCAGATTTACCTCAGCAACGCATTAGAATCCATACAAAACTGCGCCGTAAGATACATTCACTCGACATACTCATATGATATCAGCGTATCAGCATTAAAAGTAGAGTCTGGTTTGGACACACTAGCGCACCGTCGCCGTATCGCGAGCTTATCATTATTCTATAAATTCTACACCAGCTCGCTTCGCCATGCACCTTACATTTTACCACCTTCACGCATATCGCTGCGCACAGGGCACCCACTAAATGTTGCTCGCCCTAGCGCGCGCATTGTCACCTGCTCGTCATCATTCTTTCATCGTACAGCTAAAGACTAGAACGGCCTTCCCCACCACATCGCTACCATCGCCACCTCATCTGCCTTCGTGGAAGAAGTAATGAGTGTTCTGTCTATAAAATAACATAGTGGGCAACCTCCTGTATTTTTTTGTACCACCCACTCCTTATGTAATACCCCGCAAGGGGTCTTTAAGGTAATAAAATGAAATGAAATGAAATGAAATTTCAGAAAGCTCAGAACGGCTGTTAAACAAGCATGGAGGCTAAATGAAAAAAATTAAGTGAATAAAATATTCATATGCAAAGATATCTATGCAGAAACTACGTTACCCGACAACGGATATAGACATTCTCTTGCGCTCTGGCGTACCTAACCACCTTTGATGACGTGGGTTGCCTTGGCTGTCTTTGGTACAGCAGCAGAGGTTGATCGAGCCACAATTCTTTCACGCATTCGGTGGTGAAGTACGGCTGCGCGGTGTGTCACCTTAGCCCAATGTGTTGTAAAGGCTTTGAAACAATTGTTTTTGAAGGACGAAAACATATAATGGTCAAACCTTCGTTATTATCATCGTAGTCATGTCGTTATTGTTATTTACCTAATGATGACATCCTGTTAAAATAGGCCAAAAAAGGGACGGCAATCCTAATGACCAAACTTGAACTCCAGTCACTTAGGAATCTAGGAAAACAGAAACCAAAGAAAAACAATTATGCAAATCTAAGGCAAATGATAGAATATGCTACGTGTGAAGTGAAGCCATGATGGCGAATAAGTGAGAGAAGAAACACTGACGCAACGAGGACACAACGTTGTCTTCGAGACAAATTTTATTCGACAGCAGCAGACTTATACATGCAGAAAATATGAAACAGAGAAAGAAAACATACGAAACTGGAAGCCGTGACACGCGCAAAACAAATACATGCGTAAAAAAGAAGTCAACAGATGACGTCATTCAGGCACACCTTGAGCGTTTCAGATATAAACGTTATTTATCTTATAGGTGCAAGGAGGGCATGCTCAGGAATGCGTGGTCACAGTGCACAATCTCCTCCGACTGTGTTGTTTTCCTTACTGTATGGCCGGGGCTGCATGAAAGAACCATGTCGTTTCCAAAGACAGGCGTAAAGCCGCAACCCCGGTCATGAATGGCACGATGGCCGGACGCAGTTGTCTGAACACTGTAGCTGTTTTCTCGAAGTCTGGTAATCAGATGCCTTCCGTCTGGCCTACGATAAAGGTATTGCCTACACAAGTCTTTCCACACAGGGCACAAATGTATTCCTGTGATCCGTCTTACAGCCTTTCCAGTTGTTCTGCAATGTAGTTCCCCTGCACAGGTTGTGATGAGGTTGTGATGAGGTTGTGATGAGGTTGTGCAGAGAACACAACCTCACCCAGCCTTTTATTCTATCTTCCAAGTCTATAAGAGAAAATTTACACGTAAAATAAAACTGCTATTTTAATTTTCCCCCGGACCTCCATTTGGCAGAGTGCTGCTCCCCGCGGCAAATGTCTTTCGCGTCCCTTAACAAACCCTCCTCAACTGACAACATAATGTTTTGAGGAAAACCAGCATTCTTGAGGCGGAACACTTGAGCCGAAAAACGCGTCATCCACCTTGTGGTTTCATGATTGGCGCAGTAAATTTTGCAATGCTAAGTGCGTGATCGCGCGGTTAACGAGCTTGGAGTCCGCTGACGAGTATGGGAGCAAAGGCTTCTGAGCTTACACTGCCTGCAGGCATGTGGTCACATAAGAACCAGTCTCAAATCAAGGAAGCTGATGACATCGTCTCAGGCAGCTCAGCATAACCTCAGAGGTCGGAGCTCGTCTTCAAACGGTGTCAGAATGTGCATGTTGTCTTGCTCATAGCTTACATGATCTGCTTCAACAAAACCAAGAGAAGCATTCATGTAACGGAAACCCTTACGACATAGGTTCCTTGTAACCATGTGGCGATAATTCTTACAGCGTGTCTCATGAACAGGTCAATAATAATCAGTGCTATGCATGACCAAATCCAAATAGTATAACGTTCAAAATACATGTCCCCATCCCAGACGAAAAAGACAGCAAGAGGAGATCAAAAACGAGGCCACAGGAAATCCGGACTTCTCTGCTAAGGCTACAGCGCCAAACGTGTTTATTGCATCCTCAACACGTAGCAACAATTAATTATATAGACTATTGAACAAAACAAGTATTTAATGTGAACTGAAAACGTACGAAGAGCCTGCCTTAAATTTTATTTTAGAACTTTCGCCAGCTTCACGGCATTGTTAATCAGGAACGGATCAGCCATCTCCAACAGCCGCAGCTTCTGCAAGAACAGCGCTACCAAACCGGCTGCGGTTGCTCAGTGGCTATGGTGCTGGGCTACTGAGCACGAGGTCGCGGGATCCAATCCTGGCCACGGTGGTTGCATTTGAATGAGATCGAAATGCGAAAACACCCGTGTACTTAGATTTAGGTGCATGTTAAACAACCCCAGGTGGTCTAAATTTTCGGAGGCCCCCCAATACGGTGCGCCTCATAAACAGAAAGTGGTTTTGGCATGTAAAACCCCATAATTTGACGTAGTAGTTCTGCGGAAACCCGCAAAGTGGAGAGAAGTAATGAATAAAGGGAAAATCAGACATCTACCCGATCGTAGCAATTGCTACAAAGGAAACCCATACGGGTTCCTCGAAAGAAAAAGCCTCATAGTTGAGGAAAAATTCGTCCTGGTCGACTAGGACGAATTTTTCTCTGCTAGCCGCCTGGTTAGCTCAGATGGTAGAGCGTCTGCCCCGGATAGGCGGTAGTCCCGGCTTCGAGTCCCGGACCAGGACGAATTCCCATAGATTGTGGCACCAGATGTCCCTTTAGATGCTATAGTGAGAAACTCTATAGATAGATAGACAGTTGTGTAGCAAGTAGATTAAATGTGCTTCAAGTAGGCGAACAATACTAATCGCAATAATTAGGAATTCTACCCTGTGTGAGAGTGCTACATACCCATTCTGAAGGATACATTACGAATGGACACGAATCCAGTGACACACAGCCCAGTGGCCTCAGAAAGCGGTAGTCTATATATTAGAATATATCAATATGAAAGAAGGCGTTCAATAAACTGAGCTGCTCTATTAAAAATCTTTGTGATTCAAGAATACCTGTGAGGCAACATTGCATGTATACGTTTTGTGTCTTCATACTTTACTACACTGAACGGAGGTGGAGCTCACCAGCACAGATGCGCTCACCGGCGAAAATTCGAGTATTTATAGACTAGAGCACATAGTGGAACATACTCAGTTGCGCAGGAAGGAAGTAGACCACAAGAAAATTAAGAAAAATAAACACATACGAGTAGACCTAAGCACTTCTTATCAGTTATGATTGTGAAAAGATTAATATCCAAATGAACACTTTGGAGGTTTGCGCGGCGAGTAATGTACCATAGCGGTACGTGCTGCCCGAGCCAGCAAACAGCCTACAGTGCTAACGCCGCATGCCGGCGACGCCCTGTGCAACGAGAGACCGAGGAAGCAGCTGCGGCCAGCAGGCACGCGCCGCATCTAAGCCCAGTGGGGGTGAGAGAGAGATACGGGCCGCGCTCCGGCTTCCGAGAGCGAGACGGCGGCACCCGCACGTGCGCGTCACGCGAGTGCCTCGCCATCAACATTCCCTCTCGCACCACGGCGTTGAGTCACCGTATGTGCTCCGTCGACATGCGCTGGTGACGTGGCGTCGTGGCGATGCCCCCTCCCCTCACGCAACACCTGACACACTACCGGACAAGAGGGGTTCCGATTCGGCCGCTCTGCTCCGCCGAAGCGCGCTCGTAACGTAGCGTGACAGTCAGTGGGAAGTTAGGTGCCGTACGCTGCGACAGAATCGCACTTTTTCGCTGATTGGCCCATTTGATGCTTTGCCATCAAAAGAAGCCATTGGAAATCACTCGCTAATCTATAAAAATGTTTGTGTGTCAAAACGTACCAACAGCCCCTGTCTAGGGTAGCAAACAAGACGCCCGTCTTGTTGACTTCCCTGCCTTTTTACTAATTGTTTTCGCTCTCTTTTTCTTTTATATCATGACTTATTAGTTGATTACGCACGGCAAAGGTGCACTTACTCGCACTACACTGTCGGCCACGGGGGTTTGCTCGCGTGCTTTCCAGGCAAGAAGCCGAAATCCTACGCCAAACCCCTGAGAAGTAGGCAAAGAACCAACCAGAGACGCCATTCTTGTAGATCATCCACCGTGGCTGTGGAAATAGATGCCGTCGGGAAGCTGACGGTACAATAGGTACATGCGCGCTCCCTGCCTGGTGCGCTGCTGTGGGTGAATGAGGGGAGGGGAGGTAATAGGCTGAAAATAGTAAGTGCTTACTGAGGAGGAGGGGAATAAATGGGCAAGGCAAGAATGTTAACCAGAAATGCGTCTGGTTGGCTACCCTTAAAATTGAATTATGGAGATTTACGTGCCAAAACTACTTTCCGATTAGGAGGCACGCCGTAGTGTGGAACTCCGGAAATTTTGACTATCTGGGGGTTCTTAATGTGCACCTAAATCTGAGTATACGGATGTTTTCGCATTTCGCCCCTATTGAAATGCGGCCGCCACGGCCGGGATTCGATCCCGCGACCTCATGCTTTGTAGCCCAACACCATAGCCACTAAGCAACCACGACGGGTGGTTTGCTACGCTACTGTGGGGGCAGGGAAGAGGGAATAGAAAGATGAGATAAAGAGAGAGAGCGGAGGGGGAGGAAAGCGGCGGTGAGCTAGCACACGCAAACGGAGGGCCTAGGTGAGTTACAGGCGTTCACACATGCCAGTCACCCTAAAGAAAGACAAAAGTGCTTTCAAAGCTTTGTGGGCCGGCTGTGAAGGCACTTTGTGAAGGACGATGGGGTTGGTCTTCAAGTACACTCTAAAAAAAGTTTACACCCTTTGGGTTGTATTTTGTCCCTAAACAATAATCGTCAGCTGCCTTGCCCGCATTTCCTTTCTTTAAGGCTGCGAGCCCGGTACTTTCTAGTCACCGGCTAGTCCTAGTTATCAGCTTAACAAAGCATTCTCGACAGGAATGTAGCGAGCGCCTAGTTTTCAAGAGAGGAAGCGCAAGCAACGCCGATGAAGATTATCGTTTGGGGACACGATAAGCCCCAAAGGGTGTAAACTTTTTTTAGGGTGCAGCATCTGCACAGACAATGGCCGATCGTCCAGTCATCGCAGTGCGATAGATAATGTTTGTCTTTCCGACTGAATTCGATGACGATGGCACAATAAATGTTTGATGTTTTCTTCGACGCCGCAGAGCTCGCATGTAACATTGTCGCTCATCCAATCGAAGTAGTGTATGCCTTCGTAAAAGCCCCTCCCAACCACAGCCTCTATAGAAGCGATGCCTCGCGTATGTGAAGCCAGGGTGGAGGTTCAGTTCGTACAACCTGGTGCGGCTATATTTGGGGGGCTCTGCTCTGTTAAACAGAGCTTGCGTGCCAGGTGACGAAGCTGCCTTGCAGTGTCTGTCCTGGAAAGAGGGATGAGATTGCTGTGTTGTTCTAGATGTGGCTCTCCGGCAGCGTTGTCTGATTGATAATTTCTACTGATGCCGCAACGGCCAGGTAGCCACTGGGAAATAATTTCGTCGCCTTTCTGTCTGATGTCGTGGAGAAGTTTGGCAATTTCGCATGTTAGCTGTTTGTGAGCTCCACGTCGGAGTACTGACTGCATGCAGTGTAAAGCTGGCCTTGAGTCGGAAAACACACAGCAGTTGCAGTCGTGATCTTCAACAGCTTCGCTTACTAAGGAATTTCAGAATAGGGTACCCAAGTGACACGCAAGCCTTTGGAAATTCAAACTCCATTGTGGGCCCTTCATGCTCTTCTGTGCTCACTTCATGTTCTTTTGTAGACCTAGCGGTTTGCACCCTCCAACGTTGGGGCAGCTGAATCTAAAGCTTTCTATACCGACTTAAGCCACAACGCAGTGGTGTCCTGGCAACGGCGTCAGCATGCCGCCGAATGGGCTCGGCGCGCTGCACGGCTGAAGATGTGTGCTTGCTGCTGTTACATTCGACTGTTCGATTTGCAGCGATCTACTTTACCTTGGAATTCGCTGGAACTGCTCATCATGAGTAAGGGTAAGGAGTAAGGAGTAAGGAGATGAAGGTGTTTACCATAGTTGCCGTGGACAATGAGGGCAGTGTCGTTAACGCTGCTACCCTTCGAACTGATAGGCCAGAGGTCGCGGAGCGCGCGGCTATTGCGCTCGCCCTGGTTGACAGGCGCAGGCCTTTTGTATATAGCGATTCAAAGTCGGCCGTTAGTGCCTTTGAGAAGGGCTCGGTGGCTAAGGTTGCTTTTTAAATTATGAAGACATGTGAGGTCTCTCAACAGTACTTATGTTTTTCCCTGTTCACCTTGGGATAATCGAGGGAGCCCCTCCGAATCTCAATGCGTCCGTTCATGAGGCAGCGCGAGATCCTACCCTCCGCTCTGCGCCGCGCCACGGCGTCGTGGTACTCCCCGAGAACAGAGACTCCCCTTCCCCATACAAAAAAATCACAAAGTAATACCTTCTTAATCGCAGGGTTTACGGTTTGCCGCATCCTAAACTAAACAGGGCTCAGGCACTTTCATTACGCTTACTACAGACTGGTACTTATCCTTGCCCACGGAGACTGAACATATTTTATCCGGAGACGTATACAGAGGCGTATTGCCAAGATTGTGGTGCTTTAGCCACGCTCGAACACATGCTCTGGTTTTGCGAAAGAATTGAAGACTAGGCGATCAAAGATTCGTCCAGCTGGGAGGCTGCACTTTGCAGCCCAGACTTAGATGAACAATTCTGGGCTGTCCAGCAGGGTCACGACGTGGCCGTGAGGCTTGGCCTTCCGGTCCGGACGTGGGAGCGGCCCACTTAGTGGTTGATTATCCCTACTTGCAGGACCAAATAAAGTTTTCCATCCATCCATCGCCATCCCGGCCTTGTCAAAGTGCATGTCCAGCGAACCGGCACGTTCGCTGGACACAGCTTACCGGGAAACGTATGCTGGGAGCGCAACCTAGTTCACATTGCTATCACGAGCGCCTTCATCATTTATGTGGTGCGGATGATTGTTAAAAAAATTATGGGATCTTACGTGCCAAAACCACTGATCTGATTTTGAGCAAAACCGTAGTGGGGAACACCGGAAATTTGGACCACCTTGGGATCCTTAACGTGCACCTAAACATAAGTGCACGGGTGTTTTCGCATTTTGACCCCATCGAAATGGAGCCGCCGTGGCCGGGATTCGATCCCGCGACCTCGTGCTTAGCACGGATGATTGTTTTATGCTTGTACTTCATTGACGCGTATGCTGTTCTGTACGTTGTATGCTTGTACTTCATTGAAGCGTATGCTGTTCTGTACGTTGTATGCGTGATTCCAAAGAGTGTATGCACTTTTCGCTTCATTGGGGTGACTGCTTGAGGCCTCTGCTACGGTTGCTGGATAAAACCTCTTCTTAAAAAAAAAAATTCTGCAGCCATGCCTCTTCCTTACGGGACTTCGAGCCACTGCTTCTATGCCTGCACTGCTGCCGGGATCGGCCCACATTTCTGCTGGCGGACGCAGACAAGAAAAATGCCTAATAAACTAGAGGCTAAGAGCTTCGCTGTAAAAGATCTTTGGACTTTCATTTCTGATCTTTGTCGGGTAGTGCCTGCAGAGATAAGGTCACTGAAATAGGGTCTAAGCTTTTGTGGTGACACATGCGATGAAGAAGTAGAAACCGATATCAAGGTGCTCAGCACTGTTGTCGTTGGCTGTAGCGAGTGTGATGGTAAATATCACACACGAAAATGTGCAGGCATCTCAGACACCACGTTGAAAGCAAGGGGTGAAGTTTATCGCACAGCGTGACGCTACACAGCTTGCCGATGTACAAAAGCTCACGTAGAAGCAACCGAACAACCGAATACAGAATCTGACTCACGAGATCACGAGATGTACGCCTGTGGATGCAAGAAATTAGTACCTACCTTAACAAGTTTCTGCGCTTGGCGGAATCTATCCACAGCATTGAGGCGTTGCAGTTCATGAGTGAAAAATACGACGCCCTCTTAGCGCCTACAGCACAAGAAAAAGACATAAAAGTTGTCAAACAGAGGCTAGAGAAAGTAAAAAAAAAACATGATACAGAGATAACCAAGATAAAAGCCGATGTTGCTGCTCTTGAATGGCGACGTCGAAAGTTGACCCTTGAGCTCCACGGAATTCCGATAACGCAGGACGAAAATCTGCTGACTAAGATAAATGAGCTGGCTGCGCGGATTGAGCTGCCACAGTTACCGGACCCGAATGTAGTTGCTGTTCATCGCCTGCCAGCGAAGAAAGACAAAACTTTGGGTGTAATTTGCTTGTTTGCAAAACTAGCTGACCGAGACAAGTGGTGGCAGAGCAGAAAGGAACTGCAGCAAAATTTCGATAAGGTCTACGGGCAGGAAAATATGACAAAACAGGCACGCGACTTGCTTTTTCAGACAAACAATCAGGCTAAACTGAACAACTTTAAGTACGCTTGGCAATGAAATGGTCGAATTCTAGTCAGGAAGGATTCCGGAGAGGCGGCAATTGTCATCTCAAGTCCTCTTTATCCTGAGAAGCTCAGTTAAAGTCATACAATGTGGGCAGGTTCCGATACTGTCACCTACCTACTTCCACTATACTTCGAGAACTACAAAGGAAAACAGTTTCTCAAGTCCTTTAAATGCTTTCACCTTAGTGTGATGTCAATTAACAGAAAGGAATCGGACTTAAGCTTGTTTATTGACCAAGTAGGGCAACCTTTTGACGTCATTATGTTAACCGAAACGTGGGGCCCTCATGACACAAATGTCTACAAACTCTCGAGACACGAAACATTATATCTAAATGGTACCTTTGGTCGCGGTGGCGCGATATGTATTTTGGTTAGAAAGGACTACGACTGCGACATAGTTTCAGAATGTTCGGTAATAACAACTGACTATGATATCCTGACACTTAAACTACAAAACAGAGCGCTTGTTGTGTGCTACCGCCCACCAAACGGTTCAACGTAGCGCTTTTTAAACTACTTATACAAACTATTTACCTGTATCTCTAATAATAACTTGAAGCTTATCTGCGGTGGGGACATGAATATTGATATGATGAAAAATGATACCACAAAAACAAATTTTGAGGTCCTGGTAAATACCAGTGCCCTTGGAAATGTAATTAATCTCTCGAAAAGAGTAACTGTGAATTCGCAATCCCTTGTTGACATGTTTCTTACATATATACCAGGATCCTTATCCTTCTTCATCCTTACCATTATCGTTTGCTAACATCCGTAGTATTATGCCAAAGCGCGATCTTGTTTCTTCTTTTCTTGACGATTGCAATTCGGATGCTCTTGCTTTTACCGAAACCTGGTTAAACCCTGGAATAACTGACAACGAAATTTTCCCCGGTAACACAACCTACAAAATGTACAGGCGCGACCGAGATAAGAAAGGAGGGGGTGGTGTCATGATAGGAATTAAAAATAATGTCACATCGTTTGTTGTTCAAACCCATACTAACCTCGACATCATTTCGGTAGCCTGCTCTGTATCAGCTGTGAAGGTACTGCTCGGTAACTGTTACCGTGCGCCGGATTCTGATTTTTCCTTCGTAACTGCATTACATGACAGCATTATAGAGGTGATTGGTCTGTATCAGGAAGCTATAATGTACCTATTCGGAGATTTCAATCTTCCTTTAATCGACTGAGGTAATCTATCCTCGTCGTGTAATATGTGCCCAAGCTTTATTTCGTTAACATTAGATTTTAACGTATTTCAAGTAGTTAATCAACCGACTCGTAATTCAAATCTTTTGGATCTCATTTTAACAACAGCTCTAGAAACTGTCACACATATAACTTACTTAGATGATTCAGTGATCACCAGCTACTCGAAGTTACCATCGATATTCCGTGCGCGTCCACCGGTTCCGCAACAAAGCAAATTAGAGACAACAATAAAGGTAATTATAATATCATCAATTTAGAACTAGACAACTTCTTTATTGATGTATTGGAGCCATCCTTTTGCAGCAGATCTGTCAACGAAAGTTGGGTTCTGTTCAGAGACAAGTTGTCTGCATTGATTGAAAAGCACGTTCCTCTTGGTACTATAACTAACGATAATTCCAACCCATGGTTTACTAAAACTCTTCACAGAATGAGAAACAAGAAAAAAAAACGCCCATATGAAAGCGCAAAGCGCGTGCAAACAATATTGGCTTGGGATAAATACAAAAGCTATCTAAAAGAGTACTGCACAGCTTTATTGGTCGCCAAGAATAAATATTTTTCAAAAGACTTACCGGGAATTCTTACAAGCACTCCAAGATAATTCTGGAACATAGTTAACCCTAGTAATAAGTGCAGTAATACTTCATTGCAGAATAAAAACAACGCACCTATTCCTGACAGTCAATGTCCGACAGCGTGAAAGTAATTTTTCACATCCGTTTTTACAAAACAAGATTATTGTCACATACCTTTTGTTCCCCATTTTGATTTCCAGTAAATGGCTCCCATCACTGTCACTTTAAAAGGCGTAGTCGATATAATAGATAACCTTAAAATGTCCTCATCCTCTGGAATAGATGGTATAAATTCTAACATACTAGAAAACGCAATACTAGTATCAAGCAATATTTTCCTACACCTATTTAACCAATCCCTTACAACTAGTATGCTTCCTACAAACTGGAAGATAAAAACAGTAGTGCCTGTCTTTATGAAAAGTAACAAGAGTTCTAGTGGTAATTACCATCCTATATCACTAACGTGCATTTGCTGCAAAATGTTGGATTACGTTATCGCATCCCATGTAGATTCTCATCTTGAATGTAATAACTTTTTTTACACGGAACAGCATGGTTTGCGAAAAGGATTTTCTTGCGAAACCGAACTACTGGAATTCACGTCAGACTTACACTTTGATACGAACAGTAATAAACAAATGGACTGCATCTTTTTGGACTTCTCGAAAGCATTCGATCGTGTAGCCAATAGTCGCCTGATACCAAAGCTCTCAGCAATTACACTCGACTCACTAACCCTATCATGGATTCGTAATTTCCTTACTAATCGCGAACAGTTCACTGTTGTTGCTAACGTCTCCGCTGGCCTCTCTGACGTCACCTCTGATGTACCTCAAGGCAGTGTACTTGGACCTCTTCTCTTTTTAATTTACATTAACTACATACCGAACAATATATAATCTTCTGTACGATTATTTACTGACGTCTGCATTGTACACCGTTCGATTAACTGTCCCTCTGACCACGCGGCACACCAAAGTGATCTTGCACATATCAATGATTGGTGTGCTACGTGGCTCATGTCCCTAAACGTGTCGAAGTGCAAAGTAGTTTCCTTTTCGCGAAAAACTATTAACTCTCACTTTTCTTATCATTTGGACTCTAACATAGTTGATGCACACCACAGAATATTAGTACTTAGGAGTGCTCCTTACGCACAATCTTTCATCGACTAAACACATCACCTCCATTTCAGCTAACGCCTCCAGATCATTAGAATATCAGCGCCGCAACTTAAGAAGTGCGCCTGCACCACTACGAAAACTAGCTTACATAACTGTTCTACGCCCAGAAATTGAGTACGCCTCTTGTATATGGTCTCCTCATCAAAGTTACCTTATCGAACTCCTGGAGAGCATCCAGGATAGAGCGAGCAGTTTTATTAAAAAAAATTATAGGAACCAGTCGAGTGTAACCCAAATAAAAATTGATATATCGTTGCAACCACTAACCACTCGACGTGATATTGCCCTTCTATTATTATTTCATAGATTCGTTCACACAGTTGGCCTAACCCTATAAAGCATGAAAAAAGCATCCTCGACGCCACAACGATTCAACAATCAGTTCAGCTACACCTGAATATATGGCAACACATACGCTTTTAATTTTTCATCTTTGCCTTTTGCGGTGCGTTTGTGGAATGCCCTAGCACATAAGATCGCTTGCCAATCGAAGCACAGTGCATTTCACAATCTGCTAACCGATCAATATGCCGTTTCAACCGTCTAAAGACGTCTTGCCTTTTTAAAATTTCCTGAATGTTTTCTACAAGTTAATTAAAGAATTTCAGTTGTCCCAATTTTTTTACAATACTTACTACTGTGTAACATGCAAAAACGTTTACAATGTTATTATTCTATTATGTTATTGTTTACCATTTATTGTTATTGGTCTAGATATTGTATTTGCTAATGTATTAATTTTCCATGTGTGCCTACTCGTTTCATTATACTGATGTTTATTTTTTCCCGGTTCTATACTAATATGTTGCCGTATTTCCTCCCTTACACTGTGCCTTCTCGAAGGCCGGTGAAGTACATGTAAATAAATAAACTTAGGTCGGGGGTATTTTCTTTCGACACGAGTCACCACTTCCCGATATTTTTTTGCACTAAAGCATATGTACGCAGTAAGTTTTCAAGACCGACATTGGCAGTCCAACATATTACAGAACAGAACTTTATGATATTTCGCAAAAAATAGAAGTATCCTGGAAGAGCGTCTTAGAAAGTCAAGATGTGAATGTAGCTTACGATATGTTTCTTGAAATACTGCAGCCTATATATGTAACCAGTTTTCCTGAAGTATGTGTTAAACAAAAGAAAAACCTTGGGTCACAGCTGAACTAGGTCTAACAATGAATAATAAAGATTACTTTTACAATCTCTTTATCAAAACTGAAGATCAGAATAAATATAAAAACTTAAATGTTTATCAAAATCGTTTGAACAAGGACTTTGCAAGAGCGCAACTTGAATATTTTGCAAATCTCCTAGATTTTAAAACAGGATCCACAGATGTCACATGGAAGAGATTAGCTTTATTACTGAATTATAGGGCCTCCCCAAATGAGATTCAGAAACTGATTATAAATAGTGCCGAACTGGGAAACCACTTGCAGGTGCGTTTAATAAGTATTTTGTCAATCTTAAGGTACAAGATACCGTTCACAACAATCTGGAAAACCTTCGATGGAATAAAGAGACAATTTTTCGCGACCCAACAAATGAGGCTGAAGTATTTATAGCAATACCTTGCCTAAATAACATTAATGCCAAATATGTCCATGGTTTTAAAGCTAAGCCTCTAAGTACGTATATTGCTGATCTCCTTGGACCAGTTATAACACATATTTTTAATCTTGCTCTTATTCAAGGTGTCTTTCGGCATAAGATGCAGCTTGCGCGGGTGACTGTTGTTTATAAAAAGGGAAACGAAAAACTACATTGTCAATTGTAGACCCATTTGTATTTTACCTATTTTATCTAAGGAATTCGACAAAGTTATATTAAGCCGCTCTAGCAAATTTGAAGCGAAACACAAGGTAATAACTAATGCTGAGTATGGCTTTCGGCGAGGTCTAAATACATAATTTGCCCTTCTTACACTAAAGGAACATATTTTAACGCATTTCGAGCAAGGTAATTTCGTACTTCGATTATTTCTGGGCTTTCCAAAGTGGTCGACCTCATCAGTCATACAATATTATTTCGAAAATTTGAGTGGTATGGTTTTCGTTGCAAATCCTAAAGTTAAATACAGTCTTAATTGGAACATCAGAAACAAATTGTTAAAATAGCTGACTCTGTCTCCGAACAAATACGGGTTTCTACAGGCGTACCACAGGACAGTATTTTAGGCCCATTCTTGTTCAATATGTATACAAATGATATTACAAAAATTTCTCGCACAAATGATTATATACGCCGACGAGACGAGCATTTTCTAACAGGAATAGATATTGAAGAATTATTTGTCTCCGCAGAATCCGCACTGCTTGCTCTAGAAGAATGGACTAAAAAAAGTGCCTGACGGTCAATGTCTTCAAGACGAAATGCATATTGTTCAGGGCAAAAAATAGAAATATAACTGTAAATAGAAATATGACCTTACACTCCATTTCCATCGAAATTGTTTGTACGTTTATAACTTTAGGAGTAATTTTTCATCAAACTTTATCTTGGGATCATATTTCATTTCATTGATTGAAGTCTTAACGGCCTTAAAGGCGGGGGCAAACAAAGTGTGAGGAACTCTTCATCGCGCAAAGGAGGGAAAGGAGGATTATAGACGAAGAATAGAAAAGGAAATAACGCTCAGGAAGGAACCGAGCAAGTGGCACTATCATTGAAATCGCTGTGTAAAAAAAAAAAAACTACTAAATACAAGTAAATACATACTGCATAAATACTACTAGATGCATACTATCCATGAGATTGAATCACTAACAATGAATTACTTAACAGGGGTCAAGTAGCAAATGCGTTTTTAACAAAACATTCTAGGTGAGGTGGAATGTTAGTTTCTCACGGAAAGTCGTGTGGTCGGCGGAAGAAACAATACAGTCGGGAAGAGTGTTCCACAGCGCTATTGCTTTTGCAAAAAAAAAGAATCTTTCATCGAAGACGTGCGGCACTGAATGTGCGCAATTGGATAGCTGTGATTGAGGCGGGACGAGATTCTAGGCGGGGGTTGTAGTCGAGGGCGTCTGGCTATTGGTTGATGGTAGAAAGGGTGAAGCATGCAGAAACGGTAATCGGTACGCGAGATGATACGACGTGATTGGAGACTGGGAAGATAGAGTGTGCGTTTTAGTTCAGTTATGTGGGTTTTGCTTGATTAGTTAAACGTGATAAAGCATGCAGCATGATTCTGCATGGCTTCTAATTCGTAGGTGAGATATGCTTGCGAGGGGTGCCAGACAGATTATGCGTACTCCAGTTTCGGCCGAACGTATGTCTGATATGCACGTTTGTTTATAGCGGGTGATGCAGATTTCAGATTGGGACGTAAAAAACCAAGTGTGCACGAGGCGTTTGCGCATATTCTTTTAATGTGAGTAACCCGTGATAATGACGATGTCAAGTGAACACGTCTATAGCAGTCTGTTGGCGGTATTTTAGTTGCGCTTATATTGCACGCGTAATTTATGACGCTGCGCTTACAGGAAAAGGACATACATTGGCACCCATTAAGGTTAAGAGGCATGAACCATTTTTCACACCATGAAACGATAGTGTCTGTGAATTTTTGTAGGTCAATGGAATCGCCAGGGTTATGGATGGCTTTGTAGAGGACGCAGTCATTAGCAAAAAGAAGAAGTCTGGCTTTTGTGTTACATGGCAGGTCATTGATATAGATTAAAAATAACAGAGGGGACGAGCCTGCTCCCTGGGGGACACCGGATGTAACATCAGAAAGGTGTGAGCTATGAGAGTTAGCGGATGTGTATTGCACGCATCCTTTTAACAAGTGGTCGATCCAAGTAATTAGTGATGGGGGATTCCAAGAGTAGATAATTTGGCAAGTACGTGATCGTGGTCGAAGGCCTTCGAAAAGTTTAAGAAGATGGCGTAAATTTGCAGGTGATCATCCATGTGTTGCAAGATGTCATCGGTGAATCCAGAGAGCTGAGTTTCGAAGGATAATAGTTTTCTAAAACCATGCTGGTATGAAATGAAGAAGTTAATTGATTCAAGGTATTTCATCACATTTGTTGCTATGATATGTTCCAGCAGTTTAGACGGGATACTGACTAGAGAAATTGGACGGTAGTTACATGCCTTTGTTCAATCACCAGATTTATGGACGGGAATGACTTGAGCCTTTTTCCAATCGTGGGGAACTTCACCAGTACTGATTGATTGTTGGAAACTAACCTAAGCATTGCGCTTGAGAGGGAAATGGTGCTTTTAAGTAATTTGGTATTAGCCCAGCTAGTCCATCAGCGTTGATCTGGATATCGGGCATTGTGGTCGGCGAGTTGTATGGTGATTCGGTAAAACTGAAGTTTATAGCAGGGAAAATACTGTTGTGAAGAAGTTGTTAAGGGCTGTAGCCCATTTTTCAGTTTCAATTGGTACGTTGTCGTCGTCTGATAGCTGGAGCTGAGTTCGGCGCTTAGGCGGGGAGATAATCTAAAAGAATGGACGAGGGTTAGACTGAAGGATTGATAAGCGGTCAACTGAAAATAAAAGTTTTTCGAAGCTTTCAATTCCGTAATGTATTTTTTCGCACTTATTTCGCACCTACCCCAAGCTGCGCGGTTATTAGTTAACTTTGCTTTCCGATAATGGTGTTTTTTCTTATTAAGTAGGCGATACAGGTGTTGCGTAAACGACTGCTTATTTTTGTCGGTATTTTTGTCGGTATATACTCTATTTAGCAACAAAACTCTCTCAAGTTACAGGCCTCTCATATCACAACCGTAGTATTCTGTCACGGAAGGCTATTCTGGTCATCTATAACACCGTTTTCCTCAAGGTTAAACTACTGTCAATTAGTTGGGCGTTTACAACGACGGGAAATATACAAAAGCTCCATATACGGCAAAAAAGGTTTCTTCGTGGAGTAGGAAATGTACCCAGTCGTTTTCGCACACATGAAATATTTTCAAAATACAACGTTGTGCTTATTATGATGATATGCGATTACCGAATGAGTAAGCGTTATAAACAGGAAATAAGAAATGGCGGCACATTCTTAAAAGAGTTAGCGAACCTACTTAGCAACGCCCCCGTCACGTGATAGAATGTCATCTGTTACAGCGAATACTGGAATGTAAAAAAAAAAAATATGTCGCGCACCATATGGTCTTCAAACAATAGGAAATCATTTGCCGAGATTATTAAATAAACTGAATAGAGAAAACATACAGCTGGAAATACATACATTTAAAGAACTCCGAGAATATTATATGTCCGAATGATCATGTCTGTGACTGCCACTGAGAATCTTCAATTACGCTACTCCTTTTTCTGCTGATCATTCCTTTATTTTTTGTTCTCAACCAACTTCTGTTTCAATTAAGCCCTTTCTCTTTATTCCAAGTGACCATGCTTGCATTACCCATTTTTATTGTATATGTATGGATGTTATTTCCACCTGACGAGTAAATTGTTCTGTGACT
This sequence comes from Dermacentor albipictus, assembly GCF_038994185.2. Classification (NCBI taxonomy): domain Eukaryota; kingdom Metazoa; phylum Arthropoda; class Arachnida; order Ixodida; family Ixodidae; genus Dermacentor; species Dermacentor albipictus. The sequence continues at coordinate 177,363,182 of NC_091823.1, forward strand.
TGTATTTTTAAATTGTATTTTGCATAGTAATTTGAATTGTAGTGAATTGTATTTTCTTTCTTACCATAGTAGGCTAAAACTGCGTATGAATTTTTGTCCTTATTGGTTCAAGGAATTTGTTTTGTCATTGCTTTATGGCTTGCTTCCCGATGATTTTATGTTTCTATCCATTTCCGGAAAATGGAATTCATTCACCAAGGTGTATTCTGTATTGTACTGTGTATTGTGTTTGTTTCTTTTTTCTGAGAGAGAGAGAGAAAATAATGCAGAGAAAGGCAGGGAGGTTAACCAGAGGTAGTTCCGGTTGGCTACCCTGCGCAGGGGGAAGGGTTAAGAGGGATAAAAAGAGAAACAGAGTAGAAGGGGGAGATAGAAAGGGAGACAAGCACAAACAAAGCGCGTACACTACAGAGCGGTAGGAGGCAGCATTCTTATAGTCTGTCGTGAAGCCCCGTAGACCGCAAGAACCTTACTAGCGCGTGTAAGGCCTTCAACGCGGATGTCCTATCGGAGCATTGGGCTAAAGCTTTTAGTTCTGAAAGTGGACGATTGTCCAACTGGTCCAGTACACTGCACATCACTTGTCTCTCAGCACTGTATCGCGGGCAGCATTGCCACTGTACTGCTGTCAAGTACATGGGGGCCTGCGGCTTTGTCAAGCTGTCATTTATGATAGCTTTTACTGCCGGCCTCCAGTGTCTCACAAATAAAGACATTATTATTTTTAAAAATATGGTAGCTTTACAGAAGGAGAAACTGAGAGCCGGAAACTAGCAGCTCGAAAGAAAAGTTGAGGAACATGAAGAATACGAAAGGAGTAATCATCTCGAAATAAAGGGTGAGCCAGTGGAACTTGACTAAACTGCCGTTTACAAAGAAAGAGAGAGCGAGAGAGAGAAATCTGAACGCGTTGTATAACTAAATGCTGACGTCGACATTGATGTCTCCCACACAGTGTCAAAGTCAAAGTCAACGTCAAAGAGTTTATTCAGACAACGTATGGTACAGTTGCCTAGGGCGCACACGAAAAGGCAAGTGGATGCCTGACAAGGAGTCAGCGCCCTCTTTGCTCCTATTCGAGAGCACAAGACATTCAGTCCACAAAATAAACCCCAAACGAGATGGAAGTACAGAGTGGTTGGTTAACATTGAAATTGGAGTTATTTCATATTGAACATTTATGTACAATTGGGAGACTACTGTAAGAAACAAAAGAAAAAAAAAACAAAAGTAGTGGCCATGCCTGCATAGTGTTGCTATTTTTGAAAGCTTTGAATGACTTACTTTCCTGGATAATGTTTACAGCAGGATGGTGATCGTTTAAACAACTGGAAATTCTGTAGCTCAGTTTCTGGGTGCGGTAGTTCGTACGTATTTTTCCTTATTATAACGTATGTGCCGGGTGTTGTACGTGTGTGTTTTTGTCAGATACTGTTGAAAAAAAGCCGTAGGATCGGAATGCATTTGTAGGTAACTAGCTAACGCTATCTTTTTGTTTATAACATTCCACAGTGTAAGCAGTTGATGTTTTCTAAACAATAGAGCAGTGTGGGTAAGGTATGGTGCATCATCTATTAGGCGCAAAAATTTCTTTTGTAGTAAATATATGTTTTCTATGCTTGTTTTAGGTGCTGTGCCCCAGACAAGAAAACAATAGTGGAAACGCGGATGTACCAGTGTGTAGCATAGTTGTTTCTTTAGCCAGATAGGCAAAAGGTCCTTTATTTTATACATGATACCAATGGACCTACAGATACCAGTGCAAACTTTTTCAATGTTAGGTGACTAGTCAAGATGTTCGTTAAATAGGACACCAAGAAATTTATGTGTTGCTAAACGTTCAATAGATTCATCGCGAAATTGGATGAGTATTTCTTGTTTTATACACTTGTTACGGGCGCGGAATATAATGTACTTAGTTTAATTAAAGTTTAACTCTTCTTCATTACCGTGGATCCGCGTGGACGAATTTTGCAGCCAGACATTGGTTTCTGCTTGGAGCACTTCTAGATCTTGTCCGCAGAATAATACATTGGTATCATCAGCGTTCAGTATTATTTCTGGTGTAGAGAGCACGTTAATTATATCATTTATATAAAGCAGAAATAACAGTGGCCCGAGGAGTCATCCTTGTGGAACTCCATAATATATTTGACCTACGCTGCACTTTGCATTCATAATATTCGTGTACTGGTGACGATTTAAGAGGTAATTCTTTATTAATGTGAGAGCCGGTCCTCTAATGCCATATTTATCTAACTTGTACAGTAAGAAAGGGTGCTTAATGGAGTCGAATGCCTTTTTAAAGTCTAGAAAAACACTTATTGTATATATTTCCTGCTTCAAATTGTCCATTATGTTGCCCTTAATTTTTATTAGCGCCATTTCAATAGATTTCTCTTTCTGGAATACGTATTGCTGCTCGGCGATCATATTGTTTTGCTTGCAGAAGTTTAGTAGCATGACTTGTTCAACTACTTTCGAGAGGGTTGGTAGGACTGAAATTGGCCTATAATTATTTATATCATTTCTATCACCTCCCTTGTGTATGACTGAGATTTTTGCAATTTTTAATTTATCTGGAAATATTCCGGTACTCAAAATCAGGTTGCATATATGCGTAAGTGGCTGACTAATCATGTGATTGATGAATTTTGTAGGTAGAACTTTAATGTCATCAGCACCACATGTACTATTATTTTTTAGGTTTTTGATTGCTGTGCAGATTTCTAATTCTGTAGTTGTGAACATGAACATGGAGGTTTGGATGTTGGACGTGTTATACATTTTAAAATCACAGTTACTTGCCTCAGGTTTACTTGAAGCCCCTGATATCAGAAAGTGCTCATTAAGTTTGTCGGCAAGCGACGCCCCCTGTGTAAGGCACACCATTTATAACGAGTTCAGAGATGCCGTCTCTTTTGTTGTTGGACATTAGCTTGTTTACTGTATTCCAGACTTGTTTAAGGTTGTTGCAGATATCTGTAAAGTTATGCTCGTAATAACTAGTCCTGGCTTTTTTAATATCAGTGCTTAACCCATTACAAATGTGTTTATATTCAGTCAAACAGTCCAAAAACGCCAAAAAGAATTAACGCCAAAAAAGAATTAACTGAACACTGTTGTACAATTTGTGTCACGTACAAAGCGAAATGCGTTGCTCACAAAATCTAAAAAAAAGGAAGATTGTTTCCACCGACCCCAGCTACGAAGGCAAGGAAAGTGCAATTCACGTAAACGAGCACCTGACACGACGGAACAAGCAGCTGCTTGGTTTAGCCCTAGCAAAGAATGAATCTGCCAAATGAAAATTTGTGCGGTTAAGTGGATGAAACACTATTGCGGGCAAAGGCTCGTCTGATGCAGTTCGGATAACAACTATAGTAAAAATAAATTATGGGGTTTTAAGTGCCAAAACGACTTTCTGATTATGAGGCACGCCATAGTGGGGGACTCCGGAAATTTCGACCTCCTGGGGTTCTTTAACGTGCACCTAAATCTAAGTACACGGGTGTTTTCGCATTTCGCCCCCATCGAAATGCGGCCGCCGCGGCCGGGATTCGATCCCGCGACGTCGTCGCGTGTTGACTTAGACATCGAGTAAATTTCAACTAACTACATGCCGAATCCACCGTGTGGTTAATGGAAAAGACAGTGGCGACATTCAGTGACGATTGATTTTGTTCCTGCTTTGGCTTACTACGTGAAAATAATAGAAGCGAGCGCGAGACATCTGAAGTATTCTTGAGTTCTCTTCTTACAGACTTTGATGCATTATTGCTTACAGTTCTGTGTAATACTGACCTGTCACCTGAGGTCCCAAATTACTGGGAATACACTGGGAATACTGGGAAATTACTGGGAATACAATTACTGGAATACTGTTAAATACACTGGGACCGCGCCAGTAGATGCGGATGTATATATATATAACTTACGTACCTTAAGCACCACTGTTAACTCCAAATACTTGATCTCAATATGAGTAATGGTTACATAGAATGCCTAACAATAGAAAAAGGCTCGTTTTTGCTTAGCGTCGTAAATAGACCCCAAATGGCTTCAAACAGCGTTTCCGAACACATTTGGAAGAACTGTTACACAGTTTTATTTCCACTCATTTCATTTATTCATACCTCAAGGGTCCCAGAGGGATATTACACCAAGGGTGGGAAAGAAAATGCAGCTGTTCTCAATTACAATGTTAAGTGGTGACTCTCTATGGCTGCTTTAAACTGGGGGCAATCTGTTAGCACGGTGACGTGGGTGGGAAGGTCGTTCCAGTCTTGTGCCGTCTGTACAATAAAATACTTCTGGGTGGCACGGGTGTGTTTGGGATACGCAGAGTGAGGATGGCAACGCCCGATGGGTTGGTCTGACGAATGAGTGGGATGCGACACGAGCCGCCGTAGCCACGGTTTTTTTAAGCCGGTGAGCCATGGCGCAATGGGACCTTGGAAAGGGCTGACCTCGTGGCCGCTCTGGTCCAGCGCGTGTTCCATTCTCACGCTACCTGCACGTGAGCCCATCTTCTTCCTCGCCTGCTATGGAGGCGACAGTCGCACCGCTACAAATGTATTGCCTGGTGGCAAGGAATAGAAATGTTTATGATACAGGCAGAAACACTTAATTTTATGCCGAAAACCGACAGAAGGAAGGTCAAGCTGAGATTTTAAAGAAATTAAAGTACTGTTGTTGGAGTAATTAGAGATAATGAATCTTGAGGTACGGTTATGGATGGATTGAAGCATATGTGTAAGGTTAGGTTGATGAGGGTCAAAAATGGCGTTAGCATACTCACCTTATGGTCTTACAAGTGTTTTGTACGTCATTAGTTTGGTGGTGGCTGGTGTCAAGGCTAGGTTCTGACGAAGATAGCCCAGGACTCGATTAGCTGAATTAGTAATGCTAATGCCATGTTGTGACCACGCTAACACGTTATGACGAGACTACTTACCGAGGCCACAGGTTCAAGCAATTCTTCCCGAAATATAGCGCACATCTCGCTGCGTAAAAATCCTGGATCGTAGGCCTCGTAGCTATGGTTGTACTGCAGGGAATTCATGAAATAGTGCACAGTTTCATGCTTCACGTTCGTCCACCAGAAATTGAGTGATCGGGCCACAGCCACTTGGTTTACTGCTGGATGTCAAACCATACTTATTGAAAAGCAAAAAAAGAATAAATCAAAATCCAACTTTTGCCTTCATCGAAACTGAACCGCGATGGACACTGCCATAATTTGGAACCGGGTAGACACTATTAATAATTAATCTTTAGGTTCCGGCAGGCTACTATTTCCGGGGCGATTTTTCTATACAGTGCCTGCACTGCTGGATGAATTCTGCTATCACATTTGAAAATGAACGAGGGCGCACTGTCATTACAGGAGTGGTGGCACCATCGTCCCGGTATTCATCGTTGCTCGCCGTGAGGTAGCCGTGTTAGTTATGCACTCGGCAGCGTTTGTAGACGGATGGTGAAGCAGGCGAACTGGAAATGATTCACTCTAATCAGCGCTTGCTCAGTGATCGTCCGCTTGTGCGCTGCCTGCATTAGAGCGTTTATATAGGTGACCGTCAAATTTTTCGGAGGCCGTGGCAGGCCTACCTTATTTGAGAATAAGATTACGCTCTTTTTAGCCACGCGATCGCTTTTGATAACACTGGTAAGTGAATCCAAGTTTGTGTGACAGAAATGGAAACTGAGATAAGGGCGTGTTCTATATACCTGAAGCACCATCCATTAGTTGATATGGCACAATGCGACATGCGCCGTTTTAAACCTACGGCAGTTGTGAAACTAAACTGAACGTTGGACGGCACAGCTACACTGCTGTTTCGCCTTTGTTCGTTGTTTGGATCCGTACAGCGTGCTCTCCAGTGTGTGTTTGTGAAGGGGATGGTAACAGGAAACGGTTGTTTTTGTAGCAGTAAGCGACGTTGAGCTAGCTGACATTTCATGCTTTGGAAGTGCGAAACAGCACGCTGAGACGAGGGCTGAGAGAAAGTAGACAACACGGGCGCCATCAACGTTGTGTTTCTTGCATCAGGACAATATATAAAATGAGCACAGCTTTTCTATGACATGTGCACGCCCATTGCCAATGATAAAAAATGTTGTTTTCATATGTCTTGAGCTCATTGCGCGTTGTTTTCGATGTTCGGCTCTGTTACCTCTCGGACAACAGATCTCTCGCCAGTTCACTGGGTGGCTCGGCTTTATCGAATCGCGAGATAAGCACGAGCTCGTTCATTACCCTCTATTCCCTGATGACCTGGAACTAACTCCTGCAAAACCTGTAGTGAAGAGTGTTTGTGCATTAGGTCAGTATAAGGCGGACATGATCAATGAATTCATTTTTTTTGTAAAGGCACGTAATACTTCTTGTTTACCGAGCGAATTGTGATGGGCAACGATATTTTCCACCCGAAAAATTGTTTGAAATGTGTCCGGTTAGCGTATGGCCCCAAACATCTTTTTAACGTGTAGTACTGGAGTTCTTCAAGAATACGCTGGGAGTTTCTTTCTGTGCTTATTATTGAAGAAATGCGTGAAGGACTTCGGTTGTCTCCTATAAATAGATTATGTAACTTCGTGAAGTGAAATATTGGGCTAGTTGTTTCTGCATGATCTTTAGTATAACAGCGCGTTTTGAACTAAGACACAGCAGAAAGGCAGAAAAGGATCAAGCACTGCTAGTTCTTCGCGGTTGCCCTCGACGAAAAGTCGTGCTGTTATGGTTTAAAGTGAACGTGCTTTACTAGTGGAATAAAGAAACAAAACACGTCGTGGCGTGTTGCGCCACACATTTGCCCCTACTTTTTTTCGAGACCCCATAAAGTATGCTAGTGACAAGACAGAGTTATATTCACGGAAGTCGCGCTTCTTTTGATAGTGAAACACAACATGCGCTCGGACGCGTGAGGCATAATCGCACATACTGAGGATTCGTTATAGTGTAAGGAGGTTTACTGGACGAGCCCAACAAACAGGCGGTAGCTCAGAACAGTAGGTCGGGAGAACAAGATGGTGGTGTTCGAGCGCTGATCTCGTGCCCTCCGCTCTTGATGATGGTCGGGATGTCATTTCTTCCTTTCTTCATTACAATTGCCCCCGTCGAGAAAGGTGGAGCCATCTTGGCGATCTAACAGGTGGGGACAAGAGGGTCGAAGTGCGACTTGAGGCGGTCTACGTGAACAACATCACGTCCACGTCGACGACGGTCGCCTTGCAGCGTAAGAGGTTCAATGACGTAGTTTACGGGCGAAGTACGCTCGACGATGCGGTAGGGACCATGGTAATTTGGGAGAAGTTTGGACGACAAGCTCGGGGCGCAGGGTGGTACAAGAAGCCACACAAGTGCTCCAGGGGCGAATGTTGCGGCAGGAGAGTGGTCATCATCGCGGGCGTTTTTCTGGCGTTGTTAGTCGGCTGTAGTAAAGCGCTTGGCTAGTTGTCGGCAATTTTCAGCGTAACGGGCGGCTTCCGACACGGGCGTGCACTCTGAGGCATCTGGTGCGTATGGCAGCAACGTGTCGATAGTGTGCGTCGGCTGACGACCGTACAGAAGGAAGAAGGGGGAATACCCGGTTGTGACTTGCGTAGCGGTGTTGTACGCGTATGTCGCAAATGGAAGAACCAGGTCCCAGTTTGACTGATTAGATGTAACATGTGTCGCAAGCATGTCGCCCAGTGTCCGATTAAACCGCTCAGTGAGACCGTTAGTCTGAGGGTGGTAGGCAGTACACGTCCGATGTACAATGTTGCACTGGTGGAGAAGTGCTTGGATTACATCAGAGAGAAATACGCGACCACGGTCACTGAGGAGTTCGCGAGGAGGACGGTGTCGAGGCACAAAACGTTTGAGAATGAAAGAGGCGACGTCCTGTGCTGTCGCGGTGGGGAGAGCAGCGGTTTCGGCGTATCGTGTAAGGTGGTCGACAGCAATCATAGCCCATCGGCTTCCCGCCGTGCTCAAAGGTAAAGGTCCATAAAGGTCGATTCCGACGCGGTCGAATGGGCGGTCTGGGTATGGAAGGGGCTGCAATGAAGCTGCGGCAGGATGCGGTGTTTTTTTTCGTCGCTGACACTCATGGCAGCCGCGAATGAACTTGCGGACAAAGCGAAACATTCCGCGCCAGTAGTACCTTTTGCGTAAGCGTTCATAGGTCTTGAAGACACCGCCGTGAGCACACTGGGGGTCGGAGGGAAAGGACGCGGAGATTGTAGAGCGCAGCGTTCTGGGGATAACTAGGAGCCACTTCCTACCATCTGGCGAGTAGTTGCGCCGGTACAAAGGTCCATCACGGATGCTGAAGTGCGAAGCTTGGCGTCGCCGTGTTCGAGTGGTCGAAAGGGTGGGTGCCTCGGATAGAACGTCAAGAAGCGAAGCGATCCATGGATCGTCGCGCTGTGCAGAGGAGACGGTGGCGACGTCAAGAGCTGACAAGGGGTAGTCTATAGTGGATATGGGCGCAGTTTCAGTGGATAATGATGACCGCGAAAGTGCATCAGCATCGGCATGCTTGCTTCCGGAACGATATATAACGCGGATGTCAAACTCTTGAAGTCGAAGAGCCCAGCGGGCAAGGCGACCTGACGGATCCTTCAACGAAGACAACCAACATAATGCATGATGGTCCGTCACTACATCAAACGTCCGGCCATATAAGTAAGGGCGGAACTTGGCAAGCGCCCAGACAATTGCCAAGCATTCTTTCTCGGTGGCGCTATAGTTTGACTCAGCCTTGGTGAGCGTTCTGCTGGCGTATGCGATGACATACTCTGCGAACCCAGGCTTTCGTTGTGCGAGAACAGCACCGAGGCCGACACCACTGGCGTCTGTGTGCACCTCAGTTGCGGCCGTAGGATCGTAGTGGCGCAGTATCGGTGGTGACGTCAGGAGACGGCGAAGGGTGGAGAAGGCTTGGTCACACTCAGAAGACCATGACGAAAGATTGGAGGCGCTGCTTAAAAGTTGGGTCAAAGGCGCAATTATAGATGCGAAGTTGCGCACAAAACGACGAAAGTAGGAGCATAACCCTACGAAGCTTCGTAACTGCTTTAGAGTCGTCGGTTTGGGGAAGTCGGTCACGGCACGTAGTTTAGCCGGGTCCGGAAGCACACCGTCTTTTGATACGACGTGACTGAGAATTGTAAGTTTTCGCGCAGCAAAGTGGCACTTCTTGAGATTTAGTTGCAACTGAGCGGTCTTCAGACACGTCAGGACATGGTTGAGGCGTTCCAGATGGGTTGTGAAATCTGGCGCAAAGACAATAATGTCGTCGAGGTAGCAAAGACATATGTGCCACTTCAAACCCCGCAGAACCGAGTCCATCATGCGCTCGAAGGTGGCAGGCGCTTTGTAGAGGCCGAAGGGCATGACATTGAATTCATATAGACCGTCAGGCGTGATGAAGGCTGTCTTTGAACGGTCGGCCTCTGCTAAAGGCACCTGCCAATACCCGGAACGCAAATCTAACGATGAAAAAAAACTCGGCACCTTGTAGGCAATCAAGGGCATCGTCAATTTTGGGTAACGGGAACACGTCTTTTCGAGTGACCTTGTTTAGGCGCCGGTAATCCACGTAGAAGCGAATTGATCCATCCTTTTTTTTTAACGAGAACCACAGGTGATGCCCATGGACTTTGTGAAGGGCGAATAACGTCGCGTTTAAGCATGTCGTCAACCTGGTCGGTAATAACTTGACGTTCCGCGGTGGAGACACGGTAAGGGCGTTGTCGCACTGGCGAGTTGGAGCCGGTGTCGATGTAGTGAACAATGGTAGGAGTTCGGCCAAGGGCACGTTGGGCAACATCGAAAGAGTCGCGGAACTGGTAGAGCAGCTGGAGAAGAGCACAGCGTTCAAATGGTGACAGTCCGTCTGCGATCGACGAATCGAATAGATCGGCAGCTGGTACATCAAAAGGATTAAGAGCACTGACGACGTCGAGGTCACGTCGAGCTGGATCTTGCTGCACGGAAAAAATTTGGCCGATATCAATGGAGTGCACGCATCCAAGGGATTCACCTTTAAGCAGTCTGATGGGATACGGAAAAGGATTTGTGAGGCAGAGAGCGCTTGTTCCATTCGAAATAGAGAGGGTCGAATAAGGCAGAAGAAGTGGCTTCCGACTTAGCAGGAGGCGTGATGGTTCAAAGAATGCAGCTTCATCACATATGCTGTTGCAGAACACGGGGAGCAAAACACCTGCTGTCGGCGGAATTTCTGTATCTTCTGTTACGACTAGTTTGTGTGCGGCTTGATGAGCGGTGTTGTAGGACTGGTCACACAACAGGAAGAGCTCAAGTTCAGATTTGGCGCAATCAACAACGGCATGATTATGCAATAGAAAGTCCCAGCCAAGTATGATGTCGTGCGAGCTGGATGAAATGACGATAAACTCAACAGTGTAGTGCTCTTTAGCGATAATAAGTCGAGCAGTGCAGGCAGCTATAGGCCGAACAGGGTCTCCATTCGCTGTACGTAAGGGCATCATCTCAAGAGGCGTGGTCACCTTCCGAAGCTTGCGGCAAAATATGGCGTCTATAACAGAAACGGCAGCACCGGTATCGACAAGAGCATATGCACGGGTGCCTTCTACAAAAACTTCGACAATATTCGACAGCAATGTTCGAGGACTTGAGCATTTCGACAGCGCAGTTCTTGCCTCACGAACTGCGGTGGCTAGTTTCCCTCATTTTCAGGGGCTGGTCGACGACGCATGGGTGACAAGGATCGGCGACGGGGTGAAGGTGAGCGAGGAGACGTGGGTTGCGGATAGTCACGTGAAGACGTGCTTGTTTGCGGACCCGGGCTCTCATAACGAGAGCGGGGACGATCCACGTAGTTCTGCGAACGGGCGTCTGAGTATCCTGGCACGCGATGGCGGCAGAATCGGGCGATATGACCAGGGCCACCGCATGCAGAACAGATCGGCCGGTTGTCGCGCGTTCGCCAGGGATTCGCAGTGATGGGAGCACCCCATGTCACGGACGGCTGAATCGGGGCTGCAGCATACGACACACCATGGGACGGTGATGGCTGTTGAAGCTGCTGCCGCTTTACTACGTCAGCGTAACTAAGAGGTGCGGCGACAGGTTGCTGCTGAGTAGGCACCGGCATGGCCTCGGAAATCTGTTCTTGGATGACGTGTCGAAGCACGGGAGCCAACGGGATTGGTCGCTGCAGTTGCCGCTGCTGTGGGAGTTCCTGACACTGAGCAAACGGCAGGAGAGGCAACTGGCGGGCCACCTCCTCACGCACGAATTCTTTCATTTGTGCGAGAAGGTGTGACTGGTCAGGCACGATGTCCAGTGCAGCGAGTGGTTGACTGTACGTGTGAGAGGAACTCCGGGTGAGAACCCGCTGCCTTCTCAATTCGTCATAGCTGTGGCACAGAGTTACCACTTCAGACACTATGCCAGGAGACTTCGCAAGAAGCATTTGAAAGATATCGTGGTCGACACCCTTCATATTATGCCGTATTTTGGCACTTTCGCTCATTGAAGCATCGGTGCGCCTGCAGAGATCAATTATGTCCTCAATATAGGCGGTAAAAGTTTCGTTTGGTTCCTGTGCCCGTGTGCGCAGCCGTTGCTCGGCGCGCAACTTCCGCACGGCAGGGCGACCGAAAACAGCAGATATTGCCTCTTTAAAGGCGGACCAGTTCTCAAATTCTCATTCGTGGTTCGTATACCAAAGCTTCGCCACGCCAGCCAGATAAAAGTTCGCAGTACTCAGCTTAGCAGCGTCATCCCACTTGTTGGGTCCACTAATGTTTTCGTAGGCCGACAGCCAGTCCTCGACGTCCTGGTCTTCCATGCCCGAAAATACCGGGGGGTCTCGCTGCGAACCGGGCCGGGGCAAACGGCGGCCTGGAGAGATGGCGGCTGTTGGGCAGCGTCACCTTGCATGGTCGAGTGCAACGTACGGGATCGGAGTTCCAGGGTGTCGGCGATGAGCGTACCCAGGAAGATTCACCAAATGTAAGGAGGTTTATTGGACGAGCCCAATGAACAGGTGGTAGCTCAGAACAGTAGGTCGGGAGAACAAGATGGTGGTGTTCGAGCGCCGATCTCGTGCCCTCCGCTCTTGATGATGATCGGGATGTCATTTCTACCTTTCTTCATTACAATAGCAATATATACGCAGAAAAGTTAGCACAGCTGAGTGAAGTTTGTAGAAGCAAATATCACAAAAAATCACACAAAAAAACGATAATGATCGAGTGAATATTGAAGATCGGCTATATGACGTCGGTTCACTTAGCTACGACACCTACCTATGGCATCGCATCGGCTCTAGCGACAAACCATTCGTGCACGCGCGACGCCATGTATTCCCAAGCTGTTGCTGCTGCACCACAAAAAGTGCTTGTTGCATCGCTCTTGCGGTCGTCACCTCTACTTTCCTTTGGCATTTGTGGTGTTCTTTGTTCAGCCCAAGGTGTTGATGAGGCGCACTAGGGCGGCTAGCAGCGCGCTTGCAATGTCGCTTATGTTATTACGCTGTGCTTTCAGCCAGTGTGTCTGTAAACACTGACGCACGCCGGATCCGCAAAAGCAGTTCGAGAAGTGGCCAACAACGTGAGCAAGCGAAAACAGGCGCAAGGCGCACTTGCGGGCTGGAAAGCCATTGCACCTTCTAAGGCCGAGAAACGCAAGACAATGGACAAACCATTATATGCCGTGTGTTTCTATCTGGCCATTGTCTTGAGCAAAAGTTTTCCCTGCTTAGGAAAGCGCGCCAACTAGTCCAACTGTGAGCATTAGCCACTGAATTTACTGGCTCGGCAAACAGCCCAAAAGTGGCAATACGCTCTTATAGAGCACGCAATTTTGCCCCACAATGTAGTGCCAGCGAGTGCATCTTTCTCCTGCATAATCTAATAAATCACGGTATAAGAATTGTGCAATTTAAATAGGTGGCTGACAGGTATATCTAAAGCACGCAATCGCACTAATAAAATAGCGCGTGGCATTGAATGGTTTCATTATGAGGTGTAACGAGAGCATGCAAATATGCTCTTATACTTTTGCCTACAACCCCCAGTGGTAACTCAAGTCCTGTCGAGAATGCGCACGTGGGGATCTAGGCCAGATGCGCTAGCGATATTAGAAAGTTATAGCTCAGCGGGCCAGCGTAGACGCCAGTGCGCATACGCGGTACCACATGCGCAGTGGCATCTACACTGAGCCCACGGGCTCACTGAGCTACAACTCTTTAATGCTTTCGCGCAACATTAGCGCTGGTAAACTGTGCAGTTTCTTGTGCTCCACACAGTGCTGGCTTGTATCGCGAAGGCCACAGAAGGTAATACAGAAGGAGAGAACAAAGTTGTACGCATCGTGCGAGCGAGAAATCCCGCGAGCATCATGTACAGCCACACACAAGATTTAAACAACAAGAACAACGAATGAGTAAAGGCGAGGCGCAAGAGACAAGGACTGAAAAAGGACACAAATCACAGGACCGGTGCCTGAGAACAACTACAGAGATTTCGCAGGTTTAGACCTTTCGCATCTTAGGTAATTTGCCTTGCAATGCAGTTAACGGTACCACACCTGCGTATGTCAACGCTGCGTATGTTTTTAATAAAAAAAATATATTACGTCCTTCCGCACACCACAATGCTTACATATAATTGACAGCTTGCAGCTTGGTAAGAGGGATGATGCGGTGAAAATGGGCACCGGGGGAAGACAAGGCAACTTAGGTATGACAATATCAGTAGAAAAGACGGGGGATGTGGGAGATGGAAATTCAAGACGATGAGCAAAACGTGAACAAGGTGAATGCAGGAGCCAACGTTTCGACAAGTGGACTTGTCTTCTTCAAGGCGACATATGCTTTCCTCGCCACAGTATAATAGGTGGGGTTCTTCCAAAGGGGAGAGTGTGTGAGGCGGGAGGACGCGGAAATGAGGGAAAATTTGTTAGCGTGTCGAATTGAGAGTAAAGGAACACTGTATACAAGATCAAAGTCAGGGCACCCCCCCCCCCCCCCCCCCCGGTCTGTCGACACGCGCGTTAGCCGGCGTGTCAAGGGCGTCTGACACGCCGGCTAAAAAAAAGGGGGGGGGGGGAGTAATGGAAAAAAAAAGAAAAAAGGGGGTGGAAGATACACCAAGAAATCCAACTAAGTGTTGTTGCCTATAGCTTGAAGTTTAGCATAGCGAATAGATTCTAAAGCTCCCTTTGAAACGTTTATGCCTATTGGTTGCAATGTCTTGAACTTATGGATAAGGTATGATTCTCTGTATTCTCTTTCTCCTTCAGAACGAAAATTTCACTGTAAGATGTAGAGTTTAAGTTCATCGAAGGTATGACCTGGTTGGTTGAAATGCTCGGCGACGGCTTTGGGAAGCTTTTTAGCTGTGTCCGCGCGTTGTCCGTTTAATGTGACGTTCATTGATTGTCCTGTTTCACCGATATATGGTTTCTTAAAGAAGGTGTAAGGTGTAAGATGTAAGAAGGTGTACGACAGCGGCTTGTGAGAGTAAGATATCACGAAGCTGGTATGAAGACAATGAGCCGAACACGGCGGTATTACGACAAGGAGCACATGCACAGTGGCGCAAGCAGGTAGACAACTTGGGCCACTGGGTCGGCGTAAACATATATATATATATATATATATATATATATATATATATTGGCACGAGCTAGTTACGCGAGCTGTCGAGGAAGAAGAAGTGTGCGTGGTAGCTGCTGCGAAAACAAACTGTAAACGGCCGTTCGCTCAGAACTGTCTGACTGGCTTTTCCTCTCGTGACAAACTGGTGGAGGTGCGGGGTACGCATCCATCGTATGCCTACGGGTCCTCAACCAGAAGCTACCGACGCCAGTACCTCGGGGACGGCAGAAATCTATCGAAGCAGCCGTCGCTTCCAAGGTCTTCCACCGCAATACAGCCCCCTGGCAAGCTCCGTGAGGAAGATGTCAACAACTACCGCAAGCCAAACCGAGGGGATGCCAAATGCTGTCGTACCATGCATTCTCAACGCGCCTCGCACGCCTAACCCGTTCCATGGCGACGCCTTTGAGGACGTTGAAGACTGGTTGGACCATTTCAACCGGGTCGCCGCCTTTAACGACTGGGACGATCGCCGTAAGTTGAAGAACGTCTACTTTTCCCTTTTAGACGCGGCGAGAGTATGGTACGAGAACCACGAAGCCTCATTTACCAGCTGGCAGGAGTTTTACCGACTGCTTTGCGAAGCCTTCAGCACTCCCGAAAGGAAAGAAAGAGCCGAACAGGCACTGTCTTCGAGGTTCCAAATGCCAAACGAAACCGTCGCCATGTTCGTCGAAGACATGACGCGATTGTTCCGTCGGGCCGATCCACTAATGCCAGAAGACAAGAAGGTGCGTCTGTTAATGCGAGGCGTAAAAGAACAGCTTTTCGCGGGCCTCGTGCGCAATCCTCCTACAACAGTCTCTCAGTTCATTCGTGAGGCAACAGTCATGGAACGTATGCTTCGGCAGCGGCTCTCGCAGTATGAACGCCAGACCACCATGACTGCTGCATGCTCTCTCGTACCTGCAAATGATGACAGGGAGTCCCTTACCGAGCTAATACGACAAATCGTTCGAGAAGAACTGCAGAAGTCCTATGCATCAGCTCCGGCACCTCCCAGTGCCGCGGTTCTTACGGATGTCATTCGGGAAGAAATCGGCAAAGTGGTTCATCCCTCGCCGCCAACACGACCCGAACCTCCCACGTTCTCGTACGCGGATGCTCTTCGGGCTTCCGCGCCGTCGACGGGCCGTTTTTCGCAGCCGCCTGCTGGGATTTCTCGACGGTCCCCAAGTCCGATCCACCGCACGAACCCGCAAGCACCTTTTCATCCTGGTCCGCGCAAATCTACAGTATGGCGCGCCCCCGACAACAGTCCGTTGTGCTATCACTGCGGGGAGGCTGGTCACATGTATCGCGACTGCCAGTACCGACGGATTGGTCTGCGGGGATACCATCCGGACGCCCGTTGCCCGCGCTATGGCGAACGCCCGCACGACATCGAGCAATACCTAGAAAGTAACCGGCTTCCTCCTGCCCAACAGCGAAGACAGTCACGGTCGCCTTCACCTCGTCGGTACGCGTCACCAAACCGTGCTCGAC
Organism: Dermacentor albipictus; assembly: GCF_038994185.2. Taxonomy (NCBI): domain Eukaryota; kingdom Metazoa; phylum Arthropoda; class Arachnida; order Ixodida; family Ixodidae; genus Dermacentor; species Dermacentor albipictus. Next base: position 177,379,309 of record NC_091823.1, read on the forward strand.
CCGCCTTTGATTCCGCTGGAGTCAACGGTGGAAGCCCGCGCCGGGGAAACTGAAAACGGCGACCTCCAGGGGTGAGGCCGCTGTCATGCGAACCGTCAAATATCCTCCGCCGACGCCATCCCCTCGCGACGTACCGCTGACGCCTTCATTCGACACTGCAAAAAGAACTTCTGCTGTTATTACTGCTTCAATCGACGGTTATCCGGTACCTGCACTTGTCGATACGGGAGCTGACTACTCGGTTATGAGTGCCTCACTGGCCACTCGGCTACGCAAGGTGCTGACAGCGTGGGACGGCCCACATCTGATTACGGCCGGAGGACACCTCGTGTCACCCATTGGACGATGCACCGCCCGACTTGCAATTTCTACTTCGACTTTCGTAGCGTCTTTCCTTGTGCTGCCCAAGTGTTCTCGACTAGTTATACTGGGCATGGATTTTCTCCAGGAGTATGGGGCGATCATTAACCTTCGTGACTTGTTCGTGACTTTTTCTAACTACGTTTCTTCGGATTCGAGTGTGGAGGATGAACATCACCGCGCGGCTTTACGCGTGGTCGATGACTGCGTGACGTTACCGCCTCGAAGTAGCATCTTCGTCCTCGTTGAATGCCCCCAAGAACAACTAGGAATAGGCATTGCCGAAGGTAACCTCGCCATATTGCTGGATCGCGAAGTCGGCGTCGCACGAGGTCTCGTAGAGCTCCAACATAGGCAAACCACGATTCTAGTTACCAACTTCAGTGGCGAATACAAGCACTTTGCGAGGCATACCACCATGGCCTACTTTGAAACGGTGGCCGATTCCAACGCCTGTGCTTCGGTAACGACAATCTCGATTCCGGAACCCAGCGATGTGGACTTGACCACTCACATCAACGTCAACCCACAGCTAGACCAAAATGAGAAGCAGAGGCTCCTCACTCTGCTATCGTCATTTAGCGACTGTTTCGCCACCACGTCGAAGGTCAAACAGACTCCTTTAATCAAACACAGAATCATCACTGAACCGACCGTCCAACCTGTTCGCCAACACGCTTATCGCGTGTCGCAAAGAGAACAGGATGCTATTCGTCATCAAGTTAAACAAATGCTCGACGATGATGTCATTCAACCATCGACAAGTCCTTGGTCTTCACCTGTTGTATTAGTTAAAAAGAAAGATGGTTCACTACGCTTCTGTGTCGATTACCGCAAACTGAACAAGGTCACGAAAAAAGACGTTTACCCACTTCCTCGAATTGACGACTCCTTGGATCGCCTGCGACATGCCCGTTACTTTTCTTCAATGGATCTGCGTAGTGGGTACTGGCAAATTGAAGGTGACGAACGGGACCAGGAAAAAACGGCGTTTATAACACCCGACGGTCTCTATCAATTTAAGGTCCTCCCTTTTGGATTGTGTTCCGCTCCGGCCACATTTCAACGCATGATGGACACAGTTTTATCTGACCGCAAGTGGAACTCGTGTTTAGTCTACTTAGACGATGTAGTTGTTTTTTCCACCACGTTTGAACAACACATCCAGCGGCTTGAGGCGGTTCTTCAAGCTATCCGCACCGCCGGCCTCTCCCTGAAGCCCGAAAAATGTCACTTTGGCTACGAGGAGCTCAAATTTCTAGGTCATATTGTCAGCAGCACCGGTGTGCGCCCTGACCCTGACAAAGCCATGGCAGTCGCTCTGTTCCCGATACCGAAGACAAAACACGATGTCCGCCGATTTTTAGGGCTTTGCGCGTATTACCGGCGTTTTGTACCCAATTTTTGTGAAATTGCCGAACCTTTGCAACGACTCATCAAGAACGACGTCACATTTGTTTGGGGCCCGGCACAATCCGACGCCTTCCACGACCTTCAGCAACGTCTCCAGACACCACCGATCCTTGGTCACTTTGACACCGAGGCTGACACAGAAGTGCATACTGATGCTAGTAACGTTGGTCTCGGAGCGACACTCGTACAGTTTCAAGCTGGTGTTGAGCGCGTTATTGCGTATGCCAGCCGAACCTTGTCTGCTGCTGAAAAAAACTACTCAGCAACTGAAAAAGAATGTCTGGCAGTCATATGGTCTCTCCAGAAGTTCCGCCCATACCTGTACGGACGCCCCTTCCGTGTCGTCAGCGACCACCACTCTCTCTGCTGGCTGGCGAATCTCAAAGATCCTTCAGGCCGTCTCGCAAGATGGAGCCTTCGGTTGCAGGAATTTGATGTGACCATCGTCTATAAGTCTGGCCAGAAACACACTGACGCCGACTGTCTCTCTCGCGCCCCCGTCGAACCCGCACCACTAGATACTGACGACGATTCGGGTTTTCTTTGTACTCTTCCGTCTTTAAACCTTGCTCAACAGCAACGCCAAGATTCCGAGCTCCAGCCCTTGATTGAATACCTTGAAGGAAGCCGCCCACAACCCCCACGGCAGTTCGCGCGTCACTTGTCATCTTTCTGCCTACGTGGCGACATCCTATACAAGCAGAACTTTCACCCTACGGCAACCGCTTTCCTGCTCGTTGTTCCCGCTACTCTCCGCGACGACGTTATACATGCATGCCACGACGAACCAACGTCTGGGCATCTTGGTTTCACGCGTACTGTCGCGAGGATCAAGCAGAAGTACTATTGGCAAAAACTCACAAAAACCGTGAAGCAGTACGTCAGAAGTTGTCGAGATTGCCAGCGTCGCAAAGTTCCACCTCTGAAACCAGCCGGTCTGCTTCAGCCTGTCCGACCTCCTTGCTCACCTTTTGAACAAGTTGGGATGGATTTACTCGGCCCATTTCCCAAGTCTTCGGCTGATAACCGCTGGATCGTCGTCGCCACCGATTACCTCACTCGATACTGCGAAACACAAGCCGTTCAGCGAGCTACTGCTTCAGATGTTGCTAACTTCTTCATCAAAAATATCGTCCTTCGACATGGTGCTCCCGCTGTCGTCATCACAGACCGTGGTACGGCCTTCACTGCCCAGTTGGTCCGAAATATCCTGCAGCTAAGCGGGACAACGCACCGTACGGCAACTGCGTATCACCCGCAGACTAACGGTTTAACTGAGCGTCTCAACAAAACGATCGCGGATATGCTTTCCATGTATGTTGCCACGGACCATAAAAATTGGGACGAACTGCTCCCGTATGTGACATTCGCGTACAACACTGCCCTACAAGAAACCACCGGGTTTCCTCCTTTTCGTCTGGTCTACGGACGCGACGTCACCACTATGCTCGACGTGATGCTCCTACCAACTTCGTCGCAACTTACCGCACCAGATACAGACGCCTTTGTTCAGCGTGCCGAAGCAGCGCGGCACCTTGCGCGGGAACGAATTCTATCCCGACAACGTCAAGATGCTCGTCGATACAACCTATGTCATCGAGACGTCACATACAACCCGGGAGATCTTGTATGGGTTTGGACCCCTATACGTCAAAGAGGCCGGTCAGAAAAATTATTGCGCCGATACTTTGGACCCTACATTGTTTTGCGTCGTCTAAGTCCTGTCAACTACGAAGTTATTCCAGCCGACAGTTCGCACCACTCCCGTAGACCACGTTCCTCTGACATTGTTCACGTTACCAGGATGAAGCCCTACCATTCGCGCTGACTCTCATCCACAAACTTTGTGATTCGGCCCCTGTCGTCTCGTCCGCTGTCTTTCTCATTTCTTTTATTTTTTCCTTGTGGCATTTCACATCTCCCCAACTTTATTTATTTATTTATTTGTTTGTTTTTCTTTCTTTTTTTGGAGGGAGGGGTAATGGCACGAGCTAGTTACGCGAGCTGTCGAGGAAGAAGAAGTGTGCGTGGTAGCTGCTGCGAAAACAAACTGTAAACGGCCGTTCGCTCAGAACTGTCTGACTGGCTTTTCCTCTCGTGACAATATATATATATATATATATGTAGATGTATAGACAGATAGATAGATAGATAGATGGATAGATAGTAGATAGATAGATAGACAGATAGATAGGTAGATATTTAAATAGATAGATAGATAGATAGATAGATAGATAGATAGATAGATAGATAGATAGATAGATAGATAGATAGATAGATAGATAGATAGATAGATAGATAGATAGGCTTAAAAGGGCTGAAGTAAGCAAAGCTGTTCGCATTAAAAGACTACTCAGACTCATTTTGTATATATATTGTAAATATTATCTCCTACACCCTCAACATCCCCATAACATATTGGTGAGAGATGCGGGGTACTAGGGCTGCAGTGGACGTCGCATCACCGTCCGCACCATGAATGACTGTCGCATGCTACGTCGCTGTCACCTTCGGCTGTCGTTGTGCAACCCAACGATCCTGGAACTTTCTGCAGGACCGATGGCGCCGACGTTGAAGAGTGCGTGGCCATGTACGAACGCGGGAGTGGAATCAACAGATGGGGCCCTAAGGAGCCAACCAGCTGGCACCCATCCAAAGGGAAATTGACAGACTTGTTTGGCAAACAAGCCGGCCGTAAAACTGCCGCAAAGCAGGAACTGGCCTCCCGTGCCCAATCCCCCACGGAGTCCTATGTCTTGTAGATCCAGGACATGCTGGCACTTTGTCGTAAAGCCGATCACGACATTACAGAAGCTGTGAAGGTCGGGCACGTGCTTAAGGGCATTGCTGACGACGCATTTAATCTGCTCATGTGCAAAAGCTGCTCTACAGTTGATGCAATCATTAAAGAGTGCCGACAAAAAAGTAGAGCAGGCCAAAAGCCGACGCGTCTTGCTACCATTCGCCAGACTTCCAAATACTTCCGCAACGTCGACATGTGAAGATCAATCCGCACAGGAGCATGCGTCGCCATTAGAGGACGCGGCGCGAATCGTTAGACCCGAACTGGATGCGATGGCACCAGCAGCTTTCTGTTCGCGTAGCCGTGATGCTACCAAATTTGCTGTTCTCCTCGTACAAGCCATCGTTCGCCAGGAACTTGGAAACATTGGTTTACATATTGTGTGTGCTGTAGCCCATCCCAGAGCTAACGAACGCCCTTCTACTATTTTCGCTTCACCCTGAAGCTTCTCTCCGCGTTAGCGCAACCCGACTGAATGGACAACCGGGGAGGACCAGCCGATATGATTCACCTGTCGCCGTATTGGTGATGTCGCCCGATACTGTGGCAACTCGTGGCCCTGAACACCTCGCACGCCGACCAACCTGAGCCGTTTTGATAGAAATGCCCGCAATGTTTAGCCCACCGCCGAGTCTAACAGCGCCGACAACTCTGCTAGAGACACGTGGTAGAGCCGCTCACCATCACCTCACGGCCACCATTCTCGTTCAGCGCAGACATGTCACCCATCTTCCTGTTTGCAGCAGCCTTGGCAGCAGCAGTCACGGCGATCACTTGGCAGCAGCAGTCACGGCGATCGCACGCTTTGCTAAGCGCTTTGCTGTACATTCTCAGGTGCCGGCCAAGATATATCTGCGAGCGGTTTGACTTCGGCTATCGCTGGACACGACGACCATCATCGGACCACGTACTTCAAGGGCATTTCCTGGCCTAGTGTACTGCGCCTGCGTGGATTCCTGGCGGAGAGCAGAAAAGCCGGCGAAGAACGGATCGACGCCTCACTTGGCAGCAGCAGTCACGGCGATCGCACGCTTTGCTAAGCGCTTTGCTGTACATTCTCAGGTGCCGGCCAAGATATATCTGCGAGCGGTTTGACTTCGGCTATCGCTGGACACGACGACCATCATCGGACCACGTACTTCAAGGGCATTTCCTGGCCTAGTGTACTGCGCCTGCGTGGATTCCTGGCGGAGAGCAGAAAAGCCGGCGAAGAACGGATCGACGCCTCACTTGGCAGCAGCAGTCACGGCGATCGCACGCTTTGCTAAGCGCTTTGCTGTACATTCTCAGGTTGGTGAAATTTCGCCCTACTAGCCTGAGAGCTTTTTTTTTTTTTTCGTTTGCCGTGACTGCTGCTGCTGCTACTGTTGCATACCAACTGTTGCTTGTACTTGCTCTTGTGCACTGTTGTTGTCATTGCGTCATCCGAGCTGCAAGCTTATTTTCCCCTTTGTCCAGTGGCAATGTCAAAGGAACTTGTTAAACTTTTTGAGGAACTGAAACGAGAACTTAAACAAGAGTTCCGCGATCTACGGGAAAGTCTCGAACGAGACATAAGAAAGGACATCCGCGAGATAAAGAACAGTCTAAGCTTCATAAACGAGAGTTATGAAAAAATGAAAGCGTCCGTGAACCGCGTTGAATTGGAAAATGGAGAGCTGAGAACATCCGTAGTAAAACTAGAAAAGGAACGAGACGCTTTGCATGCTCAAGTTCAAGAGCATGAAGTGAAACTTCTACAAAATGAACAGCACATGCGGTGTTACAACATTGAAGTGAAAGGTGTTCCGAAGACGCAAGACGAGAATGTCATGGATATCACAAAAAAGATAGCGAATGTTATTAAGATGCCCCTTGAAAGTGAAGACATCGAGGTCTGTCACCGCGTTCGAACTACAGGGAATACAGAAGCGCCAAATATAGTGGTTCAGTTTGTTCGCAGACCCGTTCGTGATCGCTTTCTTGAGAAAGCTCGAAAGCTGAGGATAACGTCAGAGGACATTGAACTTGAACCCAAAACCCCCATCTTCATTAACGAGCACTTGAGCCCTTCCATGAAAAAGCTGTTCGGTGCGGCAAATGCAAAGAAAAAGGAGTGCAAGTGGAAATATGCATGGACTCGGAATGGCAAAATATTTGTGCGCAGAACGGATACCTCAGCACTCATAGCGATCACCAAGTTTGATGATTTGCGTCAAATTGTATAGTTATACTTGCAGATACCTAAAATTTGTTTCTCGACATGGGTTATCAGCCACACGAAATTAAGCATATAGTGAAACCAAAAAAATCTGTTTTGTCAGTTTTTCATTTAAACGTCAGATCCTTAACAAACAAAGAAGATGAATTAGCTGTTCTACTCGATACTATCGGAGTGTCACTTACAGCGATCATGTTTACTGAAACCTGGTACACATCAGCATCAATTGTATTTCACCATCCTGGCTATCAGTGCTTCTATCAAAACCGCGAAGATAAAAGGGGAGGCGGCGTCGCGCTTCTGCTTAGAGAAACATTATCGTGCGAAATAGTCATAGAATACACGACGACAACTGCTGATTACGAAGTGCTCACTCTACGAAGTTCTAACAATCTTTTCTGTGTCATTTACAGGCCACCATCTGGTGCCATTAATCACTTCTTTGAATTTCTTGAAAAAATTTTTAACTACGCATCTGATCAGTCCATAGATATGGTTCTAGGTGGCGATATTAACATAAATATGCTTTCATTGAGTCAAACCCAAAAAGAACTCCAGTATTTAATTGCTGCTAATGGTTTTTTTAGCGTAATAACAAAGCCGACGCGAGTGACTTTAGAAAGTGAATCTTTATTAGATGTATTCATTACAAATGTAGACAGTAATTTAGTAACTGCAGACGTAGTTTATACCGACATTAGTGATCATCTTGGAATCGTAATGATAGCTGATAAGGCTGTACATGTTAATTACAAAAGGCAAGTAATTTATACACAATCTATAACGAAAAAAAATCTTGAATCCTTTCTTGCTGCGATTAGCCAACAGACCTGGAACAACGTTTTCGAGGAAGATAGTAGTGATACCGCTTACCTTAACTTCATCACTACATTCAAGGCTATATACGATGCACATTTTCCACTAAGAAAGACAGCCACATCATCAAAAGCACGGAAACCCTGGATGACGTCCGACTTGCTCCAAATGATCAAGCATAAAAACCGATTGTACGCACAGTTTGTACAATCAAAAGACGAAGAGTTGCTGCGGCAATTCAAAAAGTACAGAAATAATCTAACATCAAAACTAAGAATGGCTCGAGACGCCTATTTCACAAATGTATTTTGGAGCCCTGAAGAACAGCGATCGGATGTAATCTGGCGAAAACTGAATTGTTTATTGCAACAAAATACCCGTGATACATCCGAAAACTTTCAGCATGAAGGAAAACGAATTTATGGGACCTGTTTAGCTGACGCTTTCAACAATTTCTTTATTTTACAGGCATCTCAGAGTCAGGTAGAGTGCAGCCAAAATTACATTGAATTCATGAAGGAAAGCAGCTGTCCATCATCCCTCTTCATTGCTCCTACGAACTGCACGGAAGTTTTCTCGTGCATAAGTAATATTAAAAATAGCAAGTCAGTAGATGCAACTGGTCTCCAAATAGCGCCCATTAAACATGTTCTTCACTTAATATGCCCCGCTGTTACTCACATTTACAATCTCATATTATCTACCGCTGTATTTCCAAAGGCACTGCAAATGGCTCGAGTAATACCTGTTTTTAAAAGCGGCGACAAAAATTTGATTCGTAACTATCGTCCAATTTCTATACTGCCAGTGTTCTCGAAGGGTATAGAAAAATTAATGCATGGTAGGGTACTGTCTTTCTTTGAAAAACATAACCTGCTCCTTGACTTTCAGCACGGGTTTCGAAAGAATCGATCCACTGAAACAGCATTACTGACTCAAAAAGAAATCATTATAGATATGTTTCAAAATAAGGAAATAGGTGCAGGCATATATATAGATTTTACTAAGGCTTTTGACTTGATAAACCACAGAATTTTACTACATAAACTGGCAAGCTATGGTGTTCGAGGAAAAGCTCACGATCTTATGAAATCGTATTTGTCGAGCCGAACACAATATGTTGACTTTAAAAATTCGTTGTCTTCAATACAAAATATTTATGCAGGAGTCCCGCAAGGAAGCATATTGGGACCGCTCTTATTTTTAATCTATATAAATGATATTGTGCAATGTGTAACCGATGGAAAGATTGTATCCTACGCTGATGACACTTCGGTGTTCATAACCGGGAGATCAGAAAATGACATTGAAGAGAAAGCAATCAAAACACTGAGTGCACTAAATACGTGGGCAAACTCAAATTGTTTGAAGATTAATTCTAAAAAGACAAAAATAATATTGTACTTTCCAAAAGGAAAGATAATTTCTAGGCCATTGAACGTGTTCTTAAACTCTGATGCTGTTGAAATTGTAGATTCTGTTAAAATCCTTGGTGTTATATTTTCAAAGCATTTGACTTGGAATGATCATGTTGACTATATGAGATCAAAAGTGTCTTCAGCTGTCGGTGTCATGTTGCGGCTGCGCGGTATTCTTCCTTTGAAAATTAGGCTATTGCTATACAACTCATTAGTTCTTTCTCTTTTGCAATATTGTTGTACCGTTTGGGGCACTACGGGTGTCACAAATTTATCCAAGCTTCACCTTCTTCAAAAAAGAGCTGTAAGATGTATTGCTGGTGTTCCTTATTGTTCCCCCACATATGACTTGTTTTTAAAGTATGAAATCCTGCCAATCTATAGGTTATACAATTATAGACTTTTAATGATCTATAAACGCTCTTCACATAGTGATGAACATTACATTAGTTATCTGGCAAAACTTGAGAAAAACACGCATATCCTGCAGACTAGACATAAAGAAATTTGGTTAGTGCCGACGCCTAGGGCATATTATACAGAGCAGTCTCTTTCTTATACTGTCCCAGTATTATTAAATAAATTAAACAAAGAATTGTTTGACCCCTTTCAGCATTCGAGTGATGTTATTAAGCGATTTTTTCTTAGCAAGATTACGTAATGTTGCACTCAGTTTAAACCTATACCTGTTATTATTATTCTTTTTTTTTTCGTTTCCCTATGAGCACTTATTTGTTTTTCTAATACCTATGTTTGTGCTGCGATTCATAGCGCTGTTTTTACAAAGTGTTTTGTTATTTTGTTTCAGTGTTTATTTGGAAAATTGAAAATCTCTGTCTGTACTGTACTGCCAAGTTGATAAAGGGGGCAGGACCTCTGTCAAGCTTACGAGCTTTTAGTCCTGTCTCCTTCTCTGTACAAGAGAAAAATAAAGACTGAATTGAATGCCTGAATGCCATGTCGCCTTTTGTCCTCTGTGGATTTTGGCCGCACCCTTTCGGTAAACTAGGCAATGCAGCCCTCGGAGGTGGTGCTGCATTGCCGACTACTGCAGCAAATTCTCTTTCTGGGACCACAAGGAGAAGTGTAATTGACGTTCAAATAGACGGTGTGCCTGTCCAACCATTCGTCTACGCTGGAGCCCACGTTATGTGATGAGTGCTAGCCTGCGTAGACGTTTAAAAAAGCTCCTCACCCCAGCAGCTGCCCTAGTGCTTCGTGTGGCCGACGATGGCGTGCTGGTTGTTCTTGCATTGTGTACTTCGCGTTTATGTATAGCCGGCCGCCCTACTTCTGTTCTCTTTGTTGTGATCGGCAACTGCGCTCACGACGTTATCCTTGGATTTGAGTTTTTATCCATTCATTCTGCTCTCATCGACTGGGCGGCCGGCGTTCTTCAATTAGAACTGCTTCGACTCGCCGATATTCCCAGCACTGCCCCACCGCACTTTTGCTTGCTTCACAATGAGCGTCTGTCACCCGAGGCAGTTACTTAGATCCCTTTGAACGCCCAGCCACAGGTTCCTGATGGTGAATATGTGCTTCGCCCCAACATCGACGTGCTTTTGAACCGGAACGTTGCTATTCCGCATGCGCTGCTCACGGTGACATATAACGACGTCGTTCTACCACTTCTGAATTTCGGCTTGTTCCCTCAAGTTACTCCGGCCGGCATGTTCTTGACCAGTGTTATAGTGGTTCCGAATTTGACATTGAGGTTGTGAATGCAGAGAGTGGTGTATTAGAGCAAATTGCAGCTTACAGCTCTGGTTCCTTAGCGGATGACTTCGCTAAAATGACTGCACCTGACCTTATCTCTGCATAGGCCACGGACATACGTCTACTGCTTGAAACGTACAGTGACACCTTTGATTTCGGCGACAGGCCCTTAGGCCATTCATCTGTTGTCCAGCACCGTATAAACACTGGAGACACGAATCCTATTCGTCGGCGTCCCTATCGTGTATCGCAGGGTGTACGCCGAGTCATCCAATCAGAATCGGACAAAATGCAAAGGAAAGAGTTTCGCAAAGTTGTCATCGAGCCATGAGTAAGTGCTTGGGCTTCGCCTGTCACCCTTGTGAAAAAGAAAGATGGTACCTGGCGTTTTTGCGTCGATTATCGCCACTTGACTAGATCACGCGAAAAGACGTCTGTCCACTGCCACGCATTGATGACGACTTGGAGTGCGTGCTCGGAGCTAAATACTTCTCGTCCATCGATCTTCGATCCTGCTACTGGCAGATTTTCGTTGATGAAATGGCCCGCGAGAAGACGGCATTCATCACGCCGGATGGTTCATATCAGTTCAAAGTGATGCGCTTTAGCCTATGCAATGCTCCTGCGACCTTTGAACGTATGATGGACTCTCTTTTTCGAGGATAGAAATGGACCACCTGTCTTTGTTATCTTGACGACGTTATTGTTTTTTCTCCCACGTTCGGCAGCCACCTTAACAGACTCGCTGCCATTCTTGCGGTCTTCCGAAAAGCCGGCCTTCAACTGAACTCCACGAAGTGTCAATTCAGGCACCGTCAGATCATTGTGTTGTGACACCTCGTTGACGCATCTGGTGTACAACCAGATCCGGAAAAAGTTCGCGCCTTGCGCAGGCTCCCTGTGCCACGTTCTGCTCCTGACCTGCGCTGCTTCGTCGGCCTGTGTTCTTACTTTCGCCACTTCGTTAAAAAATTCGCCGACGTTGCTCGGCCCTTGACAGATCTTCCAAAGGACACTCCATTCTCATAGAACCCGGAGCAGGCTTAGGCGTTCGCCGTTCTCATTGAGTTTCTAACCACCCTTCCCATACTTGCCCACTTTGATCCATCTGCACCGGCCAAAGTCCCCTCTGACGCAAGCGGCCACGGCATCGGTGCTGTTCTCGCCCAACAAGAGCAGGGTACCGAGTGCGTGATAGCTTACTCCAGCCGCCTGCTGTCATCTGCCGAGAGAAATAACTCTATCACCGAGCGGGAGTATTTGGATTTAGTCTGGACTGTCGCGAAGTTCCGGCCATATTGGTACAGCCTCACGTTTTCGGTCGTTACGGACCACCGCACACTCTGCTGGCTGTGTTCCCTCCGGAACCTGACAGGGCGGCTTGGTCGCGGGGCTTTGAGCCTCCAGGAATGTGGTTTTGTTCTCAACTATAAGTCTGGACGTCTGCACAAGTTCGCTGACTGCTTCTCTCATCACCCCGTGGATTCCCTTGATCCTGCTGTGCATGATCCGGTGGCCTGCGTGATGGCTTTTACTGACATGACCGGAATGCGCACTGAACAATAATGCGACCATTCCTAACAGTCTATCATCGCCGGAGTGCGATCTGACAGCACTGACGCCACGTGCTGCGTGCTAGTTCTGCACGACGGCATCCTCTTCCACCGCAATATCAACCTTGACGACCCCGAGTTGCTCCTTGTCCTTCCTTGTCAGGTGCGGCCCCTCGTTGTTGAACAACGTCACGATGCACCGACGGCGGGACACCTTGGAGTTTGGCGTACATACGACCGCGTACGACGCCGGTTCTTCTGGCCGGGCCTCAACCACTATGTGCGTCGTTATATCGCAACTTGCGAACTGTTCGCTCGCAATTCTTGGCCTACCATGCGCCGAGACGGCACTTCACCACCAGGGGGTCCTGTTACGAAAGAATGAAAAAAAAATGAAAAAAAGGAAGAAGAAGATCGCGAGACGCTGGCTGCTGCGGGTTGGTGGTGGTCAGACATCTTAACCACTCTGACGCATTTTGTATATATATATATTGTAAATATAATCTTCTACACTCCCAACCTCCCCGTAACAATATATTGATTATGTATAATACACGGCTGCAGCCTGTATGAGAAGCGTTACTGACATTTCAGAAAAAAATTCCAGAGTACCACAGAAAGATGTGACCATTGTAGGTGACCACGAGGTCAGCTGAGATGTTTTGAACGTAATACGGTAGCTAGTTGAGTGAGATTTTAGTGTTTTTATTGCGCGCTTTAAGTATTAATATTTCAATTGTATGCAACACTCTCGTACTTCGCGGGAACGATCACTGTCTCTCCCGAAGTTCCAGAAATGTCTCTCTCGCTACAGTGTCCATCGGAAGAGCGTATGGCATGCGCTGTTGAGTAATGAAGAAATATTAGCGTGAACTTTCTTGGAGAAAAAGATGGCAGCTGTCCGCTTTCTTCTAGATAACATCTCGCCGAATTTCATGGGTGAAGCAGCACGAATTCAAGAACCCCGCCTGTCTTTTTCTTCCCTCGTGTGTTGTCTGAAAGATAACCATGCTATCTCTGTCGTTTTATTTTTAAATATTTGAAATGGTAAAGTTTGGCGTGAAGTAGAAGCCGGCTCCATAGCAGTGCTAATCTCCATGGTAAAGAGGCGTGGTCGACTGTTGAATGTGGTTTGGAAGCTTAAACGTATAGCACGCCTTTTAGATGCAGGCTAGGTGACAAACGAGCACCATGGCTAGTTGCTAGCGTAGAAAGGCACGTGGTAAACGACTGCTGGTAGGGATTGCGCTCACGTATCTGTACTACTTATTTTTACAGGTGCCATACATGTGAACCGTACGAAAGGAATGGCAGTGGTGCTACAACGTCAACTGCTGTATCACCCATCATTCCTTCATATGCTCGCGTGAAACTCTGCTCAATTTAATAACACACGTTTGATTAGGGAGTGGACGCGATTAAGCACCTTATCGGTGCTGGTTATTATTTCGAACATTCTCCTAATTTGTAATATTGAAGTGGTACAGAGTAAGGCTAAATCAACAGTCCACATTATCGCATACCTGCATATATGGAAACATCCGAGCTCCAATTCGGCAGAAACTCTGAAGCAGCGCAACCGGTTTCGGTTTCGATTGCTCGTCTCAGAGGCCGCATTCGGACAATTGTAGTATGCGACAAACGGCCGTTCGTTGGTTGATTGATGATATTTGAGGTCCCAAAGAAAAAGCGGGGCTAGGAGAGAAGTTGAAGTTAAGGGGTCAGCATACCTTATAATTGAACGTGGCTTTGGACTAAGTGCTGAAGCGCTTTTTTATTCGGCCTGCACCGGAATGCTGCCACCGCTGTCCGACATCGCACTTGCGGCCTCATGCTCAAGAGCAGATTGCAGTAGTCATTCAGCGCCTGCAGCGCGTAGTCCTTGTAGTGAGATTTAGGTGTACGTTAAGGAATATCAGGAGGTCGCAATCAACCGGATGGCCCCAAAGCTGTGTCTTCTGCGCAACCATGTATATCCGTCATCAACCGTGGTGGAAGAAGTGACGTGGCTGGGGGGGACAAGTAATGACTTCCGACCGCTGTTATAGGCTTTAAACCTCCATGTTGCTAGGAACATGGAGGTTTAAGGAAGTCCCGTTACAGTCTTTGACGTCGGGAAGTCCTCCTGTATATTACTGCCTTGTACTATATCTTGTCTTTTAATAATAAAACCTCATTCGTTCCTGTGTATTTGTGTGACCATATCCTGCGTGTAATATTGTTGGACGCAAAGCGCCACTGCATATATCCATCGAACAAAAGAGATTGCGCCTCCGACTGCGAATCCGCACAGCATCTGATAATAACTTCCTTATGTGCTTGCCAAATAGAAAAAGGTTTGCTTCCCGCCTTGTGTTCTTCGTAACTGCGAGCTTAATGTGCGCTGTGTTTTTTCTTCTTTGTTGTTGCCTTCTTCGCTTGCGCCACATTTTCTCCTATAAGGTTTAGCGCGCAACTGTCTCAAGTGATCGATTACTGATTTATTTTCGTTAACTACATCGTTGATTGTAATCGTTAACTTTCCCAACACCCTCGGTCCGCTCCCTCTCCTTCAATACCACGCAGACGGGCCTGCCGCCTCAACGGTGGCTGTGGACCCAGTGAAGGAAGGTGCCTTGCTGGGTAGCTGGCTTGCTCGTCACATTCCGGTCGTGCTCGTCACCTTGGGAGTTCACGGCGCCCTGCTCATCGAGTGCACACCTTCGGGGACGACTAAGGAAGCGGCTGGTCACCAGGTAACGCGCACGCTTCATCTTTATACTATTAACCATGGTGGCTTCATACAAAGGCGCTACTTCTCGTTTGAAGCGATCAGGGAAGCAGAAAGAGATGACACAGATGAACCACAGTGTGTACGTCCTTTTTGGCTCGACAGGCCTTCGACAGCACCTCCACAAAAGTCGTTTCTTAGTGTGAGACCATATTGAAATCATGAGTGAGTAGATCAAAATTACAGTTTTACAATAGAGAGTATATAGAATCAGGTCCCGCACGTTGTCACCAACATATCAACCAAAATGAATGAAAATGAAGAAATAACGACGACACTATGGAACAGATCGAAGATGCAATCAAAACATTAAGTGAAACCTAAGGTGTTGAATGATGATTGTGATATGGGGATAATATTGTGATTATTGTCAAGGCAAGGCAACGATAATACGCATATATAAAAACTTTGGAACAATGACCAGAAAAGCATACGTAAAAAAACCTAATATAATCAATATCAAGAAAATAGGATAAATAAGTCAATTAGAAACACATACAGGCAATCACGTATATCAGGTACTTCGTTTTCAGGTTTTATGTTAGTTAAAGTTCACGGTGTAAATATGTAGAATTATTTTTAAACAGAAACCGGGAGGAAATCGGGGTTCTTGTTGTGGCAGCCGAAGATTCTGAATTTGGCTGTAACTTCCTCGAACTAGTAAGCCAAGCAATTTTCCCATTTTGGACACAAACGTTTTATCCAAACAAGGAGAGCCTGTTCGAAAGCCATTTGGCGAACTTACCTGCAAAAGTCCTCGCCTGCAAGTAGGCCTTATTTCTACATTGAGAACACAAGGAAAACAACAAAGACAAAGTGTTACGTGTTTTGCGATGGCCTGTTTACTTCGTTATTCTCACTTCTTTTCTAACAGAGAAAAATGAGCAACAAATGTTTTGGCGCAGGGGCATGCTTTGCAAATGGTATGGTATGGAGAACTTTATTTAGGTCCTGAGGGATCAGTCTGGGACTCATGTGGGCCGCCCCCACGTCGGTACAGAGAGGCTGGTGTGATGCCTTTATTATTTTACAGGCCCATGATTGCATACATTATAGTTCGCATTTTCAACAATTCTCTGCCCATCCTTGACCTGTTGGGCCGTTCGCGCTTTGCTGTCGTTTCTTTTTCTTTCTTTTCTTTTTTGCCCTCCCACTTTTGTAATGTGTGTGCACTTTTCATTATTTCTTTTCTTTTCATTGTTTTCCTATATTTAAAACCTTTCTGTTTTCCTTCCCCATTCCCCAGTGCAGGGCAGCAAACTGGATATCTATGTTAACCTGCCTGCCTTTTTCACCTCTTTTATCTCTCTCTCTCTCTATATATATATATAGTTATCTCTTTGTTGTGATGTCCTACTGCTTGGCGCTGCAAGCCCTCGCAATCGCAATTATGGAACACAAACTACTAGCCTTGAAAGTACCGTAAGCTGGATTCACGTGAGCGGACAGACCGCTGATTTAGTCTGTAGACAAGCATGACGTGTCTCAACTAGAAGGAATCGTGCCGCTAGCAGATCGTCTCCGTCGCCCTTCTGTACGGAATGATATATGGTCATGTAATGCTTGTCTCCTAAGTACACGACGGGGCAATTGGCCCCGTCGTGTAAAGAATTATGGTACGACGACTATGGCATGATGGTGACATTACTTTCAGTGTTACCCAGGCCTACGGCAAGCGATGCCACGATTCTCACTATGTCCGGTGTTAGTTTCACACTATGTCTGGTACCGGCCAATCGTGCGGTAACGACAACAGTGCGGGCACGATGGCGTGATGACAGGATTTTTATTTATTTATTTATTTTATTTAGTCATACTGTTAACCCTCACTTGAGGGTCGTTACAGGGAGGGTCAGTAATACATAGAACAAATATTGAAGATCATTTGTAGTAGAACATTTGTAATACATAGAACATTTGTAGAAAAAGAACACACAGCTACATGCAAGGAACAAATACAAGCTATACAGTGTGAGCGAAATACTTGTCAAGGCCAACCTCAAAATCACTCATAGCATTTTTTTGTACCACATCATTCGGTAATTGATTCCACATTTTAATAGCGTCAGGAAAGAAAGAAAAGCGGAATAAGTCTGTTCGAGCTGATATTGGTTGCACGAATGTACTGCGTGTTGTTCGTGGTAGCCTTTTGTGAAAGAGCGTCAGATAATCATCCTTGTTTATTTTCACATGTGCGTGTAGTATTTGAAAAAGCAATTTCAATCGCTGCTTCTGCCTTCTTAATTCCAGTGGTTCCAAGTTACATATTTTTAACATTTCAGTTACCGAGTCACGTCGTCGATATTTAGAGCAGATAAAGCGAACTGACATTCTTTGAATTCGTTCTAGTTTATGTTTTAAAACCTTTTGATGTGGGCTCCACACAGCACCAGTATGACCCACGCGTTGGGCAAGACAGCAGCCATGCAGCTGCGGTAAAGTCGAAGAAAAAAACACTTTCATAAAGAAAAAAGTTGCTAGAAGCAAATAACCTTTCGGTGCTCCCAAATAAACTACGGCGTATTTACCCCTCATCGCTAGATTCGTTTACAGAATCCTGCATGGTCCTGGGTAGAACTACCGACACTAGAGGTAAACATTACGTAAACTCTCGCGCTATACGCAAGAATTTCGGCAAGCTACTGGAAAAATTGGAGGACGCTTAAGCTTCGCCTTCAAGAGTGGAACGCGACAGCGTTCCCATCGACCCGCCAAGGGGTATAAGACAATGCGCTACGGCGCTGGGATCACTTACGAGGCGCCCCGCATCGGACTTTGCGGCCACCTATCACACGGAGAGCGTCGAGCAACGCAGCGTTCGGCGCGGCAACGAAACGTGCGCCTGAGCAAACGGAACGAACCAAAGAACTCGGTGTCTCGGAGGGGGAAACGATCTACGCCTGCCAAACGTCGTGATCGGCACGGGCAGAGAGATACATAGATAGTAATCTAAAGAAGGGAACGGCGCTTGATTCTGCAACCCGCGTAGGAGCACGGCGAAGCGTCGTCAGGGGAGAGGGAGTCGGGGCCGGTCCGCGCACAGCCCCAATGCGCGCATGGTGCGCCACCTGTCGGGGCAGCGCCGTACATTGAGAGGAGGGGGTCTTCTGTGTTTGCCGCAAGATGGCTCTGCGTGTGCGGTAAGCGCAGAATAAATTTAGCGGAAACGTACTTCGCTACTCGTGTAAATGCGACTTGTGTAAGTTACATGCTCATAATTACCGATATACACCGCAGTATAACTTTCTACGGCACGTTTTTAAGGCAGCACCGCGTTCACTAGAAGCGCGTTTGTACCGCTTTCAAGCATCGAACTCGTGGCTGAGTGGTAGCGTCTCCGTCTCACACTCTGCAAACCCTGGTTCGATTCCCACCCATCCCATCTTGGAAGTTGCTTTTTATTTATGAAGTGCCTGCCGTGATTTATCGCTCACAGTCAACGCCGCGGACGCCGACACCGACGACGACGAGACCGGCTTTTCTGCGACACGAGCTCCTTAACGCTATCGCGTTAAAATGATAAGAGGCACTCCTACAATGTGAAGAAGCATGTACCTTGCATGCGACCGCGGCGCCAAATACAATGGCAGGCAGGACGCGCCGCACACGACCAATGTAGGAGCCTTCCGCCAAGTGGCCATTGCCCAGTAGCGTTCCATCCTTGGCCAATCTGCTGTATTAGTGGTACACATGCCACTCTCATAGAAGAAAGAGAAATTCGCGTGGCGCATTCGCAAGGCACAGGTTACACAATGAGTATGTCCGGAATAAACGACAAGTTGTCAGTCAGTGCTCGTGTTGTAGTTTTTCGCGTGTCTCCTCTTCGTAGTGATTCATTTGGTCCGGGGCTGGAGAAATAAATCGGTGGTTCGCTTCTCAACTTTCGTGATATCCCACAAGTTCGGTTACGGTTAACTAAAGCCACTGCAGACTCTCATGCATTTCGGCATTTTGTTTTCTGGTTCTTTTTCCCTTTATTTTATATTTGTCTGTACATTGTGGCAGCTGTGCTTGCTAACGTGCGGAATGCTACTATGAGTACTTTTTGTTATTGTGTAACTGGCATTTATTGTCTGGTTTGAAATTGTTCTGCAACAGAATTGTGTTTCCAATTTGTGAAATCTTGTGCATTTCTGCAAAATGAAAGCTGTTGTTCTTACACGCAGCTTGAAAATTACCCCATCAAAAAGTTAATCACCTCCTTTTGTCATAGCTCGCCGGCAAGGTCATGTATTGTCGAAGAATTGAATAAATGGATGAATGAAACAACAACTGGCTATACACTGCTCAGTGATTGAAACTCAATACTCGCAGCACGTGACTTCTGGCAGTTTTCAAGTCAGTGGTGGGCGCTGGGGACACCGAGATGATACATATCTGCGTCACATAAAATCGATAGCCTTTGTAATGCATTGGGGCCGCATTCAACCCCTTATCGAATCATCACCTGGGGCGCAATAAACCCCAGCCACCATGCGGTCCAAGTATCGCGCTTCAATCGCTGAGCGGTGTACACGGCCGGAAGCTGTTATAAGTCAAGGAACGAAAACCGTTGGTCTTTGTCAGTGGCCAACGCACATACTATTTGCTCCCTGGCACAAAATGGCTACGAAATATACATTTCGAAAAACTAAATTATTTCAGAAGTATTTTTAGTGCTGGCCACTCGCTGTGTTCAGGTATGCCCGCCATTGGGAATGTCTCTAGCCTGTATGTTCTAATGATTGTGTCATTGTGTCGTTGTGTGCATGATATATAGTTCCCCTTGTTCGCCTATCAGGTGCTTATCAGGGCTTGTCAAATTGCTTCCTTTTACAAGTAGCACGAAAGGAAAGCTGCTGCACTATGGTGGTAAAACTGCTGTGCTTGATAACGGAAGCTCGTTCATGTGATGCCAACATGGATATAGTTTTCCTTTTAGGTAATATTGGTGCTGTGCTCGAAGCAAAATGTAATCAATGAACAAATAAGATCTGTCTGATTCATATCGCATGAATGTTATCCGCAGATCATGGGTCGGAGTTTCATTGGTGTCATGAATGATCATAGATTATTTGTGCTTCGCTTTGAGAGAGAGCTGAACGCAGCAGGGTGAGCTAGCAGGATGAGTGATAAGTGGATTAAATTAAACGAAACTTGCTAAAAGAAATTTAAAGAATGCGAACTTGAACAAGGGAGAAGCGCGATATAATGTTAATTTAACGCACTACAAGTTACACGGAATTCTTCATATTTGTCTCTCTGACGAAGAAAAATAAACGTGCGATGTGTACATTGCTAGAAACATCTCATTTTATCGTCTGTTACGATGGTATATAACTCTATTTTTGACATCTCAAGATTTTCAGTGGCAGTTAAAAAGTTACATAGGACTTTTCATCATATATTTGGATGTCATGAAATGAAGGAAATACTGTCAAATTCTGAGCGGCACACCGATGAGAAGGTTGGCTTCATCGATGCTTCTTTTAACAAAGAGAGAAAGGTGTTTGCCATAGTTCTCGTGGACAATGAGGGCAGTGTCAACGCTGCTACCGTTCGGACTGATAGGCCAGAGGTCGCGGAGCAAGCGGCTATTGCGCTCGCCCTGGTTGACAGGCCTTTTTTATATAACGATTCAAAGTCGGCCGTTGGGGCATTTGAGAAGGGCTAGGTGGCTAAGGTTGCTTTTAAAATTATGCAGACATGTGAGATCTCTTAACACTACTTACGTTGGTTCTCTGCTCACCCTGGGATGATCGAGGGAGCCCCTCCGAATCTCAATGAGTCCGTTCATGAGGCAGCGCGAGATCTTACCCTCCGCTCTGCCCACCCAACGGCATGGCGGTACTCCCCAGGAACAGAGACTCCCCTTCCACATAAAATGAAATCACGAAGCATTACCTTCTCAATCGCAGGGTTTACGGTTTGCCGCATCGTAAACTAAACAGGGCTCAGGCACTTACATTACGCTTACTACAGACTGGTACTTATCCTTGCCCACGGAGACTGAACATGTTTTATCCGGAGACGTATACAGAGCCTTATTGCCAAGATTGTGGTGCTTTAGCCACGCTCGAACACATGCTCTGGTTTTGCGAAAGAATTGAAGACTCGGCGATCAAAGATGCGTCCAGGTGGGAGGCTGCACTTCGCAGCCCGGACTTAGATGAACAATTCTGGGCTCCCCAGCAGGGTCACGACGTGGCCGTGAGGCTTGGCCTTCCGGTCCGGACGTGGGAGCGGCCCGCTTAGTGGTTGATTATCACTACTTGCAGGACCAAATAAAGTTTTCATTCCACCCTTCCTTGCGAACATACGCCCGATCTTATTCGGGTAGGATGATCCCTCTTTTTTAAACGCTCAGTGCATGATAGCTGGGACAGCCTTCGTGTGCTTCCCTCCTCTTTTGTCATTGGGTACGTATTTAGATATGTGTGATATTTATCTGCGTGAACCTCTTTGGCCACAACCTGCGGCCCTCAGCCCCCAGCAGCCGCGAAGCAGCTGACCACGGTGGCGGTCAGACCTGCGACGCAGCAGAGGGTGCTAAGAATCCCTGGCTCAGGACAGGCCGCCATTGGTAATGTGAACCCGGCAACGTTTAACCTTAGAACGTTATCTAGTGAGGCGAGTCTAGCAGTGTTATTGGAGGAATTAGAGGATAGTAAACGGGATATAACCGGGCTCAATGAGGTTAGGAGAATAAAAGAAGCATATACAGTGCTAAAAAGCGGGCACGTCCTGTGCTACCGGGGCTTAGCGAAGAGACGAGAACTAGGAGTCGGATTCCTGATTGATACGAATGTAGATGGTAACATACAGGAATTCTATACCATTAACGAGAGGGCGGCAGGTCTTGTTGTGAAACTTAAGAGATACAAATTGGAGGTCGTCCACGCCCCTACATCCACTCATGGTGACCAGGAAGTCGAAAGCTTCTATGAAGACATGGAATAGGCCATGGGTAAAGTCAAAACAAAATACACTATAGTGATGGGCGACTTCAATGCCAGGGTAGGCAAGATGGAGGCTGGAGAAAAGACAGTGGAAGAATATGGCATATGCTCCAGGAATAGCAGGGGAGAGTTATTAGTAGAGTTTGCAGAACAGAATAATATGCGGATAATGAATACCTTCTTCTGCAAGCGCGATAGCCGAAAGCGGACGTGGAAAAGCCCGAATGGCGAGTCTAGAAATGAAATAGGCTTCATACTCTGCCCTAACCCTGGCATCATGCAAGATGTGGACAAGCTCGGAAAGGTGCACTGCAGTGACCATAGGATGGCAAGAAATTGAATTAGCCTAGACTTGAGGAGGCAACGGAAGAAACTGGTACATACGAAGCCAATCAATAAGTTAGGGGTGAGAGGGAAATTAGAGGAATTCCGGATCAAGCTACAGAACAGGCATTCGGCATTACCTCAGGAAGAGGACCTTAGTGTTGAAGCAATGAACGACAATGTTATGGGCATCATTAAAGAGTGTGCAATAGAAGTTGGTGGTAACTCCGTTAGACAGGATACCACTAAACTATCGCAGGAGACGAAAGATCTGACCAACAAACGCCAATGTATGAAAGCCTCTCACCCTACACCTGGAATAGAACTGGCAGAACTTTCCAAGTTAATCAACAAGCGTACGACAGCTGACATAAGGAAGTATAAGATGGATAGAATTGAACATGCTCTCAGGAACGGAGGAAGCCTAAAAGCAGTGAAGAAGAAACTAGGAATAGGCAAGAATAAGATGCATGCGTTCAGACAAAGCCGGAAATATCATTACTAATGTTGATGAGATAGTTCAATTGGCTGAGGAGTTCAATGGAGATTTACACAGTACCAGTAGCACGCACAACGATAATGTGAGAGAGGATAGTCTGGAGGAATTTGAAATCCCACAAGTAACGCCGGAAGAAGTAAAGAACGCCTTGGGAGCTATGAAAAGGGGGATAGCAGCTGGGGAGGATCAGGTAACAGCAGATTTGTTGAAGGATGGTGGGTAAATTGTTCTAGAAAAACGGGCCACCCTGTATACACAACGCCTCATGACCTCGAGCGTACCAGAATCTTGAAAGAACGCTAACATAATCCTAATCCATAAGAAAGGGGACACCAAATACTCGAAAAATTATAGACCGATGAGGTTACTGTCCGTTGCCAACAAAGTATTTACTAAGGTAATCGCAAATAGAATCAGGAACACCTTAGACTTCTGTCAACCTAAGGACCAGGCAGGATTCCGTAAAGGCTACTCAAGAAGAGACCATATTCACACTATCAACCAGGTGATAGAGAAAGGTGCGGAATATAACCAACCCTTATATAGAGCTTTCATTGATTACGAAAAAGCGTTTGATTCGGTCGAAACCTCAGTCGTCATGGAGGCACTAGGGAATTAAGGTGTAGACGAGCCATTTGTAAAAATACTGAGGGATATCTATAGCGGATCCACAGCCACCGTAGTACTCCATACTCCATAGAGAAAGCATCAAAATCCCAATAAAGGCGTCAGGCACGGAGTTGGGATCTCTCCAATGCTATTCACAGTGTGTTTACAGGACGTATTCAGAGACCTGGTTTATGAAGAATCGGGGATAAATGTTAATGGAGAATACATTAGTAACTTGTGATTCGCTGATGATATTTCCTCGCTTAGTAACTCAGGTGGCCTAATTCAACGCATGCTCACTAACCTGGAGAGGCAAAGCAGAAGGGCGGGCATAAAAATTAATCTGCAGAAAACAAAAGTAATGTTTAACAGACTGGGAAGAGAACAGCAGTTTATGATAGGTAGCGAGGCACTGAAAGTGGTAAGGGGATACATCTACTTAGGGCAGGTAATGACCACGGATCCGGATCATGAGACTGAAATAATCAGAAGAATAAGAGTGGGCTGGGGTGTGTTTAGCAGGCATTCTCAAATCATGAACAGCAGGTGGCCACTATCCCTGAAGAGAAAAGTATATAACATCTGTGTCTTACCAGTACCCACGTATGGGCCAGAAACCTGATGGCTTACGAAAGGGGTTCTGCTTAAATTGAGGACGATGCAACCAGCTATGGAAAGAAGAATGTTGGGTGCAACGTTAAGGGATAAGAAAAGAGCAGATTGGGTGAGGGAAGAAACGCGAGGTAATGACATCTTTGTTGAAATCAAGAAAAAGAAATGGGCATAGGCAGGACATGTATTGAGGAAGCAAGATGACCGATGGTCATTAAGGGTTACGGACTGGATTCCGCGGGAAGTGAAGTGTAGCAAGGGGCGGCAGAAAATTAGGCGGGCGGATGACATTGAGAGGTTTGCAGGGACAACACGGCCGCAATTAGTACATAACCGGGGTGGTTGGAGAAGTATGGGAGGGGCCTTTGCCCTGCAGTAAATTGGCATAATATTGCCGAGCGAGTAAATGAGACGCCACGCACATTTGCAAATGAAGCCAAATCGCAGAGCTCATTCATAAAATTCGCGTCGGTTAAGCGGCATGGTCATACAATACAAATTTTAGACTTTCGAACATAATTCTTGTCACTTGGTGTTGTAACCTCAATCTTTTTCTGACAAGAAAAAACCAATATTTTACTGAAACGCGGTTTATTCAGAACAATAGGTGCACCATGGTCTATCATGTTTCGCAATCGCCAGACATGCCTTACGCGATTTTCTGACAAATAAATCGCATGAGGAGTTTCTGGCGCAAAAAAAGAAAAAAAAATGTTTGTTTATGTTAGAATGAGACTATTTCTGTTCGGCATAAATTCACGCTACTGGCAACGACTCCGATAGCAATACTTTCACAGGGTTATAAAAATAATATATTTTTAAGAGAAAGAATGCACCGGAAAGCCGGTGAACAATTTATTGTCTCTGTGTTTTCGTTTTGGTGTGTATTAATGGGGTATGTGTCGAGCACTCCAGCTGGTTGTTCGGTCAAGCGCCAGCAAACGTAAGCGTCTTAATTTTCTTGTTTCGGTTCTAGATGCGTATGATGAGCTTAAAGAAGAAAATATTTACAGAGATACGACACATGCTCGCCGGCATTCAAATATACACGCGCCCACGCACACACAAAAGCACGAAAATGTACGCACGCAAACATGCACTCACACGCTCACACACAAACAGAGATACGACACATGCTCACCCGTATTCACAGTTACAGGCGCCCGCACACAGGCACAAAAATGTACGCACGCACACACTAACACAATCGCGCACACACACAGATACGACACATGCTTGCTCGCACGCATTCGCATACACACGAACACGCTCAAAATTGTACGCACACATGCACGTTCACACACTCTCAAAAGAACGCGCACACACAGAGATACGAGTCATGCTCGCCTGCATTCACATTTACGTGCGCCGAAGCCCGCACACACGTTCGCACACACTCACACAAACATACCCACACAGAGATACGGCACATGCTCGCGCGTATTCACAGTTACACGCACATGCGCAAAATTGTACGCACGCACGTACGCACCCGCTAAAAAAACGCACACACAGAGAGATGCGACTCATTGTTGCATCTAACTGTTTCGCGCGCCCCATAACGACTAAATTGAGGCGAAGCGCATATATATATATATATATATATATATATATATATATATATATATATATATATATATATATATATATATATATATATTTAGTGTAAGCAATATTGCCGTACTTCTCCGTTTTCATTTGTACATAGCCATCATCATCTTCCCTGTTCTACTTCTTCGCGCATGAGCTGGGGCGTCGTCTTTCTTGGAATAATCAGCGCTGGACAACATGATCGGTCTCGATATTATAAAGTGGTGGAGGTACGTGAAGACCCCGACGTCCTCTCGCGTTCCCGTCCTCCCTGGAGCTCCGTTCCAGTCGCCGCCTGCGCCCGACTACCCCTACAACGATGGACACTTCAAACATCGCCCTTCCGGCGCCTCTAACCCTACCACACAGACGACCCCGCCTGCGGCGCCCTCTTGGACTGTGACGAGCCCTCAGCGCGATCCCTCTGTCTTTGCGGGGCTCCGCGGTGATGACCTGGACGATTGGATCGACCACTACGACCGCGTAAGTTCTTGCAACAAGTGGAACGACACCCAGCAATTAAGGCACGTCGCATTCTACTTGACCGGTGTTGCCAAGACGTAGTATTTCAACCATGAATCCGACATCGCGGATTGGTCCACGTTTACGTCCAAGCTGCGGCAAATCTTCGCTTCCTCGTCTGGCCGTGCAGAAGTCGCCAAACAGAAGCTGGGAACGCGCCTCCAACTTCCACAAGTGTCTTACACCTCATACATAGAGGATGTCTTGGCTCTGCGCCGCCGTGCGAATCCCAGCTTGACGGAAGCCGAACGCGTTCGCCGCATCATAAAAGGCATTGGGTCTGTCGCGCCTTAATCGTGCAAAATCTGGCTTCTGTCCAAGACATCACGTCCACGTGTCAACGCCTAGACGAGCAGCAGTCCATTCGTCTTCCACATGACAGCAGCGATCCTCAGGTTCCCCATTCTCCAGATCTGCGTGCTCTTATCCCCACCATCATCCGCGAAGAGCTTCAACTACAAGACCTAAGGCGTCCAACTGCTGCCTGCGCCCCAACCCCCACCTTCGCCTTGCCCGAGTTCGTAAAGCAAGAGTTGACAGCAATGACTACACCCACGACGCATCTTGCTCCGGTGGCACGCCCCACACCTACCTACGCGGATGTTGCTTCGCTACCCACACCTACCATGACCTCCGTGTCTACTGACGTCTATGCCTATGACCATTTGGCTTCGATGGGAACCAGAGCACTTGCTGCGCCATCTTACCCTCAGTGGCGTTCACCTCATCCTATTTGTTTTTACTGCGGTATACGCGGCCACATATCTCGCTTCTGCCGCCATTGCCAGCAGGATGAAAGACGACGCTATGCAGAGCACGAGAGAGACCGCACTCGCCGACCAGACGCCTACTATCCCGCATCCTACTCGTTCCCTCAACGCCGTTCTCCGTCTCTTCCATCTGCTCCCAATCTGCCTCATAGTTCCCGTTCGATCCAGACGTCGTTCTTCATCGCCTTACCGGCGCTCTACATCACCGCTTCGCCCCACTTCCCATCTCGTCGACCAGCACGCGGAAAACTAACTGTTGCAGTTTTTGGAGGGGAAACTGCTTCTTATCGGTCTTCAAAAATTCCTCATGTTCGCCAGGCTAACATGCTTTCTGTAACTGTCGAAGGTGTTCGCGCGTCAGCTCTCATCGATACCGGTGCCACCGTTTCTGTTCTTCGTAGTGATCTGTGTTCCCGGCTCCGGAAAGTCAAAACGCCCTATATTGGGCCTATTTTGCGTGGTGCTAATCATGCATTCATTCACCCCGACGGACAGCGTACAGCTCGTGTTCTCATCGACGGCATACGCCACCATATTGAGTTTCTCAGCCTTCCAACATGTATCCATGAACTTATTTATACTGGGTTGGGACTTCCTACATTCTGCTTCAGCTGTCATTTCATGTAGAGAGGAAGTTGTCTATATCACGGATACAGTGCTTGCACCTGTTACGGACTCTTCACTTTCATGCGTGAACTTGGCCATCGCTGCAGACTACGTCCTGCGTCCGGGCAACAAAGACGTTGTCGCCGTAACATCCAGTCAGATCGCCGACGGAGATGTGCTAGTTGCCCCTTCTTCCCGCTGTACTTCTCGCGGAAATTTCATTACCACCTGCCTCGTCTGGTTCTCACGTGGCCGCGCCCTTCTGTGAGCGTGCAACACGACCCCAGATCTAGTGATGCTCCCCAAAGGGATGACTGTGGCAACCCTCGCTGACACTCAACCTATCTCTATAGTTACGCTTTGCCCTTCCTCATCGCCAGCACCAACCTCAGGTTAGGATTCTTCTTTCCCTCCTCCAGCCGTTCTTGGTTCTGACCTAACAGCCACGCAGACCGAAGCCTTACTGGTGGTCTTGGCAAAGCACCAAGCCTGTTTCGATAGCTGTTCCCCTGTGTTGAGCCAAACTTCTGCGGCTACACACCGCATCGGAACAGATGGTTCCGCTATAATACGACGACGCCCCTATCGTGTATCGCCGTCCGAACGCAAGATAATTGAACAGGTTACTGACATGCTTGCGCGGAAGATAATACGACCTTCATATAGCTCATGGGTATCTCCTGTGGTTCTGGTAAAGAAAAAAGATGGCTCCGTTTGCTTTTGCGTCGATTATCAAGCGCTCAATAAGATCACATGCAAGGACGTATATCCAATACCTCGAATTGACGACGCTTTGGACACACTACAAGGGGCGGAGTATTTCTCCAACATTAATCTTCGATCAGGATATTGGCAAATTCCGATGAACGAAGCTGACAAAGAAAAGACGGCATTCGCTACACCAGACGGGCTTTATGAATTCAACGTGATGCCTTGTGGCCTTTGTAACGCTCCTGACACATTTGAGCGCATGATGGACAACGTACTTCGGTGTCTAAAATGAAAGACCTGCCTTTGTTATCAGGATAATGTCATTTTTTTCGTCTGACTTCAGCCAACATCTTCATCAATTAGACGAAGTTCTCAAGTGCAATGCAAATGCTGGTCTCCAGATCAATACAAAAAAATGCGAATTTGCAAGCAAGAGCATAAAAGTATTGGGCCATGCCGTCTCAAAAGATGCCATCCAGCCAGACCCCGAAAAGATTGGTGCTATTCTTCAGTTTCCTCGCACCCAGCAACAAAAAGACCTACGCAGTTTCCTCGGCTTGGCGTCATATCTTCATCTATTTATACGCTACTTCGCTGCAATAGCAGCTCCTCTACACAAGCTACTAGTTACCGGTGCCTCTTTCACATGGGCTAGCGACTGCGAGTCGGCTTTTCAAGCTCTTAAGCGACATCTTACTTCCGGACCAGTGCTTCGCCACTTCGATAATCGAGCCCCCACCATACTCCATACTGACGCAAGCACACAAGGTATTAGCGCAGCACTTCTGCAACGTAATGCAGCCTCTAAAGAGCAAGTCATAGCATATTCCAGCCGATACTTTCTCCAGCTGAGCGGAACTGCACCATTACAAAGGAAGAGTGCCTTGCTATCGTTTGGTCGATTCAGAAATTTCGCCCATACCTTTACGGCCGCCACTTCACCATCGTCACCGACCATCATGCTCTGTGTTGGCTGTCATGAATGAAAAACATGTCAGGACGCTTAGGACGCTGGATAATGCGCTTGCAGGAATATGACTTTACAATAACATACAAGTCTGGAAAAAGCCATCATGATGCAGACGCATTGTCTCGCTGCCCCCTCTCGCTCTCTCCCGGTAATGCACCGTCGACTTCCGCACCACGTCGTTCCGATGCTACGCCTGCCTCACACCAGCTGTCGCTAAAGCCCCTGGACCAAGTTACACTTTCATCACCGTCTGATTACGTGTCGCTTCAGTGGGCCGACTCCAGCAGTCCAGCTCTTATGGATCGCCTTAGTGGGTTCACCGAACCACCCAACAGCCGCTTGCGACGACAAGTTCGAAAATTCCGCCTTCAAGATGGCATGCTACATCGCTAGGTTTACCTCCCAACAAGTCACCAGTGGGTCCCAGTTCTGCCTCGCTGCCTTCATCTGCGAGTATTAGAGGCACTTCACGACGACGTATCGACTGGCCACTTAAGCTTCCACAAGACTTACGACCGCATCAAGACCCACTGCTTCTGTCCTGGACTATCCACAATACATTGCCTCTTGTGCGTCATGTCAGCACCGAAACCGCTCGACATCCCCTCCTGCTGGTTTATTACAACCCCTCCCTTGCCCGGACGCACCTTTTGAATTTGTCGGTATTGATTTGTATGGTCCCTTGCTGTTGACACCCTCCGGTCACCGTTTGATTGAGACCTCGGTTGACCATTTAACAAGATATGCCGAGACTGCCCCTATGCGATCCGGTACCGCTTCTGGGGTCACCGACTTTTTCTTGCGCTCCATCGTCTTGCGCCACGGGGCTCCTCGCGTTCTTCTCAGTGACCGTGGCAAGCCATTCATTTCCCAAGTTCTCGAGGAAGTTCTTCGGGCCGCTAATACTGTCCACAAATCTACTTCTACCTGTCATCCGTAAACCAACGACCTTACTGCGCGCTTCCACCGTACTCTGTCTGACATGATTTCCATGTACATCCATCCTGACCACACTAACTGCGATAAAATTCTTCCTTTTGTGATATTCGCATATAATACTGCTATTCAATGGACAACCGGCTACAGCCCTTTCTTCCTTGTATATGGACGATCTCTTTCCACCATATTCGACAGAGAATTCTTTTTAGCACCTTCTTCGCCTAATGTGTTGCTTCTAGAAGATTTTGCTGCCCAAATCGCACATTGCCGTCAAATCGCCCGGGAAAGCACAGAAGCTATCGAAGCTGAGCGCAAACGTCACTTCGACAACAAACGCAGTGACGTACGGTTTCACCCTGGAGACCAAGTCCTGCTTTCGACTCCAGTCCGCACTCCAGGCCTCTGTGAGAAGTTCGTTCAAAGCTGCATTGGCCCATACACCGTTGTGCAGCAAACATCGGCAGCGAACTATCTCGTCCGCCCAGTACACTCCGTCACTGACCGGCGCCGCCGGAATGCCGAAATCGTTCATGTCTCGCGGATGAAGCCGTTCACTCACCGTTTAGATAATCTCTAATCTGCGGCCAGGCTGGCCGCTTCCATGACGGGAGGAAGGAAGTGTAAGCACTACTAACGTACGTCGTCGTTTTCATTTGTACATAGCCATCATCATCTTCCCTGTTCTTCGACTTCTTCGCGCATGAGCTGGGGCGTTGCCTTTCTTGGAATAAACAGCGCTGGACAACTTGATCGGTCTTGGTATTATTTCATATATATATATATATATATATATATATATATATATATATATATATATATATATATATATATATATATATATATATATATATATATATATATATACCCCGGAGGCAACGTCTCCTCTTCCTTTATCCAGCGGAGCACATCTGGTGGAGGGAGTGGCGACTGCAGCGGCGTCGACGGTAGCGCCATCTGTTGGAGCGCGCCTGCGGCGTTGCTAGGCAACGGCGGCTCACGGTCGTTCGTCGGCCACGGCATATGGCATACGGCATACGGCTGCCTGCATACGGCATACGTCGCGGTGAGCCTAAATGACTCGCTGGCTGGCGTAGTTAAGCTTTCGCTTTAAAACAGGCGAGAAACAATTTGCCTGACGAAGTGGTGGACTAGTCCTAGACCACCACTTTCAAGGGGGAGGAACAGATTGTCGTCCCACATCGACTCACAACTCGAACTCCAAATAAATGTTGCAATACGCGATGCAGTGCCACAAGGTAAAGTCGTGAGCAGTGCAGTACTCGCAGCATATACATAAGACGGGAAGCTAAGAACACGTTACACACTGCAGCACGAATGAACATTGACAGATTCCGCCCTCGCCATGAATTCACTTTACGTTGAATTTTGCCATCTTCTCCCGACCAATGAGCGTTGCTATTTCTATACTGTGAGAGCGGCACATCTAAATAACGCATATCTCTTTTTCCATTGAATGCCTGCGTACTGTGATGACATTGTGGCCCATAATCTAAACCAAAAACTCTTTTCAAAGTTAACGCTTGCACCAGAAGCAGCACAAAATTCTTCTTTAATTGCAAGAGCACTCTTTACACACTTTATATCGGTACAAAAAAAAGGCCACATCGTCTGCATACGCAAGAACCCGAACTTAATTAGTCGGTAATTTAAACCCTTGGAAATTTTATTCTTTAAGAATGCTCATACGAAGTAGCTATAAATACAATCAGAGCAGAAGCGGCGACAAAGGGCATCCTTGTCGTACTGTCGATACAAGCCTACTCAGATCGGATAGAGAGCCATTCACTATCAGCCTCGTTGAGCCATTAGCATAACATATCCTGACATCTCTAAGGAGCAGGGAGTGAGTGAGTGAATGAGTGATTCACCCTGTCGAACGCCTTAGCCAGATCTAGCTGTACCATTGAAACCTGTCCAATCCCCTCAGCTACACACTCTAGCACTGATCTCGTAACATGAATGTTCGTCTGAATAGACCGGCCCCTGATGCCGCATGTTTAATGACCACCGACCACAGATCTTACTACAACTTGCAAACGGTTAGTTTTTACCTTTGCAAAAATTTTTGAATCCACATTGCATAAAGAGATAGGCCGATATCAGTGGACTTTTTGCAATTTAGTCTCATCATTGCTTTTGGCTATAAGGATGGCGTGTCCTTCGTACATTGTGGCGGTTAGGTACCCTACTTCTCAGGCCTCACGGTACGCCTGAAGTAATAATGACGATAAGAGGGAATGAAAACACTGGCAAAATTCCGCAGTAAGGCCATGCGGGCCGGGCATCTTGCCCTTCGCTAACGATTCGATACATGTAGTTACGTAATTAACATCAATGTTTTCATTTGTATAATCCCTCATCCTGATTTCACTGGGGCAGCAATGACACAATTTTTTTTGGCAGCATCTGTATCCAATGGCTTATGGCCTCGAATTAGTTTTTTTATAATGTTCGAAAATGCTCTAGTTATTGGAGTAGGCTCATTAACAATTATTCCACCATGCTCTATATAAAGTATTTGTTTAGACAGCGCGTGTGAGCGCTCACCAGCTGGGGCCATACTGCAAGGCTGTTCTTCCAGGAAACGCTGCTCTCGAGCACGCACTAGTGCACCTCTGTATTTTTCTGTGTTCAAGTTTGTAACAGTGCCTTGACCTTATGAATATTGTTATGGAAGGATAAAGGAAGAAAGAGGAAGATCCGAGACGCTGGCTGCTTCGAGTTGTTGGTGGTCAGCCATCTAGTCTACGCTGACACACCCTGCATATATATATATTGTAAATACATTCTTCATATACTCCTCACATCGCCGTAACATACTGGTGAGAGTTGCAGGGTACCACGACGGGAAACGGAGCTCCACAGTGGACGTCGCATCACCGTCCGCACCATGAATGACGGTGAGCACGCGGGATCAACCTCGTTGCCGCTCCAGCGTCACCATCGCCAGCTACGTCGCTGTCACCTTTGGTTGTCATGGTGCAAGCCTAGGATCCTGGAACTTTTTGCGGGATGGATGGCGCCGACGTTGAAGAGTGGCGGCCATGCATGAACGCGTGAGTGGAATCAACAGATGGGACCCTACGCTTATGCTAGCTAACCTGTTGTTCTACCTGAGAGGCACAGCAAAGGTGTGGTACGAAAACCATGAAGAGGAGCAAACTAGCTGGGACCATTGCAAAAATAAATTGACAGAGTTGCTTGGAAAACAAGCCCGCCATAAAACTACCGCAAAGCAGGAACTGGCCTCCCATGCCCAATACTCTACGGAGTCCTATGTCTTGTACATCCAGGACGTGCTGGCACTTTGTCGTAAGGCCGATCACGACATGCCACAAGCTGCGAAGGTCAGGCACGTGCTTAAGGGCATTGCTGACGACGCGTTTAACCTGCTCATGTGCAAGAGCTGCTCTACAGTTGTCGCAGTCATTAAAGAGTGCCGACAATTCAAGCAGGTCGAAAGCCGACGCGTCTTGCAACCATTCGCCAGACTTCCCAATACTGCCGCAACGTCGACGTGTGAAGATCAACCCACACAGTAGCATGCGTCGCCATCAGAGGACGTGGTGCGAATCGTTAGATGTGAACTGGATGCCCTGGCGCCCGCAGCTTTGTGTTCGCGTACCCCTGATGCTACCACACTTTCAATTCCCATGGTACAAGCCATCGTTTGCCAGGAACTTGAAAACATTGGTGTACAGTCTGTGTGTGCTGTCGCCAATCCCAGAGCTAACGAACGCCGTCCTCCTATTTTCGCTCCACCCCGACGCTTCTCTCCACGTTATCGCAACTCGACTGAGAGGAGAACTGCAGACGACCAGCCGATATGTTTCACCTGTCGCCGCATTGGTCATGTCACCCGATACTGTCGCAACTCGTGGCCCTCAGTACCTCGCACGCCAACAAACCTCAGCCGTTTTGATGGAAATGCCCGCAATGTTTCACCCACCGCCGAGTCTACAGCACCGACATTTCTGCTCGGAACACGTGGTACATCCGCTCACCGTCGCCGGGCGGACACCAGTCTCGTTCAGCGCAAACACGTCGCCCATCTTCCGGTTCGCCGTAGCCACGTCGCTTTTCGTCCCCTGTGGTGTTTGGCCGCATCACTCCTTTGGAAAACTAGGAAATGCAGCCCTTGGAGGTGGTGCTGCATTGCCGACTACTGCAGCAAGTCCGCTATCTGTGCCCACAAAGAGAAGCTTAATTGACGTTAAAATAGACGGCGTACCTGTCCAAGCACTCATCGACACTGGAACCCACGTATCTGTGATGAGTGCTAGCCTACGTAGACTTTTAAAAAAAGTCCTCACCCCCGCAGCTGCCCGAGTGCTTCATGGGGACGATGGCGGCGTGCTGGTCGTACTTGGAATGTGTACTGCGCGCATAAGTATAGCCGGCCGCCCTGCTTCTGTTCTCTTTGCTGCGATAGACCACTGCCCTCACGACGTTATCCTTGGATTGGAGCTTTTAGCCACTCATTCTGCTCTCATCGACTGCGTAACCGGCGTTCTTCGGTTAGAACTGCCTTAACTCGCCGATGCTCCGAATACCGCCTCACTGCGCTTATGCTCGCTTCAACATGTGCGTGTGTCACTTGAGGCAGTACTTACGTCACTTTGACCGCTCAACCACATGTTCCTGATGTTGAATATGTGCTTCGCACCATGATCGACGTGCTTTTGAAGCGGAACGTTGCTGTTCCGCCTTCGTTGGCCACGGTTACTAATAACGACGTCGTTCTACCGCTTCTGAATTTCAGCCTGTGCCCTCAAGTGCTTCCGGAGGGCAGGTTCTTGGACAGCGTTTCTAGTGATTGCGAATTTGACATTGAGTGTCTGAATGGCGAGAGTCGCTTATTAACGCCAATTGCTGCTGGCAGCACTGGTTTCTTAACGGATGAGGTCGCAAAAATGATTGCACCTGACCTTACCTCTGCTTAGGCCATGGATCTACGCCTCCTGCTTGAATCGCACAGTGACATCTTTGATTTTGGCGACAAACCTTTAGGCCAAACATCTGTTGTTCACCACTGTATAAACACCGGGAATATGAATCCTATTCGTCGGCGTCCCTATCATGCATTGCATGCTGAACGCCGACTCATCCAATGAGAAGTGGACAAAATGCACCGCAAAGGGGTCATCGAGCCATCAAGCAGCCCTTGCGTTTGGCTTGTCGTCCGTGTAAAATAGAAAGATGGCACGTAGCGTTTTTAGCGTCGATTATAGCCAGTTAAACAAGATCACGAGAAAAGACGTCTACCCACTACCACGCATCGATGACGCCTTAGACTGCTTGCACGAGCTAAATACTTCTCGTCCATCGATCTTCGATCCGGCTATTGGCAGATTTCCGTTGATGAAATGAACCGTGAGAAGGTGGCCTTCATCACGCCGGATGGTTTATATCAGTTCAAAGTCACGCCCTTTGGCGTATGCAATATGCTCCTACGGCATTTGAACGTAGGATGGACTCTCTTCTGCGGGCTACAAATGGACCACCTGTCTTTGTTACCTTAACGACGTTATTGTTTTTTCTCCAACGTTCGGCAGCCACCTTACCCGATTCGCTGCAATGCTTGCGATCTTCCGAAAAGCCGGCCTTCAACTGAACTCCACAAAGTGTCAATTCGGGTGCCGTCAGATCACCGCGTAGGGACACCTCGTTGACGCATCCGGTGTCGAACCAGATCCGGAAGAAGTTTGCGCTGGAGGCAGTTTCCCTGTGCCACGTTCTGCTTCTGACGTGCCCTGCTCCGTCGGCCTGTGTCCTCACTTTCGCCGTTTCGTCAAGAACATCGCCGACGTTGCTCGGCCTTTGACAGATCTTCTAAAGAGGAACACGCCGTTCTCATGAGGCCCGGAACAGGCTCACGCGTTCGCCACTGTCATCGGGTTTCTGACCACCCCTCCCATACTTGTCCACTTTGATACATCGGCACCGACCGAAGTCCATATTAACGCAAGCGGCTATGGCGTTGGCGCTGTTCCCGCCCAACACCACAATGGTACCGAGTGGGTGATCTCTTACGCCAGCCGCCTGCTGTCACCTGCCGAGAGAAATTACTCCATCACCGATCGGGAGTGCTGGGCTTTAGTTTGGGCTATCGCCAAGTTCCGGCCATATTTGTGCGGCCGCATGTTTTTGGCCGTCACAGACCACCATGGACTCTGCT
Source organism: Dermacentor albipictus (assembly GCF_038994185.2). Classification (NCBI taxonomy): domain Eukaryota; kingdom Metazoa; phylum Arthropoda; class Arachnida; order Ixodida; family Ixodidae; genus Dermacentor; species Dermacentor albipictus. Next base: position 177,415,650 of record NC_091823.1, read on the forward strand.
CGCTATCTTCCCTACGCGACCCGACTGGATGGCTTAGTCAATCGGCTTTGTGGCTCCAGGAAGTATCATTTTGCGTCCATTACAAAACTGGCCGCCTCCACAAGGACGCTGCCTGCCTCTCGCATCACCCCGTAGATCCTCCCGATCCTGTTGCGCATGATCCGGTGACCGGCGTGATTGCTTTTACTGACATGACCAAAATGTGCGCTGAACAACAATGCGACCATTCCTAACAATCCATCATCGCCGGAGTGCGATCTGACAGCACTGACGCCGCGTACCAAATGCTTTTGCTGTATGACGGCATCCTCTACCACCGCAATATCAACCTTGATGACCCCGAGTTGCTCCTTGTCCTTCCTCGTGAGGTGCGGCCCCTCGTTGCTGAACAACGTCACGATGCACCGACGGCGGGACACCTTGGAGTTTGGCGTACATACGACCGCGTACGACGCCGGTTCTTCTGGCCGGGCCTCTACCACGCTTTGCGTCGTTATGTCACAACTTGCGAATTGTGTCAGTGCCGGAAGAAACCTACGTTGGCACCTGTAAGACGACTCCATCCCATTGAAGTTCCCTCTGACCCGTTCATTCGTGTAGGCTTTGACCTGCTCGGCCCTTTTCCGACAACTAGAGGGGAGATGTATATCACCGTCCCTACAGATTACTCGACACGCTACGCGATAACAAAGGCGTTACTGACTAGTTGCGCAACTGACGTCACTGATTTTATGCTTCAATACGTCATTCTCCACCACGGTTCACCTCGACAGTTACTCACAGACCACGGTCGCTCGTTCTTATCTCGGGTTGTCGACGACCTCCTCCGCTCTGGTGCCACCGAGCACAAGCCGTCCACCACCTACCACCCACAAACGAACGGTCTCACAGAACGTCTCAACCACACAATCACAAAGATTCTGTCGATGTGCGTCTCCAACGATCACCGCGACTGGGACGCCACGCTGGCTTACGTGACGCTCGCGTATAACTCGACCGGACATGACGCGGCAGGATATTCGCCCATCTATCTCTTGTATGGTCGCGACCCCACACTGCCGTTTGACACCATCCTCCCTCGCAGCGAATACAAAAAGAGCGTTACGACCACTGCCATCGCAATGTTAAGTTCGCACCAGGTGCTTGGGTGCTGCTGTGGTCACCATGTCGTCGGGTTGGCCTCTCCCAGAAGCTTCTGTCTAGCTACGCGGGGCCTTATGAAGTCCTCTGCCAAGTTAACGACGTAAACTACGAGATTTCGCCTCGACACTTTGCTGCATCCTCAAGTAAGACGCTTGTTGACGTCGTGCACGTTTCGTGGTTCAAGCCATACGTCGCTCGCAAATCTTCGCCTGCCATGCGCCGTGACGGCGCTTCGCCACCCGGGGGTCGTGTTACGGAAGGATGAAGGAAGAGAGAGGAAGATCCGAGACGCTGGCTGGTGCCTGTTGTTGGTGGTCAGCCATCTTGTCTACGCTGACGCACCCTGTATATATATTGTAAATACAGTCTTTATACACTCCTAACATCCCCGTAACAATATCATCAATATATTGACCCGGATGTTGACATTGAAGGTCATGCAATTCACTCAGAAGTCTATACAATGCGTTGTAATTATTCTTTTGTTCAAAGGCCAATAGTGATGATTCATCGATACCTATAATTTTAGCTTCCTGTTTGAATAATTCCCGCACAGGAAAGAGTGGCAAGCCCTCGCGGCATGACACATGAGCTATAAGCTCAGTAACACGCTTTAAGAAGCACTCACGTGAAAGTAATTGGGTATTAAACTTCCACAAATCCCAGCGCATACGCCGACTTTGGTACCGACGGCTGCCAAACGATGCTGAGACTAGGCAATGGTCACTAAAGAATATAGGGTCACAGTGTAACTATATATAAGAGATGGCGCGCTAAGTGAAACGTAAATTCGACCTAGCCTTGCATGTGAGGCACCCTGGAAGTGCGTAGATCGACATCCCGCATTTTCATTGTCGCCAATGTCCTCAAGCTGATGATCACCTATCAGGCGTTGCAACGCATCACTACTTGGATCATGTCTCAGCTTCAGTGATGTGCGATCTTGCGCGTTACATAGACAATTAGTCTGCAAAGAGGACCAATGCACGATCAATACCGAAATGATGTTCTAGAGATAAGAAGAAACACTCGCCTTCACGTAACATGTTCGAGGCATAAACACGCACACATCTAAAGCTCATACCAGTGATATCAGTATCGCAACAGGTTAGGCGCCCTTCGCTATCTGTAAACGAATGCAGCAAATGACATGGTAAAATTTTCCTAACAAATGACATACAACTTGCGGAAACGCCTACTGCATGGCTGACACAAACATTATACTCAAATAGGAATGGAGATAGAGCTACTTCTGTGTTTTAGTCTGATTCAATCTTTCTTTCTTTGATAGCAGCAATATCTGATTTTGTATTGCGTAACAGATGAAGAAGCTGTACCTGCCGTCACTTACTTCGTAAGCCACGAGCTCTTAAAGTACCAAAATGGAAGGGAAGAGCACCCGCCATGATTACATTTGTAGGTGCAGCGTTTAAACGCTGCTCCAGAGGTGCACCACTCCCTTCTTGATGAGGTGATGCACTATGGACCTTTTGATGCACGTTAACACAAGGGACATCTGCAGGAGTAGGCGTTCCCCGGAGCGTTTTTGTCAACTTTGACACTTTCGGAACGCGAGCATCCTTTCCCGAGGGCGATGGACTGTCAGACGTTGCTGGACGCTTCTTAGCGGCCTGGTACATCGATCCAGATTCCGCTAACGGCGGGTGATCTTGAACTGGTGGCGATTCTGCCCATGACAGAATTGGTTCGTCGTCAGGCACCTTAGTCTCATTCTCGCTAGCAGGCTTCTGGCTAAGGCTATTGTCAGCGGGTGATGGCTTGATCTGTTCTTGTCAATGAGTCTCAGGAGCGTATTACCAGTTGCATCCACAACTTCGCTCACGTCCATTAGATGATCGGTTATGGTATCATCCTCAGCTGGTCTATTTCCACGAAACTTAGCGTAGGTTCCGTTGCATGCATCTGCAGAGTGACCGTAGCGGTGACATTTACTGCAGCGCGGTGTTCTATATTGTCGCCTAATGTGCCCAACTCTGTCGCACCAGAGGCAAAGTGGTGGTCGGCCACGAAACCTGATAAGGGACTGGTGGCCGTATATGCTCAATAGATGTGGCATATTACTGGCAGAAACTCCATGTTTCAGTGTAAACACCATGTCTCGGTTAGTCATTTGCCATCCGTCTATGCCGTCGCATCGCCACATCTCTCTCGTATGTGATGAACTGCACTCTGTCATATGGCTCTAGCGCTTCAACAATCCATCTCTATTCGAGCTGCGGAGGAATGAAAGAAGCTTGATCCTGATATTTTTACATTCCGGGTCTGTGACAAGGCACTTGAGGCCCTTGACCAACAACTCGCCTTTGTCGATAAGTTTCTGTTTCGCGATGCTGTTAACTCATATCCCTAACTACAAATGGCTCATCCGGTATTGTCAAGCGCCGAGGATATCAGTTGCATTTAGCATTGAAAGGAGTGCATCGCGAAAGTCCAGGGCCCGATACGACCACCCTGCCAGGTCAGCTTGCAGGAAAACTAAATTGAGAACGGTGTTGTTATTCGGTAGACGAGGGAGAACGACTTTATAATTACCGGAATCAGTAGTTGACGGTGGTTGTGATCCTCGGCCGAGGGCCGATGCGCTGTTTCCAGCGGAGCTCTTCGCAGACGTGGCCGTTCGAACAAGCCTCCTCTTGTTCTCCCTCAGCCATGGCTTCCAGCGTTTTCACAAGCTATACACTCGGGTTTTTATATATACCACGAAAACTTGCACGACTGTCATTCGAAAATCGCTTTTGGGAACAGTGTTACGCCATACGCTTCAGTGACTTTTATGATAGATGCCGTAGTTTTATTACAGCTACGGTTTGTGTATAGAAAATCGAGCACAAGTTTTCGTCTTTTCCATTGGCTTCCATTGCTGAATCGTTAACCCCTCTGAGAACAAAATTGTTTCTTGCCAGTTAGTAATCACTGCATTTGGCTCGTGTGGCTTGCTCAACATGTCTGTCATGTGCCTTTTTCAATAATCAACCTGCAGCTCTTGTTATTCGCGAAACGCCCGCTCGTTCCATTGAAAATGTGCTACATTCGTGCCGGAGTCACTTGGAGCACCAGTTGGTACGTGTACAGAAAAGCTTGATAAGTATGTGGTTCAGGTGCTTGTTTTCTGCTCGTTCTTTATTGAAACGAATGGAGTTCTGCATGTGGCACGTATGATTGCAAATGCTGCATACTACTGGGTACTTCACTTTGCTGAGTGCTTGAAGCCTGTTTCATGAACCTCCATTGCGGGTTGGGCTGGTATTGCACAACCTACAGGATCAGCCTCCATTTTTGCGCAGGGACGGCGACATGCAAAATTCTGACCTACCAGAGGCTAACAGCTTCGCTGTAAAAACAGGGACAGTTCCTCATACCAAATTAAGAGGTACCTCTATAATGCCCTGCCATGGGCATTATAGAGGTGGCTTGACCTTGTCAGTCCACTACTACCGCAGGGCGCGCAATGACGCAGCGAACCGTGCTACCAATGGCGGGATGCTCATTCTTTGCATGTAAAGCTGATGCCACTCTGTGGAAATGTTGGGCATACTCGATCGTGCAGGGTGATCTGTGTCTCACGCTGTGTCTCACGAAAGGGCAGGTATTATAGGTGATTTGTTCAAGCTCTGAACATTACCACTGCTGCCGTCCGCACAACTGCAGCGCGCTTATTTACAAGATCAATAAGGGCGTTTGAAGGAATATCAAAGAAACGTTAGAGTGGTGGTTCGACATGAATTGATGTGAATGGATGTTATGAGTGTTGAAAAAGAGTATTACCGGATGCGATTTAGCTTACGACGTATACGTTTCTTCTGCCCGTTTTTCAGTTTTCAGGACCTGCTGCGATGGCTTAGCCGCTTTGGTGTCGCATGGCTAAGCACGCAGTAGCAGGATCAAATCCCTGCCACGGCAGCCTTATTTCGATAGGGGTTAATTGCAAAAACGCCCGTGCTCCGTTCATTAGGAGCCCGTTAGGATCTCCTGGTGGCCAGAATTAATACGCTGTCCCCCACTACAGCGTCGTTCGTAATCCTGTTCTGTATGTGGAGCGTAAAACCCCAGTATTCAATTCACTTCGGTATTCAGAACCCACAGTTCGTGTTAAGAATGCATTGATCCTGAAAGTAATGCATTGCCCTAATAACCATTTTTTCTGTTCCTTGCTGTTGCGCCACCTGCGCTCGAGTCATCTTTTACTAAAGATTCATTACGCCTTTTTACTATCCTTAAATCCAATTGCCTGGGATATGCTTACTACGGCCTTATATTAACCTCTGCATTAATACTGCGACCTGCTAACACAATGTGCTTTATGATTTCCGTGCTATCTTCGCATGTTACGCAAGTAGTGTCATAACCGGCAAATTTTTTCCTATAACATCTTGTTCTCAGAGATCCTGATCCGGCTTTGAGGATTAGTACAGTGCGCCTTGAATAGGCATAAATATGTGACGCGAGCAGGTGGTTGCAGATGGAGACAAACATGGCCGCCCGAACAGTGCCTTTATTCTTCGTCTTTCCCCTTTCTCCGCTATTGGACCGTACCGTACTATTGTGCGGTTCGCCACATGCTTTCCCCTCCCCCTGAGAGAGTCGCAGCTACAGGTGCCGACGATACCATCGTACTTCTCACATTAGCGATGTCAGTCTGGCAGTCTGGTGATGTCCAGCCGAGCTCAGGTGGCCGAGGCTGGCTCTTGCACTCCGGACGACATATACATGCGCGGATGAAGGAAGGTTTGGACACATGGGAGCTGTGGGTACTCGGATGTAATAGGCGTCGGCTTACTCGTTGAGTCCTGTGAACACGCGGCATCTGCCGCCTAAACATTCGGTGGTCTGAGTAGTGGGGGCGCAATGTTAGTTTGGCTGGTATGCGTGGGAAGTGCCCGTGTTGTTTTTGTCTTTGTGCACAGCGTCGTCGCAGGAATCCTTGCGGTGGGAGCAGACGTGAAGGTGTACTCTGCAGGCGTACTCGACGATATCTCTTTTTTTGCAAAACGTCGTGTTTGTTTAGTCGGCTTTGCGTTTAGTTGACTTGCGCATGGGCGTTTTCCTCGTTGTAACTGTTCTTGATGTTGAGATTTGTGATGTTGTTGCGACAGTTGTTGATGCAGCGTCTCCATTGAAATATGCCTTTGTCTGCTTGCGCAAATTGACGTGGAGATGAATATGTAGGTTGCATACAGCTCCTTTTTGTGAGACTTGTCTGGTGGCGAGTGTAGTGTGCCAGACTTCTCAAAAGACTCTTCCAAGACCGTTGAGACGTGATTCGGAATACACGCTTTTGTCATTTGACGATGTGCGATGCTGCTCGGCGCGTGCGAAGCTTCCGAAGTGGCAGCGGCTTGTTGAGGTGTAGTATGCAGAAGAAGGCTTGAGAGTCGTGGAGCACCTTGATCTTTATATGTACGTTGTTGCAAATTGTCGTCGCCTTCAAAGTTACATGCGTTGGTGCTGGTACTTGATTCTGGTTTCGTCTTGGCAGTAAGCGATTTGGCTTCGTTTAGGGTGAATAACTGACTGTTGCGGTATTTTCTCGATTCGTGTTACTGATACAGAAGTTTGTGTCCATGCTGTTTCGAATTCCCGGTGATTGAGTGCCGGAGGATGTCGCAGCGGATGCGGCTCGATCATGTTCTCTCAAAGAAAGGTCGTCTGTCTGCGATGCGGTGGTGTCGTGCTAAATCGCGTAAAGCATGCACTGGGGGCTAATGTTCATAGAAGAGTCGTGTGACTTGAAAGTGCGTAGTTGCCCGTGCATTCGAGACGAGTGGTGGAATCCGTCAGAAGCTTCAACGACGACATCAGAGCTGCAGCTTGCTGAAGACGTACATATTGTTGACTGAAATGTGGAGGTCAAACTTGGCTGAATGTTGGATTTCGAAGGAACTGTTGGGCGTGCGGATCGTTCAGTGCGCAGCGGCTTTTCTTTTATTAGGGATGTCAAGTTCATGCTAAACGTGCGATTGCGCGTCCACTTCGTGGGAAAATCACGGCATGGAATAGTTGCCGAGGATCTGCTAATATGGGGCTTTGTTTCGGAGTAGTGATGATCGCTACGTGGAAACTGTGTGTGACAGCGGCGACCCAGTTGAAATGTCTGCAGCTCGTGGACAATGGAGGGGTCGTAAACTTTAAATATGTGCGTGAGGTAGAAGCGTTGAAATTTGCGGCCACATCCAGTTGCGACCCTCATGCAGCGGATGCGTGGAACTCGAAGAGGCGAAACCAATTTTCCACGGGCCCATCGTCCGCTGATCCGGTGTACTTGGGCAAGTGCAAGGCTTGCGGTGATACGGTCATGATGCTGGTCAGTGTCAGTGGTGGAGATGTGCGCTCTGGGTTCAGGCCGTGGTGTTGACTACTTGCATGATGATGTGAGGCCTGTGAGGTGGCTGCCAGGTGTTTATCCTGTCGACTTGTGCGACACGAGCAGGAGCTTACGGACGGAGACAAACATGGTCGTCCGAACGCTGCCTTTATTCTTCGTCTTTCCTCTTTCTCCATAATTGCACCGTAAATATGTGTGACAAACCGCACTATTGGGCGTTTTGTCACACATATTTCCAGTTTTGAATTGATTGTTTGCTGTTTGATATATTTGCATCACTCGCTTCTTTTCCATCACGGCTATGAAGTATGCTGCTGCTTCCACTCAAACAATGCGTATAACACTCTTTTCATTGTCACTGTCCTCACCATTAATGAACGCTTACTGGCGAATTTACTTGTTTCCTTTTTCTACACCGATGTCATGTTTGTTCTACATAGGTACGTAGAAGACTTAGCGGCTCATCTCTTTTTCTTCATATGCCTCAGTCATCTTCTGAAATTTCGCTTCGGAACTGCCGCATATTGAAGAACTTCCAGCCGATATTTCCCTTCATGCACTGCTACATTTGTTGTTACCCCGTGTGCCCCTAATGCTAGCCTTCCAATGACTCTTGGATTAATCTCTAGTTTGCACTTGAGATTTGTAAACGAGTGGGAGCGCCCTTTCGTCAGCATATCATGATATTGAGGCGTGTGCTTGTTTATATTTCTCCAATGACCGCATTTCATCGGATAACAAATGTTAAACGTTACATCTCAGCGCAGGACGTGCCTACACGTATCGGAAGTTTCTCGAATGTTATCGATAGTTATATCCGCTGTCAGTTGTTGCCGAGGCTTGTGTAATCTGACTGTATGCGCCGAGAATTGTGTAGCACTTTCCGAAAGACACGCGGACACCAGTGATTACTCTAGACTCATGTATAAAAGCCGACGCGCTTGACCCGCAGACCAGATTTTGATGATCGCGTGCTGTGTTTGCCGCTAGTGTTGTATCTTCAGTGTAACAAGGTTTTGGGGGCACAGGTTCGCCCAACAAAACTTTAGTTAGGTTACTCACAGTTTTGCTGCTGTGTTTTTTTCGCCATCAGTACTGCGTGACAACATATACTATAGACGTAATACACCTGATTAGATCAAGCAGGTTACGTGGTCATTCACCGCCACCCCGTTTCGAAGAAGACACCAATAAACATGATTGTCCTCATCGTCATCATCCAAATTGTTGGGTTGTATGAAGACAACTAACAGAAAGCAGCTGTTGACAATTACAATTACGTATTTCAGAAAGGTTAACAGGTAAACGTATAAACCAATAAAGGTAAAAAAAGTACACGTATTCCTACCCCACAAAATTAATTGAGCAGAAAAGTAAGCAATTACATTTACGTTAGTTTCCTCCTAACGCTCATTAGCATTGAACAAATACAGTAAATAGAACAAGCTGGCAAGGCTCTTCCAGTGCGTCATCTTCAGCATTCAGGCGTTATTTATCGTCACTAACCATTGCTTTTAAAAATTTTGTTCAGTCCGTTCTCTTGTGAAGACACCAGCAGTGTCACTGAAACCTTCCTCGATGTACCTGCCAAGAAAAGCGCGCTGTTGTATCGTACGAACACCTTGCGCACAAGATTGTGGTTACTCAATATTGCGATGCCCCGGTCCGGGTACTCTATGAAGCGCGGCACTTCACTGTTGGAGCTCGGAGAGGGCGCTACCGGTAGGGCCATTGCGGAGCTGAAAAAAAAAGAAACATCGGCGTACGATTTCTCGGTGTCAATGTCCCAAGTCGACACCGCTATCGAGACATACCAGTGCCAGTTCAATTTTCCGGCTAACATCTCGGAAAGTTCCCATCTGAACATGCGGATTCTAGAGGCTGCTGTGTGGCACCACCACGGACGTCCTACTGTATTTCCCGCTAAATTCAAGTGTTCTAAGGTGTGCACCTGTTATAGCTTGTCTCCTTAATGAATCATCCCGTAACATCTAATTGGTCATTGGAGAAAAGTAATTGATATACTATGAGCCTTACTCAGTAAAAAAGACAGGTAATAGATCAACTACTATATTACGAGGAAGTTAATTAATTACAATAATTATTACATCCAATTTCTTACGTATACGTATATATGTGCGTTTGAGAGATGGTCATGACAGTGCATCGGCAAATATAGCGGTCCTGGGAAGATGAAATGAACTTCTGCCTCTAAACAAATCTGTTTCGAATGACTCTAGACTCTTATGTTTTTATCTAATGTTGCAGGGATCCGTCAAGGTGCTTCACTATCCAGCCTCCAAGGTCGAGACAGTGCAGAGTGTCTCAGGAGCAGGAGACTGGTAAGCGCGGTGGCCACTAACAAAGGGCATAAATAGATGGTGTCTAAAACATGCCGGCCAAGACGCGTTTCCGACTACGCGATCACTTCCGGCGCATTAGTGCTCAGAAGCACTGGCTTTGAGACCCGCGTCTCTTGCGTGAATTTGGACATGGCGTCTTTCGACATCGAAGGTGGTTCCTTTGATTCTATGATAATTGCGAGCCCGAAAAACCTCTTCTCGTGCTAGAGCAGAACTTGTCCATGATATAAGATGCTTAAGGCGCAAGTCAGAGTGTCAAGAACGTGCAGAACTGGTGGTGTATATATATATATATATATATATATATATATATATATATATATATATATATATATATATATATATATATATATATATATATATATATATATATATATATATATATATATATATATATATATATATATATATATATATATATATATATATATATATATATATATATATATATATATATATATATATATATATATATATATATGGGACGGACGGAAAGTGTTGTGGGTGAAAAGAACCCATCCAACAATAAGAACAGGCAAAAAGAATGTCGGTCGAAGGCAAGGATGCATTTTCCCGAAGTGAAAATCTCACAGTCTCTCATCGCACAACCTAAAGCAGCCGATGACTACTTAGGTGCTTGTAAACATGTTATTGAAATGAGGTAATTTCAGCTACGTTGAGATATTTGTTATCATTGCTAAGGATGGCGTGGAGTTGCGAAATTAAGACTATATTTAGATGCAACAGTGGTTTGAGAGTGAGAGTGGTTCAGTGTGGTTTTTGATGCAACATGGTTTGAGAAGTAAACAATAGAAATAACTTAAAAATGAGTGTCACTAAACTGACGTCTTTATGCAGAATAGCATACTTAAGAAAGCATCAAAATGTGCGGAGGATCTCGGATGCGAGTTCCTCTGTTGTAGCCTGCATAAAGTCCTCACACCATAACGGCAGTCCCAAATAAATACTGTATAGAATGTGAGACCAGCGCACAACCACACGTAAATGCCGGGGCCTGTACGTATGTACGTATGTAGGTGCGGTTTGCTATGAAGTGATAAATGAGGGCTTGCCCTGCATATAACTGTGCATTCCTACGAACTATCCCAATTGAAGTGTTTGCTAGGAGCTGTAACAACCGCTGTTCGGCAATAAACAGAAAATTACGTCTGTGAGCGAATATTGATTAATAGCATACTATCTGTGGCGGTGTTCGTCTGAAACCACTACACTCTCTGACGCGCGGATTTGATGTCGTGTGCGTAGTACATTATACTTTGCGCTGGCTTAGTTTAGTGGTTAAAAAATGACTATATGCAATACGAGGATTCTTTAAACCATTTCATTGGTCGTTTCTTGACATCCACGTAAATGTTAAAGTCGATAGGTTAGTGATTGAGGAAGTTAATTTTTTGTTATACATCGGGCTAATATACTCGCAAATATTCAGAAGTGGTCTTGAGAAAACTAAAGGACGCTCATAAACAGAGAGTTGGTGTCATTCGCGCAGAGCCCCTCATCATTTACTCCTTTATTATTAATATTGTCGTAACAAATGAGAATAATATTACTATTTTCTCGTAGCATTTAGTTGCCAGAGCCGCAGTATATTGCGCGTAGAGAATTCAGAACCTTTACACGAAAAAGGTAGTGGAAGGCACTGGATGCTGATGAACAATAACGCTAGGTTAAAATTACGCGTGCGTAAAGGTACAATGAAAACACAGAGGCAAAAGTGAAAAAAAATAACAAAACGGAATTCAAAACTTTGTGCTAGAGAAATGGAATTCACATTCAAAGAGGGAGATGAATGGCATATGGCTACACATATCTTTTTTTTTCTTATACACAACGTCTTTGTCACGTCTCCTGTGGTTTGATTTGTGTACTGCTTTAGGATTGATACTTCACTAAGTGCAGGGGCACACAAGCAATTGCTAATGCGTTGGGCTGGATGTGAAAAACCAGCGGGCCGCAATCATTGCTGGTGCTCTCTTTGTTGCACGTCAAAGCGAACTGACGAAGTCTTTCTTTATATAAGAAGGATATAGGTATCAGCATGCCGCTAAATATTAGCGCTCATTGACGGTGAAGTTGATTTCTTGAACACGAGGCTCTAAATTTCTGTCTCTTTATTGTCATCTTTTGTTAGCTTTTTCATCAAACCGTTACGCATGTGTAATTATAAGCTGCAGTGCATAGCATATACTCAACGTAAACTTCCAATAAATATCGGTGGAGAGTTAAGCGCCGTGTTTCACGGTCTCTTCTCCACGTTCCGATATGGGTTTTCTTCCGCTGTGGTTTTCTGAAACGCGCGGAAGTTAATTAAATCTTGCGTTCTTTACCCATGTAAATGTGGCCGTCGCATCTACAAATAAAACTTGCGACCTCGAGCTAAGCAGGTCAATGCCACAGCCACCGAGCTGATACAGAATGTTCTGTTAACACATCATGTCACATGCAGGCATACATCATTTATTGCGAAACCTTTACGGATGGTACTAAACTTATGAACAGAACAGTCGGAGGGAACAGGTTTTGTGGTTTAGCTTGTTCGCACTGTCCCAAACTTAGATTCTTATGCGCACGCACCTGACTAAAGTGAAGGGTAATTGTTCACTATTTTAATGAGATTTTTCACTACGGAAAACCACCACTATAAGATTGAAAAAAAGAGGTGAGAGTTTTTAAATTTTTTGCGACCGGATTGATGGACCAAGCAGCATCTGCGTTGTAATCATTATATTGCCGTCACCACTTTTTCATAATTTAATTTGCGACGACTGTTTTTGCGGTAGCTCATGCATGTGGAGTAGCTAAGTGAGTTGGCCGATCTTTCGGGCTCCGCGTTTTATTTTGTTTATTCAGAATATACAAAAGCATGATATCTTAGCTTAGATTCACAACGTGATGCTATGTAAAGGAACGTAAAACGTAAAACAAAAAGAAAAGCCATGGAAGAGCAAGAGAAAGTTCATTCAGAAGAAAGACAGAATGCGTGGTGGGTATGTGCCGAGCTGGACTTATCTCGGAGCTAATCGTAGTGCATGAGACCTGGCCCGAGAGACGTTCAGCGAAGTGCTTGCAGTGACGCACAGTGTGATGGTTCCGCGGTACGACGATGCTTCCGGCGTCCAAGTCGTCTTGACGGAGCGTGGTGGAGGAGGCGTTGAATGTGTCACGTTACGTGCAGCCTTGCTGGAGGATTCTTGTGTGGCCTGCTTCTTGGGCTTCCTTGGGACCGGTGCATGGGGATCGGCATGGCGGCTGCGCGCAGGTAAGCACCAAGACTTGCTTTTAGTTTTTTAATGTTACTCGCTGAGCCAATGGGGGCCCGCGAGTGACATTTTATTTGATTTTTAACAGCACTAGAAGGCGAAAGGAGGTAATGCGTGGCATATACAGGGTATCCCACATAAATTGACCCAAGAATTTAAAAATGAAAGGCCCGTCGGAAGCGAATTGAATCGAACGCATAATATTCGCTATAGCCTATAGTAACTCAGACAACTTTTCGTTTACTCCATGAGCAAGGCGCCTGGCGTCGATAACCTTCGCCCCATCTCGCTCACGTCGTGCGTGGCTAAGGTGGCCGAGCATGCCGTACTCAACAGAGTCGGCCGGTATCTCGAAGACCAGGACTGTTTCACACACCTCATGATTGGCTTCCGACTCGGGCTCTCGACTCAGGATACGATGATTTTACTGAAACACAGATCATAGACGCCGGGGCTACTTGGGGCACCCGCGCTATACTGAGCCTTGACTTGTAGGAGGCTTTCGATAACATCCAGCACTCGGCAATACTTACGGCGATCGCGGACTTAGGGCTCGGGCGCCGGTTCTACGAGTTCGTCCGCTCCTTCCTAACTCGTCGCAAGGCTGTGCTCCGTGCCGGAGACATCACGTCGGAAGAAGTCGAGCTCGGACAGCGTGGCACCCCCCAGGGCTCCGTCCTCTCACCGATGCTGTTCAACCTGGGGATGGTTGGGCTCTCCGAACGCCTCTCGAAGATGCAAGGCCTCAACCACACGGTATACGCGGACAACATCACCATCTGGTGCTCCGCGGGGTCGGACGGCTTTATCGAATCCGTTCTGCAGGAGGCAGCCGAAACTGCCGAATCCTACCTCGACCACAGGGGCCTCAAGTGTTCCTCCGCCAAATCGGAACTGCTGTTGTACAGCCCAAAACGACCAGGCAAAAGGCCTAAGGGATGGAAACCACCGACCGAGCGCAACATCACCGTCCGCACCAGAGATGGTCGTCTAATCCCCAGGGTCGACTCCCAGAGTACTGGGAATGATTATCGCGGTGGGCGGATCAAACATCCGAACGGTCCACAAGCTGACGACAAAGATGGACAACGCAATTCGACTCGTACGCAGGATGGCCAACCGTCACCACGGCCTCAAAGACGACAATCTGCTGCGTCTGGTACATGCGTTCGTCCTGCCACTTTACCTACGTCGCACCAATGCATAAGTGGAAACAATCGGAGCGTGACAAGCTCAATACACTCATCCGAAAGGTAGTGAAGCGGGCCCTTGGGCTCCCGATCACGACGCCGACGTATCGACTCCTCGAGCTTGGGGTGCACAATACCCTCGAAGAGATAACTGAGGCTCAGGAGAGAGCGCAGATGATACGACTGACGATGGCGAATACCGGCCGTCACATCTTGTGCGAGCTCGGGTACTTCCCACCGAATACCCAGGTTCCACCGGAGTATACGCCGGTTCCCCGCGAGCTCGGCGACCTGATCACGATCGCACCCATTCCGCGAAACGTCCGACCGGAGCACAATCCGTGCTACCGCATTCCTCAAACGAATAAATAAGAAAGCTGACGAAGTCGCTTTCGTGGACCCGCCACCTACCGATGTAACCGAGCCTTCGCCGCGGTAGCGGTCTCGTCCTCGCAACGGACTTTAAACGCCGCCACGGTGCGCACACGTAACCCCAGGGGGCGGAGCAAGTGGCCATAGCTGTGGTAAAGCTAGGGAAACTATGGAGCATGTTTTATTAGAAGGTGAAGACGTCTACCTAGCGGGCGATTTAGGAACCACTGGCCTCCTTGAAGTCCTTGGGTTCAGCGGGAGTAGTGGAAAAGTTAACATGTCTGCAATAGGCATTAGTAAGAGGTGATTGGAGGATTGGTGGACGAAAAGTAGGGAAACGCCAAAAAAAAACGGAGACGTACAAAAACACAGTTAGCAATAGGGGATCAGAAAATTTGGGTGTGGGAGCTCATAGTGCTTACTTTTTATTTTTTATTGTTTAACTTACGTAGGAAATTAGGTAGCATAATAGCAAGAGCTTGGTGGCGCAACCCACCACCCCGTTCCAAAGGGGGTGCTCATAACATCCATCCATCCATCCAGCCCTGGCAATGCCTGATGATAAGCGAACGACAATATTCAGCGACTCGAGACCAGCCATCAAAGAGTTCGAGAGAGGAGTCGTCTCCGACAAGGCGTTACGCGCCCTCCGAGGCGCTGACCCGAGCACCCTCAAACACCACACCGTCATCTGGTTTCCCGCCCACCTGGGCATCAAATAGTTCGAGAGAGGAGTCGTCTCCGGCAAGGCGTTACGCGTCCTCCGCGGCGCTGACCCGAGCACCCTCAAACACCACACCATCATCTGGTTTCCCGCCCACCTGGGTCGGATTCCGGGCGCCCTCCCCAACCTCAACGAGACAGCCCACGACGCTGCGCGCGCGCTTACCGACCGCGCCGTCACCCCCGGGCAACCACGCCTCGATGAGTTGGAGGCGAACAGGGACGCCCCAGTAACCTACAATGAAATCACGAAACACTTTTACTTGGGACGACGTCTCTCTCCACCCCCTCACCACAAACTGAACAAGCCGCAGGCGCTAACGCTACGCTTATTACAGACAGATACATATCCAAAGCCCGCCACCTTACACATCATCTACCCGGACGTTTACCCCGACGCTGCGTGCCCCCCGTGCGGGGTCACGGCGGCACTCGCACACGTGCTCTGGGAGTGCAGAACCGCTCCGCCCAACTCGACCTCCGACAAGTGGTAGACCATACGAAGCACGCTCCTACAAGACCAGCAATGGGCAGTCCAGCAGGCTCGCGCAGCGACCGCCAAGTACTCCCTGTCGGTCCCTGCGTAGGAGACGCCCAGTGCGCGCTGACGTGCGCCCTGCAGGACATTTATTAAACGTTTTCCAATCGAATCCACAAGTCACTAATTAAGCTTAGTTACCCCACAGTTTCATTATTGGCTAAATACCTCGAGTATGATACGCAGATTTGTAGAGCACCGTCAGAAAGCACACATCGATTTGTTTTCTTTATGATATACGTCTCACGTAGTCCTTTTTCCCGGGTTGCAAAGAAAGCCCGCGAAATATAAAAAAACGCCACGTGACGGAGCGCTTGCGCAGTGGTATCGCGCGGCTCGCAAGCGTGCGTTTGGTATATAAGGTCGGCTCCCGTCGGATGACGGCGAAAATGCATGCTGCTGACCGGGCCCTGCGGCTTCCTCGTCGCCAGTGATGATGCAGCTGACCTTATTCAACGAACGCACGCTTGATAGCAGCACGATACCACTGCACAAACACTGCTTCACGTGGCTTTTTTTCTTATTTCGCGGACTTTCTTTGCCACCCGGAAAAAAGGATTACGTGAGACGTATCGTAAAGGAAACAACTCGATCAGTAGTTTCTGAAGGTGCTCTACAAGTCTGCGTATCATACTTGGGGTCGTCAGCCAATAATTAAAAAGTAGGATAAATAATTTTAATTAGTGAGTTATGGAGAAAATAATTTCTGAGTTACTATAAAGTATTGCGAATAGTATGCGCTCGGTGAAAGTCGCTTCCGACGCGCCTTTCATGTTTAAATTCTTGGCTCAAGTTATATGGGACACCCTGCATATTAGGAGCAAACATAGAATTACAAAGTAACACTTTAACCTTGGGTGGAAGTACTTGCCGAAATTTACGTAGTATACCACAGTCCTTTGCCAAACATTTTGCCAAATGATTGACATGTGTGGTCCCGTTCATGCAGTGATTAAAAATCACGCCTAATGTTCTGACCTCCTGTACAAGTTGTACATTTTCTGATTCTAAGTATAGACTGAAGTTACGATTTATTAGGTTTTGCACAGGTGTAAACAGAAGCGCTATTGTTTTGGAAGCAATAATTTCTAAGCAATTCATGTTCATTGTAATAATGCTTGTAGTGTAATATTCGTTCAGCAAGTTAGATAGTGAACTTTAGTAGACTGAAAAAAGAGGGCAGTGTCATGTGCATACATGACCCACTTAGCACGTTTATTGAGCCTGGTTATGTCATTTGCGTAAACAATGAACAGCAGTGGCCCAAGCATGCTTTGCTGCGGAACGCGTTTCCAACAAGGAAGACCCAGTTTACCACGCACTGCTTTCGAGTGGCGCGGCCCGCTCGGCTCCGCGCTTCCGCAAGAAAGCTGCGGCCACTGGAAAGTCTGACAAGCGGTCGGGGAGCGTAGAAATATGTCGCGTTCAATTCTTAAAGGCGAAGCTGAAGCGTCCACAAAAATGTTTCTTAGACTATGCAAAACGTTTTGAAAGAGGCATAAACGCAGGGAGCGCAGCGTTTTTGCAGAGGAGTTCCTACACTGTAAACGGAAATAACTCCGACGTGGGAGTATAACGCTTGTCCTCTAGCGACCCCCCGGTTCGGAGTTTATTATGCTCCGTATGATCGGAGTAGAATTTTTACTCCGTGCGAGCGGAATTTTCGCGTGGAATTATAGGAGGTATTTTTTCTATCTTTTCTTTCTTTTTTGCTTTGCAATGGACGGAGTTTTTTTTAGGTGCAATGGGAGTATAAAAAGAGGCAACGCCTCAGTTTGCGCGAACAACTTTGTATACAGAGGCTGCTGGTCAAATTTCGAAATATGCACATGAGACCGCGTCAAATTCGACGAAACAAGTCAATGAAAGCACATAAATCCTGACATACATAAACATTTCAGAAACGCCCAATGCAGAAATTTGAAAGACATCACACGTACACGCGATACTCAAGAAGCAACGGTGCCAGTATATATAGCCACGATATTGTGTGCCTCGAAACCGCCTAGGGAGCAGCTGTGCTGTTTTCAGAATTACGACTCACATGCTCGTTAATACGAGATCTGCCTCTCTGAAATTAACAGAATACCTTAATCAACACAAAACTGTTAATTCAGAATAGTGAGAGAAAAAAGTTAATGGCGTAAATTTTCACAATTAGCATGCCATTCTGAGTGCTAGAGCGACTTCGCACACTGCCGGCGTTCGCGGCCAAAAAGTAGTGCGTTAGTTACAGTAAGCAAGAAAAATGTAAGTGCGTCTGCTTCATAGCAAAATTAAATTTTCCCGGCATAGTGGTAGCGTAGCAACAAATTATTACGTGTGAGCATGACCCGCAGCAGCCGACGTAACACCGAAAAATGCGCAGTCATACATATTATACACCGCACTACTTGCTCCGCGGCCAAGCAATATCTCTCGGTTGTGAAAAGGAGCTACATAGCTGATCTGTCAAGTGAATGCTTAAATTCGGAGCGAGCAGGCATGCGTCTAAATCAGTGTCTCGGATAGAGCGTAATGTTAATGCAATACCGGAAGCAATGACGTGACCAAAACCTATATGCGCGATAACAATTCGACGCACATCGCTCAATAAGAAGCTTTATTTACAGTACGCATACTTATGTCCTACCGTTTTTCTTCGGGTGAAAATATCCGTTCGCAGATACATAAAAACAGTTGCTTGCACTCCGATCTTTCTCACTGGCAACACAGCACCGCAACGAACTTGGGGTACGCCATACATGTGCGACTAGCACGGACGTCGTCGCTCGAACAGTGGCTGCAGTTGCCATTGCTACGCGGTCCTTTCAAACATTACACCAGACGTTGTCAGCATGTACCCAAAAGGACATAAAAGTCGCATTTCACGTACTGAACAACACAAGCAGGGTCACGCAGCACGAAAACACAGTCAGAACCTGAGCCGACATCACGAGCCAGTGAGCAGCTTCGAGGTATACCTAAGCCTTTTTCCGCACTTGAAAACGTTGCTCTTGCATTCATCGTTGTCAGCAAAGTGATCAGAGCAAACGTACTTGAAGCTGAGAAACAGCGAGCTTCAGGCATGCCTATAACACTTTCTGGAAGGAAATACGGGAAACACATTGACGAAACGCTGTCACGGAACGACACTTCACAAATGTAAACAAACCGTCAGCCATGAGCACGGCCGACTCCGCCGAATGCGCCCGGTCGCTGGCGAGGCGCACAGCCTCATGGGAAGCGCCACGTGACCAAGCTCTTTCGGCGGAGGGGAGTTTTTAAAACTCCCTGCCGGAGTTTCACGGGAGAACAAGATTTTTAAGCGGAGTAAAATCGCGTCATGTCGCCCTAATACTCCCGCAGCCAGCCAGCGGAGTGAAACGAGGGAATGGCGCTGTTTTGCTCCCATACATCGGAGTAAATACTTGAGGAGGGGAGGTTTTAGGGTACATCACCTGTTAAAAACTCCCAGGTGGGTTTATTTTCGTTTACAGTGTAGGTGAGGTGGACATAGTTTGCCGCTAATAGCATAAGCTTCGGAATACTGATTAACAAACATTAATTAATAACCTTTTATCATTAATGCCGCGGGGGCAGACGTTCAACCGGGGAATTTGAAGGCAGTCATGTATCATTACACCCTCACTTTTTAAAAATCTTGGGAGTCGCACCTCATTGAGTACAATCCAGGCACTATCAACGCGCGGAGGAACAGAGGGCTTCCAGAGACGCGAAGCGCGTTTGGCTGTAAAAGGCCAAGTGAACGCAGCTTGACGCGAAAGCTCAAGCGGATGTGCCAGGGCAATGCTCTGGCTTTTGATGCTGGCGTGAGCTGGGCGTGCAGATTGACGTTCGAGCTGCAGCTGTGTGCGTACACCTCAAAAGGTGTATGCACCTCGTGGTGCATATAAACTGGTTTGAAGGCATTCCCGGACGATCACTTTCGGAGATAATTTCGCGAGATTTCCTGAGAATAGACACTGGACACATGCGCGCCAGCGTCGGAAAAACAGGAGAGAGAAGCTCATTGGCTCGTTTGGGTTGCGCCGCGCAAAATCTTGCGAGAGTGAAACTACCGCCGACTGGGATCGCCACAGAAAACCACCCCAGAATGGACCGCAAACATCACACTTAGCTCGGCTTATTCATTTTATTGGGTAAGTGGTAAACGCTTCACACGGGCTCCCTCTTTCTTTGGTAGCTAACAAAGCCTAGCAGTTTTATGTTGCTCTGATCTCGTGCACCACCGCGGTGTGGCGCCTACAATGCCGCGGCCAGCGTGCCTCATCCTGTCAGTGTTGTCTCCGCTTTCGCGCAGGACGAGTTGTCTCGCTTGCTGCCTGAAGCCAACATGTCGCCTGCCTGCACGAGGACATCGAGCGATATGCCTAACCTAGCGATCACATTTAATGCGATAGCGTTCAAGACCCCGTGTCGCAGAAAATCCGGCGTTGGCGTCCGGCGTCGGACGGCGCTTCGGCAAGACGAATTTCGAATTAAATTTCGAACCACGCATGCCCAATCACTCTCCTACCACCAAAGCTCCTCGTACCTTGTCTTTCATTCTTTACAAAGTTATTCCTCGGAATTTCGAGAACGGCAGCCCACACACAAATGTAATGAAAAAAAGAAAAACAGACGGCGCATATCTTTTATGCTACCGCTGCTCAGACAAAACGAGAAGAAAGGGGGTTAACCGAGGGGTCCGATATTTATTAGTCATATAAGAAGCCAACAAACAATGACACCAAGGATGACATAGGGGAAATTACTTGCGGTAAATAAATGAAATAAAGGAACGATAAATTAGTGGAAATGAAAGTGGATGAAAGAACAACTTGCCGCAGGTGGGGAACGACACCACAACTTTCGCATTACGCGTGCGATGCTCTACAATTGACAGAGCATCGCGCGCGTAATGCGATGGTTGTGGGATCGTTCCCACCTGCGGCAAGTCGTTCTTGCATGCACTTTTATTTCCACTAATTTGTCGTTCCTTTATTTCATTTATTTAGCGCAAGTAATTTCCCCTATGTCGTCCTTGGTGTCAGTGTTTGTCGGCTTCTTATGATATGACGCTTCTCAGACTGAAATATTAGAAGTGTGAAACAATAACAGCAGATAGGCCCACGCAAGAGGCCACGTTTCTACCAGGAAGCTTACCTTCGTGCATAGCGTTCGCAGCCAGCGTTTCCCGATAAACGTTACTGTTACATAAGCTGCAGTTGAATGCTATCGAGTTCCACTCTTAAAGGCAAATGTTAAGAGTACTGTATATATTGTATTCGGGCAAAACTGACAGCTTTTTCTTGTTTCGTACCCTGGTTTTTTTCAACGAAGATTTTTCATCTCATTAAAGAGAATTTAGCGTGTATTACACTCATGTAACAAACTTCTCTATGTGCTCTCTCTCTCTCCTCTACATTTTCATTCCCCCCATCCGGCTCCCATGTGTAGGGTAGCAAAGGGGTTAAGCTAAACTGGTTAACGTCCCTGCCTTTCCTTCAGCACTTTTTTCTTCTTTCGTTCTCTACCGGTATAGTTGTTTATTTTGGTTCTGTCAACTTTACGCGAAGAAAGTACTGGTGTACTGCGTAATTGTTGTGATTGAGATTTTTAGGGGCACGAACACTGAGTGACTCTTGTTCCTTGCGCCTTCCAGTTCATCTCCTGAGACGAGCGTGGAGGAATTTCAAAATAAATCAGTAAAAATTCAAAAAATAGTACAGTAAAAATTCACGAGTTTCATTATAGATGTGATATGAGAGCATAAGTTTAGTTTGAAGTTGAAATACGGAAGTGTCTCGAAGAATTAGAGATAATTAGAAATCACTGAGGCAACCGGGGAGGAAACTCAGAACAAATTAGAAACGATAGAAAAAAATAATACAGTGCAAAAGTCATAGGTCTCATTACAGATGTGATATCAGATCTTATTTTGTTATAGCGCAAGCTTGACACGGACAACAGAAGGCACATCTGACACACACAGTGCTGTGTGTGTCAAATGGGCCTTCTGTTGTCCGTGTCAAGCTTGCGCTATAACAAAATAAGCTATTCCGTACCAACAAGCCCCTATTGCTATCCTGATTCATATCAGAGCATAAGTTTAGTCTCAAGCCGAATTACTAAAGTGTCTGGAGCAATTAGAGTTAATTAGAAATCACTTATTACCGCACTCCAAAGATTGCATAACAGTCATGAATATTTCCTTTTACTGAGCGAAATTGCTTTTTTAGTTTTGCTAAGACCATTGCTTCGGTGGGAAAATACCGCATACCTTTAGGTTAGATTAAATAATATAGCTTTGCATTCGCAGGCAACATATACGTTCACACACACGCGTGTTTGGCAATATCTGTGTTTGCACAATGGAGCATTGTAAATCACACACTAACATTAGGCAACCTAGTAGTAAAATTGGTAACTCAATGTAACTGTGTTCCTATGTTCTTTGTGATGTGGAACTAGTAAATGCATAGTCAGGTAAAATAACAAGATCGTTAAGTGAATCACATGTCGGTAGACCACTGTAGGCTCCAGAAGATAAATGACACATAGCGAAAGAATCGCGAGTGAAGAGCCATGTCATAGCAGGTCCTCACAGAAACAACCAGCGCAGCTACGGAAGTACGCACAGAGCGAACACATGGCGACTAACAAGGGGACCAGAGAAGGCGGCCACCATACGCTCGCGCTGTACGTACATGCTACTTCACACCAACTAACAGAACAAGAAAACGTGTTAGCTGCACAACAACGTCGGAGCATTGTGGAACAACGTGAATGGCGCGTATAGTTTTCACCTCAAAGGCACCGACTGACACAGTGAACACGTAAGTGTATCGCTGAACGACAACACATCGTGCGGTGCTGCGTTTGTCGGGAAAGGATTGCAGACCTGCTAAGTTTGTGCGTGAACCATTATCCTTCATAGCTTGCGCCACAGAAAATAACAATTTGTCGAGTGGGTCAAGATGTCGAGCTTAGTAAATGAGCATCCACTTTGGCTATGGACCTTGCGCTATAACGACAGATTGGATGTCAAAGAAAGCAATTATCAACTTTTAGGAAAAACGTTTTCTCGTGGAGTAGCGGCATCATTGAGTTGGTTGCCTTGTTCCCAAATTGACAGGTCGCGGTGCCGCACCACTTACGCCTGTCTCACTTTCCTGGTTATTTTAGGCTCTTATTAAAGCAGCATTTTGAAGATTAGGGATGAGTATTCTGCAGATTTAGCTCCATGTCGCTTAGTAACTCTTTAATACGTAGCTTAGTTTTTGCACATCATCGTTAGCCATTGAATAGCAACTTTTTGACTCGCACGAGTCATACCATGCTAAATATATTGCTTCAAGTTTGAAGGACAGCCAAGAAGCCGTGAGCAGCGGGTACATTGTTAAATGAGGTAAGGTTAATAATAATGTGAAAATTAGCAGCACCACACAGAACAGAGAAATAACAGCAAGAAAAGCAGAGATAAAAAAAAATAAGTGACGTTTTCAATGGAGCCAATCCATTCCTACAGGAATTTTTTTCGGCCGTTGAGTATGCATAGGCGTAGGGAAAACAAACCGAGAGAAAACATGACTTAGCATCACAGACAATCCATTCCTTTGAACAGCACTGACAAGAACACAGTGATCAGTACGAATTCCTTATTGTTTCGCTGTTTAAAGAATTGGAGTTCAGCCACATATCCTACTCTGGGTCACGCGATAACTTATTAAACTTTTGCAACCATAAAAGTATTGCAACCACAGTTAATAAACTACAAAATATGAATTATCAGAAATGAAAATATAACAGCACACTTAGCAAGAAGCAGACAAGGTAAATGAAAGCTATGCCCCGACTTGTGGGGTCGGAGGGTGGCCATGTTGACGAGGACTTTCTTCTCTGGCGCAGGTCTCTGATGTCATCGGACACAGTTCCCAACACGTTGGGCACGGACTGCCTTGGCGCTGTCTCCACGTCTCGTCCAATAGATGTCGAACCAACCCGGGGGTAGTGCAATAAAGTATTTGCGTTCTTAATATGATTCAGAAGGTAATACTGTGCAGTCATCAAGTGGCACAGTTATCTCGAACCGCGAAAACGTCCCTTTGTCGCCACACACACAAAAAAAATTATATTTTGTGAACATATAAATTATGTGTAGGCGAACTTTATAAGTGGGGTCCTTTGTACCGTTTTGCGCAGTTTTGTTTCTATCATGACCGTTGTCAGCACAACTATCATGCCAGAGGATAGGAGTAACGGAAGCCACTTACAAGCACCAGCGACTGCTTAGGTACAGATATCGAAAAAAAAAGAAGACATAGCGCTCATACTAGCGTTGTTACTGTAGGACACTACGTTACTTAGAAGAGCGCTGTATTTATTAGCCTAATGCTGTCTTTATCAATCACTGTTGTGATCACCATCGTTGTTGTACGAGGGCCGTTTTTTTTTTTCAACTTCCGATAGGCTACCAATAAAAGACAAGTTCATCTAAAGCAATAATTTTATTACCAAAAGATTAGTACAGTTACGGTTACTTTTCGACATAATCACCAAAGAGATTGAGGCATTTGTCATATCTGTGGACAAGCTTTGCAATACCCTCCTCAAAAAAAGTTGCCGCCAATGAATTCAAGTAGTCCTTGACGTTGGTTTGAAGGTCGCCATTGGTTTGAAAGCGCTTCCCACCAAGCCACTTCTTCAGTCCAGGAAAAAGATGAAAGTCACAGGGTGCTAAGTCTGGACTGTATGGCGGATGATCGAAAATGTCCCATCCAAATTGTTCGAGAAGACGTTGAGTTGCTCCAGCAGTGTGTGGACGGGCATTGTCATGGATCAGAACAACTCCAGCGGTCAACTTCCCTCTTCGTTTTTCCCTCTTCCCTCTTCGTTCTGAATGGCTTTACGCAAACGTCGTAAAGTTTCACAATAAACAGCTGCAGTGATTGTGGTTCCGGGCTCCATAAACTCCACAAGCAACACACCTTGTTGATCCCAAAACACAGTAGCCATGGTCTTTCTGTTGTTGAAGGTTTTTTTGAATTTCTTTGGTTTGTTTGGTGAATTTGAATGCATCCATTGTTGTGATTGTCGTTTTGTTTCCGGTGTGTCGTATTGAATCCAGGTTTCATCTCCAGTCACGGTTGATTTCAAAAGGTTGTCTCCTTCATCCTGATAACGCTCAAGGAACTCCAAAGCTGACGCCGTTCGTCGAGTTTTGTGGCCGTCCGTCAACATTTTTGGGACCCAACGTGCACAAAGTTTTTTGTAGCATAACCGTTCAGTAACAATGGAGTACAAAACAGACCTTGAAACTTCTGGAAATTTGGTAGATAAAGCAGTAATGGTGAATCTGCGGTTTTCTTTAACCATTCTGTCAACTCGTTGAACCAGGTCATCTGAAACGACGGATTTGCGTCCTTGGCCCCCTTCATCATGCACATCATTACGTCCATCTTTAAAATTTCGACACCATTCACGCACAACACCATCACTCATGAAGTTTTCCCCGTACACTCGACTCATTCTCCGATGGATTTCTGCAGCACCATGGCCTTCCGCCTGTAGAAAACGAATAACACTTCGCAATTCACACTTGGCGGGAGCAACAATAACGTGGCTGTAGGACAATGCCGACTGACGCCTAATGTCAACAATGACGGAGTGTGTAGCGGGAGAGCTGCGCAGCTGCCTACAGCGCATGTCCGCTTTCTGCTGCCCGCGTAGCGCCTGCATGGAGCGATCGGAGGTTGAAAAAAAAAACGGCCCTCGTATTCTCCCTCAATTAAGGTGCACAACATCGCATTTACATATAATTTAGGAATTCTTGGTGAGAGTTCTTGAGATTTTTGATATTCTGTTCCTGCGCTATTTGTCATAATTCTAAGGCTTCAGTGGTGGTGCCACAATTGTAATTCGCATTTCACGTTTGCCAGCATGAGAGTAATTCTGTTATTTGAAAATGCGCTGATACCTTCGCCAAGCCCTGTAAAATGCAGGTAGCAGCAATTTTCATTGATTATGGAATAAAAAGAACCCAGGTTTTGCGGTTTAGCACGTCGCGAATTTAGCGTGACACAAGGTGGTGGTCGCGAGCAAAAAGACAGACTGGACAAGTGAAACATCCTTTTTCTTGCATCCCTGGGCTATATCGCAAGAGTCATAGAAGTGCAGCAATTAACCTCCTTTGATGCATTGTCGAGAAAGGCAAGTTTAGGAACGATGGATATTATTGATCATCGATTGGGGTTGAGGATTGTGCGAGTTGGTTTTGCATTATAGAACTGGTACAGCACAACATAGAAAGAAAGAAACAAGCCGAGCCGGCCAGATAAAGAAACAGAGCGCTGTTCCTTTATCTGAAGAGCAGCGCTCTGTTCCTTTATCTGGCTGGCTCAGCTTGTTTCTTCCTTTCTATGTTGCGCTGTACTGGTTTTAGAACTTATCTTCGAAATACTGGCTTTTGGCGATGAATCTGCAGTTTCGTCGAACGCCGACCACAATTGTAACGAATTCGCAAAAGGAAAACTATTTTTTAACAAAACGAGTCATGAAAATGGCCAGGCTTAGCTTGGTTCAGCCAAGAATGCATTGCAATATGCGGCCGCGTGCGACCGCGCCAGTTGGGGCCCAGCTTTTCCTCCGTGACGTCACGCGCCGGCGCAGTGCCCCTAGCGGGAGGAGCGGCAGTCAGGTGGTGGCTGCGGCCGCGCGCGACCGCGCGAGTTGGGGTCCAGCTTTTCCTACGGCTGTCGTGACGTCACGTCACGTGGTTGCGCTCAAGGTCAATGGTGGCTGCCCGGCCGCGCCCAAGGGCTGAACTGAGTGATTGCAATGTGCAACGCAGACTGAAAAGACAGGCTGAGACAGGCTGAGACAGGCTAAAAAGGGATTTCTTTGACCTTCCAAATATACGACAACAAAGAAAGAGTGGACAAGCTGATTTTTATGCGATGCATTGCACGGTATTTTGTGTAAGGCCAAACAAGTGGCCAGAAGTTCGCAGATTAATATGAACACGTAGTCTGCAAGATGGATAGCAAAGCTCGATGTAAGTGTTTCGGATAAAGTGCCAACTGCTTATCCCTTACCTGTTTGAGAGGCGTCAGTCGATACTAGTGCATGAGCAGGAAAAACTCACACGTGCTATTTTAAAAATTTGCAGTCCATGCAGAGTATTACGGGCCAGCACCTTCGCATTGCTATGAAAAGTATACCCAAACTTGCGGAAATTCCTAATTCTCAAAGAACTCACGCGTCGCATGACATTAGGCTGTTGACTATTTTTGCCAAGAATGTTTGCGTAAGCAAATTTTTGGAAGCTTGTACCTAGGCCGCATAGAAATGAAAAATCATGCCGGTTGTGAGACAAATGCTGGCTTACTGATGCCGGAACACGTTCGTAGGCGCGATTAAAAGTTTCCATCACGAGGAGATGATATTTTTACATTAAGCCAAGCACGTGTTCTTCCAGATAAGGAACATAGAAAGATAGGGAGGGAAGGTAGAGAGGTTAACTAGCTAATAGTTTCCGGTTTTTTAACCAGCACTGGCTTGAGCAAAACTGGGTGTAGAAACAGGGCAGAGAGAAGGAGATAGATAAAAAAAGAATATGAAACAGTGGAAAGAGAATTTCTATTAGAGGCAAAAATGATGTGATAAAGTAGCGTACCCCATCGCATACAGAACTTATTTTTGCTTATTTAATTTATTCGTTTCGTAAAGGTCCCAAGGCATTGCAGGTGGGAGTGGCAAAGCACAAAATACATAAATAATAGAAAATGCCTTGCTATAAGATGTTGGCTAATATTGGGCGAGGACGAGAAACGCACGTTGCGGGAATATTCCAGTACTTTGAATTCCATTGAATAAATGAACACAGGCATGACCAGTCGCCGAAATTATGTATTCAAGCAGTACAGAGTATTGTAGGTGTCCAACGAACGACGCAGAATTTAGACCGCTGTCCTACAACTGTAAAAACCACCATGATCAAATTCAGCAAAGATGGCAGGAAGTCTATGATACATATGAATGTTTGTTGTGCGTACGGATCAAATAGAGCATTTCTAAAGAGATAAAGGCAAACTTGTGCAACCTTGCAAAATCACAACTCAATTTCCTGCAAAGCAGGTTGATTCGAGTACTTGCAATACGAAGTTCATCTGGCTGTAATTAAAGCACATACTTTAAAACGTTGCCAGCGTATATATTACTAGCTCGTTTGATAACTTGCCCACATAGAACGCTTTCAAGCATTTAGGTTGTTTGAGTTCTGTGCTGTTTTATAGGTCACCTGCCAAGTGTGAGCGAGACATAGCGCGTCAGCCTGTCGTAGTTCTTCAGGTGCATGTTCTTTTTGGTGTAGCATCGAGGCCCGCACAATATTTTGTGCAGTAAGTATTGTACTGTTTCATACAGTATCGGTTGGAACAAACAATCGCAGATGCATGGGGGCAAGCTACTACCGGTAAGAACACAGCATTATTTGCGGAGGTGGTCTGGCCCGGTCGTAAGTCGTAAAGACACCACTACTCGTCTTCTTTTCTCCTTCCGTCCTTTATCGTCTTAGTACTAGCTTTGCCAAAATTAGCTGATCTTGGGCGCTATAACGTAAAACTATTCGAAACTTCTCTATTCCAATTCTGCTATCAGCCATCCACGATTGGTCAAAAACTTTTTTCGACCACGCCCGCTTCATCTGTCTGTCACGCAATGTCACGAAAACCGCGAGACCTCCCCATCTGATATGATGTGTACACACATGATTTGACAGAAAAAAGAAAAACAGGTATTTCTGATTTGACCACTTTTCGCCTTTAGTCCACGGCTATTGGTAAAAAGTTTTCGTGCGGCACCCGCTTCACCAGTCTCTAACGCGACGTCACAAAACCGCACAAACTCACCGCGTCAAAGTGACATGTACGCGATAAAGATGCATTAATATGCCGAACAAAACTGAGTTTTCTTCGGGATAGCCGTAGGCTGCCCCGTTCCGAAAGGAATAAAAGATGGCTGCCGCCGAACGCTGCGACGTTGACTACTCGTATCTGCCGGAGAGCATGGCTGTATTTGCGTATAATAAAACTTCTTGCGTGGCCATGTAACGTATTCGAGCCCTTTCGGCAGGCTTACCACCTCATTCTGCCAACTCTTCTTTGCTGAGGGTCAGTTTTAGTGTCATTCTTAAGCTTCCGTTGCATGCCGCCGTGATTTTTGACCAGCCACCACAAGCTAAGTAAGGGAAAGCCGACCAATCGCAGACGCCGACACCACCCTCTACATCCAGTTATCGATTTTCAGTGCACTGGCTCTGCCCCAGTGAATCCCTCTCCACTTGAGCGCTCTCATCGCCTCTCGTCAGCCAATTAGATACGACAAGCCGCTCATTGTAGGCAATGTTATTCGTTTTTTCAAGCAAACAAAAGTGACCTCCTATGAACGAGGAGATCGTTTGATTGGTCTGTTCAGACAACCCTGCGGGTGACTGCCCGGTGCTTGCGTTGGTGGTTACGCAAATTTGACGTCAGGAGATTGGAATCGAAACATGTTGGAACAGTTTTACGCTATAGGGCCCCTTGTTGCTGATTTATACATATATTGAAGCACTGAAGAGCATGTGATCAGCCGATCAGAGCAGCTACAGGCGCTACGGCACTGCTAAGATGCTGTATTATTCCCTGTTTTAGTGTCGGCGGAGCGGTCGGGGGGCCATATCGGAGGACAATGCTGCGTGTTAATTTCGTGTATAAAACGACTAACATCCTCTTAAAAAGACATACAAGCTCTTCTTGTATCTGGATCGCAATAACAGCCAGCTATGATGGAGTCCCTGGCAACCATAAAACAATTTTAAATGGCAATGCCAGTCGCAATACCACGGGGGCTTCAGGCGCTACCTGTCTGGGATGCTTGTTAGGTTTCCTTTACTTGTAAACACGTTTGTATATGCTATTCACTTTCCGGCTTACAGAAACCTGGCAACAAAGAGGATAAAGCTGAAGGGTGCAGAGTTTACGCTTCGGACTGGTAATCTGCAGGCCCACAGTTAGAATCCAGTTATACGGCTTCTTTTCTCTTTGCTTTATTTGTTTTATAAACGTCTCGGGAACATTTCGGGATTCTTTCGGTATGCGTCCGGAAGACTATGGTAGTGACAGAATAGAAGGTATTACTGTAAAATTGAAACATACCTGTATTTCGGCAAAACACAGAAAAGGGAGAAATGGTTTAATACCAGAAACTCGCCCTTTTAAATGTGCGCAATAATTCCCTTAAACATCCTTTGGTACGTGTGCAAGGGGTGAGTGATGGACACGACAAAACACCCTTAAGAGTGCGATTTCCCTTACTTTCAACGAATCATAAACAAAGTGTTCAGCATATTTCGCCAAAGATACTGAGAAATTCAACTACACACCTCGCACGAGTAAATGCATTCAAATTGTGAGAAAACAAGTACGCACTAATTATCCTCAAAGCTTATAATTACCCTACAGACGTCACACTTTCGGCACACGTTGCCAGTAGCGTAGCCAGGAATCTTTTTTGAGGGAAGGCACGCGATTGACCAGGGGAGGGAGGTGGGGGCGACTGGAGCAGGTGAGTTTTGTCGCACGTCTTTACATGCGTGATATCCCTGACACACAGAAATTTTAGGGTGGGGGAAGGCATGTGCCAGCGTGCCTCCCCTTTCACGCCAAGCCGCTGCACGTCAGCCATAAGATGGCCCGGTTTACTCTAAACAGGAAAGTGCTGCCTCGTTTGGTACCCCTAGGCCAGCGGCTAAACACTGTAAGCGTCGCAATAACGCCCCCGAACAGGCAGCCATCGGTGGTTTCGCAGTGTGAAACTTAGCGCCTTGTTGATCCACACAGTTCGAAATTTTCCCCGTGCCATATCTATATAGATACGGTGAATGGCTTAGATTTTGAGAATAGTGTGAAAACTGATATAAAAGCTTTTCGAGCGCTTCTGGTCTCCCTTACAGCTTTGTTGCAAAATAAGAAATGAACGCATTGTTCTGCATTGTCTGAGCGAGTGAAAAGAAGGCGGAGTGGGCTGTAAGCGATGCTCAGCTAAAACTAAGTTTAAAACTCAGTCAAACGAAGTAAAACTAAGCAAAACTAAGCTAAAGCTAACACTGGTTTGGCGGGTGGGTTGGTGCACAGTGGGGTCCAAATGGTTCCAGCAGGTGAAGAAAACACGAGCACAAGTAAAACAAAGTTGTTCAGTCCACGATTGTCCCGTCTGCGTCATTTTAGTTGTTCCCGCGTTTTTTTCACCTGCTGGAACTATCTTGACCTTATCATTAGACAGACACTGGCGTCTCTGCCGTGCACTGAAATAGCGCGCTTTTCTGCAAGCACACGCATCTCGCAAGTATGCAGAGACACGGTTCATTTTGAAGCAAATAGTTTTCAAATCAAACCACATCAATTTTATTCTCCACTTTACATGACGGATGGTCATTTTGGGCTGCAAGCTACATACGTGACCCAAAAGGCCATGCAATGCAGGGTGGGACAGGTAAGTGTGTATACATGAATAATAATTGTCATATTATTCGGGAACGAAAATCATCGTCATCATCGTCATCATCATCATCATCATTAGCCTATGTTATGTGCACTGCCGGACGAAGGCCTCTCCCTTTGATCTCCAATAACCCCGGTTCTGCGCTAACCGATTCGACTAGCACCCGCGAATTTCCTAATTTTATCGCGTCACTTAGTCTTCTGCCGTCCTCGGCTGCGCTTCCCTTCTCTTGGTACCCATTATGTAACCCTAATGGTCCAACGGTTACCTAACCTGCGCAGTACATGACCTGCCCAGCTCAATTTTTTCTCATAATGTCAATTAGAATATCGGCTATAGCCGTTTGCTCTTTGATCCAAACCGCTCTCTTTCTGTCTCTTAACGTTATGCCTAGCATTCTTCGTTTCATCGCTCTTTGGGTGGTCCTAAACTTGTTCTCAAGCTTCCTTGTCAGTCTCCACGTCTCTGCCCCATATGTGAGCACCGGTAGAATGCAGCGAGTTTACACCTTTCTTTTCAGTGATAACGGTAAGCTTCCAGTCAGCAGCTGACAATGTCTGCCCTATGCGCTCCACCACATTTTTATTCTGTGAATTTCCTTCTCGTGATCAGGGTTCCCTGTGATTAATTGACCTAGGTAAGCGCACTCCTTCACACGAAAATACTGAAACACAATTTCTATCACGGTGAGTTAGCAGCATTTCAAGAAACTTTAGCACGATCAGTTTCACTAAACACTACCATAGCAATACTAGATATGCAACACAATCTAACACCAGGTATACAACGCAGCGTGAGATTGATTTTGAGAAGAATAGCATTTGTTGATAAAACGAAACGCTCTTTAGCGTTGTTTTCGGCGGTGGTCGAAGATTCGCCGCCATAATTGTGCGAAGGGCACGTGCCCTTGCGGAACCGAGTCGTGGAGTCCGCTTAGCGCCTGCTTCCTGTGGCGCCTGCTGGTGAGGAGTTCGCCTTGCGTGCCGGTGCTGGCGCCACTTGAGACCACACACATATGTCGAATCAGCTTACATGCGCAGCCACCTATGCTACCGCTACAGATATGCTGGTGAATGGCTCTGTTCTCTACGGAATTACACAGTGCAGCAACAAACTCTGCCTGAGAATCCTCGTTGCCACAAACGTACACCTTCGAGCGCACCACACTATTAATAAAGTGAATAGCGTTATAGAAGGGTTCAGTTATTCGCTAACGGTGCAAATCGTCGTCGACGGTTAATGAACTCTTTCTTTTTGTCTAGTTAGTGACCATTTTCTTTGCCTTTGCGACCTAAACGAGAAGTGGGGCAGGGCGAGGGGTCTACGCAGAGGGCTCGGGAGAACTCGGGTCTGTGTACATGCAGCCTTCGTCTTTCCGCCGACGCGATGGATGAATGGGATAAGTTCATTGATGGTTAGGCATCTGTATTATCTACCTTGCAATCTTTGTTTCTAGATTGTTCGTTGGAGCTCGGTATATGTTTGATGGTGCAAATAAAGTATAATTCAAATTGTGTTGGAAAATAAAATGTACTCACTCCTACTTGCTGCATAGCCGCGTACCGCCGTATATTGTTGTAGATTTGCTAGCGTGCTTATCGATAGACTTTCTGTTGGGAGTATTAGGCTTCTAGGAAATTTTGACGGTGGCTCATGAGGAGCCGTGCCGTCGTTTCAACATTTATTTTTGTAGAAGGGTGAAGGCCGCAAGTGGAGCGGCAGCTGAGGCGACCAACGAGGCGAGCTTCCAGAGCGACACTGCGCGCGCCGAGCTTGCGCCTCGTGCACGCGCTGCGCACCTTTACTTTTCCTTTGCAGCCAGCACCAAGGCTGTGGGCACATACCATAGCGTCCCCACGTTGTGGTGTTGGTGGGTGCTACAGTAGCCTCAGCCCAGATAGAACAGCGAAATGGCGAGACAGTGTGAAGGTGCGACAAAAGGGTCCGCATTCAGTCCAAGTTGCCAACGGAAAGGGCGTGGTGTCACCACCACAGACCTCAAACGGACTCAGGCGCAAGGCGTCAGCTCGTCAGATCGGTGGCAGACAAGCCACAAGTCATCTTAATGCAGGAGACGCTCGCGTAAAAGAGATCACTCTATGGGCGTATCGCGCTGTAGCGTACAAAAGCGAAACTGGGCGAGGTATCCTTTGTCTCCTTTGGCGTCTCCTTGTGGAGCACACCGTTCCAAAATATCGGAGCGGACTAGAGGAGCAACTGATCGAGATCGTGCCCAGTAGATCGAGCAACACGAACATCTTTATTCTTAGCGTCTACAGTTCGCCTCCGTATAGGAACAGATACTCTAATGCACTATTCCATCCAGCAATCAGAGCGGCCAGAAACGCGCCCCTCTTAATTGCGGGGGACTTCAACACTCCGAAAACGATATGGGGATACGGATGTAACACCAAGAAGGGCACAAACTTAGCTGAATATGCAGCCGATTCTAAGCTCACGCTTGTTCCGGATCCTAGGTTTCCCACCAGAAGGGATAATTCGGTCACCCGAGACACAACGCCAAACCACGAATTGTTTCCAAATATCGAAAGCACGTGGGATAATCTTCCGGAGGACTTGGGTGGTGCGTTCTCTAAATCGCGGTGCAGGTCAAACCGAACGTTCGGTCAAATACGAATACGTCGGTTAGGATCTTTTTGGAAACGTTCCCACCGAAACGGCCCCCTCAAACGAATCCTTCAAAGATATAATTGACAATCTTAAACTGGCCGTCAAAAACGCGACCGAAGAATTCACCACAAAACTTGAAGTCCCCAAATGGACTCCCTGCTAGCGCATCTCCTGGAGGCTAACACGCTCTCGCGCAGAGGTGAAAAACGCAGAAATTAAATCACCGACGGCGAGTGACACTAACGTCAGTAAAGAAGGAAATAGAGTGGGATTCAGGACAACTGGTCCTGCAACAGTGGGACTAGACGTCCAACGAAAACGACTGGCATGAGAAGAGGTTTTAAGTGTAATCTGCTTAAAAGCCGCCTCAACGACAAGCAGTCAAGGATAGAGTTAAATCTCGCCGTCGATAGGCTCATACCTAAGCAGGTCACCTCGGGCCTCACAAACGAAGTAATTGTCGACGACCGGGCGCGAAATTACCTAGCTGTCAAGAAAGGAGATTCGCAAGGCAGAAACGCAAGAATGGCATACATGGGGCTAAACAGGCCAGAATTAGACGAACCTTTCACAGTTTCGGAAATCAGTCACGTACGCTTCAAATTAAATGGAAGGTCGGCCCTGAGGCCAGACGGGGCCACCAACAAATTATTCTGGAACCTGGACGACGGGGCCATAGAAATCCTAACGGCAGAGATAAACGAGGTGTGGAGCTCGGGACAGGTCCCGCCAGAAATGCGCACCGCAATGTGGTGCTCATCTCCAAATCGGAGAAACCTCCGCAAATAAATAACCTGCGTCCCATTTCTCTAACATCGTGCATTTGCAATGTGACCGAACATGCAGCACACAATAGAATCGTCAAACACATAGAAAACCACGAACTATTTAGGCATAGTCTAATAGGCTCCATGCAGGACACATATTCGAGAACGATACGTGGGACGTCCAAGGAATCATTGCACTCGACCTCGCTAAGGCCCTTGATAAGGTGTCTCACCAAATTTGACGGAAATTTGAACGAAATCTTGAACGAAATTTCCTTTTTCAATCTAGGGAGGAAATTCTTTAATTTCACTCTCTCGTTCCTATCGGAAAGGTAAGCGTTCCTTTCAGTGGGAACAATCTCGGGCAGTGCTTACGAACTGGGCAACAGCGGAACCCCTTAGGGCTCGGTGGTATCCCTGCTACTATTCAATATCGCCATGTATAAACTCTCCGAAAGGCTGGCCGAACTCCCAAAAACAGACCACGAAATCTGTGCAGACAACATCACAATCTTGTCCCCGGGGGGATCTCTGGCCGATTTAGAGCAATCTCTCCAGGCGGCTATAGAGGTAACGGAAGAATTTCTTACATGTACGGGTCTCAAGCTTTCACCTTCCATATCCGAACTCCTCCTCTACAGACAATCCAGGCAGGGTGTTAAGAGCCTCGACCCTCTGGCAACTCTGCCAGTCGAAATTACGACAGGAGAAGGGCACACCATTCCGAGGGTGAACTCCATGAAAATTGTGGGACTTTAATCAACGCCAAAGGCTGTAATGCAGAAGCCCTAAAGCTAGGCGCGCAAGCGAAAAATATACTAAGACTCATCACTAGAATCATAAGCAAAATGGAAGTACTCAAGAAGGACAACATACTCAGGGTCTTCCAAACTTTTTTCATCAGTCATATTACTCACACGGTGCCGTTCCTCAAATGGTGCAGCATTTAAAAGAAGAAACTCGACACGCTCATTAGGTCCGGAGTAAAAAAAAGACTACTCGGTTTTACACACTCCGCTAGCACAGTAAAACTACTTGAATTCGAAATTCACAACACCACAGGTGAATTAATCAAAGCACAGTTTATTGCACAGATCTCCAGGCTTTCGTCAAGTAAGCCTGGCATTAGGATTCTTGACAAAGCAGGTATATTCCGTATGCAGTTACTGCTCGACAGATATCCTCAGTCTAAATTAGCACGGGAGGGTATAAAGGTAGAGCCTATACCGAGGAACATCCACCTGATATATTGCTACGGGATAGTATTTCCAATGACGAAGAGCCGAGCACGAAGAAGACGAAGACGACGTTTGGAAGCTAGCGTGGGCTGTTGCCTCTTGGCCAACTGCGGCGTATTGCCTTGTAAATATACCTGTAAACAGCTTTTCGTCGGTGTCTTCCGACGTAACATATCTGGTGGAGGTGGACGTTTTCTGTACCTCGTCACGCAGCTTCGCAGTGGGCGGTACGTCGAGCCTTCCTTCATGGCTCCCGGCGACGACAACCCGACTCCACCGGCTCCAACACCTGCTGCCACTTCGACGACCTACATCACCCTCTCCGCTCCCCGTGATCCTGGCGTATTCTCGGCAAAAGATGGGGAAGACGTCGAGGACTGGATCAGCCTGTACGAACACGTCAGCCGCAATAACCGGTGGGACCCTACTATCATGCTCGCCAACGTAGTCTTTTACCTCGGTGGCACACCTCGAGTTTGGTATCGGACGCACGAAGATGAGCTGAACAGTTGGGATTCCCTTAAGCAAAAGCTTCGAGACTTGTTCGGCAACCCCTACGGTCACCAACTTGCCGCGCAGAAGGCGCTTTGCGGTCGTGTGCAGACGTCAATGGAGCCCTACGTCACGTGCATTCAGGACGTCTTGGCTCTATGTTGCAAAATTGACGCACACATGACTGAGTCCGACAAGGTCTCCCACATCCTCAAAGGCATTGCCGATGACGCCTTCAACTTGCTCGTATTTAACAATGTCGCGATGGTGGATGCAGTTATAAAGGAGTGCCGCCGCCTGGAATTCGCTAAAAGCCGACGTATCGACCAACAGTTTGCCCGTCTGCCCAACACCCCAGCGACATCTTCCTGTGCCGATGCGCCTCGTCCCAACAACACTGGCGATGTTACCAGGATTGTCCGGCGTGAGATCGAGGCCGCCTATCCGGCTGCGTTCGACTCCAGCCCCTCCCATGCACCTGCAGTCACTGTTTCCCTGATCCAGGCAGTTGTCCGCCAGGAGTTCGCCAACATGGGTATTCACACCATCTGCTCGGCCCATCGCCCTGATAGCCAGCCGGCTTCTTCGATTCCACACCGTCGCGCACCTTCTTACCCACCACGTTTCCGCAACCCCTCTGAATGGCGCACTGCAGACGACAAGCCAATTTGTTTTCACTGCCATCGAATTGGGCACATTTCCCGGCACTGTCGCGGTCGCTGGAGTTCCCTGAACCAGTCTACATATACTGCCTACTCTCGCCCCCCAGGTGGCCTTTCTCGTCCCTATGCTGCCCGCTCAGATAATGCCGCCACCAATTCTCCTGCGCCGAACCGCCCCTATTCTCGTTCGCCTTCGCCCCAACGACGACAATCTCGTTCTCCCCAGCCCCATCGTTCCTATTCGCCGACTCCCTTCGGACGCCGCTCCCAGCCGGAAAACTAGACGAGGCCCGGCAGCGCCGGCAACAGCGATGAGGTCAGCGTATGTACATGCAGGCGTTACCTTAGCGCCGACAAAACATTGTGCAAACAAAACTAAAATTAAATACATGTTATTACAATGTAGCGTGAATATATTGTCATGCTTATACAGATAAAAACAATTAAATACATATTATTCCCACGCAGTGAACATTTTTTTTTCATGCTTATACAGAACAAAAAACAAAAATTAAAACAAGTTATGGCAGCGTAGTGAACATTTCTGTAAGCTCATATAGATATACAAGTTAGGACAACCAAATTACTTCAAATAAACACATATCCATACATAAAATAACTCAAATGGCAGATGACATTTTCTTTAAAACCTTTTTTGACTGAGCTGAGAAAAATTCGTCAGGTTTTTCAAAGATTTCAAAGATTTTTGGCGCATACACACATCATCGTGCCTCACCATACCTAGTTGGTGACCTAGGAACATTGAAACAAATGTTGTCCTTCAGAAGTCGAGGGGCTGCATATTTTTCTCTGAATTTGTGGTTCCAGAAATGACGAAGAACAACAGTTTGCTTAAATAACGACTGAAATGAAGGGAGGCCTAACGCTGAAAATGAATATTCACCTGGTATCTGGCCACAGTCATAGGCAACACTTTTCAATACATCTTTTAGTAAACTTTCAATTCTCGTTTGCCATTGCAGTGCGCAGAAAGCGAAAACGGTGATTCCGTACCGCAATATGCTGTATGCGAATGCCTGCACTATAGTTTTCTTAACCGATAATGGCGTGAAACATTTTATATTAAAAAGCGACCAAGTGACACTCCTAAGTTTGCCACACAAATAGGCCAATGATGCTGCCACGACATGCTGCTATCAATAAATGAACCGTGATATTTCACACAGTCTACCTACTGAACAGGGGTATATGTACATGAAACGCAGTGCTGTTCATGCAAGAATACTGGAATGTTTATTGCTGCGGTGTTTAAGGGATTTCTAAAACATATTAACTGTGTCTTCCTGATATTTAGATTAATAAAATTTTTCGAAAACCAGTGCATTACACTGTGTATTGTATTTTGCAGGGCGTCAACAGCCTTTTCGTAATTTATATGCTTTGTTAATATTACCGTATCGTCAGCATACTGATAGATAGTGCCTTTAGAAATTACTAGAGGAAGATTCTTTACGAATATGTTAAATAAAAGAGGTGGTAAAATCGAACCCTGGGGAACACCGGCTGTAAGGCATTTGCTTGCTACTGACGGTTTGCGTGTCGGTCATAACTATCTGTTACCTACCACACATGTAGATTCGCAGTACGTTGTGGAATGGTACTCTGAATCCCATTAAAGTTAGTTTGTCTAGTAGAATGTTATGATTTACTGTGTCAAAAGCTTTTTATATGTCTAGAAATGCCGCACAGGTGAATAACTTGTTTTCAAATGCAAAATAAACATCGTCTGATAATTCTTCTAATAGGACTGTCGTACCTCTATTTGCAACGAACCCAAACTGCCTGTGCGATAAAATTGAAAACTTCATTAAAAAAGACGTCATGCATTCGTAAAGGAATTTTTCTAGTATCTGGGAAAGTACCGGCAAAATTGAGATTGGTCTATAGTTTCCTACCTTATCTTTCCTGCCTCGCTTATATAGTGGCTTAACAATGGCCGTTTTTAGAGTCTCGGGAATTACTGCAGTTTCTAAAAAGCCATTAATAAAAAAAAGCAAGATGTTCGCAAGCACATCGAAGTTTCTTCGCAGAGTGCCTCCTGAGATGCCGTCTATTCCTGGTGGTTTATTTTGCCGAAAACTAGAAAGAATCCTTTTCAGGTCAGGTGTTCATAAGCTAGGCAAAAAAGCGGACGTCGACACAGATTCCTTCAACGTACAATGATTTTCCTGTTGGGATAAAGCGTTTTCAGAAGCATGCGAGAAAAAAATGTTTGAATGCGTTAACTACTACTGTTTTGTCATCTAGAAATGAGTCAATGGGATTAGAAAGCACGTCACTACTTCTCCTGAGATTCCTTATTATAGACCACGTTATCGCGGTACTTATGCGTGATTGGTTGAATTTATTTAAAAAATACATTCTCTTCGCTGTTCGCAAAAGCCGGACTACCCTGTTTCTTGTCATTTTATATTCAGTTTTTAATCTCTCAGTTTTAGGCGAACGTTTGCAGTGCTTCCAGAGGCAATCCCTAAAAGATATGGCACGCATAATATCGGCATTGAGGCAGCTAACATTATTTGTGCATTTTTTCATAACAGTATATGTGCTTAGTCGCTCAAAGTGTTTGAGTCGAGAACTTTTCGTATACCTTGTCGGGTGCGCTGCCATGAGTCGGCAAAGATCAGGCAAAATTAGTGATGGGTTGATCGAACATATTTGTATTAGTAATTTTAATTTTAATTTTATTTATGCTTGTGTTCCCAACCGATTGATCTTCTACAGATACAAAAGGCTTCGATAGGCGACAGGCCACAAAGTAGTGGTCAGCTAACCGCTGATCTATGACGCCAGCAGCCGCAGAACAGTCAGATGCGTGCACCACAATGTGGTCTATGCAAGACGCTACTACTCCGTTATTTAAGCACTCTTCTCTAGTCGGATGATTTATGATCGATTCCAAACCATAAGCAGACAAAATGCATAAGTAATCAGAAACAGAAGTTGACGTGACGCATAGGGTATTTATCTTCAAATCACCAGCTAAGCATAACTGCACAGCTGAACCCCATTTGCCCAGTATTTCATCGAGCTCTGCGAAGAATTGCCTCACACTGTTACATGGTGGACGATATATCGAAAGGAGGATTAGAAATGCATTTGAAATATTTATTTTCATGGCCATGCATTCCGCATGAACGAACGTAATTTCTATTCTAGACGTCACATACATGTCACGAACAAAAATCGCTAAACCACCTCCACGCCCTCATGGCCGGGTCACGAAATGTGATTGATAACCAGACAGCGTAAACATATCGGCGCCGACTTGTGGTATATTTATTTCAGCAACAAAAGCGTCATCGTAATTGCTAGCCGCTTCCGCTATCTCTTTATAAATTCATTTCAGTACTTTCGTAGGCTTCTTATGTTTACGCTGACGAAAGTGAAATTATGTTGTGACCTCAGGCCAAACGTATTTTTGAAACTTCTAAAATCAGGAATCACACAGAAACTAGACGCCATGCTGCTTATACAGTGCTAGCAATATCAGCTGGCCTGCTTACTCGGATCAAAGGTGAACCTTCGGCCTTCTTTACAAAAGTCTTACCGCCTATTATCCAGGCAAACTTGTACCCGTTCTCCTTAGACACGTTTATTGCAAGCCAAAATAAACTACGATTTGCCTTTGTCAAGTTATCGTTGAAAAACAATTTGGGTAGAGAACCGTTCTGGTGTAATCGCTGCCGCTTTCCTCGTGAATCAAACCAAGCTTCTCTCGCAGCCACAGAAGTGAACCGTATCAGGACTGTCGGGATCATTTTGCGTTTATAGGCAAACGGTGCACCACTTCTACATCAGTGCTTGAAAAGTCCGTTAGCTCTAGCTTAATGGCTACCTCTGATAAAACATGCCCTATGTTTTCATTTTGTTCTATTTTATAATAATAATAATAATAATAATAATAATAATAATAATAATAATAATAATAATAATAATAATAATAATAATAATAATAATAATAATAATAATAATAATAATAATAATAATATTTACTGTTGCCATCTTACAATATTTGTACATCAGAAGGCAGGCCCGTCAAAGCCAAGGAAGGGGTTTGCATGACTTGGCCCGGCATGTCGGCAAACAAAGTCAAAATGGCAACATGTACAGAAATTAAAGGCTCGTGAAGTTTATCACACAACAATGAAACAGAAAACTCAGCTGAAATCAGTGACAGAAGAAATACAAGAAACAACAAAAGAGAAATGTAGTATTCTACATATCTTACAGGGCCTTCAACATTTTTTTCAAGTTTCGTTTCGAAGTTGCAGTAAATATATGATCAGGAAGGTCATTGAATATTCTTGGGACATAAGCATACCTACTAGCTTTACCAGATGTGTTGCAGTGCGGTACTTTAAAACGCAATGTTTTCTGCAGTGCACGGGGAGCAATATATTTCTGTTTGAAATCAGTGTTCCAAAAATGTTTTACCACAACCATTTGAGTGAACAAAGTTTGAAATGACGGAAGACCCAGATGTATAAACAAGTTCACATTGCCGGACGAGGAAGAGTTATAAGCAATAGACTTCAACATATTTTTTAGAATTCTGTCAATTCGACAGAGCCATCGAGATGAGCAAAACCGGAACAATGTAATGCCATAACGTAACACACTGTATGCTAAGGCATGCATGATAGTGATTTTCACAGACATTGGAACAATGGATTTAATGTTAAAAAGCAGCGAGGAAACACTTCTGAGCCTGCCGCAAAGATATGTCATGTGATCATTCCATGAGAGGTCACTGTCAAATAAAACACCAAGGTATTTAATGGAGTTTACATATTCTACAAAGGCACACTGACACGATTGACAAGTACGACAGTGTAGAAACAAGGGTAAATTTGTAACCGTTGCTTTAAGTGGATTGCTAAAACATATCATTTTTGTTTTTTCTTTGTTTATTGACAAACAGTTGTTAGCAAACCAGGTCACTGCATCGTACACACTCTCTTGGAGTAACGCAATTGCTTTTGCATAACAGATATGTTTAGTTGGACAGTGTCATATGTGATATGTCATATGTGATATGTTTAAAGGACAGTGTCATATGCATACTGAAATATCATACACTTCGATACAGCTGAAGAAAAATCATTTATAAATATGTTAAAAAGAAGAGGAGACAATATAGAGCCCTGAGGCACTCCAGCTTTCAAAGGTACCTTGTTATTGATGAATAACTCGTTGTCTAAAGATATCACCTGCGAGCGGCCGGACAAATAGTTCTTTAGGAACTGGTAAAATGGCCCCCTGAAACCAAGCAGGAATAGTTTTTCAAGCAGAAGTTCATGGTTCACAGTATCGAATGCTTTAGAAGTATCGAGAAACAAAGCGCATGCAAACAGGTTTTGTTCTAAAGCTGCATTTAATTCGTCTGAAAATTCCTCGAGCAGAGCAATGGTGCCCCGTCCCGCGACAAAGCTGAACTGATGACTCGATATAACTGAAAACTTATCTAGAAATGACGTCATAGTTTCTAAGAGAAATTTTTCTATTATTTGTGACATGATAGGCAAGATCGAAATAGGTCGGTAACTGTCCACAATATCTTTCTTTCCTCCTTTCCACTATGGAGATACAATAGCCGTTTTTAATTCCGCTGGCATTGTAGCTGTCTCTAGGAATCCATTAAGTATGACCAGAAGAATACGCGATAGTGCGTTGAAGTTTCGTTGGAGCGAAGATACTGATATACCGTCTATACCAGCTGGCTTATGTCGCCTAAACCCAGCAACTATTCTTGTGAGTGTGTCGAATGTTATCGTCGGTAAGAACGCGGAAGCAGATATGATTTTTTCTTTTCCAGAGCGGCCAGCTGGAACCATTGAGGTTGCTCCAGAAACGCGCGCGAAATGTTAATTGAAGATTGTGGCTGTCTGTGCAAGATCACATGGGAAAGCGTCAGCTAGCTTTGAATTGGTAGTGTCTTTCCCGCGTAGGTGGTTTATCAGTGACCACGTCTTCGCCGGGTTTCGAGCAGATAATTGAAGCTGACGTTGAAAGTAGCGTCGTTTTGCGCATCGTATAAGGGCGACCACTTTATTCCTTGCGATTCCGTAGCTAGCGCGAAGCTCAGCATTGCTTGGAGTTCGTTTAAGCCGTTTCCACAGCAAGTCTCGGTAGGCGATTGCGTTCATTATATCCACGGTAAGCCAGTTATGATTTCTTCTTTGTTTAGTTAGAACAATTCGAGTGCAGGCTTCTTGAAAGCTGCGTATTTTCGAACAAAATTGTCCAGATATAAACACTGGCACTCCGGAAACAATCAGTGAAGACCAGTCGAACCTGCCAATCATCTCATCCAATTTGCGTTGATCAACAAAGACAACACACGTCCGCCTATCTGAGCTATTTACTTTCCAACGTCAAGGTGTGTTAAAAAGGCGCCTCAAGCTAAAACGACAGACAGTGAAATAGTGGTCTGCTAAGCGTTGCGTAATCACGCATGAATGCAGATCACGATTAGGCGCCCGTACGGCAATGTGGTCTAAGCAAGAATGCGTTATTCGGCCATTCACAATTTCTTCACGTGTGAAGGTGGTGACCATGCTTTCGAGGCCAAAAGCAGAAAGGGCAGATAAATAATCTGACACTTGAGCTTTGCCTGGGCATAATATGTGAATATTTAGATCACCGGTGAGGCAAAACACCTCCTCGTAATTGAAACGCTTCAAAACAGTCTCTAATTCTATTATAAAGCGACTAACGCTGTTCGCAGGAGGCCGGTAGATCGCTAACAAAGTAAGAGTGGTCTTACTTAAAAACACCGAAAATAGATCGGGTATTGGAACTCACTCCTCTGAGATGATTTACCAAAGACCAAGTTTCGCTCACAGTATTTGAAGATTGTGGGAATTTCTAAAGAAAGTAACGGCGCGCCACCCAGAAGAGCAACAACACTATTTTTTTGCCGACTTGTATTCTAATCGCAGTCTCTGGTTTCAGGGATTTCTTTTCCAGCGTTTCCACAAGTTGTCTCGATACGAAATGGAAGCAAGAGTTTCCGTATTCATCCAGCAGTGACCCTTTCTTATCGGTTTAGCTCTCAGCCATGTGCAACGCAATTCAAAATTTTTCATTTGCATACAGAACCTTTCATATACTTTGGCCGAAGAATATTATTTGGTTAAGGATGCCCAGTGAAACGAAACGATAAGGTTATCAAGCTTGGATTGATTAACAGTAGGGACAAGGCATTTACGCTGCCCAGATCCAGTTCCACCGATGACGTTCTAGACGCGTGTGGTAAAACTAGACCACATGCTACAACATAGTGGTCCGCCATCCGTTGTAGAATAGTACATGACCTAAATGAACAGCAGGCAGCTCTGACCACTAAGTGATCTAAAGAAGATTGCACTAGGCTATTATTAACTAATTCCGCTTTACTAGGAGCTGCAATTGTACATTCCAGACCATAAGCGGAAAACGTAGATAAATAATCTCAAACAGTAACTTTTTCAGGGCATAAAATATTGATATCCAAGGCTCCGATCAAGAAAAAATGGTCCATTGAGCTCCACTGCTGCAGAGCTTCTTCAAGCTCAACAAGA
The DNA here is from genome assembly GCF_038994185.2 of Dermacentor albipictus. Lineage (NCBI taxonomy): Eukaryota > Metazoa > Arthropoda > Arachnida > Ixodida > Ixodidae > Dermacentor > Dermacentor albipictus. The sequence goes on from NC_091823.1 coordinate 177,460,504, forward strand.
AACCGAGAAAGGCTGCATGAGGGTGGTCGATAAATCGATAAGATATGGACAGAAAATGACCTTTTGCAAACTTTGACCATCATAGATTCGGCATGTACAAACGTTGTATCAACAGAAGAAACTTCACAGTTGTCGTTTACATAGAGAGCAATGTCTCCGCCACGACGACCGCTTCGTGTGACAAAATGTGCGGAAAAGCCCCGCAATGTAAACGTATCAAGGCAAGCCTCGGAAACATTGATTTCTGTAATCACAAATACGTCTGCAAGGTTAGCTTCCGATTCAGCCAGATATATAAATTCGTCCCAGTATTTACGCAGAATTCGAATATTAAAGCTCACAATGGTAAAATCTTCATCAGAACTGCACGGAAATTCTGTTTTAAATGAACTGAAGTCTGGTAGTTCACTGAAAGAAAAAGGCATGTTGGCTAAACAATGTTTTCCAGGTCTGCTTGTTTAGCAATTCGAAAAAGAGACGCTGTTTCATTCTTTTTAACGAAGATCTTGCCTCCTTTTGTCCAACAAAACTGATAACCCTCCTCTTTAACATCGTGCTCGCTTTCCAGAAGAGATCACGGTTAACTTTGGTGAAGTTATCATTGAAGTAGATCTTTGGAAATGATGCCCTTTCACGTAGTTTCTTCAGTTTTCCCCGCGCTTCAAGCCATTTTTCCTTCCAAATTACAGATTTAAAGCGCCACAAGACCACAGGTGTACCACTGATTTTGACTTTAAAGCGGTGTACGGCTGCAATAGAGTCAGACGAAAACCCCGAGAAGTCCAGATTTGCTGCCATTTGCGTGATTGTATTCGTTAGGCTTTCATTATTTTTCACGGGCAAACCGTGGATGTCAAGATTCTTTAGTCTGCTGCACCTCTCACTTTCATTTTGTTTTTTTTTCTAGCTTTTGTATTACTGCTGCCTGAGTTACCACCGTTGTTTTCAGAGCTTCCAGTTTAGCGCACTCAGAAATTTGACGTTCCTGAATTTCCTGTTGTTGTTTCAAAACAGAATCATAGTTCTCGGAAAAAAACGACACCTATCCTTCCAGTTCCTAAACTGATTTCGATACAGCCATGAACTTTTCCTGCAGCAATAGGAGAGAATCAACCTTCTTATGCAGAATCGGCAATAATTGGAATCTTTTTCTGATTTCCCTTAGCTCATCCAACAGATATGACTCACAACCACTGTTATCCTCCAGTTCAGCCTCTATGCCACTGTTTAGTTTCTTGTTATTTCGGCATGTTTTGCAGACCCACGGATCTCTCTTAGCATTCCCCATAGTAGTGAAAGTGTCAGCTGCTATTCCAGATCATGACTGTCCTAGATGATACGAATATTTGCATTGAGCACACACCATTATTTTTCCATCACTAGGCCGAGCCTTATGACAGGAAATGCAGCTGCCGTCTTTTCCCATTGTTCACAGCAAACTAGTTAGATAATATAAACATATGCTAATATACAACAGCCGGAAAACCAATCTACAAAACAGGCGTTAGAAGGGGAAAACCGTTCATTGAAGGAATTCTTGTCGAAACCTACACAGCTAGTATCGCTCACCAGGCGAAGCGCAACAATCGTTAGCGGCGCGCCGTAACTGTCATTGGAACTGGCAGCTTGTGTTGCCTCACTGAAAGCAGCCCAAAGCGACCACTATGAGGAGTAGGGGGGCGAGGCAGGGACTTTTACGTTGAGGGCAGCGCGCAGTAAGCAGCGACGCACGCGCACCAGCGTTGCCCAAGGTAGCGCTGCAGTAGTCTTGCGGGAAAAAAAGAAGAAGCGGTGCACGTGCCTAGTGGTCGACAACGAGAGGACGTGGTCCACGTCCCGCAGCAGCCGCCGTCGTAGCTGCCAGCTTGCTGCCTCGCAGAAAGCAGCCCAAAGCGAGCACTATGAGGAGTAGGGGGGCGAGGCAGACACGTTTACGTTGAGGGCAGCCCGCAGTAAGCAGCGACGCACGCGCACCAGCGTTGCCCGGGGTAGCGCTGCAGTAGTCTTGCGGGAAAAAAAGAAGAAGTGGTGCGCGTGCCTACTGGTCGACAAGAAGAGGATGTCGTCCACGTCCCGCAGCAACCGCCGTCGTAGCTGCCAGCTTGTTGCCTCGCAGAAAGCAGCCCAAAGCGACCACTATGAGGAGTAGGGGGGTAGAGGCAGGCACATTTACGTTGAGGGCAGCCTTCATATAATAATAAAAATACTACATATAATAAAGAAATACTACTACTACTACTACTACTACTACTACTACTACTACTACTACTACTACTACTACTACTACTACTACTACTACTTCTACAACTACTACTGATAGTAGTTATTGTTATTATTATTATTAATATTATTATAAAAATTATTATGGTAGTGGAGATTATGCATGCAGCTGTAAACATGGCTATTGCTTTGGTGCAAGACCCGAGCTCGTGTTACTGACGCCAAGATTTAGGACTGTTCATATAGATCCTCTTTAAATCTCTAGGACGCGCTTTAATAAATTCGCCTTTCTAGAAAAATTCGAGATACTCCCCGTTTCTAGAAAGTCAAGAAAATTGGAACTCTGATACCGGACGCTGCCCACTGCTACGACCATGCCCACCGATACCACAGCCTCTAGCGGTCATCGTCTCCTGTGTGTGGTGCCAGCCTGATCCTCCTGTCTTGAGTAGCGCCATTGATCATCACGTGGAGGATTGGTTGTCATTTTACGAACGGGTGAGCCAACACAACGCGTGAGACGACGCCATGAAATCGCACAACGTGGTACTTGCGAACCTATGGTTCCGAAAACACGAACACAGCTTTATCACATGGGGTACATTGAAGAGAAGTGTCGTGTTTGGGTACCACGCTGCGCGCAAGCTTCGCTCTAAACAACGCTTAATGGGCGCCCGCAACATCACGATGAAACTTTCACAAGGTACATCGAGGGGGGACGTCTTTGACTTGTGTGAGCGCGTGAATCGTTCAGTGGCAGAATAGAACAAGATAGAGCAAATTATGAAAGGTATTGAGGAGAGCGCCTTTCAAATGTTGTTAGCGAAGGATCAGTGAACTTTTGCTGAAGTTCTCAATTTGTGCCAAAGTTTTGACAAGCTGCGGAAACAATGCCCCTTAGCTCGGTGCTCAAAGCCCGCAGAATCTTCGCTAGCAGCATTGGGGATAGCCGACAACCACATTACCTTGCTGACGCCATTAAATAAATTTGCGCGCGAGCAGGTCGCACGACAGCTCTTCATTTTGCCGACCACGGAGAAGCCTTCCCTCTACTTGGCTGCAGCGATGCCACAGATGGCTCAAGAGCAAGTGACCGAAGCCCTTTCATTTCCGTTTCAGCCGCGGCCACACTAGTGACACATGCTGAAGTCGCGATACGAACGCCTCGTCTGCCGGTGTTCTCCGCCTTTGCCTCGACAGCCAGCTGTCCCCCTTTTTTTGTTGCACACCAGTGGGCGGCAAATTTTTGGTGCATTGCTGACAACTATCAAATATGCCCCCCGGGTCATGTAGCGTACTTTTGCCGCCAGCGCTTTCTGGCCTTCGTGAGCACCACGCAAGCCCTAGCCACGGCTTGCAACCACTTCCTACGCCACAACAGCCGCCACCGGAAGTCTAGGCTGCTGATGACATGCCAGCTCCGAATCCAAAGCCCTTGGGTACTCGTCGTTCGTCTTCCCCTCGTCGCCGCTCTCTCTCACCCATGCGTCGTGGCCCAGTGCTACTGCAACTGAGGCAGAAAACGTAATTGCGCAGTTCCTGAAGCACGAACAACGTCGTCATCGCCGTATCGAAGTCCTACGCTTTTCCCACGCCAACCTAATTGAAGTTTTCGCTGATGGTATCAAATATTTTGCGCTCGTTGATACACGTGCTGCTGTATCTATGATTATTGAAAAGCTTCGTCGCTCATTACGTAAAGTGACCATGACGCCTTCGGCATTATTGGTGAGAACTTCCGGTGCACGCCAAGTTCAGCCAGTCGCTATGCGCACTGCCACGTAGCTGATTCAAGAAATTTTGTGTTCGATTGTTTTCTTTGAACTTTTTGTCGCTCCCACTACCTAACTCTCGGATGGGCTTTTCTGTCTGCCATCATGCCGTTGCTGACTGTGAATGTGCTGAGGCTCAGTTATTTGTTCTGTGCGACTTGCTATCTCCCGACTTGGAAGTCCATGATGCTAGGAGGATCTCTGTAGCTTCAGATGCCGACCTTTCTCCCCGCATTGCTCTCTTTGTCCCTCTTTCATGTACATCGGCTGCCGACACGATCGTCTCGTTTACATCCGCTGCTGTCTTCTGTCGCCGCCAGCCTATTGTGTTGCCGTTCGCTCTCCTCATGCTTCGCCATGGTGCTGCAGAAATGCTGGTTTCTAGCGCACATCCGTACACTCTGGCTTTGCACTGTGGCGAGACTATGGCACCATCCAGACTGTGGACGCTGACATTACTGTGCATTTCTCTGTTTCCGGCGGCCTGGCTACTGCCAACGTAACAGCATCGATGCTCCGGGTTCCATTTAACCTGATATCAGCGGATGTTCTTTGCCGCTATATTGCCGATGACCTCGATCATGCAGAACAACAGCGACTCTTTACTCTTTTAAATGATGTTCACACCTCATTTGACTTGAACCAAGCGTCCTTAGGCAACCCAAGTACACTTCCTAACCACATCGATTCGGGATATTACGTGCAATTACTTCCGTGTCCGTGCGTGTCAACCTCTGAGCATTCTGCCAACGCTGAGCATGTTGAGAACATGCTTAGACGTGGTGCTATAAGATCATCCTGTAGTCCTTGTTCGTATCCTGTAGCACAAGTAAAGAACGAAGATGGCTAAATTCGTTTCTCCTTGGGCTATCGTCGTCTCAACAAGATTACACGAAAAAATGCCTATCTTACACGAAAACATGTAAATTATCTAAATGACGCCCTGGATTGTCTACATAGTGCCTGTTCGTCGTTGGTCGTGCGATCGGCTATTTGGAAAGTCCCGATGGTATCGTCCGAGCACTCGATGATAGCTTTCATTACGCCTGATGGCTTGTATGAATTTTCAGTGACGCCATTCGGCCATTCGGCCTATGCAATGCGCCCTTGACATCCGAACGGATGATGAACAATCGTTTGCGAGGCCTCAAATGGAATACGTGTTAATGTTGTTTAGATGACTTGCTAGCTCCCTCACCGTGTTTCACCACTCACTTTACTCGTCTAAGCAAAATTCATAGTTGTTTTGCGACCCCGACCTTCTAGGTAACCTAAAGAATTGTCGCTTCGGAGACAGCCAGCTGACAATACTTGGCCAAGCCATTTCCTAAGACAGCGACTGCCCCGACCGTGACAAGACCCGTGCAGCCGTTGTGTTCCCGCGGCCGGTTTTGTCGGCCTTTGCTATTATTTTTGTCGCTTTGTTCGCAATTTTGCTTGAATCATCGCACCCCTTACGAAGCTACTAGTTTGCTTTGGCGAACTTTGTGATTGGACTCCGGCATGTGACCAAGCTTTCACCATTCTGGGCCTTCTGCTTATTTCGCCACCCATTCTACGTCACTACGACTCGAGCGCTCCGACCGAAGTTCATACCGATGCCAGCGGCGTTAGTCTTGCAGCTAGCCTCGCAACGCCCGAGCCTGGCTTCCCGGAATATTTGGTTGCCTACGAGAGTTATGCCTTCAGAAAGGCAGAAACAAGTTAGCAGCCGCCCAAAATGGCACAACGACCCCCTTGTTTCATCACCTTATGTCGCCAGGATGGCTCATCTTCACCGCGGGGGCCAGTTACCGCTAAAAGGATCGCGCTAGATCCCGCAAGACCCGACACCAAACAGCGATGCGGCTGTTTTGAGAAACTACAGAAACGAGTAGACAGCATCGAGAAGAGCCTCGAGGAACGTTTTACAAAACAGACGGCTCACATGAACGAAATGTTTAATAACGCGGTAGCTAAGCTCTCTTAACAAATAACACAAATGTTCCCCGCGCACTTGGCGCGCATAGACGACATAGAAGCGAAGCTTTCGCCAGCTGCAGGCAGACCAATCAGAACAATGAGCAAGCCGTACGCCAGACAGCAACAACACAATCAGCAGGAGCAAAACACGCTCACAGACGTAGAGACGCAATCGCAGCTGCAACCGCTGCAGCAACCAAGTCGCCTCGATGGCAACGGGTTAAACTAAACGCAATCATCACCATGGCTACACACGCAATGAAGCGCACTAACACTGGGAAACAACAATACACAATCTGGCAGTGGAACTGCCGGGGCTACAGGAGGAAGTGGGGTAATCTCCAGCAATTCATACGCAGCCGCGAGACCAAACCGGACGTGATTCTTTTACAGGAGACAAACCATCCGGTTAACTAGCGGGCTGCAAAGCCATAGACGCGACCGCGACGGAGAATAGGCAAAGAAGGAAACAAGCTACACCCTGCGTGGCGGGGGGCGCGGAGCCGGGGGAGGTAGCGGCGCGCCGACCGTTCCCCCGCCACGCCCGTCGCCGGTCGCTGCCGTGCTCGTTCGACGTGACGTCACTGTGGCGCAGCGAGAACTTGCCTGCGTAAAGATACCTCACGTGTTCGTAGAATTAATTTCTAAGAGCGGCCGAGGACTCTTCGTCCTTAACGTGAGCAGTAAACCCCCGCTGCCGCACAGATTCGGGGACCAACTGCGGCACGCGCGCGCGGCTTCCGGCGGCGAGTCTCTACTTGTTGCAGGCGACTTTAACGCGCCCCACGGAGCCTGGGGCTACACCCGAGAAATACCCAAGGGGAAACGCCTTCGGGAAGACTCGCCAGACCAAGGACTTAAACTGATCGCGAATCCCGCCGATCCTACACGCAGAGGGAACAGCGTGAGTGCCGATACGTTACCAGACCTTGCGTTCGTTTCGAATGTAACAACAGCGCACTGGCAAAATACGCAGGAAGATTCGGGGAGTGACCACGAGCTGATTGAGATCACGATAGGCACGGGCCCGAGCAATCATGGTACCAACCCTGAAGGCAAATCGTAAGCTCAAACTCGTGAAGTGGGACACGTTCCGCAAGAAGCGAGGAGAAGCGGGGCGAGGCGACGAGCCGATTACGGACATAGACGAGTGGACCGAGACGCTCAGAAGGGACGTAGGCGCAGCAACGAGCGACGTTCCGCCCGAGCCGAACCTCGAAATAATCGACAGCAGGCTCCTACACATGTGGGAAGCAAAGCGAGCCCTCCTAAAGAGACGGAAAAGCCAAAGACATAATAAGGCGTTGCGCAAATGCATAGAAAAATTAGACAGAGGCATCGAAGAACACGCACTCCAGGTATGCAGGACACAATGGGAAGACACGTGCAACGGCCTCGACAGGCAGATGACCGGGGCGAGCGCTTGGCGCCTTTTTAGACACCTATTAGATCCGGAGGAGACTCGGGCTGCTCAAGGCCACGAGACTCGTAGGCCAGTAAGAGGTTATACAGGCGATAACTTCCTCGACGCAATACGTGACCGTTACTTTAAGAAGGCCGAAAGCATCCAGCACGCCCAATAGGACGGTGTCCCAAACGAGAAACTGGACGCGGAATTTAGCGAATCGGAAATTCGGATAGTCCTGTTCGAACTAAACACTCGATCGGCGCCCGGCCAGGACCGGGTTACCAACAAGACTCTCCGCAACCTAGACGACGAGTCAATCTCCCGACTCGCGGCCTACGTCAATGAGTGCTGGCGAGGGGGTTCCCTTCCCGAAGCGTGGAAACGGGCCCGCGTTATCATGATTCCTAAACCTGGCAAGCAAGTTATGCTCGATAATCTAAGACCGATTTCGCTTACGTCTTGCGTCGGCAAAGTCATGGAACACGCAGTTCTCACCCACGTGACCAACTTTATCGACGATCATGACGCGTTCCCGCACCCCATGCTAGGATTCCGCCGCAACCTCTCCGCCCAGGGTGTATTGCTTCAGCTTAAACACTACATCGTAGACGACACTACCAGCTCCACTAAGGTAATCCTAGGCTTATATATTAAAAAGGCCTTTGAGAACGTTAATCAAGAAGCGATCTTAAAAACAATTAGAACATTAGGACTAGGCCAAAGAATGTTTAATTACGTTAGAGATTTCCTCGCGGGCAGGCGCGCATGCGTCGTCATCGGCGCCGAGGAATCACCAGAATTTGAGACGGGTCCGTGCGGCACGCCGCAAGGATCCGTCATATCATCATTACTCTTTCATTTAGTGTTACTCGGTCTACCCGAGAAATTAAAAGGAATAGAATGATTACATCACAGTCTCTACGCGGATGACATCACCTTCTGGGTTGCCGGAGGAGGATGTGATGGTCACGTCGAGCGAACGCTACAGGCAGGAGTACATGCGGTTCATAATTACTTGCGTGGAACGGGCCTCGAGTGCTCAGCTACCAAGTCCGAACTCTTTCTCTACAAACCCACAAGGAGAGGTCGTAAAACCCTGCGCGGAGAGGAACGGGAATATTCCAAAATATGCATTACATTGGCAGATACTGCGGTACTGCGGATAGTACCGCGGTACTGCGGTACTGCGGATACTGCGATACTGCGGATAGTGCGGTACTCCCGTACCGCACGTAGAGGAAATTAGAATCCTAGGGTTACACCTGCAGGCAAACGGCCATAACGGAGAGACGGTGCGAATACTTCGTCGTTCGGTAGATTACATGATCCGACTGTTGCGTCGAATCACGAATAGACGCAATGGTATGCGTGAAGAGTGCGCGATGCGTCTGGTGTAGGCGTACGCGATAAGCCGCATAACGTATGTTGCCCCCTACCTGAAGTGGATCGGGTCCGAAAAAAACAAAGCCGAATGCTTGATCCGAAAGGCTTTCAAGAGGACGGTCAGTGTTCCACTCAACGCGAGCACCGACAAGTTTCTAGAGCTCGGAGTTAATCGAGGAGCACGACGTTGCGCAATACGAACGATTATTGAGGTCAAAGGCAGGTCGATGCATGCTCGAGTCGCTCGGCATCGCGTACCACACTCAGCATGGAGAAAAGACGGCGGTTCCCGCCTCTGTTCGCGACCGCGTGATCATCCCGCCGCTTCCCAAGAACATGCATCCAACGCACCACGCCGGGAGATTCAACAAACGAGCAAGCGACCTTCAGAAGAAGTTTGGTAACAGCAACGAGGCGGTGTACGTAGACGCGGCCCGATATGGAGGAGGGAGAAGCGCAAACGCGATAGCGGTTGTAGACCGCTCGGGTAGGTGCCTCGAGAGCGCCACGGTGACCACGGGACACACGGAGGCGGCCGAAGAAGCCGCGATAGCCCTAGCACTCGTCGCGGTGCCGAACACAGCGATCGTGATCAGCGGACTGGCAGGCGGCAATCCGCGGCTCCGCGCGCGGTCGTGTCTCGCGGGACGCGGCAGGCATACTCCAAATTTCTGACGACGGCAACTAGTCATCGCCCTCGCAACCCCAAAAATCGACGCTCTTACTCATCTGGACCCCGGCTCACACCGATTTACCGCTCGCGGGCAACCAGGCGCCCCATGCCACGGCTCGAGATCTCGCACGCCGAGCCGCCCTGATTATGTGGCCGCCTCCGCCCCCGAGAGCGGGGCATCGGATCTGCCGGATCGGGACACTACAACAGAAACACAGCAAAAAGAAACACACTAGGCGTAGGGCGATCGCCTAATCACGTTCAGAGACCTCACCCAACCCTACAGACTCGAAACACGCACATTCCCGCCACCGCACGATAAATTGAACAGGAACGAGGCCGTAACATTACGCTTGCTCTACCCGCACACCTACCCTAGCTCGGCTATCTTACAGCACTGCTATCCGTGTTTATATCCAACAGACGCGTGTAAAACATGCGGACAGAGAGCAATGCTGTGACACATGCTCTGGGAATGTGCCGGCAACGACGGTAATCAAACCAGCTCCGTTCGTGACACGTCCATAATTGTGGCAGTTGCCAGAATAGGAGAAGGCTCGAGCTCGCTTCTTCCCGACGCTGCCCCGGATGTGGGAGCCGCCGGGGACCTTCTCCGTTTTTCGTCGCCGCCGCTGGGAGGCGGCTATCAAAAGTTCAGAGCTGGCAGACCAGCTCTGGGTCGTCCGGCAAGCCGAAGATGCCGCTCGAGTTCAAGGACTTCGAGCCGTCACCTGAGGACACCAAAGCAAGAACTGCTGGACTATACTTTAATAGAGTCTTCTTCTTCTTCTTCTGGACTAGGGGGTATGAGCCATTGGTTGAGGGGGTATGAGCTATTCACTGTCTTACGTGAGGGACAGATTTTGTATTAGGCAGGCATAGAAATGCTTACGCATTTAATAACGGATGTGATACGATAATTGGATAAAGGACCGCTAAGAAGACTCTATCTTCATGCCGAATTTCATTTACTTTTCCTAATTAGGTAGTTCCCAGTGATTTGAAAGTTATTGAATTCCCGTCTGCTGCCAATGCATGGCCTTCCACGGGAGGGAAACCTACGGCCCCGTGTTTGTCTGCCAGCATAAAACTGTACTGCTTGCAAGTTTCATTAGCCTAATTAACTAAGAAGGATGCTCAATGGCGAATTAGAAACAAACGTGTTTTGTTTCGGGCACTGTTTTGGCTTTCTTGACCAACCGCGTTCACACCACTCCTTGGGGACGAATTCGGGAGCACAACGAATGCTCGGTGACATTCAACCTTCACTGAGTGGAGTGGCCCCCAATTTTAATAAGCCCTTCTTTCAAATATTATTATTATTGTTGCAGGCGGGGGTATAGGTCCTCTACGGATTGATGTCCGTTCCCTGCGTGATGAGCCTGGTACTGATCGAAAGCCCTCGTCGCCTAATTCGTCTATTTCTCCTGTCGCGCTGCTTGTCCACCTGTCCAAGAAAACGTACGCTGCAACCGTCCGGACTGCATCGGCGAGCGCTGCCGCCATTGATCAGATCTCCAAGGCAACACCACGGACAAGAACATCGGCCTGTCTGCCCTGGAGCTGGGGAGAGAAAGAGCAAATCGACGATTAACCGCTCGTTGGCTCGTGCACGAGGAGCAGTGGTTGCGACGGAGACATGTGGGGACTTTCGGTCCTGAAGATTTGCCTTCACCTGTACTCCGCTCCATACATAGCAGTCAACGCTTTGTAGGCTATAGAGACTGCTTGCAGTGGCTTCGTTCGCACTCGGCTATAGTTAGATGTTTTTTGAACGCAATTGTGCACTAAAGGTTTTTATATAGGCTCAGTAATTGAATGAAACAAGTTTTAATCCTTAGGAACAAACAGACAGTGTGGTTTAAGACTGCTGTGCGTTTAGATCATTTTATTTTTGTTGTTCTTCTGGTGCTTTTTATTTGCAACCCGTCACGCGAGCATGCCTCACGTGCATGCTCGCGCAAGCGGACGCTTGTTGGCGCGCACCGAAGTTGGACGGCACGCGCAGCAAAGCATAGGCGGAACGTGCGCAGTGGTAATTTTTCTTGATTGAACATCTTGCGTAGCTTCCCCAGCGTTGACTGCCGTGTATGGAATGGAGCAAAGGTACTATGGCTGAGGGCGTTGCTTGCTCCGATCTTCCCTAGCCGACCTGACAGCCCAGAATCGAATCAATCACCAAAATGTGTGGCTGGCGTGGCCATGAGTCCGAGTCCGAGTTGTGTGCCATTTTGTTGCGACAGGCGCATGTTAAATTCTGTTGGTTAGAGGGGCATACGTATTGAACTGAGGTGTCTTCTCGGATGACTTTATGGAAAAGCCTTATATCATGACGATGCATATGTCATTGAGCATGCCGCAACACTTGAGGATATCCTTGGGAACGGAACCAGTGTATGAGTTGAGCTGTTTGTACCCTTTATGTAAAAGTAAGAAAACTCAACGTCGCTGTGCTCTTTAATCACAGTAGATCATTGTGACCGCTGTACAGCAACACTGACAAAGCGTTACGCCGCGCCAATGCTTATGAAAACGCTTCCATGAATCGAAATACATTTAGTATATCCTGTATGCTAAGGTAAGAAAAATGAACGTTGTCAAGCAATATTTCATATACGTATATAGACCCTTGTGAATGCTGTACAGCAACACTGATCGACTACGTGGCACAGATTCGTAGTCCTTTGTCCTTCTGAAGCGCGTGCGCGCTTGTATATAATTAAGCAACGCGTAGCTAATTTCCGTGACGATCGATGTTATGCACGGGGCGTGCCAGGTGGGAGAAACAAGCGCTGGAATCCCCATAGCCACGTCAGAAGTATTTCTGAAGGCCTGCCAGAACATTTATTAGGCGTGTCTGCGACTTTAGTGCGACATGAGACGTGTGGCGAGTGCCGCGAGTATCACACTATATCCCGTGACAATGGCCTCTTTACCATTGATATGTTCTTCGCGATACCTTGCGAATGCTTCACCGCATAATACTAGTGCATTGCGAGGAAAATAACTGTGGGGACCCGGCATTAGGCAGCGCTTGAGCCTGCTCAGTGGCTGCGTATAGAAAACACGTATACATGTTCGCGAGGCTTTCGTGGATCTTTACACCTCTTTATTAAGGCAAAAATTTTTCTAGGCTCATGGTGAAGTTTGTGTCAGAAGACCTCACCACCAGAGTACCCACCGAAGCGTCATCACGCCATATGAAGACAGAATAAAGGAAGATTAACGAATGAAAAATAATTCATAGGGACAGTTAGTGGATCATAACGTTACAGAGAGATTGGTTGAGGTTAATAATGAGTAGTAATGGCTACTGATGACTCCAAAATGACCAATATGTCTAACGACGGCTTGTAATAACCACAATTGATAAGAAATTACTAGAAATGTCTAGTAATGAGCAGTTATGAATAAAATAACTGAAATGACTTGTAATAACTACTATTGACTCCGAAAAGACAAATATGTCTAACGATGGCTTGTAGTGACCACAGTTGATTATAAATGACTAACAATGTCTAGTAATGAGTAGTAATTATTAAAGTGACTACTGATGACTTGCAATGATTACTAATGACTATGAAATGAACAATATGTCTAACGACAGCTTGTAATGACCACAATTGATTACAAATGACTAAGAATGCTTACTACTGAGCAGTAATGACTAATAATGACTGAAATGACTTGTACTGACTAATAATGACTACGAAATGACCAATATGTCTAACGGCAACTTGTAACGACTACAATTCATTGCAAATTACTAATAATGCTTAGTAATGAAGAAAAAGTAGAAAGAAGATAAAGAGCAGAGGCAAAGAGAAAGATGTGAATGATAAGAGGAGGAACAGTAGGCTTTCGACGTTCGCCTCTTAAGGGAGATCTTAACACACCCTGTAATTTTTTTATTGAAAAAAAAATAACGTACACCTGTGTCGGTGAGTTACAAGATATATATAATCTCTGGGCTCTTAATAACTTGCAGTGTGTAAAAAAATACAAAACGTTACGCAGGTTTGCACGTTCAAGATCGCATTCGATCACGCGATTTCGTGCTCAGCAGCCCAACGCCAGAGCTTCTAAGCAACGACGGTGGGTTGCCTAGATTTAGTCTAACACTCAAATGGAAATCGGCATATTGCCGCGACGCCATCTGTGCCCGACTACGCTGACGACGAAGACGACGGCCTCGTGTGTGCAAGCGAGGTGCTAAAGAAGACGAAGGCTGAACAGAGCGCTTGTCCTAATTCTCTCGATTAAATACGGCTCTCTACTCGTGTCTCCAGTGAGCCGTGACATTGGTGGAAGTGCTGGGTATCGCATCATCGCCTAATGATAGGGACGACTCCTGCGAGCAACCCTGCATCCAGCCCTCGAAGGCGTCATCCACGCGTCGAGACACCTGTGCACCCCGCAAGGTGCCGCCTGCAAGGTCTGTGCCCGGACTTCCGCCTCTTGCAAGGAACTTTGTGAGCGACCTCGTCGTCTCAGAAAATGGCGCTTGCGAGTCCAACACAGGTGACTGTCCAAAGCGATCTAGTCCCCACAAAGTTGCACGGTGACACGTATGAAGGCGCCGAAGACTGGCTGGACCACAACGAACGCGTAGTTAAGGTCAATCAGTGGCGTCCGGACCAGAAACTTTCAAATGTCTACTTCGCTCTTGAAGGTAGTGCAAGGACGTGGTTCCAAAACCGCGAGGCACATTTGACAACGTCGGACAAATTTCGCCGTCGGCTACTTGACACCTTCGGAAGCACTCATCGTCGAGATAATGCACAACGCCTTCTCGAGTTGCGCATTCAGAAGCCCAACGAAAGCGTTTCGATGTTCGCTGAGGACATGCCTCATCTTTTTCACCACGCGGATACCAGCATGCCTGATTCGAAGAAGCTGAGACAACTCATGCGCGGCGTCAAAGCACAGCTATTTGCTGGTCTTGTGTGTAACCCGCCTACAAGAGTGGCAGAATTCGTTAAGGAAGCCACAGCTATCGAGCGGGCGCTGCAGCAGCGTTGCCGGCAATATGAACGCCTGACTAACGGTGCGCCTTCAGGAGCCGCAGTACTGACAGTGGCAGACGAGACCTCGCTGCGTCAACTAATAAGAGATGTTGTGCGCGAGCAGATTGCGAAGCAAACTGTGACACCGAAGAAGTTTACTGTTGCTTCGGTCGCTGAAGTTGTTCGCCAAAAAATCCGGCAAGCATTTGCATCTCCTGAGCCACTCCCTGAACCGTGTCCCGAGCCACGCTTCGAGCCGCACGTATACAGCTACGCAGACGCTGTTCGTCACCCGCTTTCTACCGTGCCAGTACAGCAGTACCACCAGCGGCCCCCTATTGCTGCCTGGATACAGAGGGAGCATTTCAGGCGACCCTAGCTTCGTAGGACCAACGTATGGCGCACTGCTGATCGCTGACCATTGAGCTCTCACTGTTGCCAACCAGGGCATATTTATCGTTTTGGCCTCATCACCAGGGTGGCACCCAGGAAATGTCACCTGCCACTCCACGACAGTTTCCAGAGAGACATCGACGCTTCGACGACAGTGTCACCCGGGAACAAGGCAGCTCAGCTAATCTCCGGTCGCGCTCGCCGTTTCCGTTGCATTATTCTTCGCCGAACCGTCACAGTTTCGCCGACGTGGTGAGAAGCCGCTCTCCAAGCCCACGGCGGGGAAAGTGAAATCGGCGACCTCCGGTGGGAAGGTTGCAAGTTGGCGAACCGCCGAAAGACCCCCAACATTATAGAGAAACGAGCAGAGCAAGCCGGAGAAACGGAACGCCTACGAATTTGTGAGTGCAGACCAACTTTTAACGATAGATGGGCACGAAGGGGCTGCTTTAGTTGATACTGGCGCAGACTTTTCCATAATGAGTGAGCAGTTGGGAGACTGGCTTAAGAAAGTCGAAATGCAGTGGACGGGCCCTTATATTCAAAATGCCGGGGGGCAGATAGTGACACCTAGAGGAAAATGTACTGCATGACTCCAGATAGGAAATACAGCTTTTGTCGCCACTTTTATAATTTTAGAAGAGTGCTGCAGATAACTCATCCTTGGAATGGACTCATTGTGGGAGCACGGCGCCGTGATTAATATACGGGATGGCGAGATAACCTTGTCAACTAGTACAGAGATGAGCCACGACGAAGGGCGCCAACGTGCGTCGTTACGTGTCGCCGACGACGATGTCTGCATACCACCACTATCATACAGCCTTGTCTCCGTCAGTTGCGGAGAACAGTTGAACAAGGACGGTGTAGCGGAACAATTAACTGCACTTCTGTTCCATCAGGGTGTTGCCATCGCTCGGGGTATCGTCAGCCTAATTGGTGGTCGCACAGAGGTACTTCTGACAAATTTAACCAATGAATGCCGGCACATCAGTAAAGGCACCGCTGTGGCATACTTTGGTGAAATTGACCACGTCCAACACTGCTTTGCTGTAAAAGAGGAATCGACAACCGACACGATGCGACAGGCACCTGTTGTTGACGCTGATCCAAGTTTAGCGCCGCAACAGAAACAAAGTCTCCGGGAACTGCTTGACGATATTAAGGACTGCTTGTCTACAACGTCCCGAGTGCGTCAAACACCACTGACGAAAGATCGAATCATTATGGAGGAAACAGTAATACCCATCCGACAGCATCCGGATCGCGTGGCTGAGAAAGAGCGGGAAGCAATACAGCAGCAAGTCAAGAAAATGCTAGAAGATGATATCATTCAGCCGTCAAAAAAAAAAAAAAACCTTGGGCCTCGCCTGTGGTACTCGCGAAATCCGAAGGTTGTGGGTTCTGTTCCCACCTGCGGCAAGTTGTTTTTTCATCCCCTTTAATTTCCATTAATTTATCGTTTATTTGTTTCATTTATAAAGCACAAGTAATTTCCCCTATGTTGTCATTGGTGTTAGTGTTTGTTGGCTTCTTATGATATGAATAATAAAAATCCGGCCCCTCGCTTAACCCCCTTCTCGTCTATTACATAACGAGGGTCTCAAATCCGGTTTATTGACCGGTTGCCTTCACACAAAAAGATCACTTTCTCGTGAAGCCTGCGGCGAAAAGGACGTTCCACGTCCGCGCCAAGGTCTGTGAGTGGTGGCGCTGGCTAACATTCCCAGGGTTCTACTAGGACAGATAAATACCCAAGAAAGTGGATGGGAAACAAGCGCCGCGGTAGCTCAATTGGTAGAGCATCGCACGCGAAATGCGAAGGTTGTGGGTTCGGTT
This sequence comes from Dermacentor albipictus, assembly GCF_038994185.2. NCBI lineage: Eukaryota > Metazoa > Arthropoda > Arachnida > Ixodida > Ixodidae > Dermacentor > Dermacentor albipictus. The sequence goes on from NC_091823.1 coordinate 177,477,160, forward strand.
CCTACCTGCTGGAAGTTGTTTTTTTCATCCACTTTAATTTCCTTTCATTTATCGTTTCTTCTTTTGTTTATTAAGCACAAGTAATTTCCCCTATGTTGTCCTTAGCGTCAGTGTTTGTTGGCTGCTTATGATATATCGTTAAGAAGAAGGATGGTAGCCTGAGGTGTTGTATCGATTATCGCAAGCTCAATCGGGTTACAAAAAAATATGTGTATTCCTTGCCATGCATGCGCAATTCCCTCGAGAGGCTACTGCATGCACGTTACTTCTCATCGTTGGATTTAAAAAGTGGATACTGGCAAATAGAGGTCAATGAGCGGGATCGCGAAGAGGCTGATTTTGTAACGCCTGATGGGCTCTATGAATTCAGTTATCCCTTTTGGTTTGTGCTCCGCCCCAGCCCTGTTCCAAAGGCCAATGGACACTGTTTTCTCAGGCCTTAAGTGGACGACTTGCTTAGTCTACGAAGGTGATGTCATTGTTTATTCTGCGACATTTTATGAACTTCTCAGACAGCTATGGTCGGTTCTTCCAGCCATACGGCCCACTGGGTTTATCTTAAAACCGGAAAAGTGCCACTTTGGCAATGAGGAACTGCAGTTTTTGGGCCACATTATGAGTCACACAGGTGTCAAACCTGATAGAAAGGCGCGCATCACACTACAAGAGTGGATGGCTCAGCTTAGGGACGACTTGAATACAGCAACTAAGGCTATAGAGACAGAGGAAGAGGTCGAACAAATTGATAGTAGATTGGCGCCTTTGATCGAAGCCAAGCAATCGATTTTACAAAGATGGAAATCCCAATGCCTAAACAGGAGACTTGGAAAACGAATTGCCCAGCTCAATAAGAATATAGTAGAACACGCACAATATTTGCTGAAACAAAAATGGGATGAGGTGTGTAAATGTGTAGACGGAAGGATAAAATGTGGAGGCAATTGGAGTCTGGTAAGGCATCTGCTCAACGAAAAAGGCACTAAATCGAATAGACGTGCGGCAGTCGCGAAACTGGTACACCAGGAAAGTCAGACTGCAAGCGCAGAGAGCATAATGGAGCGATTGGCTGCTAAATACTTGCCTCTCAGGAAAGAAGATCAGGATGTGAGTTATCCCGATTACTTAGGGGTAGAATGCAAATATATGGATCAGGAATTCACCGAAAGTGAGGTACGCACGGCACTGTATGATCTGAATAGTAGGTCAGCAGCTGGCCCGGATAGCATCTCTAACAGATTGCTTAAGAATTTGGACGACGACTCAATAACATATCTGACCACATACATTAATGACCTATGGAAAGATGGGGTATATCCAGAAGAATGGAGGACGGCCAGTACTATCTTAATACCAAAGCCGGGCAAGCAACTCAACTTGGATAATCTGAGGCCAATTTCGTTAACATCATGTCTAGGGAAGACAATGGAGCATGTCATATTGAACAGGTTAACGAAATATGTGGAGGACAATGACATCCTACCGCACAATCTGACTGGTTTCAGATCAGGCTTGTCCACAGAAGATGCCATGTTGTTAATCAAACATCAACTACTATTAGCTGAACCAAAAAACACTCGAGCTCTCTTGGGGTTGGATGTCGAAAACGCTTTTGACAGAATTAAGCATAGAGCAATACTTGAAGTGATTTGCGAACTGGGATTGGGGAGAAAACTCTATGAAGTGGTCAAAACCTTGCTTGGCAATCGTTCAGCTCACCTTAGATTCGGGGATATTAAATCAAAGAAGATGGATCTCGGTGACAGAGGGACGCCACAAGGGTCGGTCTCGTCAACTATGCTTTTCAACCTGGCCATGTCAAAAGTGGCAAAGGGACTAAAAGGGGTAGAGGGCATTCACTTTAACATTTATGCAGACTATGTGACTATATGGACCGCTGAAGGAAGTATGGGACATGCGGAAAGCAGACTTCAGAAGAGAATTTATGAGGTACTGTATATTTTAGAAGGCATGGGACTCAAATGCTCTGCTGATAAGTCTGAACTTCTTGTACTCAAGAACAGAAGAAGGGGCAGAAAACCGATCGGATACGTGCCCGAGGAAGAACTCAGGTTAGTACTAACCACGAAGGCAGGCGAATCTATTAAGCAAGTAGATTCTATTAGAGTCTTAGGGTTATTCCTGGAGGCAAATGGGGCAAATGGAAGAACAATACTACACATCACAAGCGAGACTGTGGAGGTAATCAGACTGCTAAGGAGAATCACTAACAGACACAAAGGACTGGGAGAGGAGAGCACCATGAGACTGGTCCACGCTTTCGCCTTGTGTCACTTCTCATATGTAGCTGGGATGCTCACTTGGGCACAGACAGAGATAAACAAGTTGAACAGAATAATTAAAAGGCTAGTGAAAACAACAGTGGGGTTACCGATTAACACTCCGGATAACAAATTAATGAAACTGGGGCTCCACAACAGAATAGCAGAGATAATTGAAGCTCAGCAAATTGCCTACAGAGAGAGGCTCTCTGGAACAAGGCCAGGTAGAGCAATACTAGAAGAGGTAGGATGGTGCCCAACCGAATCCAAAATTTCAGGTGAAGGCAAAGTAGAACTAAAAGATAGCATAAGAGAGGTAATCAAGACGACTCCTTTCCCCAGAAATATGCACCCGGTGCACAACCTGGAAAGACGAAAGGAAAGGCTCAAAGCTCTCCTGCAAGAGATAGAACACGACAGAGAACATGCGGCATTTGTACATGCTGCGTGGGTCAGAGGAAAGAAAGCCTTTACGGCAGTAGTAGTAGATGCAGATGGTCTCACTCGGGATGCTATTACAATCATGACTAAAGACACAACAGTCGCGGAACAAGTAGCGATAGCATGGGCTTTAAGGAATAGTAAGTGGACGAATATTTACAGTGACTCTAAGATGGCTATTAGATGCTTTACCAATGGCTTTGTAACCAAAAGGGCTCCCCAGCTGATTGGTAAGTTGGACAGCCAAGAGATCGAAATCCGCTGGTTTCCTGCGCACATGGGGTCTCTCGATCCCTCTCGGAAGAATTTAAGCGAGATGGCTAACGCCATCTCGCACGAGGACTTACTATCCGCGCACTATGCGACCAGGACCTTAATAATATACAGGAGGAGATCAGGGACCAATTAATAACATATAATGAAATCACGAGGCATTATCACATGAACAGAAGGGAATTCCCAGTGCCACATGCTAGGCTCAATAGAGCTCAAGCGGTGACTCTGAGATTGTTGCAAACAAGAACTTATCCAAGTCCAAACTTTATTACTAAGATATCCTGAAAGAGAGATACCAATCAATTGCGAGAAGTGTAATGGCATCATTACTCTGGATCACGTGCTTTGGCAGTGCCCTGTGACTTTCACAGACTGTGACAAGCAGAGAGACTGGTGGCAGCGAGGCCTACACAGTGGAGGTCTTTTCGATCAAGTACAGGCCGTCCAGAAGGCCCATGATACGGCGGTAAGATTAAACCTTACTGTCCCGTCGTGGGAGCCGCCTGCGTCAACCTAAGGGTTGATCTTTAGGACATTAAATAAAGTTCATCATACCATACCACAGGTTTCACACCTGATCCTGAGAAAATTGCAGCCGTCGCAAAGTTTCAAGGCCTACAGACAAGAATGCAGTCAGACGCTTCCAGGGCCTATGTGCATATTACCTGCACTTTATTGCGGGTTTTGCACGCATCGCCTCTCCGCTCACCTGCCTAACCAGACAAGATGTCACCTTTGTGTGGCGAGGAGCAGGAGGCGGGATTTAACGAGTTGCAGCACCGTCTATAAAGTCCGCCAGTTCTAGCCCCCTTTGACATGGGTGCGCCGACAACGATCCACACCGATGCCAGCAACATAGTTCTAGGCGCTGCCCTCGTTCAACAGCAAGACGGCTCTGAGCGAGTCATTGCTTAGGCGAGTATAACACTGTCACGCGCCGAGTCGAACTACTCCACCACAGAGAAGGAATGCTTGGCTGTAGTATGGGCAGTTACGAAGTTCCGCGCGTACATATACGGCCACCCATTTTAAGTCGTAAGTGACCACCAATCTCTCTGTTGATTGACCAACATGAAAGATCCATCTGCACGTTTTGCATGCTGGAGCCTCGGCTTCAAAAGTACGACATGACAGTGGTCTATAAATCGGGAAGGCAACACTTAGACTTCCAGTCACGCTTCATTTTGGCCTAGTTGGTACATAACTCTGAACTTAACGTTACAGCGCAAACACCTAAGACGATCCACAACAAGAAAGACACGACACACACACAAACACAGCGCCAGAGTGTCGTGTCCTTCTTTTTGTGGATCGTCTTAGGTGTTTGCGCTGTAACGTTAAGTTCACAACACCTAGACGCTTACAGCTTTTCGAGATCACTGACTGAGTCGTTAGGCGGAGATGATGATGAACCCACCGGCTTTTTAGGAGTTATTGGTGCAGCCGCCATCTCTCAACAACCGCAAGAGGACCAGGGGCTCGCTTCCCTAATTCATTTCTCAGAAGGTCGCACCACAAACAAGCCCGGATTCTTCTCAAAGCACCTGCCATCATTCTGCATACACAACAGTGTTCTGTTTAGGAGGAGCTTCTCTTCAACACGGAAGACATATCTACTAATCGTCCCTAAAACTCTCCGCAATGAAATCTTGCAGGCCTGTCACGATGAAGCTACCTCAGGTCAACTAGGCTACACACGAACATTAACACGGTTAAAAAACAAGTACTACTGGCCACGGCTCGCAGCGCAGGTGAAGCACTACGTTCGAACATGCCTTAACTATCAGCGACAAAAATGCCACCTACGAAACCTGCCGGACCATTACATACCATTCCAGTGCCGGAAACGCCGTTCGCACAAATTGGGATGGACCTTTTGGGCCCATTTCCAATCTCTGATGCCGGAAATAAGTGGATTATAGTTGCGACAGATTACCTCACGCGATATGTTGAAACCAAGTCACTTCCGAGGAGCACAGCAACCACGGCCACGCTGTTTATCGAAAACGTTGTCCTGAGGCACGGTGCTTCAACGGTCATAGTAACCGACAGGGGAACCGCGTTCACGGCTGAAATTTTGCGAACTGTACTTACCCTCAGCGGCACGGCACACAGAAACATGACAGCCTACCACCCTCAAAGCAATGGACTTACGGAGCGCCTCAACAAGACTCTCGCAGACATGCTGTGCATGTATATCGATGTGGAACACAAGGCCTGGGACCAAATATTACCCTACGTAACGTTTGCTTCCAAAACGGCTCGGCAAGAAATAACAAGAATGACGCCATTCAGTCTCCTCCATGGTCGAGAAGTAAATACAATGCTGGATGCTATGCTTCCTCATGCTCCCAGCGATTCCGAGACTGACGCCGCATATTTTAAAGGGCGCACCGAAGAAGCAAGACAGCTCGCGCACGTTCGATAGCTAGCCAGCAAGACTGCGATGCCCGACGTTACAATCAACACCATCGATACATCGTCTACCAGCACCGCCAAAGAATCTGGGTGTGGGCTCCAGTACACGGCCGAGGCCTCGCGGGGAAGCTTCTGCGCCGCTACTTCGGACCGTACAAGGTTCTACGACGCCTTAGCGACGTCAACTATGAAGTCGTTCTTGACAGCCCATCGTGCTCGAGACGCAGTCAGGACTTGCATGAGACTGTGCACGTCCTGCGCACGAAACCCTATTTTTCTCAATGGCATGGACACTCTCTGGTTCGCTGGACACCGGATGCTACCCGCCGAGCATCGGGACGATGCTCTTTCTCGAGGGGGGCAATTGCCGCGACGCCATCTGGGCTCGACCACGCTGACGATGAAGGCGACGACCTCGTGTGTGCAAGAGAGGTGCTAGAGAAGAAGAAGGCTGAACTGAGTGCTTGTCCTAATTTTCTCGATTAAATACCGCTCTCTGCTCTTGTCTCCAGTAAGACGTGACAATATATAATAATATAACACAGGCTGATTCACTTAAGTGACGCAAACTTTAACATAGTGCAAATCCTAGGTAGCTGAACAGAACCCAGGAAATGCTGTTTGCTGTCGCTTAGAGATAGTGCGATTATTTTTTTTGCATTCTGCCTAATTAGATACATTGTTAGATAAATTAGATTAATATTTACTTAATTTCACATTTATTACAATTACATGAAAAGTGTAAATGAGAAAATTGTAGAGCAATTTGATAGCTCCCGATGCAGCTAAACATGGAAAGCTGGGCTGGTTGGTTGTGAATGGCATTATGGAATATCGTTATAGCGCGCGAATAAAGACTTACGGGCAGAGAAGGATAACAAGAACGCCACAGCTTTCTCTTGCTCAATACGGGCTATATAGAAGTGTTTTTCCGAGCATGAAAGAGGTGCGCGAATACACGCAACGTGCCTCCAGTGGTCAGACACGCGGCACTTTTGAGCTTATTCGCGGGCTTCTGTCAAGCTCGGGGAAACACTTTTATGCAGCGCGTATTGAGCAGCAGAAAGCTATTTCGTTAGTTTCTCATGTCGCTCTACGATTTTCTCATTGACGCTTCTGATCTAATTATAATAAAGAAGTTGTTTAACTAATTAGGATTATTTGTCAATTAGGCGGATTGCCAAAAATAATTGGCTGTCTCCAAGCGACGGCAGATGTCATTACCTTGGTTCCGTCCAGGCACGTGGCATTTGTATATTTTTAATGTTTGGCTTAAGTTGCGTGAAACAGCATTTATACTCAGCGGCTACCGTTGTTGAGTGCGCGAACGCTTGTTTCCCTTATTTTCCCGCACGCCGCATGCATGTAACGGCGGTTATGCGCCACGAAGCCAGTTAAAAGCTATGACTTTGAGAGAATGTTTCCTACGCTACGTTACGTTCCGAGAAGGCTGGCTTATTTGTCTAGTTGATATTTAAATAATTTTGTTGCAAGAGCGTATATTGGGAACGCATAGTGGGCTCGGTGACTGCGCATCTGCACAGCTCGCTAAACCCTTTGCTCTTGCAGTGCAGATCGTCACCTTCGCTACCGTGCATTTCCTGCTGCCTAAGATAACCGCTGCTGCTACCTCAGCTTCGTCGTGGTGCGTGGTCGACTGCTAAGGAAACGAGCCAGCCAACATTCAGGTTTTCCGTTCCAGCGATGCGTCATACCCGGACATCCTACAGAAGAAGTGGTGGCCGGTGGTCCTCAGTCAGGGGTGGCAATCCCCATCGTCATCTTCGGCAACGCAGTCACCAGATATAAACTGGGGGCGGCCGTCGACACAGCTTTGTGGGCTCGGCGACTGCGCATCTGCACAGCTCGCTAAACCTTTTGCTCTTGCAAACCATTTATTGTCAACCATACGCTCTCTTTGCTAAAAAATCTAGCAATTATTTCCTGATGCAGTTGCCGAGCCCGCACTGCTGTGCCGCCATTGCTGTTGAATGTGCTCATATTATTCATACCTTGCTGATTTTGGCCAGTGATGTGGAAACAAACCCCGGTCCTGACATTCCTGAAAACCTACTAACCGAATTGCGAAAACTGACCGCCGGTCAGAACCAGCTGATCACTGAAATTCATGGTCTTAAGTCACAACTTCCTTCTACCGATAAAGGAATTACTGATCTAAGCAAACGAATGAACGATCTTGAGGGTCACTACCAGACGCTTTTGCCCATTCGAAACGAAGTGGGTGCAATGCGCACCACGACTGAATAGGCTATTGTTCGCATTTCCGAGCTCGAAGCACGTATCGATGATGCCGAAAATCACTCACGGCGGGACAACATAAATTTCTACGGCATTCCTGACCCTTCCAGCTCGGAAACCACTGCCAACTCCGAAAGATTGATTGTGGAACTTTGCCGCGATAGGTTGCAGCTAACCATCGACCCAAAATAAATAGAACGTGCACATCGCATCGGTCGTCACTCCCCGAATGACTCTCGCCCCCTAATAGGAAAATTTATTTTCCATAAAACCAAAGTTAACATCCTTTCGAGTGGCCGAAAGCTTAAGGGCACTGACTACAGTATTAGCGAGGACGTTTCGCGATCAGTACAAAATTCCCGAAAACATCTCGTTGCTTTCGCAAAAGGTAAAGGCGTTCCGTTTTCACTCCGTTTTAAGACCTTGTTCATCGGTTCAAGAAGATACACCTTTGATGCCGCCTCAAGTAGTGTCAAAGAGTTGGCATAGCAGTTACATCACCCCAAACAGAAAAATAACATAACACCGACTTGCCCCAGAGATAGCGCTTCGCTTTCTATAATATACACGAACGTGCGCAGTTTCCTCCCAAAGCGTGAATTGGTGTCGAACATAGTTTTAGATACCGGTAGCAACATACTATTACTAACTGAGACATGGCTCAGAAGCACCGTTACTGGTAGCGAAGTTCTAGCCGACCTGCCCGGTTTCTGCCTCTATCGGAACGACCACGCAGGAACCCGTGGTGGTGGTGTGCTAGTCGCTGTTCGTGAGCAGTTGCCATGCTCACTAATTAACGTTACATCAGATCTTGAGATGTTATGGGTCATAATGCATACCTATAGAAAAAAAAAAGTGCTACTTGGTATCTGCTACAGACCACCCAGTGCCAGTTCTGATTTCTGCCATCAACTTAACAACGTCATAAGCGAACTGGTAACCCCCCACCCAAACGCGCAAATCCTGCTTTTCGGTGACTTTAACTTCCCACAAATAGACTGGCGTACCATACAATCATTCTTCGTATCCGGACACACAGAGGCCCAAAATTTTGTCGATTTCTGCCTTAACTTTAACATTTCCCAGCTAGTAACTGAACCAACCCGGATTTCACAGCAAACTGCTAACGTCCTCAATCTCATACTAACCGACCACCCTGACAGCCTTTCATCCATTTCTTATTTGCCTGAAATCAGTGATCACAAAGTCATCCATGCCACTTTTTCGTTCAATTTGTTGACACGGGATACCTGTAAGAAAACGATATGTCTATACGACAAAGGAAATAACGGAGCTATAACTGAAGCTATGAATAGATTCTTTCCTATATTCGAATAAACTTTTCAAGGCCATTCCGTTAACAGCAATTGGAGGCGCTTCAAAAACAAACCAAGTGATTTTTCAAATAAATTTGTTCCTAAAGTCACCTTTCGTTCTTATCAGCAAAAACCATGGTTCACAAAGGCCTTAAAACGCCTAGAAAAAAAAAAAGCGTCTGTATCGCGCCACAAACAGAGAGGACACCCCTGGGCATGGGATAAATATTATGAAGCCGAACAGAGCTACGTCGACGCACTGCGTCACGCTAAACAATCCTTTTATAACAATAATCTACCAAACCTATTAATCAATAACCCGAGGCAATTTTGGAAAGTTATAAACGATAGCGAAACACGCACTATTAAGATAACTAAAGAATCGAACGAAATTATTGATGATTCCGATTGCGCCGACGTGTTCAATTCGGCCTTTGCTTCTGTGTTCACAAACGAATCTAATGCGCCTCCCATTTCGTCATCGCTTAGTATAAACTCGTCAATGCCAGCCATTGCTTTCAATGCAGACGGTATTTGTGCGATCAGACAAAATCAAGTGTTCATCATCTTCCGGCATAGACGAGATTAACCCAAAAATTAAAAAAAAGAACACTAAGCTTATTTCTGCAGCATATTTGTCTTTGATATTTGCCCAGTCTTCTTCTTGACGTTTCATCTAACCCAGTGCCAGTAACATCAGGTGTCCCTCAAGGATCGGTTCTTGGCCCTCTTTTATTTTTAATATATATTAATGACTTACCTTCACATGTGTCCTGTAATATCCGAACGTTCGCCAATGATTGTGTCATTTATCGAACTGTACGTAACACCTGCAATCAAACAGCCCTGCAGAAAGACCTCGCCAACATACTAACATGGTGTGACGACGGGCTAATGAAACGTAATGTACAAAAATGTAAAGTTATGTCTTTCACTCGTAGTAGTAATCCCCTGGTATTTCCCTACCAAATTAGAAGCATGCATCTCGAACTAGCAGAGTCCAATAAATACCTAGGTGTCATTGTATGTAATGACTTGTCTTTGCATAAACATACTTCTAACATCATATCATCTGCTAATAAAACACTAGGTTTTTTAAAACGTAATCTCCGCCAGGCACCTCAAAACGTAAAACTGCTTGCCTACAAGTCCCTTGTTCGGGCAAAACTTGAATATGCATCTGGAGCCCTCACCAAACATATCTTATCACCTCACTTGAATCTGTTCAGAACCGCGCTACTAGGTTCATTCACTCACAATATTCATATGATGTCAGTATTTCCGCACTTAAAACACAGTCCGGACAAGCACTACAACCTAATCGCCGACGCATTGCTAGTCTTGAGCTCTATCACAAGTTCTTTTTCAGTACCCTTGTCATGCGCCATACATCGTTCCTGCGGCACGCATCTCTCCCCGCACTAGTCATCCGCAGCAAGTCGCGCGTCCGCGTGCCCGTACCGCTCATTTTTCCGCCTCGTTCATTCCTCGAGCAGCTAAAGACTGGAACGCCTTCCTACTGACATTGTTAGCATCACTTGCCTGTCTTCATTCCTACAGCGTGTGATTGATCGCTTTGAATATAAATAATGAAGTCTACCAAATGTGGAACTTATGTTAAACCCACACCTTATGTAATATTGTCCTTAAAGACCCCCGGAGGGGGTCTTTAAGGACAATAAACTGAACTGAAACTGAGTAAAACAGGACCACAGACAAGGACAAAAGGCGCGACAGGTGTAACATGTACACAAGAATTCACCCAAGATTACGTTACTCCATAACGCAAAATTTGAGCGCAGTTTTATACATGGTGTGCGTGTCAATATTTTGTACTATGATTGTATGTGTGCACAGTTTATTCAAAATATTATGTATTATTAGTAAGTAAACTTCTCTTTTCTGGTATCAGTGCAACTAGCGTTAGAATTGGGGCGCCGCTAGCGTCGCTTGCGAAAATCGGCCCTATTGGCCCTATGGGAATGTCACGGGCTTGCAGACGACGCGTATAGTGCCTTAATAGGGTCTCGATGCGCGCGCACCTGCGAATGGAGCGGAGGCCAACGAGCGCATCGAGGCACCCTAACGACGCATGCTGCTCTGGCGCCATCTCGTAGCTATCGTCGCCATAGTTCGTGTTTCGTGGCACTACGCTTTTCTTCGCACGCCTTCGCCATATCCTCCTCCTCCGCTTTCCGCCTCATGATTCCACTGCGCCCTCCTCCTACGCTTTCCTCCTCGAGCTGTCTTCGCTTTCACCGTCTTTCATCGCCAGCTGCACTCCGCGTTCGCTCTCATTTTTTGCTGAACTTGTTCTTTCGGTTACGAAGTACGACGCCGACACTCGCCGCAGGAACGGGCGCCTAAGAGCGGTGCTCTAAGATTGTTCCAGTGCTTATGACAAGGTACGTCAGCAAGAGCTTGTAAGATAAGGGAGCGTACAACAACTCCTGCGAAGCATGCTCGTATAGACAGTTTTTTGTAATTTTTTCTTAAAAGATGGGCCGAGTACAAAGTAGACAAGATAGCACGTGTATATCTCACATGTTCGCTCATATTATCGTGTTCCTGTGGGTTTTCTGCGTGTGGTTAAGTGTAAGGGAGCTTTTGAACTGTTGTCATTATAGCATTTTCTGTTCTTTTATTGGCTGTCTTTTTTTGAGCTCATCTAAGAATGAACAGAAGAGGAATAAATGGCACCATATAACAGGCACAGACATCTTCTCGCATGCAGTAAATAGAAAAAACGATCGCCAAATCCGTCTTTACTTGCTTTTTTTTTTCTGTATAATACTGCTTGACTAGAGGATTTGTACAGATCAGTTCATCGCATGAATTGAGAGCAGGTCTCTTCGCCATTTGCCTTGTCCATATAGAACGGTTTTGTGCAAGAGAAAACAACTGCTTGTATTAAAAATTTGTAAATCTTACCCAAAAAGTATCCCGAGCTTTGGACTACCAGAATGCTAAGCATCAGTTTTCGCTCCGGTTTTCCTGCGAGATGACCAAACGACCAATTCCTACCGTCTTCTTTCTCTTAAAAAATTACGCCCGATTTACACTCCTCGAATTTCAACAAATACAATACCCAACTACAGATGACCCTGATTATATTTTAGTGCTTGCTTAATTTTCGAAAAATATACTTACACTTTGGTGCCCCATTTATGGTTCATTGGACATTTGTCTAGTCTTGGCCAATTATCCAGAATCGGTATGCGACGCGGGATCACAAGGGGGTACACAATGGGTAAATGTATTAATTAAATGCCTTCAAATACGTGTCATACTTCTCTGTGCATACAACCCTCATCACCATTCTTTCCCCAGCAAGCACAATGCACCACATCTTCGAAACATCGTCCTATCTGTGTCTCACATTGCGTATTCACCTGATTTGTACTTGGATTTCGTCGTCACTTGTTTACGGTATAGTTCATCACAGACGTAACATGCGATTACACGTTGCCTAAGATGATCACAAACACAATTATATGCTTCGCAATCAGTTGTACAGTATTCATTTGACTGCTTCAAAAAAGATTCACTTGACAACGCGGCCGACATGTTCTTTAGATCTGCATAACCTTTTTGATTGTTGCCATCTGTGCTTGCCATTGTGGGGTTCTCACCCGCGCTCTAGGGACAAAGGAACGACAACACAGTAGTGCAGACAATCACAAGGGCATTTATTTCACCATTCATAGACTAATGCATGCTAGCCGAGTTGTTATCCACAAAACATGCCGATGGGCGTGCGACAAATATACAATATGCCTTTATTTCCATAAACATACAATTTATGGGGGATTTAAGGAAACAGTTGCTCGCAGCGACTTGACGGGCCTTAAACCAGGGTCTGAGGGCAGCAGCAGAAGGCACAGGCACTGATTCAAGACGGGCAAAAACAATGCATAAGCTAAAGAAAATGACAAGTTGGCTTAGACATTATGCCAGCAAATAGAAATGCAATGTAAAAAAAACATTACAAACCGTGAAAAAATACGCAATCCACGGTGTACACTAGAGCAACAAAAGCAGTGGTACAATCATTAACCAAGTAATAATTCTAAGGAAAGAATAAGACGGGACTGAGCCGTTGACAGACGCTAATATCAAACGGAGATGTGTAACGACAGTCTACTTCAGAAACAGTCACAAACAACAAATTAATTCCTGTTCAAAAATCACTGAAATGCTCATATAAATGCGATATAGGACAAGAAGTGACATCTATGTTATTACATTTGGGCGTGTTTAACAGGCGTGGTAAGTGATGGTGACACATTTTAAGAGCATAATTAGTGCGAGGATGCGGCACATACCCGTGTTCAGGTGACCGTGTACTGTATTCTGTTCTGTTTCTAATTAATTGCGCTTACGACGCGATGCATGACTGGCTTTGTTTTACTACTTTACGATAGGCTAGTAACAGCTTGAACTCAAACATAGAATACAGTGCGAGTAATTTCAACTGTTTGAATAGAGGTGCGGTGTGAGCGTCTACTGGAGCATTACAGATGCTACGCATTACCTTTTTTTTTGAAGCAAGAATAGCCGGTTTATCTTTGTAGCAGACGTCGTACTCCAGACGAGACAGCAGTAGTGTACGTGACTGAGGAAGAGAGCGTTGTACAAAATAAATTTGACCTTGCATGGCAGCAGTCTTAAACTGAAGGGCCCCAGTGACTTGCGCAAGTTTGCCTCCAAGGAAGTCGATGTGATCAGTCCATAATATATGGCTGTCAAAAAAGGCAAATCGCGGAAGTTCGATTCACCTCTACCGGATAATGAGTGAATATGTTCGCCCCATGCTGGACACCAACGCCTGGTCGTTCGCGCGTACGGTCAGGCGAACGGTGGCGCGTTTGAACGACCGTGTACGTCTATTCCGGAAAGGCCTCGCGAGACGGTCTCGCAGAGGCATGAATCGGCACACGCGCGGAACGTCCGCGCCGCTTGCCGACAGCGAGTCGAAGAGGAAGTACCTTCTGCTTTCTGTTCCCAAGTTACCCCGCCGTTAGCTGGCGCTAGCAGAGCAACACTCGCGCCATCTTTCGCAATGCGCTTCAAACAGACCGACTGCTGCTGGCACAGGACGCGGGAGCTATGCGAGAAAACAACATGTCAGAGGACGTGTGGAACACACGCATCCCCACACCATAAAGAATTACAATGAAACCCCTTTGGTGCTGCTGAATCTACAGCATTCATTGAAGGTACCATAAAAAACTGCTACACACGTAGACGAGACTCTATCAGGGCCCTCATTGGCAAATAGATTTCCTGAACACGAGCAGCACTAGTCTCTTTTGTATACCCGTAATGTGAAAAAAGCCACGTACATAAATTAAGGGGCACGTTAAGGAACCACTACTGCGTGCCTCATAATCGGAAAGTGGTTGGCTCGTCAAGCCCCATATTTTTTTTTCTTTGTGCATGGCGATGCTCTGCCCAGAAAAGGCGCGTCAATCATAATGTATTATTTAGCTAACCATGCGTGCCATCATAGAGTTGATATTGCGTACAGTCATAGAGTTCCTGCCGATGAGTGAACCAATTGGATATCTCTGGTGAGCCATGTGATTGTTCCTCATCACAACACTGAGCGCACTGCACAAACGTGACAAACGGGGGCTTATCCACTCTTCTCAATGCTGTGGCATGCACGGTGGTAGAGTTGCAACAATCATGTGCTGAACTTATTTGGGACTCCAAGTAAATGCTCGCTACCTAGTGGCCGCGCCGCGAAACAGCCGATCCAGGTTCAGGTTCGAAACAAAAGAGGATGTCGTATCACGGCATGCGCTGAATGCCTCGTAGTTTTCAAATTGTCGGGATGCGCCACGCAAAAGCCTGAAAACGAAAAAAAAAGATGGATGTCGAGATACTTGTGTACTATAATGTGTGTCATCGCTTTGGAAATACATCAATATATGGCTGCATTTCTAAAAAGAAGCAGACGACGTGCATCGGAGAGCGACTTGGATAAGAAGCTTCTACTTTAGGAAAGGTGGCTGATACTATACTGGTTTGTTGGAAACACTTCACTCGGGTTGTGCTTACTCCCTGCGAGCAGACCATTGCTTTCTTTATGTTTATTTTACATATCTTGCTGGCGTTTCAAATCGCGGAGTGCAGTTTGTTCGCGCAGCACTTTGACAACGTATAGTTATATATGCTTAATCTTCATTTGGTTCTTGTTCGTTCATAGTTTTCCTTCCTAGCATTAGTGTTACTAATGCTTTAAATGTTAGGAATAGTCTGGTTAATGTACTTTTCTCTGCAGGCAAGGTAGCAGGAATGATGACTGCCTCGGAATGTCTGAAGTTCTTCATGGCATATATTAGAGTGCGAAGCGACATATCGTTTTCATAACATACTTTAATTTAGCGGCGTAAGCAGCAGACGCTGTTTTTTCATTAAACGAGGCGAGTTGTAAGTTTAATTCTTCGCAAGAAATTTACAACCCACTGCAAACAGCACTCATTCCAGCTTTGGAGCGTTCGACCTTCGCAAAGCACCACTAGTTTGCCTTCCGACATTGCACACACAGCTTAATTCCATTACAACTGGGTCAGTTCGTTTCGGTGTCAAGCATTTACACTAATACAACTGATCTTGAGAAAAGAAAACCCTCGCTAAATTTTCGAAACCTGTTGAAAGAAGCTCAACTTAGTCCGATTGGTTGTTAGTCACTTTTCATGGTCCACCAGGCTTGGGAATACCCGCCGTGGTGGCGTAGCGGCTAGGGTGGTGCGCTGCTAAGCACGAGGTCCCGGGATCCAATCCGGGTCTCGGCGCCTCCATATCGATGGGGGCGAAATGAAACAAACACCCATGTCCCGTACATTTTAGGCACGCTAAAGGTCCTTAGGTGGTCAAAATTAATGCGTAGTCGTTCACTGCAGCGTGCCTCACAATGAGATAGTCTTTTTGGAATGCAAAACTGCAGGCTTGAGACTTCTGGTTTGACATTTCTACAGTTAGCAGGTTTCGCCCTGTTCCCAAGCCGGGCCCTACCTCGAACACTCTGTACTGCGAGAACGAAAAAGCGCCAGTCATCAGATGCAGACGACTCTATCACACGCATAACCTAGCTATAGAAAGGTACCGCTGGACTTTACCAAGATACACTGACAAGCCAACTTTACAGTTTTTTGCTTCATTCCATCAGTGCAGAATATCCGTAGATAGCTTCTGAAAGTACGGTAGACTTTAGAGCCTCTCTAATGTGAGATGCTATATGTGACATACTGCAACACGAGTCGCGCTGTGGAGTTGAATATGATGGTCGAAAACAGTCAGGTATCGTACCTATAACAGAGGAAGAACTTCGCGAATAAGTGTTTGCACCTTTCGGAGGCCTGCTAAGCACTAGCACTTCATGTCTTTAAACTTTGGGTAGCTTGAGAAGATATTTATCTTAAAAAAGAGATCTGATGCGGCTCACTGGGCAAGCCGCATCATAGTTGCGCTGGGCACAGCGCAAATTTTTCGTGGTGTCGTCGTTCAAAATCCTTGAGACCGATTAAAATTAGGTGATCGGCAGCAAGGACAATTTCGGCTTCCATGAAACACCTCGATTCGTCACCACAAAAGAGAAACGTAACCACAGCACTACGCGAAAGAGGCGCCATGAAATATCATAGCCATCATTGTTTATTTGGACAGAGGTGTTGCCAGCTCAAGTAGCTGGGGCTCCCAATAGCTGAAACAGTTTGCGAGTGTCCTTCCAAAAATGCTGTGATCCAAATTTGGCTTCAAGATGACGAAAGGTTCGGGTATAGCCAAAATCAAGGGTTCTGCTCCGGTTCACTTTTGGTTCGGTTCGACACCATGCCGCTAATGAAGTAGGCCAGGCATAAGAATATCATTAAATCATATCAGCGCCTGAATTATGCTCCATTGCACTAAGAAGTATGTGCGCTCGAAAGCGATACCTTCGAGCTGACTTTAAAAGTAGAGGATTTATGTAAGGTTTTATTACAGAAGCAGAAGAGTGTGTGCCCCCTGGCTCTATGTTGTCGGCTAGATTTAAGCCACCCCATACGATTCGTTAAAACTTCTTTCTGGGCGAGTTGGTGCATACTTGACATAAAAACGTTTACAGCGCAAACACATGCAACCACAAAGTAAGGGACAGGACACAAGCGCTGACTGTCAACTAACGTTTATTAGCGGAAGACGGGTGCCTTATATAAGGGGAAAGGCAGAAGCGAAAGGGGAAGGGAGTGATACAATCGGGGAAAATGATGATGCGCATCGATAAACGAACGTGCCAGCAGTCAACGCATCCAGGCGCGAAGAAACAAAACGATAAACTAGACAAACACTAACAAAAGACGAGGGATACTAAGATACAATGAAATCAGAAAGCAGCCGCTTCCAAAAAATGAAGCTCTGCCGCAAAAAGCGATACAGAAGGGGTGCTTACGCACTTGCTGCCATATTTGTGTATGTAGAACGTTTCCAAACTGACGCGCGCCGTCTCGTCGGCACTCTTGCCGAGAATCTTCGTCTCTCCCAAACGAGCCTCGCATCCTGTGCATCCAATTACATGCGCGACCAAATGTGCGTACTTGTCCTTTAAGTTGCTTAGATTTCGGGCATGTTCCCCCAAGCGTTCATTAATGCAGCGGCCGGTTTGTCCGACATAAGCCTTTCCACACTTCAAGGGAATGGCGTAGACCACTCCTGTGGAACACTTGATGAAGGGCTTCTCATGTTTTAGCTGGCAACCTCTTTTTTTAGAGTTGCAGATGCGTGGGCACAACTGTGCCAGCTTGTTGGGTGCCGAAAAAACAACGGAAACACCATGCCTGTTGGCTACCTTCTTAAGACTGTGAGAAGTCTTGTGCAGGTACGGCACAACCACAGGCTTGTCGGTCTTCCGACGGTCATCTTTTGCTCGTGTTCCCAGTTTTAGCTTCTGAAGGAGGGTCTCAGACACCGCAATCAAAACCGAATGGGGGAATCCCGCCGCCACAAGTCGGCTGGCCTGATTCTCAAAACTTGTCTGCATCAGGTGCGGGCACGACTTCTGAAGAGACGATTCCAAACAGTGCGACGCTATAGCTCTTTTTACAGTTTTGGAATGCGCTGAATCATGGCTGCTTTCTGATTTCATTGTATCTTAGTATCCCTCGTCTTTTGTTAGTGTTTGTCTAGTTTATCATTTTGTTTCTTCGCGCCTGGATGCGTTGACTGCTGGCACGTTCGTTTATCGATGCGCATCATCATTTTCCCCGATTGTATCACTCCCTTCCCCTTTCGCTTCTGCCTTTCCCCTTATAGAAGGCACCCGTCTTCCGCTAATAAACGTTAGTTGACAGTCAGCGCTTGTGTCCTGTCCCTTACTTTGTGGTTGCATGTGTTTGCGTTGTAAACGTTTTTATGCCATACGATTCGACACACAAAGAAGCCTCGTGGTTGATCATAGTAATTATTTGCAGTAAAACTGTCAAGCTAATTAGGTTCTTCTTTTTTTCAGAGGCAAGCTAATCGAATGCGAAGCAATGATTTTCAGTTCAGTAAATGGTTTCAAAAATGAAGCTAATGAAAGTCACAACACACGCACGCGCAAACACACACACGAAAAAAAAAACAAAGAACCAAACACATTTTTACTGCATTGTTCTCCTCTTCCTATTTCCAAACATTAGATTGATACAGTACTGAAACGCAATTCCTCAGGCGTGTGTTAATTTGCGTCGTTATGTGTCATATTATTAAGCGTCCCTAATCCACAGTACATTACGTAATCTAAGGGCGCAATTTGTGCACCCTAAATTTTTGAATGCCTTACACTAATGCTGAGTTTGACGCTATAGTTTCATTAATGAATAAACTAAGAAACAAACAATGTTCAAGGGGGTCCGAACAGCGCGAAGGACAGGACGAAAGGGGAGACGACGTACACAGTGTTGACTGACAACCACTCTTTATTGCATTTTCATTTGCAATTTATAGCAATCTCTATCCGCATAGTGGTACGAAAATGTATGTGACATAGCACTGTTTGCAGTTTATGATGTATTTCATAAATAGCGCATTTGCTTGCAATGTAAAGATAGAGAGGGCACGTTTGCACAATAATCACCATCTTCGTGTATCAGAAAAGCTTCACATCTTTCGGAGAAGACGACGAAATATTTTTGATACAGTTCTGTTCTTTTTAGCTCCGGTTTATTCCTGTGAAAATCCAAGTGCACCCGCTGGTCCTCGCTCCCTGCTCATTCGTGATGGAAGTGGACCACTCCACACGCCTGCCGGCGATGGCAGCGTTAGTGGCGGCCGCCTCCAGGAAGCGGATCGGTCAACAGAGCGACAGCGAGGATAGTCATGTTTACGCTCTCAGCAGCGAGGACCCTTGCGATGACGACTTCCAGCTTGTGCAGAGCCACGAAGCGAAGAGAAGGAACACCAGGGCGTTTTCATCGTGAAGTACGCAAACAGTAAGACACACGCAGAGACCGGACGTCGTTACCACCATATTTGTGCCCGTGCTTACTACTGTCAACATGAAGCTACTTAACAGGCAATCTGTGTCGATATCGCTGGAAGTCCTAGAGCCAAACGAAATATCGGACAGTCGAGTGAACGGCTGAAAAAATCCAGTGACGGTTGATGTCGAGCATGCGGGTGCTCTAGCAACTCCGCGGAGCGTAACGGACCTCGTTGCCATTCAGGTGCATTCTTACATCCCCCTGGGACCTGACGTAGTAACCGGCGTTTTCTACGACGTAGACGTCGCCATTATTAATAACGACTTGCTGATCCTAACCTAGTCAGCAAGTGGTGAAGTCATTATTGTGCATGTTACTCGGCTAGGCAATTCACTCTGCGTGAAGATTGCATTCAAGGGCAAATATATACCCTCGCATGTTAAGGTCGGACACTTCAGACATGCTGTGTGGCGTTTCATTCTGAAACATCTTGAATGCCGCAAATGCATGAAACTGGGACATGTGAGCAGTGTCTGCGAAAATCCGGCAGTAGGCCCCCACTGCGCCGAGCCCCACGCTGCAGATAAATGTGGCGCGACTGTGACGAAGTCTTCGAACTGTGGCGAGTCGCATGAAGCTCCATTGAAGAATTGACCACATATTACGAAGGAAATGGCCATTTTAAAAGAGATACTGAGAGATCATTCATCTCATCGCGAGGCAGCCGATAAAATCAGGGAGCGACGTTCGCGTCGCCTACGCTCCTCAAGGAAAGCTGTTGCACCTGCTACGCATATGCCCCTTCCTACAACACCACCTCCTCTTCTGCTGCACGTAGGCCAAGCACTGTGGAAAGGACCACGAAAAATAAGGACACTGGGAAGACGCCATCGGCCGAATCTTGACCCGCGCTACCAAAATGACAGCTTTCACGAACACAATCAGAGCAAGCTTTTTGTGGACAATCCCTGGTGCCTACTGTTGGTGATTTCTGCGTCCAAGACAGGCAGGTGGCTTTAATGCTGCAATCGCTAATTAATACAATCCGCATCATACTGAAAAAGCTGTAAGCACCAGCAGCTTGAAATGCTCTGCAAATAATGGAGTTACTGAATCCAGTGCTTGCTAGCATCGTTTAAGCACTATGGCTCGACCAATCGTCCCGTTCGGCACTGAGGTTAAAAGTGTGTCGATATTTCGATGGGATGCCAGAGGTCTCAAGGGCCGTAAAGCAGACTTTCGCTTAATTCGTTTTTACCAATAGCGTCCCCATACCGGTCATTTGCAACCCAAATGCATCAACTCCACTCAGATGGTCTAGCTACGAATCTTTCGTCTCATCCACATGCGGTGCGCGGCCGAAAATAATCATCTACATCCGCATTGACTTTACATAGGTCGCTAATGCGGTAGAGACTCATGGCAACCAAATGTCTAACTGCATGTCAAAAAGTCATGTCATTTAGACAAATTGGAGCCTATATATCCCATTGAATGAGTAAAGTCAAGGCGCAAGAGACCAAAACTGAAGCAGGACACAAACGACAGGGCCGGCGCCACTCGGACTTGAGTATTTTGCATACGCGCCTGACGTGCCAAGAAGATTGTTCCAAGACGTCGAATATAGACTGTACATCCAAAGGCACTAGTTCTTTTTTTCAAGCAATACGACACCACTCGAGACTGGCAAGCTGAAAGAGCGATAAGGTTGATTCACAGAATGGCATGATCAGTGCGAAAGCTTTTTTGAAAAAAAAAGGGCCCAGTGTAGAAGAAATATGCTCAAGTTTACATGTATCTAGAGTTTCCCTTGTCGTTCTACAATTTTCTCAGCGACATTTTTCATCTAAATAACATATTCGAGAAATTGATTAAAGAATTAAAACTCACTGCCTAATTACGCACAGTGAAACCAAATAATTGAGTATCTCCGAGCGACTGCAAACAAGATTACCTTTGGTCTGTGAAACTACTTGACATTTCCATATTTTTAAAGCTTGGCTAAAGTTACGTGGGACACTCTTTATGCTTTTTTGCACGTTTCTGCACATGGAGATTCCTGTATGTTGCAACTGAATATGCAATAAAGTGTGGTTATCTGTCTGAGCTGCATACGTCGTGGGTGTTTTGTTCCTGTCCTTCGCGTTATTTTATTCCTTTCATCATGAACGAACCGGCGCAATTCAGCACACTCCGACAAAATATTATTTGCTCACGGCGCCTTTTGCTGTCACTGCGTCATTTTCTCACATTTATTCCCGCTTGACTTGTACAGCAGCTTCTGATTGCTGTTCTTTAAGTTGAAAGTGATTTCTGCCGGGTGTTTGGTTGACCTAGTTTACATCGAATTGATTTTTTTTCGTTTGCAAACACGCAGCGTAATATCAAAGCCATTTGCTAACTTCGTTGAATCGCTGACTCCGCGTGATAAGCAGTTGACAGCATTTCCACATGCCAAGCAAGTTTCCCGAACACGACACGTACATGGGAGGCTACTTGTCGTGCCGGGCGATGCTTGCTGGCCCGGGCAGCACGTTGTTTAGTCTGCTGTAGGATTTCCCCCTCGGCACGTTAAACAGGACGCTCAACGCTTGGGAGTGTGGCAGGTGCAAATTTCTATACGAAATGCTCCTACCAAGCGATAATGAAACACTACAGACGAGACGCTGTTCCGTGGGCCAGCATTAATTAAACTACCCCGACAGCCACGCAGTGTACGTGTAAACTCTCTCGGCGTGCGTTTCACAAGGACTCGATGAAGACGACGGCTCTCCTGGCCACTGCTGGTGAAGTTTTACGCATTAAGTATAAACCCCAAGCAAGCAACCTTGCGCGCGGCGGCGACAAGCGCTGCGATGGAGATGGCTGTCGCGTTTGCTTGTCACCTACAAGTTTAGCCCATGTGAGCGACGATTTTGAGCGACGTCTCTCCCGTGTTGCCAGTGTCAGGGCAGCAAAATAGCGTTAAGAATGCTTTAATAATTTAAGTTCATGTATGTTTTACTGTAACAAACAGCATAAAATTTTTCTGTAGGTCTTGAAGTAGGTTCTTATTCTTGCACGTATAAAATTCAGCCGTTTGCTCGTTCCGCGCGACAATCGGTAGTATTTGAGTCATGTACATTCAGTTCCGGCTCCGCGCTATAGGCTAGGCGCTCATAGCACTTCCGGGCGACGAGGGACGAATTCTAGATTTGCAGAACCGAGCGATCGCGCGACAAGCCCAAGCGATCTGTTCACGCGACAGCCCAATCCGTCGATTGAAGCCGTCGCTCGTCGCTGTCGCGCACAAGACCGCTCTCATGGGAATCATGCTCCTCTTAAGGTATTTCGATATACAAAGATGCCACACTGGCAGCCACGCTGTTTATCTAGGGGCCCTATAAGGTAAAACTATTCCAATTTGTTTTTATTACAATGTCCTGACGTCGCATTTACATAACCCGCAGCGTTGTTTCGAAACCCAATCAAACGCACTCCTCGTTTAAAGGAGGTAAATTTTTTGCTTCCAAAGTGAACAGTATTGCCTACATTGTTCTTGCCTACATTTATTTTGCCTGCAGTATTGCGTACATTTGTTTATCTTATGTATTTTGTTGACACTAGTCGAGGAGCACACTCAAGGGGGGAGGGTTTCAATGGGGCCGAGCCAGCGCGCCGAACATCAATAACTGTATGAATTGGGTGCTGCCGGCGTCTGCGATTGGCCCGCTTTCCCTTACTTAGCTTTTGGTGACTGCTCGAAAATCGCGGCGGCTTGCAAAGGAAGGTAAAGATTGCCGCTATAACGAATCCTCGGCATACAAGAGTTAGCAGAGCGACGTTGTAAACGCGCCGAAAGTGCTTGAAAAGATTACATGGCCACGCAGAATCTTTTATTATACGCAAATAAACCCATGCTGCCGACCTGTGCGAGCAGCAAGTGCCTGAGCGATTGGCGGCAGCCATCTTTTATTCCTTTCCGAACGGGGTAGCCTGCAGCTATTCAGAAAGTAATGCAGTTTTGTTCGGCATATCAATGCATTTTTAACGCGTACACGGCTCCTTGACGCGGTTTGTTTCTACGGTTTCGTGACGTTGCGTGAAAGGCAGCCGATGTTTGTGCAGCCCGAAAATTTTTGACCAATAGCACAGGGTTAATGGCAAAAATGTGTCGAACCGGAAACAACCATTTTCCTTTGTTTGGTCCGATCATGCATAATCAGTGTGTAAACGTCACATCAGATGGAGAGCTATCGTGGCTTTCGTGACCTCTTTTGACGGACAGGCGAAGTGGGGGTGGTCCGAAAATTTTTTGGCTAATCGTGGAGGGCTGATTGCAGAATTCTAAATTGAAAAGTTTGGAATAGCTTTACGTTAAGGTGGCCCAGTTTTTTTTTTTACTACCTAAGATAACGCCCTTATCTAATTCAAGCCTCCATTAAATCACATGCTGAGGTTGGACTTATGAGTGATTATTCATATACACTGGACGATCGAAAGGTATTTTGGAAGCAATTGATTTTTGTATTGAATGAACAACACACTAGAGCGAAGAAATACTGGTCGCATTTGTGTTGTATAGCGGAAAAGGTTTTCCGTGATGTGGCACGAAAAAGTGAACTTTAGATTCGCGAGATGAATGCATTGCACTGTATTAGATAAGAAAAATGTGGTGGCGTCTATATAACCCTGTTAGAAACCGCTGAATTAGCATATTGTGCTAAATATTACCAAACACAGGCTCTGCAGCGTAAATCAGCCGGTAAATTTTCGCTGATTTGTGCAGCAATTTCAGTGTTACTCTTGCCACGTTCCGACGTAGGTCTTCGACTTGCATTGTTAGAAAAGATGATATCATGTTGGAGAAAATGTATCAGTTTTTTATGCAGAAAAATGATAGCGCCGTTAGATCTGTCAGTCGATCTCGCCGCTGCCACCATATGTAAGATTTGGAGTCGGGCTTGAGGGTGGTCGGAGGAACTTGGGGCGACCGGAATAGGTGAACAGGTTTTATTTTCATGTTAACATTTTGAACAAGAGATACATTTACACAGTCGATGCGTGACTCCCAAATGGAGCCAGGAAGACGAAAATACAGCAAACGAGCACACATCTCACGAGTACACCTCAAGCACAGAGCACGACGAAGGGCACACACTAGCAGCCGACAACCGCCGCTTATAACCACTCTATTCGACGTCATCGTTCGACGTCAGTGTTCGACGTCATCTTAGAAAGTCCCCGTGGTCGCCTTTGTGAGAAGAGGGTAGGGGTTTTACACAGACACACACACATGCCGCACATGTTTCGGTGCTCTGTCCGAGGGCCGACGACCATTGCAGCGCGGTCGTCATGGTATCCATTGTCCCGCGTCCCCGTAGGTAGGTGGTCACGCCCGACCCCAGTCGGCGTCTCTAAATTCCAGAGCGGACCTCGCACAGCGGCCTCCGCCGCTGCACATTGTCTGGCGTCTCGAAAAGCGCATAGGGAGATTCCGCCAATTACCTCCCCTCGAAAACTCCCCTGAGCTGACCCCTCGCCGCGTGGCTGCCGGTAATCCGCACTTCTCTGAAGTGCGCCACCACCCCGTTTGGATCGAAACACGTGCAGCGGGCTGAAATAACTTGCACTTTGGCACCCTGGAAGGCCATTCCTAACAGCTCCTCCATGGCCCGAAAAATCTCGCCTGGCCAGTGCTGGCAACCGCTGGGCAGGAAGAGAGTGGCTGGCGAGCAAGAAGATAGCTTTGCTCTAAGCAGCCCCTGCGCACTTGGAATGCCTTCAACCATCTCACAACAACTGGCACAGAAGACTCGATCCTGGCAACACAATACCACTCCGCGTGCAAATGCCCGGAATCAGCTGTTAACCCACCAGGCTTCCTATCCAAATTTCCATGCAAGCCGCTCAAATAGGAATCCCAAATTTCGCCCCAAAATTGTGTGCCAAAGCGAGCGTTCACGTTCCCCCTGAGTTTAACCAGATCTGACTGTCGTGCTGCACAAGAGCAAAGGTTTACGCTGAACTAAACCGAAGGCTCTCAAATACCAATACCCAAACATAACTTAAGCAGCTTAACTTCACGAACAGCCTGTTCTTACCCTATCGCAGTGGCGTACTTATTTCATGTACTGCTGCCACATAACAGTCTGGTCAACTCTACTGGTACGTAATCACCAACGCGCTAGCTTTGCGGTCCCTATTCCGAACGCATACTTGCGTCTTACGCAAACGTTTCATCACGCTGACTCACATTTGTTCCTTTAGCCTATACAGGACACGCACCTTAAACGAGCAACCAAAGTTGTGTAACATACGCAACACAGAGGAGCCTTTAAATAAATGCGTCTTCTGAAAACTAGCTCTACGCACGCGTACTAGAGATGTCAGAATACGGCTGCCCTCAACACCCACGAGCAACCCAGTCATAAACCTTCTGTTTCGTTCCGTCCGCACAGGACACGCGCTAATGGACCTAAGAGCTCTTCTCAGTGCAATTCACGCACTTACTGAAAACCTACGCGCTTAACCTTAGAAAATAAAAAAAACTTTTATAAAAAAAGGTTAACTAAAACACACGCGTGTTACGATGGGCCTCGCAACGATAACCTTGACCTCCAGGTTGCTCACACACACAAAAAACAAAGCCTATCTACTCATTAACTAACACCTCGCGAGACTACAGGTTTACATAAAACGCATCTTTCCAATCTGGAAGCTTCTCAAAGGAAAACACAAACAAAGCTCAAACCCTACATATTGAAAGAGTATCAAATCGCGAAATTTTTCAAAGGCTCAAAAATAAAACAAAACATCATGTTTCACTTCTACGGAAGCTGCCTTCGCCTCCCGTTTCAAATGTTTGCATCTTACTCATACTTTTGAGCCGTACTCGAGGTGGTCGCGGTTCGAAAGCTACTCTGGCTACCGAGGAACAACAAAAGGGCTGACTCACTATCAGCTCCCCCAAGACGTAACAGTCTCCTGCCAATTTGCATGCTGGCGCCCCGCTTTCAACACGAACTCGATTAACCACGTCACGACTCCCTACCACCCCCTCTCATCTTGCCACCTTGCGCTTCTTTGTGCAACACGCTGAACTTCGAAAAGAACGGCGGATTTATATCCTTCGAGAAAAACGATTCCGGTCTCGGAAAAGGAATATAACGACGAGGAATATAACTGCCCCGTGCCCTTTGTCTGCGTCCGTGCAGAACATGCTTCTCGGTCTCCTTTGGACCAGTGGCTAAAACATGTTGGATGCGTCAAAATCGTCAACGACGACCGCACCTTTCTTGTCCTGGCACGCTGGCCTTTTCCGTCTTTCACCGTCTTTGGCTGCGCTACTTTATTTACCGCTTTCTGATCTTTACGGCGCTTCTCTCTGCGGCGCTTTCTCTTTGTACTCGCTTTCATGTCGTCCTCTTGCGCCTCGGGTTGGCCGGTACACATTAGGTCGGCCCGGATCGGTCTCTTACCCGCACTGTCTGAATGATTCCTATCTAAATCATCGCTCTCGTGGCTACCTAGACTGGCGGAGAGCTGCGCCGATCCCTGAACAATGCATTTGTTTTCTCTTGCTGAGAGCTGCCCTCAACTGCATCTTCCAGCTCCCACTTCACTTCGGCACGCAGATCTGACTCGACATGGGTGCCTGCGTCTGTCGGGTCAACAGTACTCTGTACCTTGCTAACGTTACAAGCGACGCACACGCGCGGTAACTGTACCAATTTGTTCGCAGCTGGTCTAGCTGTCTCTACCGTCCTTTGTTGGCACAGCACCTCGTCGCTCTCACTCTGGCCTTTAAGGGCCTCTACTGCCACTAAGGCATCATTAGCTTCTAGCACTTTGAGTTCACATCTGAACGTGCTGCTGATCTCGCAGGTGCAACTCCTTCTCTCGGCTTTTGAGCAAAATCTGCTATCTACCTCCTCCCACTTTCGCTGCGTTCAGCCTACAGATTTCTCAAGCCGCTATTGACTTCCTACGTTTAACTGCTGCAAATTGTGTATCTGTTTGATCAATGCTACCATTTCTTTTTCAAGCTTTTGCCTTTTCTGCTCATGCTCTTGGCGTTCTTGCCTAATTGATTCCCGTTCCTGCCTTTTGCTTAGAATTCGTTTACCCATTTGTTCTACGAATTTCAGTCATTTACACTTTGCAAAATTGTTTTACGAATTTCTGCTTCCGTCATGTCCTCCTCTACGTCTACCTCGATCTCCTAACATAACCACAACAGGTCAGCTCTCGTCAAACACATTAGGACCATGGTCACTACCTTAAGCTTTGGCTCTGCTGTCACACAGTACTTGCTGCGATACCCACGCACATCAGAATACATGTAAAACATCACGAACGAATCAAATCAATAAACTAAGTGAAATTGAAGCCTGGTAAATCTTACAGCCAAAACCAAACGCTTACCCACTGAAGCAGCACCATTTCACCAATCCTTCTCCACCGTACCTATTCACTTGCAAGAGGTGGTCAATCCCAAGTCGCCTCCAACTTGATCGGGATACCGGTCGGTCACCTTGTGCCAAAGTCCATCAGCTGCCGTTGCTGTCTTCGAGTCGCAGGCTGATCTACGAGGCGTAGGCCGATCTCACCGAGCCGTAGGCCAATTTCACCGCTGTCAACCACATGTTAGATTTTGCTGTCGAAGTTGTAGGGAGGACCTTGACTCTTCGTCAGCACTTAGGCGGGGAGGATTTATTTGCATTATTTACATTTTGAACAAGAGACACATTTATACAGTCTATGCGTGACTCCCAAATGGAGCCTGAAAGACGAAAATACAGCAAACGAGCACACATCTCACGAGTACACCTCGAGCACAGAGCACGACGAAGGGCACACACTAGCAGCCGACAACAGCCGCTTATAACCACTCTATTCAACGTCATCGTTCGACGTCAGTGTTCGACGTCATCTTAGAAAGTCCCCGTGGTCGCCTTTGTGAGAAGAGGGTAGGGGTTTTACACAGACACACACACATGCCGCACATGTTTCGGTGCTCTCTCCGAGGGCCGACGACCATTGCAGCGCGGTCGACATGGTATCCATTGTCCCGCGTCCCCGTAGGTAGGTGGTCACGCCCGACCCCAGCCGGCGTCTCTAAATTCCAGAGCGGACCTCGCACAGCGGCCTCCGCCGCTGCACATTGTCTGGCGTCTCGAAAAGCGCATAGGAGATTCCGCCAATTACCTCCCTCAAGAACTCCCCTGAGCTGACCCCTCGCCGCGTGGCTGCCGGTTATCCGCAGCTCTCTGAAGTGTGCAACCACCCCATTTGGATCGAAAGACGTGCAGCGGGCTGAACTAACTTGTACTTTGACCCCCCTGGCAGGCCATTCCTATCAGCGCATAGAACCAGGGAAAAGTTGGCAGTGAGGCAGCAATTTATGGCAATTTCTTCATCCTGCGAATTCCAGTGCAGAGTCTCATACTAGGCTTGCTGGCACAATATGGGGCAATGCAGTCACTAAGTTTTTTTCTATGATTTGACGCATTTTTGTTTAAAACATACGCGATGGCGTCATTTAGTGTTTGTTGGGGTTCCAGTGCATTGCGTGCTACCTGCTAGTTGCCTTAGAGCAATTGAGTATAGGACTTGAGTTTTAAAGTGAACTTTATCTCTTAATTAAGTCACGACTCATTTGACAGCGCATGTTCTTATATTGAGACAATATATGGGCAGTAGCAGGCATATTTCGCGATTTTGAATGATATGTTACACATGTAATGAAGAAGAAGAGCACATTGACAAGGCCAGCCGTTGGATGCCTGCAGTGCAACCACTGAGCCAGTCGGATTGCCAGTGCTTCACACGAACGAGAGCCACTCGGCCTTCTAGCTGTTCTTGCTATGCATCGCCTGACTTGTCGGTTATGCTTGAGGCTACTAGTGGAACCATGAAATACACCGATTTGTAAATGGTGGAGGTGCTAGGCCGTGAACAACACCTCCAGCCTGGAACTCCGGTCTCGGACTGCGCCACAAGTCATGCCTGACTCGATCCAGCACTGTCGCCGACACCATCCGTGGCCTGCTCTGCTGGCTTTTGGCACAGCGGTGTTCAGCGGTACGGATGAGCATGACGCCGACAACTGACGGTCTTCATACTAATGGGTGAGCTTTGACACTCGATGGGGCGATACATCCTACTAAAATACCGTGATGTTCTACTTTGCGGGCGTGGCTCACTTTTGGTGTAAAAATCACGAAGCCAACTCATGGTCCTGGCCAGCGTTCAATACCCCTTTCGCTTCAGTATTCGGTCGCTCTACCGTCCATAAGTTGCGCGCCGAGCAACGGTTGCGACAGCGAGCGCAACAACCGGGTGAAACATCCACCAGTTATATTGACGAGGACCCGCGCAAAGGTGGTGCTTCTATGGCCGAAAATGACAAGGTGAAACACGTGTTGAAGGGCGTCGTCTCGATGAACTTCTTCGAGTGTTGATCGAGAAGAGCATGTGCACCTTAGCACAACGCATAAACTTGTGCCAAAACTAGGACGAGTTCAGGAGGCAGGGAGATTCGATCAGGCGCCCCTGAGTGGCTGACGAGGCCCTCTCTGCCACGACCGTCCTCTTTGATCAATCACACATGCTCGTGGAAATCCAAGCATTCATGCGGGAGAACGTCGCATGTCAGATTTCTCTAATACCCTCTGCTGAGTTGCCCAAATAGCAGCCACTGCCGCAAGCGCCTCCCATACAGCTTGCCCCGACACTCTGGTGGATTATTGAAGAGCAAGTTGCTGAGGCTCTTCCAATGACGTACCAGCAGCATCTTGTCGCCGCTGCACTCACTTACGTATCCGTCGCCTTGCAAGCTCCTGGCCAACCACTCGTTGCGATATATCCATGACCACTGCCAGCCGTTTATGATCCCGTTGATGAACGGGCTTTCGCCTTCGTAAATCCTCGGCCCATGCAAGAGAGCATGCCCGTATGTTATGCCTGCGGAATCCTCGGACATGCTGGGCGACTCTGCCACCATCGCGTGATGCACCCTAATGGTTTTATGCAGACACCTCCCCACGCCGACCTGCAACCTTTACACGACCCTCATTTTAGTCAGCAGTCGAGCAAGCTTCAAGCCTAGCGCCAGTCACTTACACATGGTCCCCATTTCCCGCGTCACTGCTCGTCGTCTGCCATGGTTCGGCGTCCTTCGTCCACTCAAGAGGGAAACTAAGCGCCGCTGTTCAGGAGGCACCAACTGCGTCGCCATCAGCCGGTGCAAGGACTCCATTGCCGCCTTTGAACGCTGTTGGTCGTACAGTTTGCGGCGTCCTTACCATGGCGCTATTTGATACTGCAGCAGCCGTGTGGATACTGAATAAACACCTTTCTCGCACTCTGTGAAACGTTACCACGCCACTTTCTGGGTTTTGTCTACGCAAAGCAAGCGCCCAGCTAGTTAAGCCTTCAGGAGCATGCTAAGGAAGACTTGTTATTCAGGGCGTTCTCTACACTGTCGAGGTTGTGGCTTTTCCGTCCTGCTCTCGCAACGTTATACTTGGTTGGGGATTTCTCTCTAGATGTAATCCCGCCTCCAACTTAGCGCATGCTGAAGTTGAACTATCGCCTCTGTGTGATGTGCCCCTCGCCGGCGCGACTTCTCTTCCCGCTAAGCTCGTCTTTCGGACAAACTACGTAGGAAAACATGCGCAAGACAAATGAGAAATTCGCAAGCCATGATTAACACCTCAGCTACGCAACGAGATTTCAAAAAATCAGCAATTATACGGGAGTTTTACATCTCTTCGTAGTTATCAATGCAGAAATAAGTTAAGTAAAAAGCTTCAGCCCGTAAGAGAAGAACACTATAATGTTTTTAGATATCAAAACGGTGTGACACGAGATGTTGTGGAAAAGATTAAATACTTAGCCGAGTCCAGGTCAGACATGGAGCAGCACATTAAGTCTGAATAATAATGATAAGCAGCTCTCCAGTACTCAGCTGGCCCACGCTTTCAACAATGTTTTTCATAAATCTAGGAAATGAAACAACCTCACCTGATTTATCCGTTTATTTATAAGCACGAATTGAGCGGTCTCTGTTCTTTCGTCCTGTGACATCAACAAAGATTTTCCCAGTAATGAGAAACTTGACTAACAGCAGTAGTAGGGACGTGGATGGCATTCGAATACGGCCAATGAAACTTGTTCATATTTTATCACTAATTATCCTGCTTATACAAAATTCCTGTTTAGATACTTCAGTTTTCTCTAGTGAAATGCAGATTACGAAAGTGGTAGTGTTGCATGAAAACGGTGATATGAATGAATGAGGAAATTATAGACCTGTATCTGTCCTGGCCATTTCTTCAAAACCCTTGGAGAAGGTAATATACATTAGAATATTAAATTTCGTTGAAAAATTCGTTCAAAAAGTTTCGTTTGGAAACAAGGTTATGAGATAAGGAGAAGCAGAATACGTATGGTACCACCCACTTGCTTAAACTCGGGAATTTAGCGCTTATGCTATACGTTGCCGGGTATGCTGAATCACGACGAATTGATTAATCTCGATTTGTTGTCCTGTGCTTCAAGCAATTTATTTATTTATTTATTTATTTAAATGGATCTATTTATTTATTTATTTATTTATGTATTTGCTATCTGCTTCGCCTTTGCAGGCGTTACAACAGGGGGATGCATAAAAATAAGCATCACATTTGAGATTAATAACAAAGAAACTAATTACACAAAGCGCAGTAAAGTCCTCCGTAGAGACAATGGATACAATCATAGGCGGAAAATCCTTCCACTCTCGTATAGATCTAACAAAAAATGAATAGCACAAGACGTCACCTTTAAAGTAAAATTAATTTACTTTGAGACTGCCGTCCCTTCTTTGGGATATGTAGGACGGCGCTT
Organism: Dermacentor albipictus; assembly: GCF_038994185.2. Lineage (NCBI taxonomy): Eukaryota > Metazoa > Arthropoda > Arachnida > Ixodida > Ixodidae > Dermacentor > Dermacentor albipictus. The sequence goes on from NC_091823.1 coordinate 177,509,470, forward strand.
GGATGTACTTCTCCTTATCGATTCCAATTTTGGAATGGTAGATATTATGAAAAAATTTCAACCTAAGCTTTCATCTACGATCTTTCAAATGTTCCCAGTTTACTCTTGATTTCTGTCATACTAAGTTGACGATCCCAATTACCTAAAACGAATGGCACTGCCCTATTTTGTATTTTTTTTTCAAGCATATCGGCCAACTCTTTGGTATATGGATCCCAGCAAACACATGCGTACTGTAACAATGAGCGCACATAAGTGAAATACAGTTGATCTTTTAAGTTAGATGAAAGATTGCTGACATTTTGCTTTAAAAAACCCAAAACCTAAAACACGTGCAGCCATAACTTTTATATGGCGAGCGTACCAAGTCCACCTCAAATCACTCGTTAAATAAACTCCTAGATATTTATACTCCCTGGCGGTGCTTAAAGCAGCGTTATTTACGGTATACGTATTCAGCTGGTATGAACGTTTCCTTGTAAAGGTGACGCGAACACACTTTTTAACATTCAACGATATTTCGGAATTTGCACACCAGGACGCTATTACATTCAAATCATGCTGCAGGTATTCGGAATCACGTTCGTTCTCTATAGCCCTGTAAACTACACAGTCATCTGCGAACAATCTGAACGAAGATTTGAGACCAATAGTAATATCACTTACATACACCAGAAACAAAAGAGGGCCCAGAACTAAGCCCTGAGGAACACCTCAGGTAACGGGAACATATCCGGAAGAACAACCATTGAGAACGACCAACTGCTGTCTTAGAGAGACATACTCGGCTATCCATGCAATAACAGATTCATTCAGTTTATAACCCCGTAATTTACTAACAAGAAGGTCATGAGGAGCAACATCGAATGCTTTTTTGAAGTCCAAGAAAGTACAGTCAACTACTTTACGCTTATATATCGCTAGAGCCAAATCATGCGTGAACTCAACAAGCTGCGTTGAGCAAGAAAAACCTTGCCAAATCCGTGTTGACTAGGATGCCAAAGATTATGTTTAACCAAATGTGTCATCATGCAGCTATAAAGGGCATGTTGAAATATTTTACATGTTATACTAGTCAAAGACACCGGCCTGCAGCTGTCAACGTCATTTCTTGGTGAATTCTTATGAACATGTGTAACAATAGCTGATTTCCGATCACGAGGTAGTGCTTTCTCAAATAAGCATTTCCGAAATAAACCGTGAAACTACAAAAATAAAGTTGCCTAACAGTTCCTTATTATCACTGCCGGAATATCATCTGGGTCACACGCTTTAGCTGGTTTCACACTTTCTAACAATTTTCGAATACCAAGTACGCTAAAAGTGACTTCAGGCATCACTTCTGCTTCAGTTAAAAAAACCGTCTTAACAACGCGCGAAGAACTTTGACTAAACACGGACTAGCAATAATTGCTAAAGGTGGCTGCCTGAGACGCATCATCGTCAACGATTGTGTGAGAATATTTTAGAGGACGAACAGATGTATTTTTTTACGATTGAGACGAACGTATCTCCAAAACTGTTTCGAGCCCTCTGCGAACCTCTGACCGAGGCGCGAGAAGTAAGAATTCTTAGGTACTTTAGTCTGACTTTGAAAATTAAGTTTCACTCTTCTTAGCTCACGTTTGTTTTCCAAATAATTATTTTTGTGTACATTTCCTGTATATTCGCCTTATACGTCGCAGTAGAGTACGCAGCCGAGTGGTAAACCATGGTTTATCCCTAGTGCGTTTAGATGACAACACTCGAATGGGAACGAAAGTTTCACGCAGGCGAAATAGCTTTTTCGTTAAACACGTTCCATAACTGCTCAGTATTCAGTTCGTCTGCTAGTGCATCAAAAGTGGGGAAATAAGTTTCATATGCCGAATTAATTGCGTCATAGATTTCTCTACCATATGCATACACCTTTCTGACAACATTTTTGGGAACAGATATATTTTCAACATTCGCATCAGCCACAACTATATTGTGGTCACTAACACCGGGTAAAAGATGGACATTGGATACAATATTAGGCGTATTACAAAGAAGTAAATCAAGAACATGACCTGTACCATCATTCCTAGATGCCTCACGGACGTACTGTTTAAGTGTGTACTGGTCCAGAATATAAAAAAGTCGCATATAGTCGGCCTCCGGCATTATGCCGTGGTTCACTGCATGACCAATTATTATGTGGAAGGTTAACGTGACCCCTACCAAAATATGATTCCCTTCAATCGTTTCAAGATATTCAGACAATTTGAAAAACTGCTCGAGCGATGTGCTTGGAGGCCTATAATATGAACCAACTACGACACCTTTCCCATTCTGCAGCCGAATGCTACACCAAAACATTTAATGTCTGTTGCAGAGCAATCCAACAATATACTAGGTGTATCGGAACTTGCAAGTATAAGCACCCTTCCACCTCTTGCACTTCGGTCGCGACGGAAGCATTGATACGCAGGAGGAAAAACTTCAGAATCCACAATTGCAGAATCAAGCCACGACTCTGTGACCAAAATGATTGAAGGTCGTATCCATTATTGGATGGTATCGGTATCGATTATCGGTATGCCTTCACGATACGGCCCTATTCGATGCACATGTTCAATGCTGACATCAGCAAGTGCAAGCTTTGAGGTACACAAATTTGCGACAAGTTCCTCAGATTTTAAAACTGTCTCGACTGTAACTGCGTCCGCAAAACCACAAAATATCAAATTGTTGCGTCGTTCCATACTTTCAATGTCACCAATCTTTTTGGTATTTGTCGCCAGTGCCTCGTCATCCTGGCGCTGCTGAACTTTAATAACTGTTAAAGCATAATATAATATATGAGGTTTCACGTGCCAAAACCACTTTCTGATTATGAGGCACGCCGTAGTGGGGGACTCCGGAAATTTTGACCACCTGGGGTTCTTTAACGTGCAACTAAATCTAAGTACACGGGTGTTTTCGCATTTCGACCCCATCGAAATGCGGCCGCCGTGGCCGGGATTCGATCCCGCGACCTCGTGCTCAGCAGCCTAACACCATAGCCACTGAGCAACCACGGCGGGTCAACTGTTAAAGCAGTACTCATGCCATCAATTTTCGCAACTTTATGTTCCAAAGAAAGAAAACGAGCTTTAAAATCTGATACATCAAGGGAGAGCTTATTCTGATTTTCTTCCATGGACGTTAGTTTTGCCATGATAGCATTTTCCCCTTCAAGCAACTGTGCAAACAGTTGCTCAGTAGGCCCTGGATTTAATTATATATCCCCTCCACACACTAACAAAAGCAGCAGGTAGAAGGCGGGGCTGCGAAGACGAACAAATTTTCATGTGATTTGTGCTTTTGTCTGGGCAGTTTCGGATCGAGGAGAACATAGTACGGTAAACAAAGGTTGGGGTGGAACCGGCAAAACAAGATACTGCCGCTTTAGACAATTAGTGACAGGACCAACCTGCGTAACCAGAAGAAAACTGGTAAGCGCTCTCACCATGCCGCCGGTTCCACGCTCCGCCGATGAAGTGCCGCTACGATGAATTAGTAGCCGTGGTCACCGCCGTTGCCGCCAGGTACACAGTGTTGCACACTTGAAGTAATAAAAATTCCGCATTTGGTTGATACTTGGCACGTCCAGAAATCCTCGCTTGACGAACATTGCGGTGCCTCGTGACATTTATCAAGCACGCCTCGTCATCCGAAGTGGGCACTGAAGGGGCTCCCGCAAGCGATACGCTCGATGTGACGACCTGCGTAACCAGAAGAAAAGTGGTAATTGCTCCCGCCATGCCACCGGTTCCACGCTCACTCGCGCTTGAAAGTCGTAAATATGACAGCATAATTTATTATTATAGATACTTTGTGCTTTGTGATTAAATTTGCCATCTTTAACTACGCGATCTCTAATTACCTGTTAATTTTATGTGATTTATTTGTATGGCTTTCTAACATATAATTATGCCTATGCTGCGGTGAACTATTGTATAGGGTGTTGCGGGCTTATCAAGCTGCCGAAGGGTACCTTTTATTCACCGCTTTTCTGTCTGTGAAATAGGCGAAATAAATTGGATTGAAATTGAGTTAAATTGGATTGACATCGCAATACAGCTGCACCCGTCAACCGTCGTTCCCGTTTTTTGCGGCGCTGTCTTTAAAGGTCCTGCCCTCTTTACTTTTTCGGAGCTCTTCACAACCTACCAAGGTATTCCCCTCCGTTTCGCCACGCTTGGTACTTTATCCCGTTTCAGCTTCGTAACAGCAATGCGCTTGCCGTGTTCAGCCCCTTACTGGGATGATTATTATCGACATTCGGGATAATTCGCATCCAGAGTTCACTGACTTATTAGCACTTTCAACTACTGTTCCGCCATCACCTGAAGTGTTCAGTCCTTGCAATTCTTCACTTGTCCAGTTTCGTACTTCTTTCGACATCCTTCAGCCTACTCTGGGCCGCACATCGAGCGTCTGTCAGCACAACGATACTGGCTCCAACGCACCGTTGCGGCAGCGCCCATACCGTGTCTCAGTCAAGGAGAGTCAGGTCATTAGTGAGCACGTCGATGACATGCTTCAGCGCGCTGTCATTCGACATTTCAATACTTTGTGGGAATCACTGGTGGTTCTCATCAAAAAAAAGGAAAAACGAATGGTGCGTTGATTTCTGCGTTGATTATCACCGACTTAATAAGAGAACACGAAACGATGTGTACCATCTACAGCGCATTGACGATGCTCGGGACACCTTGCAAGGCGCGGAATTCTTCGCTTCATTTGATTTACGCTCGGGCTACTCGCAGGTCTCGATGTCAGCGGTTGGTCGCACTAAAATTGCATTCATTACTGCAGACGGTTTATACGAACTTAACCTGATGCAATTTGGACTAGGCAATGTGCCTGCAACGTTTGAATGAATTATGGACCTAAAATGGTGGACCTTGCGTGACCTCAAATAAAGCCCCTGTTTATGCTACATTGACGACATCGTTGCGTTCGCCCTCGATTTCAACACGCATGTTCTCTGCCTTAGGCAAGTGTAGACATCGTAAACAGTGCAGGCCTGTAACATAGCTTGAAAAAGTGCCAGTTCACAGCGCGCAAGCTCGTAATTCTAGGTCACTTCATATCCCAAGATGAAATTTGTCCCGACCCATCAAAACTTGGGGCTGTGGCAGAGTTTCCAAAACCTAAGACATTAAAAAACTCCATGCCTTCCTCAGCCTGTCTTCTTACTTGAGAAACTTTTATGCGAAGCATATTACGAGGGCTCAACCCAGCTCCTCAGGCGCGGCGGTGACCATGAAATCACGTGACACCGTGACGTCACAACAGAGGAGAAGTGGCTTTGGCTCAACTCTTGCAAGACGGGCTGGGTGGGAATCGAACCAGGGTCTCCGGAGTGTGGGACGGAGACGCTACCACTGAGCCACGAGTACGATGCTTCAAAGCGGTACAAAAGCGCCTCTAGTGAATGCGGTGTTGCCTTAGAAACGAGCTGTTTCTAAGGCTCAGGCGTGCGACGCTTGCTCAGGCGCACATTTCGTTGCCGCGCCGAACGCTGCGTTGCTCGACGCTCACCGCGTCCAATGCGGGGCGCGTAGTCGCTGGCGGGTCGACGGGAACGCTGTCGCGTTCCACTCTTGAAGGCGAAGCAGGGTAACGCATGAGTTGTTTCTTCGTCTAGCCGAACCAAATATAGCCAAGGAACAGCAGTTCACCAGGCTAAACAGCGGTTCAACAACTAAAATAAAGGCTAGTATGCTTCGCATCCTGGGCTTAACCTTAGCTAAGCCACAGCCATTTTTTTTCGTTGTGTTGCCCCGATGATATCACCCAACTCCTAAATGGTGCCAACGACCTGTCCTCCTGGCCTCCTGCATGCGACACGGCGTTCTTGACTTTACGCTATCTCCTCACGTCGCCGCCGTCTCACGTCTGCGAGACCACGACTCCACCGCTGCAAAAAAAGTGCACCCCGGTGCCGCAAGTATTAGCCTTGGTGCCGTGCTTCCGCAGCACAGGCCTCGCTACTTCCAGTACGTCGTTGCTTACACCCCTGACCAAACCGGAACGCAGTTATGAGCTCACAGAAAAAGAATGCCTGGCCGTCGTTTGGCACTCGGAAAATTTGGCCCTTATTTATACGGCCGACCTCTCAATGTGATGACTGACCACCATGACCTTCCTTGATTATCCTCTCGCCTTGCCCGCAAGGCTGTTCGCATCAAAGACTACAAGTTCGCTCAGGCCTCAAGCACACCGGCTTAGTTGCTCTGTCAGACTACCCGGTGCCAGCCGACACTGTCTCCCTCTCTACCTTCAAGACGGTGTAGTCGGTCGACATCGACACCTTCGCATCGGCACCTTCGACATCTTCACTTTCGGGTGGCCTCTCTTTTGGCTATCTTTTCTGGCTCGCCCGCACCTCCCATCTCCCGTTGCCTGCGTCGCCAAGCTACCCATTTTTCCGTGCAGGATAACCTCGTATATCGACACAACTACAAGCCCCATGATCGCAAGTTGCTCCTCGTTATCCCGAGTACTTTGCAATCCGATAGGTGCGCGTTTTTCCAAACCAATCCACGATGCGCACACGCAGGCACCTTCAAGACGTGTGAACGCCTGAGGCACCGGTACTACTGGCAAAAAATTTTTAGCTTTATTCAAAAAAATTGTGTGCTCGTGCCCGCAATGCCAGAGCGCTGCAAATCTCCGCCTCAAGCCACCCATGGCTTGTTACAGCTGCTTCCGTGCCCTGCTCGTGCCTTCCACCGTGTGGGCATTGGCCTCTACGGGCCGCTACAGCTAACACTTACTGGAAAACGATGGATTATTGTCGCAGTAGATCACCTTATACGGCATGCCGAAACCACCACTCTACTTGCAGCAACCGCCAGAGACGTTGCAGTCTTTCTGCTCCATAGATTCATTATTCGTCATGGCTCACCTCGGGAACTGCTGAGCGGTAGAGGCCGTGCGTTTTTGTCCCAGGTGGTTGAAGCCCTGGTTGATGAATGCCGCACTGCTCACCTAACCATCACTGCGTACAATCCTGAAACTGATGCACTTACGGAATGTTTCATTCCAACCCTTGCTGAAATGATAGCCATTTATGTTTCATCGGATCATACAAGCTGGGACAACCTTCTCCAATTTGTCATGGACGCATATAATACGGCTATACAAAGTACTACAGCATTTTCACCATCTTCTAAGGTCGCGACCCTTCCCATGCCATTGACAGCGTTCACCATATCAAGCAGACGCGTCAGAATGTTTCAGCCATTGCCATATATGCCGAGAAATGCCGTTAGTTAGCCCGAAATTTCACCTCCGACGACCAATAACCAAAAAAATGCAATCGTTATGGCTACTCTACCAACCCGAAATTTGCTCTCGGCACACTTGTCTTGTTGTCCGTGCCTTGTACTGCACCTGGACTTTCGACAAAACTTTTTTAGAAGTATGACGAATCCTTTCGCATCATGGAATGCATCTCTCTGGTCATCGATGTCATAGACTCGCTCACACCGAGATCCGACAGGCGCCGCCGTGAACGGATTGTTCTTCACGCTTACCGCCTGAAACAATTACATGACCTGCTCATCTTCCCGTCGTAAGTCACTAGAAGAGCTCCGCTTTTGCAGCGGGGAATAATTGCAATGAAGAAGACCACACTGACACTGGGATGGTCTATTCGATGCCTGCAGTGAAACCACAGAGCCAGCCGGATCGCCCGTGGTTGGCACGAATGTGAGCCACTAGGCTATCCATCTGTTCCCTGCGCTACGTTGCCTAATTTCTTGGTTACGTTTGAAGCTACCTCTTGAACTGTAGTAATGGATCCTTTTACACAAAGTTATTACGGCCTTAGTTGTTTAAGTATGTGGCAGGGCTGGGCAAATATACCAAGTAAGGTATTCCGGAATACAGATATCGAAATACGTGTGCTGGAAGCCTAAAATACAGATACTGAGATATATTTGTCTTTGAGGTAACGGGATATTTCGGAGATACTTTTGCAAGAAGATGAACTATGTACCTCGGTATACAGATACAGCAATACAGATGCAAGAATACAGATACGGGAATGCATTTTTTTTTCGGGGATGCTCGCTATCTTTTGAACGAAGCCGCTTTCTTCTCCCCTGTACCTCTGATTGGGCGATTGTCGTCCGGTAATAGTCCGTGCTTCCTTTTTCTTGTCATTTGGTTACTGGCCTCTTGGCGGCATGTTGAAAGTTCCTCTGCGCTCACCAAGTGCACGCGAAGCTCCGATCTGCATCTCCCTCCTGGTCTCTATCTGCCGTGTCGCTGTGCGTTTGGCTGTTGTTATTGGTACAGTCAAGGAAAAAAGCGGTGACACGTGCTGCGAACACGTCAGCTCATTTCCGACAAAAAAAAAAAACGCGACGCGATATCCGTGTCCTGCCCCAGTATCGTATAATCGTCACATCGTAAAATAATTTAACTACTGAGATGTAAATACATTTTTGAAATGTATCTCGATACAAAAATACAGATAGTCAAAAGTTTTTCCAAGATAATATCGTGATACTGTGGTATCACGATACTGCCTTGCCCTGGTTGGTAGGGACCTTGGCGAAACTGCGCCATGGTGCAAAATTGGCCGTCACCGCAAACAGTTAAAAAACTCTTCATAAAATGCTCGGCTTGACGTCACACTTCTCAGGGAGGTTCCTGTAAACAAAATAAATTCGAGACCGGCCCTCAGGCCTGCGAGACGAGCACGCTTCCCTGAAGCCAGTGCTGCTTGACGGTTGTGGCTTACTGAAGGTGTGCCTAGTGCGTGCCTGATTGCACACGTCACGTCGCAGCCATCTTGCTGACTAAAGCGTGCATCATTGGGCGATGCACGTGACGGTGCGGACGCGGTGGCGCCACGCCATGAGTGAATAAGTGAGCACGGTGATGACGTTCCGAGGTCACCAAATGGTACAATGCTTTCGCACTGCCACACGTAAGCAGTCTTAAGTGTCTACCGAATTACAGTGGTTACAGTGATTACAGTCTCGCCGGTTGTGGTTGCGCGTAAAAGCGGGGGTGCGTGCTCTGCCCACTGACGTCACAGTTGGAGCGGCGGCAGTGAGCGATGGAGGAGCGTGCACACACATGCGGCTCGCGAGGACGCCCGCGTAAGTACGCCACTGCTGAAGGAGCACGCGCGGCTGCGCCTCAGTGAGGAGGCCGCCTTAGTTTCACACGTGTACTTCCCCTTGCGGCTCATTACGTATTGCATAAAGTCTAACCCTGATTGTATAACTTCACGTACTACCAAAAAAGAAGCAGGCTTTCGCTTTCTTGAGGTACAAGAGTGTAACACCTGCCAACCTTTTATTTTATGACGGACACAGAATTGGGCATATTGATACACCTTTATGGCTTCAGCAGAGCGATAAGGACAAGGCGCGAAATTCTATAAGCCGCGCAGTTCGTGTGCATTTTCTTAGCCAAAAAGGTGTTACGCTAAGATAAGCGTGCATCCGAAGTGACAGCGCATCTAACTTATGGCGTCGTATGAGAGAGAAGAGAAAGAAAAACTCGGATTAAAAGACTGCAAAATAAAAGAAGCATGGTCAACTGATAGCATGATCGCACATGATGCACCGGTAGTTGAGGCTATGTTCTTACGGCAAATCCCCACCCACCCATAACGGACAGATTCTTTTTCCGGGCGCCTGCTACAAAGCCTGGAAGTCTGGAATGCACTTGTGAGCCTTACAACGCGCACAATGCGTGGTTGTGTCGTGTCTCCTTCCTTCGTCCGTAGTTTTATTTGTCCCCTTCGTTGTAATCACTGTTCTGTAAATAAGCGAATTCAGACTTCCAGTACGAAGCCAATCGTCACTCAAAAGCAACAATCTGTTAAAATTGCGGGCGAATTTTGGATCTTGTAAAACGTCATCTACCCTATTTGCTTGTTCACTGTAGGACAAAGGCCTCTCTAAGCGATCTGTTAACTCTGACCTGCGCCTACTGATTCGAAGCTATGTCTGCGATTTTCTTTATTCCATTACCCCATCTAATTTTCTGCAGTCCTCGACAGCGCTTCTTTTGATTAAGGTGGGGCTAGTTGTACTACTGCATATTTGTTTAAAGAGCACAAGTAGCACCCACTCTGTATTTCTCGTGATCCCACCAATTATCTGCCGTAGTAAAAATCGCGCGGCCTGCCGAGCTCCTATGCCTTCTGGTAAATTTAATTACCCCAACCCCCGTTTCCTTTCTGATCCACACCACTCTCTTCCTGACTCTTAGTGTTAACTCTAACATTTTTCGTTCGATCGCTTGTTTGAGCCATCCTCAACTTGTTATCAAGACTTATTGTTAACCTCCAAGTTTCTGGTGCACATGATAGTAGTGAAAGAATGGAATGCTTGTAGACTACCCTTTTCAACTACCGCGGTAAGCTTGCAGTCATGGTTTAGTAATGCCGGCCATATGTACTCCAACCCATTTTCATTTGTGGCGACGAGCGACCACGTAGACCGGCCAAGTCTCGGGCTCTTGCGGGAGGGGAAAAACCGACACTCGATCTCTTAGCGTTGCATTCTTTTTATTACCCTTTCGAAATGCTAGCCCGTGCCAGAGCGGGCCAGCTGCTCGTGCCTCGTGTGGACGCGAGCGTCTACGTAACTCTCATGCAACGCCGATGCTGCTGCCGCTACAGAGCCCCCTCCCCCCCCCCCCTTTTATAGAGGAGGAATATTCGACGAACGATGGGAAGTCCACGTTACGCGGCGTGTCCTGGCGTAGGTCTTGGGTGTCACGTACGGAAGCGGCGTCGAAGGATGCATCAGGATTGCGCGCACATTGGTGGGGCCGGTGGCGCAGGTGCTTCAATGTAGGCGGGTTTTAGACGTTCCAGGACAATTGTGTCTGAGCGGCCGTTGACATTCACGACAAAAGTCGTTGGACGACGCTCGATAACACAATATGGCCAGGAGCAGTGTGGCTGCAAAGGCTTCCGCACGGCACAGTTACGCACGAAAACGTCGGTAGCACAGCTGAGTGCGGGAGAAACATACGGAGACCTTACTTCTTGTGAACGTGTAGGAACGTGTGCCTGGCTGAAGAAAGTTTGCAGTTCGGCAACGTAGTCGGCAGGTGATGGCATAGGCGTTTTGGTGGTGGCCACAAAAAAAAATCCCACGGAAGGCGTAGGTGAGTGCGGTTAACTAGCGCTGTGCACAGGAGCAACCTATAGATTGCTCTTTAGTGCGGCTCTGATGCCAAGTAAACCGAGAGGCAAATGTAGAACCCACTTCCTGGCGATTGATGCGCCATAAGGGAGGCCTTGAGATGCCGGTGAAAACGTTCAACTAGTCCAGTGGACTGCGGATGGTAACCATCATGCAAGAAAAGGTGAGGCGTGCAGACAGGACCCAAGAGAACAGAAGTGGACAACACGAACGCCAACTATCAACTGAAGGGAGCATTGAGGCGAAAAAAAGAAGAAAGAAGACAGATAACTCATCTGCTCAAGCTCCGGAATGGTATCACCAGGTGTCAATCTGCTCAAGCTCTGGAATGGTATCACCAGGTGTCAATCGGGTACATGTGCCGGTCTACCTGAGAGATAACTGCTAAGGCACTTAATCTGTTACATCATCATCATCATCATCATCATCATCGTCATCATCATCATCATCATCATCAGCCTGGTTGCGCCCACTGCAGGGCAAAGGCCTCTCCCATGCTTCTCCAACAACCCCGGTCATGTACTAATTGTGGCCATGCCGTGCCTGCAAACTTCTTAATCTCATCCACCCACCTAACTTTCTGCCGCCCCCTGCTACGCTTCCCTTCCCTTGGGATCCAGTTCGTAACCCTTAATGACCATCGGTTATCTTCCCTCCTCATTACATGTCCTGCCCATGCCCATTTCTTTTTCTTGATTTCAACTAAGATGTCATTAACTCGCGTTTGTTCCCTCACCCAATCTGCTCTTTTCTTATCCCTTAACGTTACGCCTATCATTCTTCTTTCCATAGCTCGTTGTGTCGTCCTCAATTTGAGTAGAACCCTTTTCGTAAGCCTCCAGGTTTCTGCCCCGTAGGTGAGTACTGGTAAGACACAGCTATTATATACTTTTCTCTTGAGGGATAATGGCAACCTGCTGTTCATGATTTGGGAATGCCTGCCAAACGCACCCCATCCCATTCTTATTCTTCTGATTATTTCCGTCTCATGATCCGGATCCGCCGTCACTACCTGCCCTAAGTAGATGTATTCCCTTACGACTTCCAGTGCCTCGTTGCCTATTGTAAATTGCTGTTCTCTCCCGAGACTGTTAAGCATTACTTTAGTTTTCTGCAGATTAATTTTTAGACCCACTCTACTGCTTTGCCTCTCCAGGTCAGTGAGCATGCATTGCAATTGGTTCCCTGAGTTACTAAGCAAGGCAATATCATCAGCGAATCGCAAGTTACTAAGGTATTCTCCATTAATTTTTATCCCTAATTCTTCCCAATCCAGGTCTCTGAAAACCTCCTGTAAACACGCTGTGAATAGCATTGGAGATATCGTATCTCCCTGCCTGACGCCTTTCTTTATTGGGATTTTGTTGCTTGCTTTATGGAGGACTACGGTGGCTGTGGAGCCGTTATAGATATCTTCCAGTATTTTTACATATGGCTCATCTACTCCCTGATTCCATAATGCCTCCATGACTGCTGAGGTTTCGACTGAATCAAACGCTTTCTCGTAATCAATGAAAGCTATATATAAGGGTTGGTTATATTCTGCACATTTCTCTATCACTTGATTGATAGTGTGAATATGGTCTATTGTTGAGTAGCCTTTACGGAATCCTGCCTGGTCCTTTGGTTGACAGAAGTCTAAGGCGTTCCTGATTCTATTTGCAATTACCTTAGTAAATACTTTGTAGGCAACGGACAGTAAGCTGATCGGTCTATAATTTTTCAAGTCTTTGGCGTCCCCTTTCTTATGGATTAGGATTATGTTAGCGTTCTTCCATGATTTCGGTACGCTCGAGGTCATGAGGCATTGCGTATACAGGGTGGCCAGTTTCTCTAGAACAATCTGTCCACCATCCTTCAACAAATCTGCTGTTACCTGATCCTCCCCAGCTGCCTTCCCCCTTTGCATATCTCCTAAGGCTTTCTTTACTTCTTCCGGCGTTACCTTCGGGATTTCGAATTCCTGTAGACTATTTTCTCTTCCATTATCGTCGTGGGTGCCACTGGTACTGTATAAATCTCTATAGAACTCCTCAGCCACTTGAACTATCTCATCCATATTAGTAATGATATTGCCAGCTTTGTCTCTTAACGCATACATCTGATTCTTGCCAATTCCTAGTTTCTTCTTCACTGTTTTTAGGCTTCCTCCGTTCCTGAGAGCACGTTCAATTCTATCCATATTATAGTTCCTTATGTCAGCTGTCTTACGCTTGTTGATTAACTTTGAAAGTTCTGCCAGTTCTATTCTAGCTGTAGGGTTAGAATAGAACTGGCAGAACTAATCTGTTCCGTACGTAAAGTAATACAAGGCTGACTCACGCAAGCACTTCCACCATTTGAGATATGCCATGGCTTTTTCATAAGACGCGTATCTTCATCCTTGTGCCTGTACAATATCGCGCATTCATCTAACTTAGGCGTGCAGTTACAATATTACAATGTAGGGAAATATTAAAAGGTGATGCACTGGTTAATGACCTTTTATGTTCCATTAGCCTCTGATTGATGCACCACACCGTTTGTCCTATGTAGAACTGGCCACAGCTAAAGGGAACTTTATAAACCACACCCATATGAGAGTCAGTAAAATTGTTGTTCTTATTGTGCTTCACTGGACAAAGATCTGTTTTTTTGCCGCCTTTTATCTGCTCCTTTTTCCTCTGCCTGCCAGCGCATATCTTACCTAGCTCATTGGGAGCAGCGAAAGCAACAATAACATCATATGAAAGTTGCCAATATAAGTAACTAAATTGCTTTCGCCATGCAACCCATCCAGATTCAGTTTGTGATAGGAAAGCACTTGCCTACACTTTTTCTTCTGTGCATTTTATATTTGGATGATGGCTTCTACCCTGAATTTTTTTTCTAGTTTTCCTGCTGGTTGATGTACATTAGTTCAATTGTGTGTATTATTGTGTATGAATGTACTACTGCTATTCTTGAATAGTCTCCAATCATTATGTGCTATTCTTCTATAGAATGTTTTAGTAGTGTTCATTGATGTGACTTGTTGCTCACCCCTGTCAAAATCCCCATGGGGGATTAACCGTATTCTAAAAATAAAATAAAAAATATCTACAAGCAACTTCTTTAGGCCTATGCGATACTGAATGAATGTACGGAACAGTCACTACTCTTTTTTTGCTATTACTGCTTTCTGTAATCACGTGCGTCCCCCTCGAAACCGACTTCTTCAGGCGTTCAGCCACAGTGGCCACTGCTACGCTAGGATAGCCTGCTTCTAATAGGCGCCGGACTTGTTCATTAATACTGTCGCTCATTTTGTGCAAGCAGGATCTGGTGAGAGAAGACTTAAGGCACGACATGGCAATTCTGTTTTTTACTGCTTTGGAATGCTTGGGTTGAACGTTTCGGAATGGCTTCGAAGGTCTTGGGGAGTACTGCCAACAAACGTGATTTTTTTCGAAAACCAAGGAAATGTGCAGAAACTGAATTACGCGTCGCTGGGGAAATTCCTTGGTAAACTTTAATCCTCCACCTTAAAGTTTAAATTGCTCACTCACTGAAGTAGCCACGGAATCGAATTCTTCCCTATTGCAGAAAATAAGGTAATCATCAACGTAACGAAATATCTTCATAACGGAATCACCCAAGGGTTTCTCTACGCAGCTGTCAGCCTTACGGAGGTAAATGTCGCTAAGAATAGGGGCAACTTGTGAACCAATAAAAATGCCTGATTTCTGCAGAAACACACCATCACTCCACCCAATCAGCGTCGACTTTAAGGACATTGAAAGAATTTCTAGAATGCTCCAGTGGAAACACCGCATCATCATTAAAAGCCGACTCTTGCACTTGTTCTTTAATGCACTCATTTACGGAATTCAGCAACCTGTCATGCGGCAAGGAGTAATACAGGTCTTCGATATCCATACTACAAGCTGCACAATCACCAGGATTTTCCTCTCTGAAATATTGAACTAGTGCCTGGGAATTAAACATGCAATAGGGCTCTGAAAAAATTTGTGAAGCTAAGCAGTTCTGTAGGTAACTAGCGACACAGATCTGCCACGTCCCTTTCTCTGACACTATAGTACGAAAAAGAATTTCTTGCTTACGGGTCTTCGTCAAGAAAAACAGTTTTAAGGGGAGGGATTTTGCTTTCTTGACATTAGAGACAACCCTATCAACCTTATCAACCCTATAATTATGTATTAACAGGTCAACCGCACATTGCTTTACTACCGAATGTTTGAGTTTTACTGACTGCAAATTCTTTTCTATGGCTGAAATTGCTTTCTCTGAAAACATGCCATCTGGCATAATTATGAAATAACCTTCTTTGTCAGATATTACTGGTCTAAGTTTGTGCTCCACAAGGTAATTAATTAGGGGTCGGACAGTGTCAGACGTCTTAAAATGAGAATTTGATTGTTTAGTGCTTCCAATGCAATCTGAAATACAGCGCGACCGTTCTTCCGGGACGAACCTGGTTATGCAGCGCGGTATGCTTAAAACGTCAACGGGTTTTATGTCAGGCTTAAAACAGTGCTTAGGACTTAAAGCAAGGGTTTTACTATGGATATCACTTGCGATGGTGTCTCCGAGAAGCAGTATGTTATTTCAAGGTGAATTATTAGAAAAGTGTTTCCTCTTACTTTGTTGAAGCTCAGGAACTTTCATCCTTAACAGGAAGTCCGCGTGTTGCACGGCTAACCTGTCCCAATCGGCGTAAAGGCGGTTCCAATGGTGACCGTCTCCAAGGGCCGCGCAACGGACCTTTAAACACTCCTGGTAGAACCTAACTTGGCTCCATGAATCAGCGGAAAGAATAGCTCCAATCTTTCTGGCATGTCCAGTTGATGGTTGAAGGAAGCCGCGCATCATTTGAACCTCCAACAGGACGACACAATTACGAGGAAACCAGGACGTGGTTCTAGCGCGGAAGATACATATCACAATTAAGGAATCTAACGAAGCAGGATTGTGCAGATATGTAGGGGAACATGGAAAAAGGCTCAGAGTACTAGAAGTGAAGCTTAGAACGACAGAAAGCTGAGCTAGTTGGTAAGGATTCATTATGCAAGAAAAGGTGAGGTGTGCAGACAAGACAGAAGGGAAGTGGACAACACGAATTCCGACTATCAACTGAAGTCGTGCGAAAACGTGTCGTTCCAAGTAGTATGAGTAGCACGTTAAAGAGTGCTGAGTCAAACTGCCGACCGCGATCGCTGATTATTGTGGAAGGGCAGCCGAACCTTGCGATCCATGTCGACACGAAAGCTGCTGCAACAGTGGGCGCTGAGATGTCCTATATAGGTGTTGATTCTAGCCACCATGTATAGCGGTCGATGCATATCAGTATGTAGCAGTAACCTTTCGAAGGTGGGAGAGGGCAGACGAGGTCCTGGTGTACGGTGTGAAAACGAGCATCCGGTGGAAGAAAAGATGTGGCAGGCTGAATGGGGTGACGCTGGATCTTAGAGCATTGACACGACAAACAGCAGCGAACCCAATCGTGAACTTGCACGTTTAGCCGAGGCCAAACGAAACGACTGGAAAGAAGCTTCTGTGTCGCACGCATGCCAGGATGCGACAGGTTGTGCACGCTTTCGAATAGATGTCTGCTAAGGGCGCCGGATTCTATGGTCTAGGTGTGTCGGTAGGAGCGTCGCAGACGACGGACGTACCATCCGCGGTCACAACGACATCCTCCACAATAAGGGACGTTGACGAATTCCGGAGTGTACGAAGTTCGGTGTCGTCACGCTGTTGACTGGCGAGTAAATCGACATCGATGATGAAAGGTTCCGTCGTCAACGTGGAAACGGCATTGACACGACTGAGAACGTCAGCTGGAACGTTGTCGGTGCCCTTGATGCGGCGGAACGTTGTTGTAAACTCGGAGATGTAAGAAAGGTGCCGAATCTCGCGGAGCGAGTAACAGGGCGCTGAACGATTCATTGCGTGCTCAAGGAGCTTGTGCTCAGTCAAGACAGTGAATGCACGTCCTTCTAGGAATTGCTGAAAATGTCTGATAGCCAGGTAAACAGCGAGTAATTCATGGCCGAACACACTGTAGCTGGACTGCGCAGGCTTCAGTTCCTTGGAGAAAAAGGCGAGTGGATGCCACGCTTCGTCGATGAATTGTTACAGAACGGCACCAACTGCGGTGTTTGAAGCGTCGGTCATGACAGCAGTGGGCACGTCTCGCTTTGGGTGTCTAAGCAGCATGGCGTCGGCGAGGGCAGACTTGACTCTTGTGAAAGCGTCATTGGCCTCTTCAGTCCACTGAAGCACTTGTTTGCGTTTGTTTACCAGCAGAGCGTCTAGCGGAGCCATAGATCGTGCGCAATTGGGAATAAATCGGCGGTAGATATTGACCAATCCCAGAAATTTCCGAAGCTTGGTGAGTGTGGTCGGTCGGGGAAGGTATTTGATGACGCGAATCTTGGATGGCAGTGGTCGAATGCCTTTAGCGTCGATATTATTTTAATAATAACAATATACCTTTATCCATAAAAACAAGTGGTACAAAGTGCCAAGGCATTAGGAAAAAAGTTGCTACAAAAGCAACTTGACTGGTCCTAATAACTAGAAAGTGCAAAAGGCAGCAGACAGCAAGGAGCGAGAAAAAAAAGAAGAAAATGAAAGGAAAGAGGAACAACGAAAATGTAGAAAGGAAAGAGTAATGGCATGTAGTACAAAGATCTCACTTAAACATTTTCCTTCAGACATGCAACAGCTCGGGAAAAACAAACAATATGGATATATGGATACACAAAACTCTTAAAAAAAAACGTTAGGTGCATGGTTAAACCCAATTCTCGGGGCAATAGAAATTATACAGGTCTCTGCCAGAACGATTGGGTACATCGATGGACGCAAATCTGAGATTATTCAGCAGAGTGGGGAGAGTGTAACAAGTCATTTGGTTACCATAGGCTGAACGCACATGCGGATCATGGCAGTATTCCGGGGACCTGTTGTTGTAACACGGGATGTTGTGTCTTAATCTAGTCAGAGATGAAACAATGCTTAAGCTCTGTTTGGTTTCTTTTAGGTATCCAAAAGCAATGCGGTAGCTAAACATATCACTGACTTTATTTACCCGAAGTTTTTTAAATAGGAGCTCAGATGGGGAGTCAAAGGGCATATCACTAATTGAGCAAACAATTTTCTTTTGTATTACAAGCAAACGGTTCATATTTGTAACAGATGTGGTGCCCCAAATAAGGAAGCAATAATGAAGGTGGCTTGTAAACAAAGCATTATAAATTAACATTTTAATCTTCCGAGGCATGTAGCGAATAGAGAAAACGCGTCCAGTAATTTGGGAGAGTTTGACTGCAAGAAAATTAATATGATTGCTCCCGCTCATATTTTCATCAAAAAAGACCCCTAGTGTTTTCACAGAAGGGACGAGTTCAATTTTAGAAGATCCTAACACCACGTCCCTACAAAGACAGGTATTCTTATTCTTCGGTTGAAATATAACGGCCTTTGTTTTTTCAGCTTTGATCTCGAGACAATTTTCTAGAGACCATAAATATATTTTTTTCCAAGCAAGAGTTAGCCACTGACACTAGCTCCGAAGCATCATTGGACAAAAACAGGACAGTAGTGTCGTCGGCATGGATTATGAATTTGGCATCGGGATTGACATTAACGAGATCATTGACGTAAAGATTAAATAGAAGAGGCCCAAGGATCTGCCCTGGGGAACACCTGCCATAACAGAAGAAATTTTGGACGATTTGTTTTTAATGAACATATATTGGCATCTATGCTGCAAGTATGACCGAAATAATTTTAAAGCGACACCGCTGATTCCATAGTAGGTAAGTTTATTTAATAATATTTCATGACTGATGGAGTCGAATGCCTTACTAAAGTGAATAAATACCCCTACAGTAAGCTGGTGGTTCTCAAAATTTTGTAAGATGTATTCTTTCTGCTGAAGAATTGCAAGCTCCGCCGATCTACGTTTGCGAACGGCATATTGCGAGTCAGTGAGGAGGTTTCTAGTTTCAAGGAAGTTAGATACACGGATAAAAATCATTTTTTCTAAAGCTTTCGAAAAGATCGGGAGTACAGATACTGGTCTGTAGTTGGACATAGCTGATTTATCACCTTTCTTGAATAAAGCAAACACTTTTGCAGCTTGCATTTTACATGGGAAGATACCACTAGCGAGTGAAAGGTTATAAATATGCGTTAGCACTGGAACAATTACATCGATAACATATTTAACAGGTTTCATCTGCAGGTTATCTATATCACACGTGTTACTGCCTTTTAAATTGGAAAAAATGCAGATAAGTTCATCCATATCAGTTGGCCAGAGAAAAACGGTGTCATGAGGCGCTTCTTTAATATAACGGCAGGCACTGCTATTTGTGGGCAACGTACTAATGTTCGTGAAATAATGATTAAAAGCATCAGGCGAACGACCGAGTAGCGAATTGACCTTCTCCCATATATTCCTACTATCGCTCGAACAGGATTCGAAATATTTGTTATTATAGCGAATCTTAGCAAGCCGCAGCTGCTTATTAAGTTTATCACGGTATCTCTTGAGCGTGGCTAGATCTACCATGTCACGAGACACGGCGAACTTGTTATATGGACTATTCTTTTCTTTTATTTCTTGGAATAGTTCTGCCCTTATCCACGGTTTTCTTATCTTTGAGGAGCGCTTTGCTTTAGTACGAGTCGTAAAATGCCGATCGTAGAGCACACAAAAAATGCCCAAGAAAGTTTCATACGCGAAGTCAGCACATTGTGACTGAAAAATTGAACTCCAGTCAATATGTCGCTGTTTATCACGACACTTCTCCGTGCGCAAGAGTGTAATTAGCCGAGTGGAAAATTCACACGGGGAACATCTTTTAATTTTACGGTTTACACTGAAAACAATTGGCATGTGATCACTCAGCACAGAAGAACACACCCGCTTTTGTATTGCACTCAGGGAAATTAGTAATAAATAAATAAATCAATACAGGTGGCTTTGTGGCCGGTCACTCTTGTCGGCACTGAGATAACATTTGAAAAACCGTAGGAATGTAGCTAGAGCCTAAAGTCACGAGAAAAGGGGGTTAATGCAAGTAGGTCAATATTAGAGTCGCCACCCCAAATAACTTCGTAGTGTTTATTAGAGATATAAGTAAAGAAGTTTGCAAGGAAGAGAAAAAAAAACGCTCAATGTTACCATGAGGCGGCCTATACCATACAGAAACCAACAATTTTGAGCATATAACTGAAAGGACATCATAATTTTCGGTCACAGTACAGAAATCTATACGCTGCACTACTGCACTACTAATTCGTCTCGAACCAGAATGCTAACTCCACCGCCGCGTGTAATCGTCCTCAACTGCGTGGAACATCTGTAGTTCGGAGGATGCCAAACTGCCGAGTTTTGGTGGTAACATGTTTCTGACAACATGATAAAATCGAAAGAGACGCTTAGACTGCCAAGAAATGCGTCGAGCTCATTATGTTTATTGCAAGCAGACTGACAATTCAAATGAACGCATTGTACGCCATTTCTGTGCGTAGGCCCAAAGTAGTTAAACAAGTCAGAAGGGCACACCCAATCAGCACAAGACAGGGTTGACGTATACAAATACAGTCACCAGGAATTCAGGAAACAAGTTTGGCAAGGTCACTGGGGCATTTTATCAAGTGCGCACGATCGCCCTGTTCTTTTCGAACGAAAAATTTGCCACTTCGGTGCCATGCATAGCAAAAATCGTGCTCATGCGCCCACGCTTTAGCCAACTTAAGTAGGGCCCTGTTTTGCGTAGTTAGGTTTTCCATCATGTACGCGCCATTCTGAGCAGTTTTCAAAGCCTTACGTTTACCGAACCATTGATCCCTAGTCGATTGATTCGAGAAGCGGACGAGGATTCCAGGAATCTTATCTGAGCTAGAGGGCAGCCGATGGATCGCAGATACACTTTGCTCAGTTAATGGTGCGAGCTGAAGTTTTGACGCAATAGCGATAACCTCAGGCATTATAGATTCCTTGTGTTTTTTCTGGATGCCATGAAGTTCAATGTTTAGTTTCCTGCTGTGGTATTCCAGGTCGTTAACTGCACAAGAAACCTTTTTTATTTCTGCGCAGGCACCGATTTCCTCAAGTTTGGATACTCTGTTGTTAAGGTTCTTAATTTCAACGTTGTGCCTCGCAACATCAGAAACAATGGTGTCGTATTTCTTGGCCATCATGTTCAGGGATTCTTCCTTGTCTTGAACGACTTTCTTCATAGGAAGCAGTTCATCAAATTTTCGGTTGATGTCAAGTAGCACGGTGGCAATGGTAGAATCGTCGCTCTCTTTGTGACTTCAGCCGTCAGTTTTTCAATGTTTACGGCGATCCTGACACTTCCACATTTTTTTGCTCTGCTCCCTTTGACTTGAACATGGATTCTGAAATCCCTGAACATGGGCCTAAGTGATAGGCCCCGAGACATTCGCCACAAGACACTGAGCGTTCATCAGCATTGAAGTTCCCGTTACATTTAGTGCATATAGTATCTTGCAACCATGTCATGATGTCACAAGCATACGCAAAAAAAGAACAGAATAGCACGGATATTACGAACACATAGACTAACGAATGCAAGATGACAGCAGCAGCAGCCAGAGCGCTCTTGAGAAAATTGAGCTCGGGTTTACGGAACCCAGCAACTGACTGAGTAACTCGAGTTCGGGTAGACCAAATTCGCTCTTCGCGGCGTTCATGACAATTCTTTTACTTGCACGGCATGAGAGCAACAACTGGAAGTGGTGAAGATGTTCTGCGGAAGTGCTTGCGACGAGAACGTCATCAATGTATGCAAAGACAAAAGGCAAGCCTCAGGTGACGAAATCGATGAAACGCTGAAAGGATTGGCCGGCGCTCCGTAAGCCAAAAGGCATGAGGAGAAATTCAAAAAAGACCGAAGGGTGTGGTGATGGCGGTCTTGGGAATGTCTTCTTCAGCGACCGGTAGTTTATGATAGGCGCGAACGAGATCGATCTTAGAAAAGATCGTCGCACCCTGCAACGCTACCATGAAGTCCTGAATGTTCGGTTTAGTGCCAGGTAATCACCGCATGGGCGCCAGTCTTCCATCATTTTAGGCGCCATGTGAAGTGCTGATGCCCAAATAGCGGAGGAAGTGCGGATGATGCAAAGTTGCAGCATGTGTTCGATCTCCGCGCGAGCGATCTTGAGTTTCTCCCGGGACGGGAGAAACTCAAGATCGGGTCGGGAATAGACTGATGACCGGAGGTGATGTTGTGATGGCCCACGTCATGTTGCACCGGTTGTGTCCAGTCCGGTAGGCGTGTCAAAGTGGGAAACTCGCGTAGGAGCACGGCGAAAGGTTTGTCCAACATGGCAGAAATACGCGCGATCGGCGGTGTGCCTGATGATGGGACGCCGGGAACGGATAACTGGGTCACAGAGTCGGTGAGATGGCGTCGTTGGACGTCGACAAGGAGTCCGTAGTGGTGCAAGAAGTCTGCTCGAATGACTGAACGATGGACATCGGAAATCAGGAAAATCCAGCGGAAACATCATCGAAGGCCAAGCTTTAGCACAGCAGAGCGTGACGAGAAAACTTGAATACTGGTGCTGTTGACGGCTTGCAAAAACGACACAGGTGTCGCTTGTCGATCGGAGTGCTGGGCTGGGAGAATGCTGATGTCAGCTCCTGTGTCGACTAAGAACCGTTGTTCCGTAATTTTTTCCGTTTTGGTCTGCTGGTACTACGGCTGCGTGGGCGAAGAGATGTCCGGCGATGTTCCGCTCCACAGATGATGCGTTCCAGGTGCATCACTGCTGCTTTCTCTGCGTCTCAATTATGTCATAGCGCGGTCGTCGTAGTGGAGGCTCTTAAGCGTACGCAACGTCAGCGACCTCACTTCCGTAGGTCGCTGGACTCAGTTTTCCCGAGAGGCAGGGCTGGGTGAGCGACGCTTTGTTGCGCTCGGCCTGAAGAGGGGGCTGGAAGACCTGTTTCGGGTGGGTGACGATCACCGGGGGTCATGGAATCGTGGGGAAAACGAGTTCCTAGGGTCCGGGCGCTGGCTTCAATCTCCAGGGGGCGTTTCCCACTGCGCGGGCACAGCGCATTCAATGAAAATCCAGGGAGCCCAGCTCGGCGGTAAGGACATGCCCTGTTGAGGTGATCGGCTTCACCGCAATGAAAACACAAAGGCCTCCAGTCTGCAGTGCACCAAACGCCGGTCTTGTGGGGTCGTCGTGTTTCAGCCATGAATGGCATGCGGTGAGGCCTGAAGTCGTCAGTTGCTTGTTCAATGGCGCGCACACCATGAAAGTCCGGGATGTCGCTCACACAGTCAAAAATCGGGAACAAGGTGACAAGAACAGAATTTTTTATTATGCTAGTTACAGTACATCAAAAATATGTGTTACAAAACCAAGGAAAATACGGATAAAAGGTGTATAATCTAAAAACGCAAACAAATGACTAAAAAGACTAGTTAGTAGTGTTAGTAATAAAAGACTAAAACTGTAAAGGTGTAAAACAGTGCAAAAATGGCGCTTCTCTAAAAACATAAGATCATCTAAGAGGTGCCTACATGGGCTCTTAAAATCTTTGTAGAGGCGCTGATGGTATCGCTGATGCACAGGCGTTTGAGTGTCCGTAGATATGACCTACTGCATAGCCTGCGCATCACGCGATCATTCCCCTGATCCCAGGTGCCAAGGCAGCCGACGACCACCGCGTCCACCGTCACGCGTTGGAACCGCCGGAGGAGATGGCGCTGTACAGGAGCGTACTTCTCCTCCTTAGCCTTCCGGGCGTCCTGGAACGCCTGCAGCCTGTTCTCAAAAGGGCAGCAGACGTCCAGGATCAGTGCCTCCTCTCCACGGGCCAGTACCAGGTCGGGCTTGAGTGATGTAGTGCCCACGACCTGGTTCTCTGCAATGACTGTAAACCTCCCCAAGGCCACCTTTTTTATTCTGGCGACGATGGTGTTGTGACGCTCCGTCATGGCACGGCTCTGCCGCATGCAATGGCAAAGTACATGCGGCAGTGTCTCCTCCCCGTACCCGCAGCGCCTGCATCTTTTGTCGGCTGCGGGTGCCCAGAGTCTCGTGGCATTGAGGGGGAGGAGATTTAGTCGGGCTCGATGCACGAAGCGCCAGTCAATGAAGCGGGTGTAGCGGCCGGACCTCATGAAGTGGGAATTTGCCGGGTCGGCCGCCACACACACCATCGCCTTGCCTTGGTTTGGTTTGTCATGCAGAGTTCTGTCCCTTTCAGTGGAGAGGAGCGCCCGGATGGTCTTGACCAGCTTGTGGCGGTTCCTCGCTGACACAGAGGCCTCTCCGCAGTTGATGCGGGCTCCGTGCTCCAAAAGCTCCCAGGCGATGGAGAGGCGACGGGAGGCTTTCCGGGCCTCCGTCCACATAGAGTGGACCTGCGTGGAAGTTTGTCGGAAGTCGCCCTCCGTCTCACCTGAGAGGTAGGCCTCCATGTCCTCGGTGTTCGCGGGTCGTCTTAGCCGCCTTGACACGACGCCCTCTAGGTCCCCTGCTGCACGCTCCCGGACTTCCACGTCGGTCGACGTTAGTAGCTTGAAGGCTCCATCCACCCGGCAGATGTCGCTGAGCTCCGCCGCAAGTGGGATCCCTGCACTGCCAGCCTGAGAGCCTCCGTACAAGTATTCATTGGAAGCTCTGGCTGGCACGTACAGGGTCTTCTTGATGAGCGGGCGGAGCTCCTCGTCCAGGCGTTGCCACTCTCCTTTGCTGGCAAGGCCCACCCGCATGGCAAAGTTCAGGGCTGGATACAAAAATGTCTTAATGGCATCCAGCCTTTGCCATGGGGCGAGCATAGAGGAGAGTAGCTTTCTGCCTAGGTGGATGGCCTCGTCGACCGTCGTCTCGTCCGGTAGCACCCTGAACCCCACTGGACGGCCCAGGAACTTGTGCCCCTCGAAGTCGCCAAGCGCCGGAATCGGGTCGCCACCCACGGTGAAAGAGGTGGGCCGTGTACCCACGGGGTGGTGACCAGACAGGTGTAGAGTCCGGCACTTGGCGGCGTTCAGTCGCAGCCCGAGCCGGGCCGACAGGGCTGTTACACGGTCCAAGCGGCTCTGCAGGGTGGTGGGATCCGCGGCCAGCAGCGTCAGATCATCGACGTAGGCAAGAATGTTGTGCTGCCTATCGCCTCCCTGTACTGCACGGATGACCGGGTCCACCACCAGGTTGAAAAGCACGCCGCTCAGAGGACAGCCCTGTCTCAGCCCAGCTCCGATGGTAATTGGCTCCGTAATGCCAGCTGCTGCCACGATGCAGGTGGTGTTGGCGCGGTAGAGGTCTTCAACGATGGAAGCAAAGGCCTACCCCGCACCGGCGCCGCGGACAGCGTCGACGAGGGCCTGATGGGCGACCGAGCCGAAGGCGTTGGCAAAATCGAGGAACCCCATGCACAGCTCCCCACCTCCTGTCCTGGCATCATCCAGGCGTCCCTGCAGCACGAAGTTGTGTTCAAACACCCCATCGTGCAGCAGGAAGCCCTTCTGACACCTGAAAAGTACCGCATGGTCGCCCAACCACCTTTGCAGCCGGGTGGTGAGACACCCGGCATACAGTTTGGCAATTGTGCGACCAAGGGCAATGGCTCGCCAGTTTGTGGGGTCATCGCGGTCGCCCTTCTTGTAGATCAGGATAGTCCTCGTCGACTTCCAGCACAGGGGCGTGCGGCGGTATTGGAGGCATACGTTGTATACCGCCGCTAGGAACCTGCCCTCAGGGTCCACCTGCCTCCAGTGGTGGTACGTGAGGCGGTCCTCCCCTGGAGCTGTACTCTCGCATTTGCGGAGCTTGGCTGCGACTTCTTCCGGTGAAAAGGGGCACAAGTCCAGTTCTTCGGTGGCCGGAAGCCTTGACCGCAGGATGCTGGTATCCACGGTTGTTGGTGACCAGAGGTTCGAGTAGTGGTCTTGCAGTGCATGGGGGTCGATCGGACAGAGCTGCGACGGGCCTTCAGTGATTAACCGCACTGCCCGGCGCCGGTTCCTTCTGTATAGTGTTTGGATCTGCTGGGGGTTGTCGGGGTTCACCTCGCGCCTCCGTGATTGGCGCGAGTCGCCGACTGGCAGCCGCAGGTGTTTTGTTGCGGCTGGAATGGCACGGTCGAGGATGTTTTCGAACCGTGCCCACTCCCCAGCAGACTCAGGCAACCGGCTCAATGCCCGCAGCTCTGCCGTTTCGTCCTCTAAGATCCATGCACTGCCCTCTGGTCGTGTGGTACCAGCATGTTCGTCCTGGGTCCCGAAGTCCTGGGTGCTTCCGTCATGGTCCTGCACCTCTGCCCTGCCTGGGGAGAGCTCCTGCATGGCCGCCGGCTCGTGAGCCTCGGAGGCTGGTGCTCCCGGGTTGCCTCGGTTGGACGGCAGCGATGTTGTTGGAGAAGGAGTGGCCGAGGTCGCGGTCCGCCCTGATTGGGTTGGCGTCCGCTGAGAGGATGCCTCGGCCATCTCGCCATCGCTGCTTTGTCCGGGTGTTCCCCGAGGCGCCACAGGAGACGGCTCCTGGTCGGCGGCCTGCTCGGTGGCCACTGCTGGTGTTCCCGGAGGGTCCTCAGCGGGACCCTCGGTGCTGTCCTGCTCTGCTGGGGGGGTGCCGTCGTTGTCCTGCTCCGACGCACCAGAGGCCGCACCCACGGCGAGATCACGCCTGGCTGCTAGTGCCGCCTCCCTCCTGTGCCACTGTTCGTGGTTGCTCAAGCCCCTCCTTGTGGGGAAGGACATTGAGCAACTGCCACACTGGTGTGGCAGGGCAGCAGGGGGGGCTGCAGTCGAGTTGGCTGCAGCCAGGCAGGCGTGAGAGGCTGGTCTTAGCCCCAGTGTCTCGCCGCAGATGCTGCACACGTTGATGGTGCGCCGGATTCTGGTGCCGTGCTCGAGTTCGAGGTGCCGCTGGAGGGACTGCCGCCGCGCTGTCCATTTGGCCGCGGCATAGGCAGCTCGGCAACCCTCTTTGCAGCACCGGACCGTATGGGGCACGGGAAAGAACACCGTGAGGGTGCCATCCTCACGGGCCGGCTGGCGTTCCTGCCCAGGGGTGTTGGGGTCGCCATCGTCTTCACTGTTGTCATGGGCCGTGCGGCCGTGGCCCCCAGGATCCATTGAATGGTCTGGGGGCCAATCTACACTACATACTACACTTTGATCTTAGCCAAAAGGCCGAGAAGCGATAATCGGGAACAAACTTCGCGCAGTTTCCGCATATGGCATGTGAGGCGGTGGCTACCATACCCCGTGCCTTGGTGTCTCGCTTCGCTCTGGAACTTGAAGTGCCTGACTGATTTCCTCCCGGACAACCTCAGCCAGAGCGAGTCGCGGTGCCGATGCCGGAACCGCCTGAAGCTTTTGGAGCTCTTCTCGAACAACAAGTCTAATGACCTCCTGCAAGGCATCACTATTGTGCAAGGGCATAGCGAGAGGGTCACGCGATAGGGTCTACACGTCTCGGTTGTACTGCCTTGTTCGCTGCTGCTGTGCCTTTTCCATTGATATGGCTTTCGCGAGAAACTCTGCAACGGTCTTTGGTGGGTTGCATATTGGGCCACCGAATAACTCTTGCTTAACGCCGCGCATCAAGTTCCTCAGCTTTTTTTTTACTTGCATGGACGGATCCGCACGTCCGAAAGGACGGCCCATACCTTCGACAAACATTGCGACGCTTTCGTTCGGCCGCTGTACTCTCGCCTGAATTGCAGATTCGGCTCGCTCCTTGCGATCGAGGCTGGCGTGTGTGGTGATCAGCTGCCGTCGGAACTCATCCCATATCGATAGGGTGGCCTCAAGGTTCTCAAACCATGTCCGCGCATAGTCCTCGAAAGCAAAGTAGGCGTTGCGTAACTTGCGCTCTGGAGTCCAGCCATTGAATTCTGCGACACGCTGAAAGTGATCGAGCCCGTCCCCAACATCCTCGAAAGTGTCCCCATGGAAGGACGCAGGGATTCGCGGCTGGTTAAGGACGACCTCGGTCGGTGCGTTGAAAAAGAAAACGGAGGTGATGTACTTATCATTCTGACTCGATTGTGTAGAGGCTGCTCGTGCTCACGTGGCAGTCCTTGAAATCGACGGCTTGTCCGTACGTGAACAGGAGTCAGCTCGACCGGACTGCGCAGTGGGCTTGTAGATGGTGTTCGACCTGAGAGTGGCAGCATGTACCCTGCACCTCCACTAGAAAATGGTAACATAGATTGAAGACAGAGTCTTGCAAAATATACGCTTGTCTTTAATAGTGGGCCAGAAGAAGAACGTGCTGCTTACGCGCTTCATTGTCTTTCATGGCGCCGACCTTTGCGCGCGCCGTCCCGCGGTGCGGGAGCCCCACATCATTGTGTCAATACCAACATTTATGTATTTCTTTTATGTGTATTTCTTCTATCGATCTATGTATTTCTTTCTATGTGTCTGTGGTATAATCGAGTCCGAAGCACAGAACGACACCCCATTGCAGACTATGTGGTGCACGTGGTGCCTTAGCACGCCTGTAGCTTTCACTGCTGTGCAAGTTGATTTGGAGCTGGAGCACAGGTTTCGACGCAAGCTCGACGACACGGGCAGTCTGAGTAGCTGCTGCGCTATTACGTGGGCCTCAATGAGAGCGTGCGTCAAGAGGAATAAGTCGACTACGATGTCCATCCCGACAGCGTTGTGCAGTCGCGGCAACGTTCGCGTTTCTTGCAGTCGTCCGTGTCGTGCAAGGGTGAGGGCCCAATGATAGATTAAAAGTTCCGTCCTGTTCCACTTTATTACATAAGTGTCGTCACATTGGATGTACGAACAGTGTACCGATGTGCAGGTCATTCGACCAACTTTTTTGCCCACAGACCAACTCTCCAAGCGGGCTGATCATGACTGATGTTCTTATTTGCTTGATTAACGTATCGTTAGGCTGGTTACTTTTTCTTGTATTATGCACTATTTTGCTTGAGTCAAGTCTTGTTAAGCTGGTCTTCCGTTTTCTGTTATCCATTTCAGCCCTTTTGCGATCTACGCCCCACACCTGCCTAAGATCTTCTACGAAGGCTCACAGTATTTCCTAAATAAAATAATTAACATAAACAAAAAGATGTCACTTGACAAGATTTTTAGAAAGTTGGATTTGCACTTCTTCGGTACAGCTTTGATTTTAAACTTCAGCTTGTCTATGTTTTCATTTACTTTGGTCTGTCCTCTAGAGCCCTTTGTTCAATAGAGCAACTTGGAAAAGCAGCGAGTGCCACACTGAGCTGCGCTCACTGATCCAAGCTAGCTGTTTACGAGCTTGACGTGAAACGGCTTGCAGACGCTGAGCTAAGCCCCTATAGAGACGGCGCACCCAATCGTGAAGTTCACTGTCACACTTTTGTGGCGGAGCATGTTCGTCTGCGGAGGGAAACACTTGAACAGCGTGGTTTTATTCTTCTTAATACGATGCGCGCTACACAAGAAGAAAGGCGTTATGAAAAGTAAAATTAGTTTGAGACTAGCGGGTGTGGTTGTGGGAAATGTACTACCAGGAACTGTTGAACACGGCGCTCATTTTCTTCTTACGAAGAGGTTCCTTTGGTGCCTTATGCGCGAGTTCATATTGATCGGTAATTTCTTTGCATTAATTTCATTAAGCCGAAGCTGCTCTTTTGCCGGGCACTGGACTCGGAAAATATTTAATAATTGGATGCGCAAACCGCTGGTTTGCTCGAATCTTTAAGAAAGGAAACGAAGCTGTACCGTTAAATGAGCATTCGAGTAAACTGTTTTTCTCAGCATGGAATCCAATGCATGGTTGACAAAATCCTTGTGACTTGAAGTATATTCCAAGACCATATAATATAGTACTGCTAATAATAAGACAATTCTGAAATTAAAAACCTTCACGAGCACATTGTCCTGGCAGTACTGCAGAAAAAGCTTGGTTACACAAAAAACACAAAAAGAGGTATTTGAGCCCCGTCAACCACATATAAGCCTGTTGGCCATTCCTTACAAGTTGACAGTCTAAATGTCCGCACGACGACATTTTTAACATAATTTTTTTTACAGAGCATTCCCTGGAATGGCCTTCCAGGAGCATTGCTGCTGTCAGTTACCGAATACAAATTTCAATGCCCTTAGTAATCACCTTCATTTCAGAACACATGCTTTACTTCCGTATATACAGGCAGCTGCTATGTAATGCTTGTGTTCATAATAGGCTGTTTTAGCAGAGCGTTTTTGACGGTCCGCTCCGCTCAGCGGGCTAGCGGAAGCGCAAGTGCGCATGCGCGACCCGTTCAGCAGTGAGCGGGCGAGCGGACGGGAGCCCCCTCTCCGCTAGAAAGCTTTCTCAGCGGAGCGCGGCGAGCGCGTCAAGCGGGTCTAGCGAAGCAAAATGGCTGCCCCCAGTGCAGCTGGCCCGTCCACGAGGTCGTTTGAATCGCGATTTGTAAAGCGCAAACCTAGAGTACACTTTAGGAGACACGAAGATATTCTTCTATTCGGGTGGTTGTGGCCATGAACCCGTTTCAGAACCATGCCATGTGTGCACGTTTGTTTATGCGGACCACGTTTTAGGTGTACTGAAAGAGCAAAAAACCTTGTCTTGGCTACAACACAGCGTAACGGCTTTGTTAATGTAAGGATTATATATATATACATAAGAAATGAAAATGCAATGTATTGCGTGAAATGCCTTCAGACAGTTGAGCAATTCCAAATATATTATTTTATTGCGGCAATTCTTACAACTTGAATATTATGTTCATAGCGGTTTTACCTTCTGCGGCAAGGTGGCGCGTCAGGCAAGCACATGCCTTTCGGACGCAGCCGGGCGCTCCGCTAAAAGTGATTCTTCGTCCACCGCTCCGCTAACTGTGAGCGGGTACGCGAGAGCGGACCGGACCGTCAAAAACGTTCTGCTAAAACACTCTAATACGATTTCGTTATGCCTGTCTCTCTTACGTATAGATTACACACGATGAAGCGCGATTCAGGGTATGGTTACAATGGTGGAATAAAGCCTGACGCTAAGAAGTGTGCGAAATTTTCGAGATATCTTCTCGATAAAGTATTTTAGGCTTACCTTTATATTTTTTTACATTACCATATTTTTAACATGTACCTGTCCCCTTTTACGCGGTTAAAGTCATTTTTATGCATAATAATTCAGGCTTGCTTGGTAAAGACCGCTATATTTCTTAGCTTTCCGCATAAGCTACAGCGCCTAAAGGCTCAACACGCTGCACCAAGGTATAATGTTTCCAGCGAACATTGTGTGGCGTATGGACTATCTGCTGCATTTGGCTGCCTATAATATTAATATTGTCTCAAAAGAGAAAATATTGTGCGCTCTTAGTTGCCATTCGTGTGCGGGTGCACGGCATTCAAGTAATTTGATCATTCCAGTTCTTTGCCCATTGGTATTCGCCCTGTGTCGTAAAAGTAAGTGCGCCATGAAAATTCTAGACATTCCCTATATTAATATACAAAACGGTGAACTCAGCATACAGACGTGGTTCCGGTTTGAAACTGTTTGACAAAATCTTGCTTCCGCGAGGAAACTCATAGCCTTCCTTCTTCGCTGTTGCAACACCTGTACCGCCGCTTCGAAGACAGGAGCACTGCTTTTGGCTACGTGCTTACCTGCATTGCTGTTCGACAGCTTGAATGCAGACGAGGAGATACAGGCGCATAAAAGGGGCGATAATAGGATTTAAAACTTACAGTGGCGAGGAAAAAGGGGGAGTGATTCATATTCTTAGTTGCGCAGGTCGGCTATCTGGCACTCAATTTTCGGAGCATGGCTGCAAGAGGGAAAATTCTTTGTTCTGCAAGATCACAAATACTACAATAATGAAATCGAAAGGATGTACAGTTTACGAAGGCACGAAGGGTGACCAGAGGTAGTTCGGGCTGGCTACCTTGCGCGAGGGGAAGGGGGTACGGGTACACAAAGATAGGGAGGGCAATGGGAGATAAAGAGAGCAGAGCACGAACAAAGTACAGCACGCATAGTCTATAATGCAGCAGCAGGCGGCGCTTCTAAAGTATGTCATGTAAACCCGTAGACTTCGGGAACTTGAGCAGCGCAAATACACTCTTCTGGGTAGAGTTCCCCTGGGAGCACTGGCGTAGAACTTTGTGGTAGCATACTGGATGATTGTCCAGAGTATCCAGTATTCTGCACGTCACTTGCCTCTCAACATTACAGGGTGCGTAGAAAAGCATACACATGTGTGAATACCTCATCACAGCTACGTTCACAGGTTGGTTTAACATTCAGTTCATTCGAAAAATTTAGTAAATGCAATTCCGAGTCACATGATCTGTTCGCGAGCGGTAAACTTGGTGGTAGGCGTATCTCTAGATTTTAGGCAGAATTGATTAAGCTGGTGCTATTCGCACGCAATGTCTAAGCCAAGAAGTTTATACGCTGAGATAAGGGTGCAACCGATGTGTCAGTGCATTAACCTACGCCATCGTATGAGAGCGACCAGGACATCAAAGGAAACGACCTAGCGCACGTGCGTTCATCGGTTTGGTACACTCTAAGAAAAAAGAGAGTAAAAAGTGAGTCACGGCAACTTGACTCTCTTTTTTCTTCCGAAGACCCACTTTTACGCGAGTAGAGTCAGAAAACAAGAGTCAACATTTGCGCGTGGGTCGTTTGACTCTCAATAGCACGCGAAGAGTCGTCGTGGAAGATCGCCATTCCTCTGGTATTTGAGATGAGTCTGGCGAGAGAAAGATTTTAATGCAGGAGAAGAAATACCAGATAAACTCTTCTGTTTTAGGCAGGCCCTCGGGTTCCTGTCCTGGTTGTAATGCGGTGTATCATTCTTTCATCCTTGTCATGTTCTGCAATTACTTCGAACTCTATATATTGATTTTCCTTGACCATGTTTGTTGATACCTCGCACGCTTAAGCGATAGCTGGTTTCCTATGGTAAGGAAGACCTGAATTTGCCACACTGGATTCTGACCATAAGTAAATCTAAAAAAAAGTATTGGCTACTAAAGAGAGCACAGCAACGAGATAAGTTCAGTAGGCGCCCTTTAGAGTGTCGATTGTAAGTGTAATTCCGCGACCTAAAATTTAATTTTGAAGATTTAAGTTCAAAAATCAAGATCTTGTTATGAGGCGCACGGTAATGGAAAGCTGCAGATTTATTTTCAGCAGCTCGGGTTATTTAACGTGTACGGAATCCACGGTATACGCGCATTTTCGCATTCTGACCCCGTTGGAATGTGACAGCCGCAGTTGTGGTTGGACCCGTCACCTCGAGCTCAGCAGCGCAACACCTAAGCCACTGGGCTACCGCAGTGCGTTGCGTTCCGCGACCAGAAACAAATATTAGTGTACGCAACACTGCTTTGGAACCCCCTACAAATATAAAAGCAATAACAGAGCAGTTTCACCCCAATGTTGCATGAACCACTGCACGAACTATTGCACGAACCAAGGTTCGTAGTTTCATCGGCTGAATAAACTGCAGTAAACATTCGCTTACTCCTGAAATTAGCAAGCACTGGGTCACGCGCGCACGTGCAAACATCAACAGATCTCACTCAATGACGGCGAACACTCGCTGTCACAGCGTTGGTGTGATGAAGGGCGCGAGCAGAGCGGACCGAACGCTTCTGCTGCCTCTTCCTTCAAAGCGTCTCCGAAAATTTGCGCTATCTGAGGACGCCCTTACCTCCCCCCCCCCGGCCCCCCACTCCCAGCTTTGTATCCATCGGAAGTTATCTCCAAAACAGAGCGAGGGTGGCGCAAGACCGGGCTAGAGCAATGGCTAGAGGAGGAGAAGCGCGCTAAACTAGCGCCTCCCTCTCCCGGCTTGCGCGCGTTTTATCACGTGACCTCCTTAGATACTCGACTTGGGGCGCCCATCCAGCCCGGCTCAGCCTCGAACACTTCCTTTAACGCGCACAGTCAACGGCGCGGGATGGGATCTTATCGCACTTGACTTTATACGTACGCTCGCGGTAAAACCGACAGATATATTTCGACGGTTGTGCCCATATAACTGCTATCGCAAAATTCGCAATAAACAGAAAATTTTACTGAGGACCAACAACGCTGCTCTTCCACGTCGT
This sequence comes from Dermacentor albipictus, assembly GCF_038994185.2. Classification (NCBI taxonomy): domain Eukaryota; kingdom Metazoa; phylum Arthropoda; class Arachnida; order Ixodida; family Ixodidae; genus Dermacentor; species Dermacentor albipictus. Next base: position 177,543,737 of record NC_091823.1, read on the forward strand.
GATACAGCGGTGAACGATATTTCGGGAAAATGTGTTGCTAAATCTCCGTCAAACACTACGCTCGCATTTGGTGACAGCGGAACGCAGTCGCAAGAAATTGTGGAGAAAATACCGGAGTTCTGGCAGCTTCAGGTGCACTAGATTATTCAGTAACGTCGGCGGCTTTGTAGTTATACCTTACATCAGAGTAAACTGCACTCGACAGAGATCAAGGGCAGCCGCACCGTTATAGCTAAGCAAATTAAGAACAATTACGCCGCGTCTTCCCACTTCGAGCACGCTCCGACAGCCCAACGATAGATATTTCAAACGTAACCGCACTCGGACGAGCAAATTTTGCTTCTGCGAAGTGAACGTAGCGGGTATTTCAAGACGCGTGTTAAATTCACGGCTGTTTCATTCGTGAGCATTACTTACGTGACGTAAAATTATCAGTAAGCAAAACAGTTTTTGTTTCAACGCAAGAAAAGAAAACCGAAATAGTTGTGCGGATTCAAATGATCCAAAGCCGAAGCCGTCAGTAGTATGACGGCATCTTTCAATTGTGTTGCATCTCGCGCGAGTACGTTGTCGTCGAGTGGTGGTTCTTTATTCTATGGAGTGGTTCTGAAAGCGCTGCGTTAGGGGCGACTGCAACCAGGCGTTGCGGCAAGTTACGGTGGGAACTTCTGTCCGTGCTGTGTGATTGCGACGAGGACGACTGCCGCCAGCAGCGGCGTGTCGCCGATTTCGTCTTTGCCGACATCGAGCAAGTGCAGCGCCGGAAGTGTTGCGTTTTGCACTGCATTTTCCTTGTGATATGGGAGATCGCAACGCAGAGACGACCAGATGCACACGAAAGACTACCAGCGGAGAGTGACCTGTGCCATATTTCTCTTAACCTCTCAGGTAAGCATATCAGCTTTTGTTCCGAGTTTACAAACGGCGCGTAATCGGCCCTTCCGGCACGGCTACATTATTCGCCACGTTTATCTTGGCAGTTGACAGACGTTTCTTAGGCATGCGTGGGCGTATGTATGCGAAAATACTACTGGCAGACGGAAGCCTCAGGAGAGCATCTGAAATTATAGCAAAACTGTACTGCCATAGATAAACACCGTTCTTAACGACTCCAATGACGAGTGGCCTGTCGCATCGAAAAATCCGTAGAATACCAAGTACTGCGTAACCTGAAGTGTAGTGTGACCAGTGTGACTTTCGCTGGCGAAGACAGGTTGTCGAAAAAACAGTTGTCTATTCTGAAGATTTACTAGCGCTTTAGGTATATTACCGCGAATAATAAAAACGCTACCACGCTGTATGGCAGTGTCAGGCGATGTGGCAGCACAGATATTTTCGTAGCAGTAAGGCGGCTGCATGCACGAGCGAACAGACACAACCCTTTAAAAGCGCTGAAACAGAACAAATTAAATGTGCATTTGGCGTCAAGTCGGAAACACATTGGCTTACAGTATAAGCCGATGTATAATGCTATTATTTTTTGTCATCTTTATTTTCACGGTTGTAAATATTTAAAAGCATGAATTTGCTGCAACCTTTATATAGTAAATCCTACTAGGCGCACAAAACCTGGCTGTGTTTTGTAGAGAATTTGTGCTATTCCTACTAGATTTTCTATTTTGAGTCCGGTGTTTTATGAAAAAGAGGGTCTTTTTATTTGTTGTCTTATATTAGTGCAGATATTTGGCAAGCAGAAATGAGTTGATTGCAAAGTTGTATCTCCCGGTGAAGTGCACATGAACCCAAGTTTATCATGTCTTGGCTATTGTAAGGTGCATATAACAATTTTAAGTATATACAGCCGTAGTTGGCTTTGTCACTGTAGCGTATTTTGTAAGAGTAGAATGCTATGACTATATTACTGTTTTCATGCAGAAATACCTTTTTTTCTTGTACCAAGAAACGCTCACATCATTGAATGAAATGAGGTGTGGTGTATTTTTCTACTAATTTAATAAAGGAAATTTCGTCTGCGGTGTATCAGAGATTAGTTTACTTTCTTTTACTAAACAATGCATTATCTCCTCTGCTACTGCTGTTGTTCTGTGTATCTTTGTAATTTTGAAATGTACTTTATTTTAGGTATTCAAGAAATGGCAACATCCAGAAGAAGACGCCATCTTATCCAGCACGTTATGGGTGAGACAGATCGTAGCAGGCACTTTTGCATATCTCATTAGCATATGATGCTATTTGTTTTAATTTTTGTGTCCACTTTCCTGGCCTTTTTCATTTCAGCATTATTGTGCAAAGGGTAATACTTTTACATCTAGATAGAGTAATCGTCCAAAAGACAGAAACATGGCTGTAGGAGACGACACACATAAGCCTCCTTTGTCCGTATCTCTATGTTGCGCAGTTACGCTGTCATTATCTACCAACAAGCACTAATTCTTCATCAGCTACATCTACTAATTCTCCGTTATTACTATTTAATTGATACAACATTGAAAGTACAGAGGTTCACAGGAAGACAGAGACTTGAAATGATAAGAGCCGTAGAACAAGGAGCATCGCTGGAGCCAATGTTTCGACAAAGAGAAGGAGATAAGTTTTCTTGCCAAACATTGGCTCCAGTAAAATTTCTTCTTCTATCACTATTTACGGTTAAAAGACAGCATTAGTGCTCTTGCTGAAGCATTATGCATTATGGAATAAAAATTTGCAGGGTTAAATGTCAGGAATGTGAAATTTCTTGTGTATTTTAATGCTACAGCGAAAGCCAGAAAAACAAGATGTAGAGAACCACATTGTTATTTGTCACTACCCAGCTTGGCCAGCTTCATTCAGAGCTTGCACTTTGTTGCATTAATGACCACTGGAATTCATTAATTGAATTGCTTCGTGATTTACTTATATTCAGAGATATTGAACTTGTTTTAATGCAGCTTAACATAGTGCATGTAAAAAATATACAATGACATTTTAAGAGGCTTGCAGTTGACTAGCAAATCACTTGATGGTATGTGCTCAGGTTACCATTGAGCTTCCACGCACAAATCGGATGCACATTTTTTTTTCATTGCTTGGATTTTCATAAATATAAGTACCATTTCTTCTTTGTCAATGTTCTAGTTGTGTTGTAGGACCTAACTGTTTACATTTATTTGTATTGGTATCCATGTTACACAGACAGCTGAATTTTTCTTGTAAACTGTGACATGGTAGGACTAACTGTGGTATAAACTTTTTTAAACAGGGTTGAAGTACCTCAGACAGGCTGGCCAACGTTTCGATAGGTGGACCTATCTTCGTCAAAGGCGGCCTCGTCATCCTCGGCGTGTTAGTTTTAAAGGGTTAGTGCAGTGACGTCACGTGCGGGTGTTGTCGCTGGCGGCTGGTTTTAAAGAGAGAGATTATAAGAGGGAACAGGCGCTGTCGTCCGACGTCTGTGAGCCTCATTCTCAAGACGAAGGGACAAGAGCGTGAGAGTGGGCACGCGGGGAGGAAAGAAAAGAAATAGAAGCAGAAAAAAGGGGAAAAAAAAGCAGCAGGGGGGTGCCAGGGCCGTACCAAGACACAACAAAGGGGGGTGAAAGAAAAAGAAAGAGAAAAATGAAATCTTTAAGAAATACGGGGGCTTGGGAGCGTGTTGGGAATGCGAAAGGTTAGGAGGTAATCCGGGGGAGTCGTTGGCGGCATGTTTTTGAGGCATTAGAACGGCCGGTCAAGCAATAGGTCGAGTAATTTTGAAATAGTTAAGGTGGCGACGGGGAGTCTGCGGTGCAATGTGTGGGGTGATTGAAAGGCAGCGGCATGGTCTTTCAAGGGGCACTTCCCCACGCGCTTAACGTAGGTGTCGTTACGGCGGCATCCAGAAGGCGATGGTTGAGGCGCCGAAAAAGGCATATTGACTTCGGAATGTGTTGTCGAGGGGGTTTCAAAAAAAAAGACTAAAAAAGGGGTGAGGGGGAAGGGGGGGGCGAAATCGGTATAGCAAACAGGAGGGCGACGCGTGCAGAAGCGGGCGCGGGCAAGTGTACATGGAAGAAGGGGATCGTACACTTGGTATAGACGTAAAATCCTGAAAGAGTACATTAAATTGAGTAGTAGGCAGGAAATTTTTTTTTTCTTTTTCCTTTCTTCCTCTCTCCCCCTCTCCCCCCTTTTTTCCTCCGAAATGAAAGAGTAGGTGAGGTTAAGAATAAAAGTTGGCTGGTGGCCTAATGTGTTTTGTGTATTGGTTGATGATATGAGAGTTTCAGATTTAGGTTACAGCTTTTAAAGATTCTAAGTTGCCGCGTGCCAAATTAATTCCTGTCGGGTGTAGGCAATTAAACTTGTGTATGAGGTATGATTCCGTGTACTTCCTTTCGCGAGGGGAACGGAAATTTGTTTGTAGTATATAGAGCCTTGCTTTGTCAAACATATGTCCATGTCCAAACACAGTGCACAACACTCTACTGAAGTTTACCTGTCTCTCCTTGAATTAGTTCTCACACATAACTACTTCGAATTTGAAGAGAGTTACTACCTACAGATACATGGTACAAGCATGGGTACGCCTTTTGCACCAACCTACGCGAACATATTTATGGGGATTCTAGAAACAGATTTCCTATCGCGCTGCACTACCAAGCCCCACACATACCTACGATACATAGACGACATACTCATAATCTGGGGACAGGGCCAAGACAGTCTAGATAAATATGTATCCTTTCTAAATTCTGTTCACCCAACAATAAAATTCACATCAGAATCCTCAACTGAGCGCATAAACTTTCTGGACACAACAATATACATTGACAATGGTGAACTAAAGACAACGCTGTATAGGAAACCTTTCGACAAACAACAGTACCTAGAATATACCAGCCACCATCCCAGACATTGCAAACAAGGCATCTTTAAAGGCCAAGCCACACGACTACGTCGCATTTGCGTTGAAAACCAAGACTACATAGATAGACTCGATCACCTTAAAGAAACGCTATCAAACAGGAACCACCCAAACAGTGACCTTCAAACAGCTTGCATCGCTGCAACCAAACTTGATCGAGCCGAGGTCCTCAAGCCCCGCCCGAAGATCACAAGAACAACAACGCCTCTTCTTACTACTGAATTCTCAAACGCACTCCCAAACGTGAATAACATCCTAAGCAAATACTACCCGATTCTCACCAGCAACCAGAAACTTAAGAAGATTTTTCCCGACCCTCCCAGAGTAGCCTACAGACGCAACACTAATTTTAAAGATGTTCTTGTGCACGCCAAACTACAGAAAAAGAAGAAGTTGGGAACCAATCCCTGTGGTCGCCCCAGGTGCTCTACATGCAAACACATTCAATCCACTACTACAGTAAAAAGCACAGCGTCGAATTACACACACAAAGTAACTTCGGCTTTCACCTGCACATCAAGCAATGTAGTCTACTGTCTAGAATGCGCCGCTTGTAGCAAACAATACATAGGTGAGACCGGACAACAAATCAATACAAGACTCAATGGTCACCGCACGGACACAAAACACAATTTACCCAAAGCAGTAGCCAGCCACTTTAATGAACATGGACATATGTTTGACAAAGCAAGGCTCTATATACTACAAACAAATTTCCGTTCCCCTCGCGAAAGGAAGTACACGGAATCATACCTCATACACAAGTTTAATTGCCTACACCCGACAGGAATTAATTTGGCACGCGGCAACTTAGAATCTTTAAAAGCTGTAACTTAAATCTGAAACTCTCATATCATCAACCAATACACAAAACACATTAGGCCACCAGCCAACTTTTATTCTTAACCTCACCTACTCTTTCATTTCGGAGGAAAAAAGGGGGGAGAGGGGGAGAGAGGAAGAAAGGAAAAAGAAAAAAAAAATTTCCTGCCTACTACTCAATTTAATGTACTCTTTCAGGATTTTACGTCTATACCAAGTGTACGATCCCCTTCTTCCATGTACACTTGCCCGCGCCCGCTTCTGCACGCGTCGCCCTCCTGTTTGCTATACCGATTTCGCCCCCCCCCCTTCCCCCTCACCCCTTTTTTAGTCTTTTTTTTTGAAACCCCCTCGACAACACATTCCGAAGTCAATATGCCTTTTTCGGCGCCTCAACCATCGCCTTCTGGATGCCGCCGTAACGACACCTACGTTAAGCGCGTGGGGAAGTGCCCCTTGAAAGACCATGCCGCTGCCTTTCAATCACCCCACACATTGCACCGCAGACTCCCCGTCGCCACCTTAACTATTTCAAAATTACTCGACCTATTGCTTGACCGGCCGTTCTAATGCCTCAAAAACATGCCGCCAACGACTCCCCCGGATTACCTCCTAACCTTTCGCATTCCCAACACGCTCCCAAGCCCCCGTATTTCTTAAAGATTTCATTTTTCTCTTTCTTTTTCTTTCACCCCCCCTTTGTTGTGTCTTGGTACGGCCCTGGCACCCCCCTGCTGCTTTTTTTTTCCCCTTTTTTCTGCTTCTATTTCTTTTCTTTCCTCCCCGCGTGCCCACTCTCACGCTCTTGTCCCTTCGTCTTGAGAATGAGGCTCACAGACGTCGGACGACAGCGCCTGTTCCCTCTTATAATCTCTCTCTTTAAAACCAGCCGCCAGCGACAACACCCGCACGTGACGTCACTGCACTAACCCTTTAAAACTAACACGCCGAGGATGACGAGGCCGCCTTTGACGAAGATAGGTCCACCTATCGAAACGTTGGCCAGCCTGTCTGAGGTACTTCAACCCTGTTTAAAAAAGTTTATACCACAGTGTGCCATTCCATCTGCCAGCCCCTTTCTTGTTTATGGTAGGACTAAGAGCGTTTGTGCAAATTTGCTGCAGGTACACTCTGGTGGCTCCCGCCCCTGCATCCTACGACCACCGTGTCCTCACTATGTTCACTAGGGAGTTCTAAGCCTTTGGCGGCTCCTGCCACTGCGTCCTGCCACCACCGTGTCCTGGCTACGTCCACTAGGGAGTTGGCAGCCTTCGTGATGATGCCAAGCAGGCTGGAAGCTGACAGAACGATCGAGGTAAATACATGTAATTAAGTGGCAAATTTTTGAGTGAAGTGGCTTGTAGCCACTCAGCAATAAAAGAATTAACTTAGAAGCAGTTTAGACTCCCTGCTATCGGTGCAGGAATGCTCAAGTCCATCCATTTTGCCTTAGCCGCCAAGAGGCTATGTGGATTAGACTAAATGCGATGCAAATTTTGAAACTAGTAGGAGACCACTTGTACAATTTTTTTTCTTGCTTGACACAAAACTGCTTTGATAAAGCTTTAGCAATTTAAAAACAATACAGTGTACTTTCATACATGTTATTGGGCATAAATTTACTAGGACTGCCTCAATAGTAAGTATGCCGATAAACTTACACCAAAACTGACTTTTTTTGCTAGTTCATCCTCATCTCTGTGCACTGCTGCATAATTTATCTTCCTGAAACAAGTTTTTGCGTGCAGCACAAGTCCTAAATATGTGGATTACATAAATTTGCAGCTTTTCCTGTAAGCGAGTTCTATGAAAATAAAGTTATTAGGCCATTTTGTCCATTTTTAATGACCCATAATAAACTGAGCAGTGGCTAATAAGCAGTTCAATTTTTGGTGTAAGGCCTCTCTTTATTGTCCTGAAAAATTTGGCCCCCTTAATGAAGGAACAAATTTTTTGGCTATGCCTTTTATGATGCATAGTTTGGTGCGTTACACATGTATTTCTTGAAATTAACATTTGTCCTATATTGAAGGGCCTCCAGTTTTTCGAAAAGAAATTTCAAGTGGTCGTGTGCCAGGTCGGGACAGCTCGCATGAAATAGCCTACTTACAGAAATAGGGAGGGCCATACCCGCCGTGGTTGCTCAGTGGCTATGGTGTTGGGCTGCTGAGCACGAGGTCGCAGGATTGAACCCCGGCCACGGCGGCCGCATTTCGAGGGGGGCGAAATGCGAAAACACCCGTGTACTTAGATTAAGGTGCACATTAAAGAACCTCAGGGGGTCGAACTTTCCGGTGTCCTCCACTACGGCGTGCCTCATAATCAGAAAGTGGTTTTGGCACGTAAAACCCCATTATTTGAATTTTTTTAGGGAGGGCCCAGTACACTTGACTTTATGTTAAGATACTATTATTGGTCTACAAAAGACGGAATGAAACATTCTGTCCTATAAGCAGCTCTTCACATTCATTTATACTTTTGCACATCTGTATACCTCAAGTCTGGTGACTTGTGTCTGTTTTCATTATCTGCTTTGTGCCGATGGTAAACTTCAGGTTTGCCCTATGATGGAGAATATTTTGTTGCTTATAGATATGCATCTGTGTTTTTCAGGTTGCCTCGAAATTTTACCCAAGCCGTGCCACACACTTGGGCCAGGCCTCTTGCAAACGACGTATAACCAGGCTCAACGCAGGATGTCGAGTGAGTCCGGAGATCGAGGCAACCTGCTGTGCAACTAGCGTGCAACCTTTGGTGACCCTCAATATGTTCCACCTATTTCACAGCTGCACTCACCTTCCACCTATCCAAACCGCATCGCCAGCTGTGGTCACTCATCGAACCATGGATGAATGTTCGGGTGGAGTGATTTGAAGAGACATTTTTTTTTTGTCTCTTCAAATCCTTAGCAAATACTTGTGTTATTATAATTATTATGTGTCTTTAGTGCCTAGTTTTTAATGGTTCCTTTCTATTAGAATTCTCGCCATCGATTCCTGCTATTATAATGTATGTCTGTCTTTATGCACAGTTTTTCATAGTTCTTTTGTACTTGTCAATGTAATTGATAGGTTCATACTTCTTGTTATACAGAAGGCTAAAATGCAAACTTACGGCATTTTGTTCTTCCTTTTGATAATCTACAGCACTGCAAAGTGTTCAAGAAATGTAACCCAACGTGGGCTCTGGTGCAGGAAAAATTTAAGAGCAATATAGAGTACTTATTTCAAGCACCCAATATTTTTGGAAAAGTAAAGAATATAGGAGCACAAAAAAGAAAATATTAAACTAGAGAAACATGAGTTCCCCTCATAAGTCTGATAATAATGTGACTTCCCTTCACAGCAAAGACACCAGTAATATACTCGCATACAAGGTTTGAAACAAGAAAGCTATGATGCCCTTGGCATTTCTCAGTGCCTATTTGTCACACTGACGAATGTCAAAGGCATCGTAGGTTTCATGTACACATTGGTTGCGTTAAACTTTTGAGTATTGCATTTCTCAAACACAAAGGTTTACAGCAGTGCTTTAAATAGCAAATGCATTTCCTAATTTATTAGTGCAAGAGGAACAGTACAGATCATGTAAAAATTTTTTTACAGACTATATGTCCATGGATGCACGCTTCTGATGACATAGCAGTGACGTGGTCGTGGGATGAATGACTTTATTTCAGATTTAAATATTGGCTTCCAAGTCTGGGTTAGTCTCCTACACTGAATAGTCCAGGTCAGAGCTCATTTACTAGAGAAAGTGAATTAAACTAGGAATTATAAACATCAAAAGATCTTGTTTAGGAAAATAATGTGACAATCAGCAAGGTTCTTTGGGTATTCATTTCCAAATTTGTAGGATATATTTTATGACTGGTTTCATTATTGTGAGAACAAATATTTGTTTATTGTCACACTAGAGTTGGCTGCCCCCATTTGTATACAACCCCTTTACAGGCTGAAAATTCAGTGTGTTACCCTATTTACTCGCATAACGATCGCACTTTATTGTAAAAAAAATTTACTCAAATTCAGAGGTGCGATCATTACGCTGGGTAAATTTCCCACCAAAAGAAAAAAATATATCGTCTGGCATTTGCTACGGGATGACAACAGGTCAACAAAGAGGTGGCTGCCTCTGTATGTACTGCGGGACACACACACAAAACAAAAACATCGTGGCCGGCAGAGCAAGCCGAACGCGCCGAACACAATTTTTTTTTCTTTTCGTGAGTACATTACGTGCATTCAAACAGTTTCTTCCGTATCAGTAATGAATAATATCGGCAAGTTTGCGGCAATAACATAGCCATGTCCACTTTGAGGGGACAGAAACAGATGGGCGCGCTTAGCTGCCTGTGACATAGGAACACATGGCGGGCATGCTGCGGAAACTGCGGCATTTACCTTCACCACTATCCTAATATGGCACGTTTCGGCTAAGGGTGGGCGAATATCTTAGCTGCGTTACAAACGTCGGCGAATGAATAGGGTACACTTTTAACGTATCACTATAAACGTGGCTGCTATCATTGCCACTCGCGATTTGTTGCGTGCCCACAAGTGCAGACGAGGAGAAACGAAAGACGCCTTTTTTGTTGTTTTTGTTGACCACAACCATTACAAAGACTACACATAATAAAGGCAAGTTTGGTTGTAGCTTTTTTTTGTCATATAAGTGCGGAAAGTGATGGAAGGAATGAAATGGGGCATCTGCTTAAGAATGTTTGGTGCGTGCAGACTACTTGGTTTGTCTTGAAGAGTTGTTCTCATAGCAGTTGACAGATGGTAAGCGCGATCATTATTAGCTAGACTTGGCACATGACATATCGCTGTGGCAAGTTTGGGGTGCAATCTTACACGAGAAATAAAAAAATCGAATTCTGACATCAGAATTTAGGGGTGCGATCATTACGCGAGTGCGATCATTATGCGAGTAAATACGGTATTAGGTTGTTTTTGGTTTTACGCACTCAATGTTAAGGGATGCAAATGGTGACATACAACAGAATGCAAAAATGACTAATGAATGCAAGCAGGGCATGGGGCTTTTTAGGCAGATGCATGCGTGTGCTATTTATAAAGCTCCCCATGGTATGCCTGAAGGCATTTGCTAACACTTTGGTAGAAAACACTGACACCCACTTATTAAGGGGAAATACTCCTCAAAACAACTTTTTTATATATTTGTACTAGAGATTTGAATATACTGTCATTCATGAAGTGTTTTATTAGATTTGAATTGTCATTGATTTTTGTGTAGCTGCTGTTCTGTAGTTATGGTCCTACACAGTGGGAAAATATTCTTGTGGGCACTTTCCTGTGTATAAAATTTTCAGAAATAGCTTCATGCTGTATCTTATTTAGCTAGTTATATACTGCAAAGTGATGACACTATCGAAACGGCTTGTACAATTACTGGAACTATGCAAAAAATATTAGGCCACATTAAATAATTTTACAGATTGCACTTTCAATGAGATATCAGCATTCTGCATATCTTGAATAGTATGTATGCCAAATTTCGTTAGCATAGGACAATTATAAGTGCATAAGGTTATTGTCATGCTATTGTGAGAAAAAGTTTTTGAAGAATATTGTAATTTTTTTTCACAATAGCATGAGAAGTATGCAAGATTAGTAGGCAGGCCTGTCTGCCTGCCTACTAATCTTGCATACTTCTAGTAACTTTACATGCTGTTTGAATAGATATTGGCACTTTGCAGTCTACAAAGAGCTGAGTTAGCGGCAGCACACTGCTTTTTGTGAAAATTTAATACACAAGAAAGTGCCTGCAAATATGACTATGTATTTTGCTGTTGTGTAGGACATAACTCGAGAAGCAGCTAAACAAAAACTAATGGAATATATAAAATCTGCATGAAGAACTCTACAATTGGCTCTCTTTTCAAACCTCTAGTACAAATAATAAAAATATTTCGAGTAATATTCAATCAGCAAAATGTTCCCCTTGCTACAGTGACCTACAACATAGCGACAAAAGTTTAAGGGAAGTCCTCTTGTCAAAGCGACTCTGGGCTGTCTTCCCAAGGGCTTCTGTTAAAGACTGCATTTTCCTGCATTTGTCAGGAGAGCAATACAAAAATGTTTGTGAATGTGAAAATGGTATTGGCACACTAGCAGAAAAAAAGACAGTTCTGTGAAATGTAGACTTGATTATAACTTTGTTCGACATTTACATTCCGACTGCATATATTTATTTCGTGTTTTGTACTGAGTGTTTCAGCGGTGACTGCTGCTAATTATTGAACATAACTGCTTCATGACAGTGCGACTAACAGAAATTTATAGCAGTGGCAGGCATTAGAATTACAGTACTCAATGACGTCTACTTTGTAAGAACTCAGACTAGCACCAGTTCTGAGATACACATATCCAAAAGGTAATGATCAAATAGATTTCTCTTTCACACAGAATTGTCCCACAAGGCTTACAGAACTCATTGTTTGTCATGTACAAGCAGATTATGTGCCAGATGTAATTTATGCTCAGTAAATACATAAATCAGTCATGCGAGGTGTCTCACTTTAGGTTGCAAGTTCGAACTTTAATCTTGCTTGTTTTTATTTTGTTTCCTTTGTGAGCATGAGTGAGTTGGTGACCTTGGCACATATTGTCAAAACTGTTTCTTCATCACTGGGAATCGCTAAATTTCATTTACACATGAAATTCCCAGTTACTGGTATGGTAGGCTTCGAGCTTAATTCCCTTATCTTTCATATGTTTATCTACCAAGTAGTTTTATCGTTCATTGAAACATATCCATGCAATGCAGAGTGGGCACCCAAATTATAAATATCTGTTCTTGCTTTCTACCCTGCTCTGGTGTTTTCAAAACCTAGCATTGCTGCAATGGCCTGTCTGCACCTGCAGAAAAGTAGTGAAGTGGCTAAAGTTAAAGGTCCACAACATAATTAAGATGCAAAGCAAAAATATAAGTTCGCAATTGTGCCCCATAACCAGAGTTTTGCTTAGAATTAAAAAAAATGGACATCCTGCTCAGGTGTGAGTGTTGCTTTGGGCACCAAGGGGACTACGTAGCACCTGTGCTAGTGTACAGAAAGCAAAAAAAATCACTCCAGATTGGAGCGGCAGCGGAAAGTTCAGCACAGATGTTTTATTTCACGCACCATTAATGTGGCTTATCATCTGCTCCTGTTGTATTGGAACGCATACGTTGGGAAGACAATCCTTTGCGCCATTGTTACCTTAGCAGTACACCAGAGAAAAGTAGAAATAAATAAAATCGAGAACAGGTATTCACACTTGGTTGCACACAGTGTATTATCTGGAAGTGTTTCACTCTACAAAAGACTACTGTGATAGATAATCATAATGACAAAGACAAAAGAATTAAAAGAGGTATGTGTCAGTCATCCGTCCGTGACCTCCACTGTTTATAGAAACACTTCTTTCTGTATATGTGCCAAGCCGTAGGGAGGCTTTATGTAACTCAGTCATGCTTGCTTGGGTAAAGATTGGAATAAGGGAAATCACAAGAACATTGTATGAGTGATTTGTAAATGTGGCACCTAATGTAACTTATTCATGTATGGGCTGAGGATAGATTACAGCCAGTGGATAATGTGCTCTTACAGGATGACTTGTGATGCGTAAAAGAAGCCTTCCTCACATCTTCCTCTTTGTTTCTTCTGGATCTTTGTGCACTATGTGTATTGTTGCAGCTGCGTGCATGTAGCTGGGTATAGTTTATGTGTTCTGCTTCCTTCCTTGTCCTCATAATTCATGCGCCATCTTTGCCGTAACAAAATACAGCTACCTGTGCTACTTATTTTGTCAATGTGTTTGCATTATGGAAAGTTTTGTATTAGCGGTTATATCTACCTGTGAAATTGTCTGTGTCAGCTATTATACTTAGTTTTGCAAAAGTATGTTTCTCAACATAAATAAATGATCAGTATAAGTGTTGCTGTATTTATTCTTGTAATTTTGTCAGTTGTGAAGTTTTTATACCCTGTTGCATGTTGTATGACAGAATAAAATTGATGCACAACTTTTTAATGTGGTGTTTTTCAGATCAATTTTCATCTCACGCTAACATGCACAAATTGTGTGGGGAAAAGTGTCAACAAGAGTACCATAAGGTAAGACAGCTGTTTTTACTGTTAGATTGGATTATCAATTGCCAACCAGTTGTTTTTAACAAGCATAGTATAATGCATAGATAATGTAATCTAAGTTGGAATGTTGTTTTTATTGCACTTCATTATATGGGTCTCATTTGCACATAAGTGCAGCCATTCTTATTTGTTATCTGTAGCTTACTTGCTTAGAATGTTAAGTCGTAAGTTTAGAACAGGGAAATAGGTTGAACTCATAAATCTTTTGACATATTATAACAGACTTGTGCGGTGGTGAATTAAACTTCTACATGAGTTACATAATATTTTGGGGTCTCATCAAGGTTCTGAGTGGCATTGCAGTATCATGCATATGCAGCTGAAGGCTACATATTGGATTTTGCTTTTGCTACATTTTGCTTGGTTGGCTATTGATTCCAGTTTAATAGTAATGAGAACTGTCTTGCTTTCATAGTTATTCTGTGCTGACTGATACATTCGAATTTTCGAGAAGACAATAACAAAGATGGATGAAATATTAACTTTTTCTTGCTAGCCTGCCATGTGCTTTTTGGCACGTTTACTGTGGATTCTTTGTTATCCTGTTGTCTTTTCACAGTAGTCTTCTTGAGAACTAGCCGTAGTCGTGTGTACTTACAGCAAGAGTTGTTGACACATCTTGAAAAGCGGCTCGACACTGCCATCCAAGAGTGAAATGCCTTACATGGATCAGTTGCTTTACTTTATTTGCAAGAGACCGGCACCACGGACTAAGGGTAACTTGACACACACTGCTGGAGTCATCAAACTCGTCTAAAATAGTTACCGGAATCATTCTTGCAGTTTTCATGTGACACTTTTGTAGCGTTCCTACTTAAAGGACACAGTAAACGTAAAGCCTTGCTGTGGAACTGGCGTCCATCTTGTCTACCTTTTATTCTCACTTCCTTCTTCTCTTCTCCTGAACCCAGACTCCTGCGCTTCTTCATCTATTCCAAGGCTCATACCGCTTCACCCTTCCAGGTTTCTTTTGCTAACCCCTCCTGGGGTAATACTTGAAAACGTTTCCAATCGAAGCACATTCAACTGAGCCACGTTCGCCAATGTACCACACAGTCTTCAATATTCCTTTCTGAGTGGCCGTCTTTGTCACAGAGTAAGGACCATAAAATTTGGCATTGGATTCTCTTACTCCTTTCCTAACTAGAATGAGGTCGGTGACTTGAATGTCTGGAATATCTGAGCAATGTCTCTTGTCAAAACTTTTTTTTCATTCGTTTACGGTACCTCTCCTCCTGCGATTTCTGTTTCCTTTCCTCGACGATCTGGAGATTTTCTAACAGCCCAAGTTCACGGTCCGCCTGAAGAATAGGGGTTTCTCCTGAAGAAGCGAATTGCGGGCTGCATCCCAAGCCGCTGGTGTAGGAGCGATTGTGATGTCTTACAGCTGCTTCTAAAGAGCATTTCCAACCACCAGGGAAACTATCGTACATCCTGATGTATTGTTTAACATCTCGTATAGCACGCTCTGCAAGCCCATTCGCTGCGGGATGGTATGGCGCATAGAACTGGATTGATATATTATGGTCTCGAGCCCATCTTGCTAGCTTTTCGCTCTTGAACGCTGGACCGTTGTCACATACAATTGTCTTGGTTGTCCTAAACATATCCCGTTCGAGAAGGGCGATGACACTATTCGCATCTTCTTTTCCTGCCCGTGCCGCGACCATCCTGGTGCATTCATCTATGGCCAGAAGAAAAGCTTGCGTTTTTCGGACTCCTTCTCGTTTCTTATTTAGCTCGGCGAAATCCAGGTGTATAACTTCAAAAGGCACGTTTGAGTGGCAAGGTATTATCATGGCGTCCGTAGGCTGCTTATATTTCACTTTGTTGATTTGACAAATGTGGCATGAACGAACGTATCGATTGACGTCGTCTTTCATGTGAGGCCTCGTAAATCTCTTGACTAGCTTGTTGTAGGTGCGCCAAAATCCGTCGTGTCCTCCAGATTCTGGGCTATCGTGGTACAAATAAAGCACCCTGGAAACCAGCGTTGGCGGGACTTGATAGCGACCTTCCCTAAAAATCAATTGTTCAGTGCCTTCCCACAATTTAATTTCATTGATTTCTGCCGATTGTTCGTTGTTGGCCTGTATCATCAGTCTAGACAATGCATCTGCATCAGTCAAAAGGGGTCCAGGTCTGTGGGAGATGGTAAAATCGAACTGCTGCAAATAGTTCACCCACCTGGCGATACGTCCCTTAGGTTGGGTCATATTCAAGAGATGAGTGAGGGCTTGGTGATCGGTGAACAAAGTAAACTTCGCACCTTCTAGGTACGTACGGAAGTACTGAATTGCTTTGAGGACTGCAAGAGCTTCCTTTTCAGTAGTGGTGTAGTTGACTTCAGGTGGCTTGAGGGTGTAGCTGTAGTAACCTACTACGTGTCGCTTTATAGTATTATTATTATTATTTTCTCGGCCGGATGCTTCTGGACATTTCTGGTACAAGACTGCACCTGTCCCATAGTGTGAGGCGTCGGTATTCAGTTCAAAGGGTAAAGTGAAATCTGGTATGCGTAGAATAGGGTCAGCAGATATTCTGTGCACCAGATCACGGTAGACTCTCTCACATTCCTCATTCCACTCAAATGGAACTTCTTTCTGTGTTAGGCGCGTGAGGCATCTTGTTTTGATGGCAAAGTCTTTTATGAAGGGCCTGAAATGTCCTGCTAATCCCAAAAATACAAGCAATGAGTGTACGTCATATGGTTTTACCAGTTGGGAAATCCTCTCGACGGACTCTTGTCTCGTGCTTTTGGTAGTCCCATCAAAGACTCTTCCAAGAAACACCACTTTTCTTTGAAAGAACGCACTTTTCTTAAAATTAACCTTGAGGTGTGCCAAGCTCAAGGCATTTAATACCTGGGACAGGTGTGCCTGATGCTCCGTCTCTGTTTTGGAGAAGACGATAATATCGTCTATGTACACGTTACAAAAGACACCTAGGAAAGGCTTCAGGACTTCGTTCATAATCTTCTGGAACCATGCTGGTGAGTTTTTCCAGCCGAAAGGAAGCCGGTTATACTCGTACAGGTCGAAGGGCGTGATAAAAGCAGTGTACATTTTTGTTTCTTCGGTTAGCGGGATCTGCCAGAAACCTTTGCACAAGTCAATACGTGAAAAACATCGGCAACCACCTGTCTCATCTATAATCGTGTCTATCTTCGGCATGGGAAATGGTATAAGTTCTGTCTGTCGGTTGAGAACCCTGTAATCTGTGCACAGTCTGAAAGTTCCATCTTCTTTCGGCGCAATAGTTATGGGAGAGGCGAAGGGTGACACCGAAGGCCGGATTATATTGGCGTCTAGCATCTCCTGCAATTCCTTCTTCAACCATATTTTGCGCTCTCTTGACATGTTGTAAGGTGATTTTCGGATGACGGTCTTGTCGGTGAGTTCGAAAGGCACCTTGTGTGACGTCATCGCCGGTGGATAGCTTCCTATGCATACTAGTTCAGGATAGGTCGTTGCATCCTATCACTACATTTTGCTTGGTTGGCTATTGATTCCAGTTTAATAGTAATGAGAACTGTCTTGCTTTCATAGTGATTCTGTGCTGACTGATACATTCGAATTTTCGAGAAGACAATAACAAAGATGGATGAAATATTAACTTTTTCTTGCTAGCCTGCCATGTGCTTTTTGGCACGTTTACTGTGGATTCTTTGTTATCCTGTTGTCTTTTCACAGTAGTCTTCTTGAGAACTAGCCGTAGTCGTGTGTACTTACAGCAAGAGTTGTTGACACATCTTGAAAAGCGGCTCGACACTGCCATCCAAGAGTGAAATGCCTTACATGGATCAGTTGCTTTACTTTATTTGCAAGAGACCGGCACCACGGACTAAGGGTAACTTGACACACACTGCTGGAGTCATCAAACTCGTCTAAAATAGTTACCGGAATCATTCTTGCAGTTTTCATGTGACACTTTATCTTGAGTCGTCTGACTCATCTAGAATTGTTAACCAACTCCCTTAGCACTAGTCTTGTAACCCTTTTGAGAGAGTATAGGCAACTACTACAACAGAGTATGCATGACTATTGTGTGCGGAGTCACGCAAACACCTTGTATGGAGCACAGATAGTCTCAGGACTCTCTGCCAAAAGAGAGTTCGGGTGTCTCTCACAAAGTGTGTCATATACGTGACGAGTCCAGACTCTTCGAAAAGAGTAAGGGATACTCTTTTTTTTTCTTAGTGTGTATGGGACCGCACTGCACATGGTTGGAGGTGGAGTTCTACTGCCGCGCATAGGCTGAATACCAGCTCCCTCGGTAGCCAGTATAGTCTAAGATTGTGGTCGACGATGTCGTTGACCGCTAACCGATGACGAAACGCGCGTTCCCTTCGCATAGAATCACTGTCGAGGGCATGGAGAGCTATGAAAGCAGCCATATAAATGAAATGAACAAAGAAGCCGCACCTATCGACACTCACAAATTATGCTACAAAATTTCAATACAAAGCGTCCACACCAGCAAGTCTCTCTACCCATCTTACTTCGACATCGTATCAGCGTTAATCGCATCTAATTGGCTTCTCATCAGCTTATAAAATACGATGATGCTTCCCGCTAGGCCAAGAGTTTGTTTTGCATGATTCAGGTGAGGCGCCTCCATATCAATTTTGAAAACCGGTAATAAAACATAGGTTGGTGATGTCAGGGCCTGGAGTCCCTAAGTACGCCGTCTGTCACATCCCATGTGGCACCTCAAGGAAGTCAAGGCTGATCAGTACAAATCACCACGATGCTACGCGCCAACGTTGCCATAAATTTATCAACCTCATAAGAATACACGCTCAAGTGTCCGTCAAAATAGTGCAAAGCATCGTACAGGAACCACACAGCGTTTCAATATTCTAGCTGAATTCGGATCGAGTCCGTTCAAGTCGTCGACCTTGCCAATGTGCCAAGGTGGAGGTGATGGCATTCAAGTGGCGCGTGAAGCAATTCTGTAAAGATGCGAATGCGGCCTCGCCATATGGAGCGAACTGCGTCTCAAAAGCGACAGTCCGTAAAAATTTCCGAAAATTTTGGATGTTATAAAACGTCATCAGCGTACTTTCATGTTCCCTCCAGGACGACATCCTCTCATACGGATTTCTAATTGGCTTGTACCTACGTTAGCTGATTCCAAGTTATGGCGGCAAATTTCCTAATTTTATTAACTCCACCCACTTTTCTGCTCTCCTCGGCAGCGTTTCTTTTCCCACCACACCCAATATGAAGTTTTAATCGACCACCGATTATCTGCCCTTGGAAGTACACCGCCTTACCAGCTCCTATTTTCCCACTTGATTTTAACCACCAGCACCCCCGTTTCCTCTCTCATCCACATCGCTGTCTTCTCGTCTCTTTGCGCTATGCCTAACATTTTTCATTCCATCACTTGTTTGTGCGGTCCTTAATTTGTTCTAAAGCTTGATTGACAACTTGCAATTTTCTGCCCCATATGATAGTACAGGAAAAATGCAATGACTGTTCAGTGTTCTTTTCAACGACAGAGATGAACTGCCAGTCTTTATTTTGCAATGCCAGCCGCATGTGCTCCGACCCGTTTTCCTTCTCTTGTAAATTTCCTTTTCGTGGTAAGGATTCCCTGTGGGCCATTGGTCCAGATAAACTTACTCTTGCACACACTCTAGAGTCTGACAGCCGCTCATGAATTCTCATTCGCTTGACAGGTTATTCAATTGAATCTTGCCGCCAACTGTTGGCATAGCAATTACCGCGGGACAAAAAATCGAGCGTGTCATCGACATCTGGAATCAACGTGGCCAGTAAAACTGCAGGCTTGACAAGCGGCGGATACATATTCAGTGAATGATCGACGTCACTCCTACTCTGCTCACTGAATGGTATGCCAACGTTGTCGCTAGAGGCCACCTGTAAGACCGATATGGGTAACGCTGGAAGTTTTCGGCGCGACCGCTCGAGAAAGAGAAAGATGAGGATTTTCTCGAAAAAGTTGTAAGGTTCACGTTCCCGCGAGTGCGTTCCAGAGCACGGCCGAGGCACTCTTTTTTGCTGCGACCGTGACAGAGCGCGCGCGGGGACAGACGGTTCGAAGAGGCCCGAGATCTTTGAAGGAGACAAGTGTAAGAGAGAAGGAATGTAGCACGCGCCGCGGCGCCTACTCCTATTCCCAGCGCCACTGCCTGTTCCTAGAATTTTCTGACAATGTTATAAAAGAGCGTGTATGGCATGCCGCATGTTGATATTTGGTTTTAGGTCATAGTTTCGAGCAGGCAAGTAGTAATCCCTGGCTTATGGGAAGTCGTGAAGTGTGAGCAGTTGAGCTCAAGTGTTAACCCTTGTGCCAGCTTTATGGGCTGAGCAACAAGTGTTTAGTTAGCTTCAGTAGCTGAGTGCGAAGCTTTTGTTACTTCTCTGTGTGTGTTAGTGTACTGTTTTGGAAGTCCTATACAAATGAACTTCTTCTGTTTCTCTCTGTGCTGTCCACCAATCGTCTGCAAGTCTGTCTGCGACACCTCCCACGGCAAATAAGTCTGCAACTCGAAGTAGGTACTGAAGGGAAGAAAGAAGAAACATAAACTTTACTCGATCTATTTGTTCTTTGTACGTAGAGTCTGCAACACTGTTAGCACGAACAAACGATTGGCGCGCTTTTTTATGTTTTTAAAGCGAAGCTGCCTACCCTCCGTGTGCTCTCGTAGGGAAGGGGTATCTGGGCTGGCGAACTTCTGCGTAGTTAATAAGGACACCTTGCTACGCAGCGCGATTCATTGCGAATGCTCTAAAAATTAAATTAAATTATCGGATTCCACGTGCCAAAACAACTTTCTGATTATGAGGCATGCCGTAGTGGAGGACGCCGGAAATTTGACCACCTGCAGTTCTTTAACATGTACTTAATCTAAGTACACGGGTGTTTTCGCATTTCGCCCCCATTGAAATGCGGCCGCTGTGGCCTGGATATGATCCCGCGACCTCGTGCTCAGCAGCACAACACCATAGCCAGTTAGCAACCACGGCAGGTGCACGCGAATGCTCTACAGAAAACGACTGTAACTCTTCTTTTATGAAAACTATCCCAAAAAATTATACGCCAATCAGCCGCTAAGATGAGTCTATGGTTACGATGAGTTTCATTTATTTTATAGTTAAGTATTTCCCGGTGAAGTTAAAAGTGAAATTCCCGTCTGCTGCCAATACATTGGCTCCTATGGGAGGGAAACCAATAGCTCCATGTTTGTCTGCTAGGATAAAACTCTAGTGCTGGACTGCGCACCGGCCAGTTGCGTTTTCTTTCGCGTGCTCATTTGACTTTGCTGTCCAACAATGTCCACACCGTGCATTGGGCGCGTATTTTTGAGCACAGGGACACCTTCGCTGGTACCATACCTTCACCTAGGTGATTGGCCACTATTTTTTTTTTCTCTCAGAAGCGGAAAAAAGTTTTAGCACTCGGTTCTTTGCTGGTCTTAGTTTCCTGATATTGTTTTTTACAAAACCGGGAAAAACAATGACAAATATCTCATCAAGAAAACACCTCCCAGTGAGGATGACGAAAAGACACTCAATCCACCTGTCATGGGACCTTCGACGTCTACTTCTGAACCCACCGAGGTTCACCTGAGTGGCACAGGCTCGACATCCGCCATTGTAACCGCTGCTTCCGCAAGCGTGTAATTGTTGGCGAGGTTAAAGTTCCTTAGTTTAAACCATAACAGGAGCGACATTACCAACTAGTTTGGAAACATGCAAACAAATAGCTTCTGTATGACGCGTCAGTCGACAAGGTATTTTTTGCAACGGTAGCGCCGCTTGTGAGATGCGCATTTATTTCCCCATATATTTCAAGTTCCAGAGACAAGGAGTCTCGGTTGACATTTGTGGAAAGCGGGTTTTCTGACTGGAAGAAACACCTCATAAGATTTAAAATCGTGAGGCCTCAAATATGCACAGTACGGCCATGAGCGGAACTGCAACTGTGAAAAGGTGGGCGAATGCAGCAGCTGCTTGTGTAATTAGAAAGCAAAAAGAAATGGTAGACGCAAAAAAAGGTCTGATAGCGACATTAGCTTCTTCGCAGTATCTAGCATGCCAGGGACTGGTGTTACGTATTCGCTTTCCCCTGTCACACTTAGAGCCAGGGTCAACATGTCCTCAACGGAATCGCTCAACAATTTCTCATGACGGGGAGAAAATCTGTGCGTCCTCGTACGAAAGGGTTGGTCAGATGTCAACTTTTTGTCATGTTACACAAGGTTTGTCCTACCGGGATAGGGACTGAACAAATCGCTGATGTTGCGTACAACCAGTTTTAACTCATTTCTTTGCTTGATTGTTAAAGAAGTTTGTTTAGTGACAGATTCGAGTATTTCTTCTGGTGACGGAGAAGAGCAGGGGGTTGGTACTTGAGGGACTGGTACATTTATTTCCTCTTGGATCGCAGTGGTATATTATCACGACGTTGCGTTTACTGGGCGTTGTTACCAAGTAATTGGTGTCGGAAAGCTTTTCCTTAATCGTGACGGGCGCATCCCATCCTACTTCCAGTTTACTTGCCTTCTACGACTTGAAAATCATCACTTTATCGCCTTCCTTGAATGTTCGAGTGCATACAGATCTGTCGTAGTACACTTTTGCGCGTTGCTGCACTTCCAGCATGTTAATCTGCGCCAGTTCTTGCGATTCAGTTAAGCGTTTCAACAAGGTCAGCACGTACTCGACAACGAATTTGTCTATAAATTTGTCTTCCCGCTTTTATTTTAGCAAGGTTAGCGGGGAGGGAAGTGCGTGACCATTAAACGAGTTCGGTCGGGGTGAATCCAGTTGCTTCGTGAGGGACGGAGCGCAGAGCAACGAGCATTGCGGGAACTGCCGCATCTCAGCCGGTGCCCTTCTCGAAGCAGAGCTCGCGCAGAATCCGCTTCATTATTGAGTGAAGTTTGATTGAATTTCTTTGCGGGTGGTAGACAGAGGTGTGGTGAAGGGATATGCCCCATTTCTGCAAGAATGTTGTGGTAAGCGTACTTGTTAAGAAAGAACCTTGGCCGCATTGCATTGCACTGGGAAATTCGATTCTGGCAGAGACGCCGAGTAGTGCGTTTACAACTGCTGAGGAGCTTAATTCCGGTAACGCAACTGCTTCCGGGAACTTCGTTGCAGGGCAAATGAGTGTTAGCAAGTATTTGTCGCTCGTCGCTGTTACTGGCAATTGACCAATACTGACGACTACTAATCTGCGAAAAGGTCCGCCAATCAAAGGCACTCGGACCAAAGGTGCCTTCAATTTTCAGTCTGGCCGTGCGGTCCTTTGGCAAACGTTGTAGGAACGTACCCATTGCTCAGATTCCTTGAAGCGCGTCGGCCAGCAGTAGTAGTTGAATAGTCTGCTCTTAGTTTTGGCTGTTCCTAAATGGCCAGCCCAGCTATGGTAGTGAACCAAATCTAGAAGTGCAGCACGATACGTTTGGGGAAGTAGAAGCTGTTCTAAAGAGCAGCGTTTCTTGCTGTTTGAATGTTCGGTACAAGAGGCCGTTTTTGACAGTTAACGATACTGGTCTCTTTTGGTTCCGTCTTGGTCTTTCCCAGCACGTTTGCAGTGACTCACTGTTCACTTGATTCGTTTTAAGAACGCTTTTGTCTAGCTTTGCAAGAAGTTGACAATTTTCATTGACTTCGCTGATTGTTTTGTTTCCGGGCGCGGAATTGAGCGGCGAGTTATCAACGGCTGGTGTGGCTGAAACGGTTTCCGTAGTAGAGTCACAAAACAAGAGTCAACATTCGCGCATGGGTCGTTTGACTCTCAACAGCACGCGAAGAGTCGTCGTGCAAGATCGCGATTCCTCTGATATTCGAGATGAGTCTGGCGAGAGAAAGATTTTAATGCAGGAGAAGAAATGCTAGATAACCTCTTCTGTTTTAGGCAGGCCCTCGGGTACCTGTCCTGGTTGTAATGCGGTGTATCATTCTTTCATCGTTGTCATGTTCTGCAATTACTTCGAACTCTATATATTGATTTTCCTTGACCATGTTTGTTGATACCTCACACGCTTAAGCGATAGGTAGTTTCCTATGCTAAGGAAGACCCGGATTTGTCACGCTGGATTCTGACCATAAGTAAATCTAAAAAAAAGTATTGGCTACTAAAGAGAGCACAATAACGAGATAGCAAGTTCAGTAGGCGAACTCAACAGTGTCGATTGTAAATGTAGTTACGCGACTTTAAATTAAATTTTGAAGATTTAAGTTCCAAGATCAAGATCTTGTTATGAGACGCACGGTAATGGAAAGCTGCAGATTTATTTTCAGCAGCTCGGTTTATTTAACGTGTTTGGAATGCACGGTATACGCGCGTTCTCGCATTCTGACCCCGTTGGAATGCGACTGCCGCGGTTGTGATTGCACCTGTCACCTCGTGCTCAGCAGCGCAACACCAAAGCCACTGGGCTACTGCAGTGCGTTGCGTTCCGCGACCAGAAACAATTATTAGCCTACGCAACACTGCTTTGGAGCCCACTAGAAATATAAAAACAAAAATAGAGCAGTTTCACCCCAATACTGCATGAACCACTGCACGAACTATTGCACGAACCAAAGTTCATAGTTTCATCGGCTGAATAAGCTGCAGTAAACATTCGCTTACTCCTTAATTTAGCAAGCACTGGGTCTCGCGCGCACGTGCAAACATCAACAGATCTCACTCAATGACCGCGAACACTCGCTGTCACAGCGTTGGTGTGATGAAGGGCGTGAACAGAGCGGACCGAATGGTTCTGCTGCCTGTTCCTTCAAAGCGTCTCCCAAAAATTGCGCTAGCGGAGCGCCTCCCCCCCCCCCCCCCAGCTTTACATCTGTCAGAAATTATCTCCAAAACAGAGCGAGGGTGGCGCAAGACCGGGCTAGAGCAACGGCCAGAGGAGGAGAAGCGCGCTAAACTAGCGCCTCCCTCTCCCGGCTTGCGCGCGTTTTATCACGTGACCTCCTATAGATACTCGACTTGGGGCGCCCATCCAGCACGGCCCAGCCTCGAACACTTCCTTTAACGCGCACAGCCAACGGCGCGGGATAGGATCTTATCGCAGTTGAATTTATACGTAAGCTCACGGTAATACCGACAGATATATATCGACGGTTGTGTCCATATTAGTGCTATCGCAAAATTAGCAATAAACAGAAAGTTTTGCTAAGGACCAACAACGCTGCTCCTCCATGTCGTGATACAGCGGTGAACGATATTTCTGGAAAATGTGTTTCTAAATCTCCACCAAATGACTACGCTCGCATTTGGTGACAGCGTAATGTAGTCGCAAGAAATTGTGGAGGAAATACCGGAGTTCTGGCAGCTTCAGGTGCACTACATTATTATTCAGTAACGTCGGCGGCTATATAGTTCTACCTTACATCAGAGCAAACTGCACTCGACAGAGATCAAGGGCGGCCGCGCCGTTATAGCTAAGCAAATTAAGCACAATTACGCCGCGTCTTCCCACTTCGAGCACGCTCCGACGACGATGGCTCCGACAGCCCAACGATAGATATTTCAAACGTAACCCCACTCGGACGAGCAAATTTAGCTTCTGCGAAGTGAACGTATCGGGTATTTCAAGACGCGTGTTAAATTCATGGCTGTTTCATTCGTGAACACCTGTTCACCGTGAACATGCGGGCCGTTTCACCGGGCAAGCATCTGCCGCGATGTGTCGTATCATTGTTCGCCGCACCATTACATGATTTAACCTTCGTCACACACTTCGTCGCTGGGTATTTACATTGGACATAATCACAGCGCTGCCTTTTCTGCACTCCCGGCGCACTTGGTTTCAGGGTTGCTGAGATTGAGCATGGGCATTCGATGAGAAATAGCTCGAAGTAGGTGTAATTCTCTAGAAGTTTGATGCTGGGATGCATTAAAATGCGACAGGCTCCAAGTTTGCCATATAAAGAACTTCCCCCAATGGTTCTAATCAAAATCTTTTAGCAAGAATGTTTGTTGGTATCCCGACACTAACGTGTTAGCAGCAAAGTATGCCCGCCTCGCCTTAGAACTTCTGTGCAAGACCGCTATGTTAGCTGCGCATATATACAACTAAATAATTCTGTATACTCCGAAATATCATGATGATAAGAAAACAGTATACATCAGACAGTTTCCGCATCCTCATATGGCTGTATCGTATAGCCTACCACAGAAACAGACCTTCACTGGATCTGAAATCTCGCAGCGAACAAGCACTACTGCGTGACATCGTGCTAGATGAATGCTTTCTAGGTCAATCCTGGATCTCTGAACACGTCCTAATTAGATTTGCGTATAAAGTTGGTTTGGCTTTTCATCCGTGATCTCCACGCACGTTGTGGATAGGACGTTGCGGTGAAATAATGGCTCTTAGGCCGTTGCGTGCGCACGATCATGGCGCAAGTGGGTGATGAGACGTGCGGGTCGACTTCACTGGAAGCCGAAATGAGAGCCACATGCTTCTCCTGCAGTGTTTGTGTGAACGCCGCTAACGAGCACCCGTACGGTAGGATCATTAGGGCGAGCGATGCGGTTCGCTCTTTGTTAGCGACGCACAGAGAAAGACGATGCATGAAAGACGCGACCACTTCCTGGCCGAAGCATCGTTGAGTTGTTTTCACGGGCCACTCTTATCACCCGTCTGTGTTGCGAAGACATGCTTGCTTTAGCAACGCTGTCAGCATTCTCTGACGTTTCTCGTCAGCATATATATACATGCGCGAACATATTCCTTTCACGAAAGTGCTGTTCATAACTTCTGTAAATGGAAGAGCTGGAATCATTCAGGCATTTTCATTAATCTCTAGTAATCAGACATTTGGTGGCTCATTTCGATGAGCTGGGGCTTCCTTGTACTGGAAGGATATTTATGGACCAACAAAGTATATTTATTTCGTACAAAAGAAGTTTTACACCATTTCATTGCTCTATGATTCTTTAGCCCGATGGCACGCAAGTACTCATTAAAATTAATAGAGGACGATGTCTTCCTTTCTATATATATGTCACGAACTCCATTTCTGACAAGCTTAACAGTGAACAAGCGAAACTTGCGGAATGAATTGGCGGAAATGTTAAGCTAAAGGTTATGCATACGCAAAGCTAATGAGGAGAATTACTGCAGAAAATGACGTCAGTGAAGTGCTATTTTGCGCAAACAAAATGTGAATGACGCAAGGGGATCCCATGTTTAACAAAACGTAACGAAGTCAGGCAAATGCAACTTAATAAAGCAATTCTTTAGATTCAGCCGCGGCCTCTATTTAAGCAGTTTAGAATGCACTCTAAATGCACACACACACTACGGAGATGGAATATGTTGCCATGATCTTGTGTATCTGTAAAGCGAGGAGGAAAAGGTGCGCGGTAAGCCTTCCCTCCTCTCTGGCTTGTGCGAGTCGGCGCGTTGCTGCTTGAATATGCTGCCCTCACGTGCTGCAGAAATATTTGGAGGAACTCTAGCTCGTTCTCTGCGAAATTTCCGCTATGTCAGTTCATACAAGGCTGTCGAAGGACCACTGCGTAGCTTTTCGGTGCAGAGTTAGCTAAAGTTTGCAAATAATTCTATTGGCTGACGTGCATTTGAGTCGTGGTGCGTTCATGTGTTGTGAACTATTTTGGCTGTACGGTTTTTTTTTATCAACGAAGAGAACCGACGTCAGTGAAATGCCAGCATGAAATGGAAAACCTTGTCACTATCTGATCACTTGGCCTGGTAACTAATACGTAAGAAAGATCCTGTACGGCCAACCTCAGCCGCCCGAAATATCTAAGCGCTATAAAACACTTGCGTCAGCCACCGGCACCATTTTCACGCATTTCAAGTGTAGTAGGCTTGAAATATGCTATATCTACGTTAGCCTATTGTATGAGGATGATGGCGTTGCTTAACGCAGCGTTCACGGTGGTTGGTTAACCAGCATGCTTCCTATGAGGTTTGTGCTTCGTCTTTGCCTTTTTTTGCCATCTGATGCCACAATATTGAAAGGGGATCGCATAAAAAGAATTCCATCGCTGTGTGTGGGGACACAATTTCCGGAAGACGGGCGAGAGCGTCGCAGACGATGGCCTGGCACAAGACCAAAAGAAAATTAGTTTTCACCGTTTCCTGTCGCACACAAACACACACAAAAGGAAATCTGAGCTAACGCCGCAATAAGCTGTTGTGTGATGATAGCGCATGCTTGGACAATGCGCTATTTGACTGGACAACTACCACTACTTCGGACGCGCGTTCAGTCCACAGCCCGCCGCTCGACCATCAGGCAAGTGTGGTTCGAACTGTATGGTATACTGCTAATACTTCTCAAACAAATTTAATTAGTGGGCGAAACCCTCGTCCAACTAACAAGGCAGTCGCACAATGTATCTACGCATAAAAATTTGAAATATTGTCAAAGGAAGGAGCGCAACATACTTATTCAGTAGCAGAACGGTGCGCATGCTAAGATCGTCACATGTTTCTCAACTACTCATTGCTGCCAAACCATTGATTAGAGCTGCATTCAGAATGTTGCTGTAAGGTAACATTAGTGAAACAATTTTTTCAGAAATAAACTAATAACCTGCGAAGCTCATTGTGATCCCAAACGCGCAGTGGGTGCTCTGTCCGCCTCCAAGCTGCAAGAACTCTGGCCATGTTGTCCTAAATCAATTTAGTACGTCTTACAGAACCGCTTCTCATGCGGAAAACACTGCGTCATACTAAATGGGCAGCGCAAGTGCAACAACCACCCCTAGAAACTGCCACCGAGCTTATGTATAACTGGCATACAGCAGGGAGCACTTGGCCAAGTCGGCATGCCGACTGTTCATAGATGGCGATACTGCCTACGCAGTATAGACGTTACGCAGAAGGAGATAAGATAGACAAGAAAAAAAGAACTTTTGCATTGGATAGAGGAAACGACGTAAGTGGGGGAATAAGGAAATAAACCAAGCTATAGAAGCTATAGAAGAACGTACCGAAGCGTCTAGGGATCGTCGAGAAGGGAAAATGTAAGGATTAAACGAAGAGGTGCTGCTTAGATGGAACAGATACTAGGAAAAGAAAATGGCGGTTAGTGAGCTCGTGCAAGAGAAACCTAAATACACAACTGAACGTTGGGTGCATAACTTTTGCAAAAGAGACAAAGCCACACCTATCAATTCTTTAACCATGTGAGAACACTAGGAGCTCCAACTAAACATTTGCAAACGGCTATAAGGGATGAGGACGGTAACATCTTCGCATTAGACAATGCACTGCGGTACATCACAGACATGGGTAAGGCTAACTTCGGCACAATAGAAAGCCTATTTCAGACCAAAACAGATGCAACATTAGTAGAGCGGCCTGAGAGAGCAAAATTTGCCATAGTAAAATTTTACTGGAAGAAAGGGGAAGAAAATATCCCGAATAACATGAACGCAGGACTCGATGAAATCACAATACAGCTGATCAAGAACATCGGTGCAATGAGCAAGGCCCTGCTGACTAAAACCATCAAACAAGTGATAAAAATGAAGAAAATACCAGTTGAATGGCGTGAAAGCAAGATGAGCTTCATCTACAAATGCAAAGGTAGCAAGGATAGGGCGAGCTCGCGCAGGTCACTTACGGTAACGTCGGTGCTGTATAGAATTGCAATGCAAGCCTCAACATTATAATTTCCAATTGGGCGAAAGTGAATGATGTACTGGGGGAACTGCAGAATGGGTTCTGACCCGCCAGATGCTTAGAAGATTATATTTTCTTCTCAGTGCATACAGATTTCAATAGCTCAGAATATACCTTTATGAATAGCACTTCTGGATTTTAGAAGAGCCTACGACAAAGTAGACGGAGAGCTGTAGTGGTGATATTTCCAAGCACGAAGGCGAAGATAATGACTTCATGGAGCTGCTGAGGGAGATAAACAGAGACAACCGAACAAAAACTGTATGGGAAGGCCGGAATTGCACTGGAGTGGTAAAAGTTTACCAAGGACTGAAGCAAAGATGCTCTCGAACTACACTGTGGTTCACGCTTTATGTTAACGGCATAGAAAGACAACTGGAAAACTGACAATTGGAGAAATGATGCAACAGAAATTATCCACACTGATGTATGCGGACGTCATAGTGCTACTAGCAAACAATGCTCTCCGGCTGCTTCATTGTTGCCGGCATCTCCAGCTTTGGAATTGCCGCCATGTGGTGCCACCTGCTCCTCGCAGCTAAGGGAAATAACTCGCCGCGGCTTCGCCCGACTCGCTGCTTGCGTCAGGCACGAAGCTCCTTCTAACCCTTTCTAACCTTCTAACCTGCACTTCAAGAGATGCTACGTCTGCTCTGCATTTCATTTTTCAACATAGCTTTGTAAAAAGCTTGATTAGAACTCAACTGCATGCTGTCAAGCGAAAGAAAATCGTACGCAACTGTAGACTCGGATGGTTGCGGACCAGCCTCCCCTACAGCGCTATCTCCCCTATCTGCGCCGTACATGAGCAGTTTCGTCGACCGAGCTTTGTGCTCATTTTTTTGTTTCTGTACGTGTATATTACCTTCCACCATGCGTGAATACAACGATGCTATCGGCAGCAAGTAGAGTCTACAGCAACATGGTTGGCAGAATAGTGGCGTAAGCCAGTGCCTTGAGTTATTCCCTTTGTCAATAAAAGATAGTAATATTGTAATTATATATATATGTATAGCCACTGCCCCACACAACTAGAGTAACAGCCCATATCAATTGACACTGGAAGTGCACTACAATGCTAGAAAGATTATTATATTTACGACTTCTATACTGCAATGATAAAAGGAGGACTGATATAGGTTGGGCAGGACTTTATTTCTAGATCACCTGCACACATGGCATGGTTGAATTTCTTGCACAACAAGAGAAGAGCCTTACTGGGAACTACAGCAGCATTACACGCTTTCTCGCCGACTTACGTGGGTGCTAGAGCTGCGGTGTTGGCGCAATAATTTCGGATAAAAATGCATTCGTGTTGTCAGATAACATTTAATTATGCGTGCGATCAAGTCCTCAAAATGCACTGCGCACCCAACGCGACTGAGGCAGTTTTCGGACAGTTCATATACAACTGACCACAACATGTATCCCAACACCATAGTCGACATTGTTTTTCTTTTCATTACACTTCTCGATGAATGACAGCATAGAGGTCAGGGCCCTTCACAGATTCTTTAATGCACCAGGCACAAAAGACTTCAGTAAGGACGGCCTCTGGTGGTGCAGCACGCGTATCCTCTAGGGACTGCTGGCAGTCACCAAAGTTGTTTTCTTGGACTTGTTTACATTATAGTCAACAAGATAATGAAATATGGCAGCTTTATTAGAACGGTGACTGTAACTGTTAAGTTTGCCGTCGATCGCATCTTCGAGAAGATCGCTGCGACCGGTAATTGTGACAAGTTCCTCCTGCCGAGCTTGCTTCCTAGAAAGCGCCTATGACCTCATCCCATCGAAGCTCTCTTCCATGGTTACGAGAATTGGATCTGCATTACCAGAACAGCTCCCTTTCGTCACCATCTTCAAAGGAGTCTAAAGGCTGATGAGCTTGAATGTCTGACTGAAGTGCGTAATAGTACGTGGTCGTCCATCAGCACCAAAACTTCTTACCACACCAAAGAAGCGCTGGCGAAAAATAAAAAACAAGTGTTACCTTTTAAATAAAATCGCATGTAAAAAAAAAGAAACAGGTGCCTCCAGCTTTGCTGTGAGTACCTATCTCGCATCCTTCTCTTGGAGCAAAGTGATAATACCTAGAATGGACATCAGTGTCAGGCGTATGGATTCTGTGTTCCTTTATTATGCAAGGATGTGTTTTTTAACACCATTTCATTCTGCGGCATTAAGCTTTTCCAGCAAGTTTTTGATGATTACCAACAATCTAAAATGACTAGTACGTTAATTCACACGCGCACCAATACACAGTATTTTAACAAAGGGATATAGCTTGTACCTCAATATGCGATGAGTTCTTGCGCATTGCGGTGGCTGGGCATTTTCCATTTATTGCGTCAAACAGGTTGTTCATCACATTAGTGAAGCTTTCGGTGCCTTCGGCGCCTTCGAAACCAGTCTTGCGCTGTTCTCTGTAAAATTTCAAGACAATGGGAACACTTATACTGAGCAACTGAAAGCAAAGCAAGTAAATGTAGGTTAAGATATTATTTCACTCCTTTACAAACTAAGAATAAACCAAGTTAGTTATGCCTTCTTGGTATGCCATACCCTCTCAATTAATGAAGACCACGCATTTTAATACAGCAAGCACAAAATTCCTTCTGCACCTGTGTTACAAGTTGCACATTCATCTTTTCTAGATTTCCTGGATTCAAGTGAGAAGCTGTCAAGTTCAGTGCAACTTTCATTTGTCATTTTCGGCCTCGTAAAGAAGTTGGAAATGCTTAAAGTTGATGCAGACAGAGCCAGCGTGAAAAGCAATAATGCTTAGTAACGTCACAATACGATATAGGAGTAACACTTATACCCTTGGAGGAACACAAACATTACCTTCCCATTTGTGCGTGACAGATATTTCAGCAAGCACATAAATAAACGTGACACATACCACAGGAAGTGCAGAAAGCATCCCCCTTCAAGTGATGGATGAGGTGTCTTGTTGATGGGCTTGGAAAGTTGGCTCGACCCTTCCACATGAGTCGCTTCCATCTTCGCTCACGACAGTAACAGACGCCTCATGCTTCTCAAGCTGCAACACAGACTCGATGACTGTCTGTGCTAGCATAAAACCTGGCGCAGCGCCTCTAGTTGCAAAACTACTGGCAATTGGCTGCACGCCTAACGTATATACCGAGGGCGTGGTTAGCTGCAGCAGGTGTCTGTTCTGCTAGAATATATCCAAAGTCCACAAAGGCATCAAATCTGTATGTCTACTTGTAAAATTCAATCGACTTCCTGCGCTTAATTTTGTCAAAGGACAAGTGTGCCACATCTTTAAATGTGACGCACATCTTTAGAAAAAAGTAATCATTGTCTCCAGAGCAATCCGATTGTACCTTTACTCACAGGACACATCAGCGAGAATTTTATTCAGACGGCTGCAGGTTGGGAGAGGAACCAACTTCATGTTGCGCAGGAGATTGTATGCCTTTGGACTGGCAATGCAAAAAAGCAGGCAATTCATAACCCATAATACTACCATATCTGATGCCTTGAGGGCCTTTCACTATCACTTGCTGCAAAGACGTTCCAAATGCCAGCTGTTGCACTTATGGAAGTGCACTTAATACTTGTCTGAGTGCTAGGGCTTGTTCGTTTGTGAGTTGCCGCTTGAGGCTCTCAATGTCCTAAACATAGCCCTTGCAGCCACAGCTCTGATGTTTTTTTTGCAAGGCTTTGAATTTATTTTGTTTGATTTGCCCCATTTATTGCCTGTGAGTGGTTTATGCCAGCTGCTTTGTCTTTTGAGTGTGGCACGGCAGACATGTCGGCTATGTACATAGAATGTTTCACTTATAGAAAGTTTCGTTTTTACCCTTCATTTTTAATCCTAAACAAACATGAAGCTTGTCTACAGCATTTATAAGCGATCTCAGGCAATCGACCGTGGCATCACGCTTGAGGATTACGTGGCTGCACAGCCAAAAGAACTTGCCGTAGCCGCTTTCTCGCTTCCTACTGCCACGCATTTTTTTTTATTTACAGCCGTCTTCCATCTACTTCAAGTTTTAGAAATGCAATCAATGGGGCCATCACTGCGCTCAACTGCAACTTTGTACCACGATGGAGGCAGGAGTACACATTCCATGTCACTGAATTCTTGCGCAGTTTCAAGAACTGAATCAGTATCTCGCTCATTTCGTGCATCAGTGCCACGCTCTCAACGAAGCGGCACTTCAATGCGACCTGTAGAATTTGATATTATCCATCCTTCTTTCTCGCTTCTTTTCTATAGGTTTAGACAGGTACGATAGAACGTTTGAAGAAACATTGGAGACGGCACCCTCAGCAAGCGACCACTTGCCTCGCGGCATGTGCGCAGTCTGTTCATTGATAACATATACGTAGCTCTTCAGAAGGGCTGGTTCGTGAAAATGTAGACCACCTACCTTGGACTCTGATGACAGTTGTTTATCTGCACGTGGAATTGCTCTATTCCACACCGAACGGAGATGCTGATCGCTTGGAGGGCTTGAGAAATGACGCATGGAATGGTTCTAATCGTTCTTGTAGTCACTTCCACAGCGCTGAACACAACACGTCGGAATTGCTTGCTTTGAATATGAGTGCTATCACGCGCGATTAGGTCTTCATCGAAATAATTTACCTGGTGTACATGCTAAAAGCAAACACAGCTGCAATGCACAAGCTGTTGCCACAAAACAAGACCTTACAGTAGTAATTTCTGCTTTCCCATTTCCATGAGCTTTGTTTGCAAGAGTTCTGAGATTTCATAAAATACTGAGAAATTGAAGGAGACACATACACAAACTAAATGTTGTTTGAAACACGAATGTTAAAAAAAGCTGAACTAATGAAGTACAGTAGCTTAGAATGTCCCAACAAGAAACAGGTTTTAGAACACGCTTAAAAAGAGGCAGTATAAGCAAAAGCAAATTTTTTAATACGTACAGAAAGAAAACAATGATGTCGAACACAGCTGAAGTCTGCAGTGAAGGTCCGCCCACATTAAGCCTAGCCACAGAAACCCCTCCATTACAAGAAAATTGAAGCCTTCCAAATTTTTAGTTTCCGTCAATTCTTGGCATGGGACAATTTATCTTCTCTGTGGCACAAATTCAACAGTATATTCGCTGCGACACTTACGAAAGCTCCATCACCTGCTGTGCTGTGTGACCGAAATCACACATATCAAGGTCTTTAGTGTGTCCAAGGGCTGAAAATACAAGGTCCACAAGCGGATCCTTCTGCTAAGGAAAGCTGAAGAACTGTGTGGCAGGTTATAAAGCCCAGAGCCTGTCCAGGACAATTTCTGTGGAAAGCACAGCATTTACAACGGCGGCTCATGGGAACTTCTGCCCACCTGTGGAAATTTTCTGCTATATTTAAGCCTACAGCTTGAAATACAGGGCTTCCAATGCACGAGCTGCATGTTAGTTTCTTCAAAGCAGCACGGGCGCACTAGCCAGCAGCATGGATTACGGCAGGCACGGAGACACGAAATTGATGCTGCAATGAATGCATATCTGCCTTTGACACACTCGATGCTCGCAGCATGTCCAACTTGGGGGGATTTGTAGCTCTTTGCAAACAAAACTTCGCCTCTGACTCATATTTGACAAATATACACACGGTAGTTGACCCCTGACAACTGCCGGTATTTCCCAAACCGATGCTCTAGGATATCGGTGTGAAATTTCCCCAAATGAACATAATTGATATGAAGTGCTTCCAAACACCATATGGCAAGTTCGTGCAAGGCGTGGGTAGTATGGCTCAAAAGAGAGTGTGCTTCCCGCGACAGGCGGCCATCATCAGGTTTGAGGCTTGCCCAGTGCTCGAGCCAGTGAACTATACTGCACAGGTGTTCGAGCACAGGACAAGGATGATGTTATTGGGCCTAGCACCTAATTTCAAAGCTGCTGTCCTTTTCGAGCGAATCTCGTATGTCCTCACTCATGTCGGCGTCGGTGTTGCCGTACGAAAACTCTAAAGCCTCGCGAAAATAAAAATTGCTTGTCGGGGTGCGGATTCAACCCACCGACCTCCGGGTTGTGAGATCACCATGCTGATTCAGCCACTGTCAGTTCATCATATGCGCCCTTTAACGCGAGGTTTTATATGCACAAAGACGCAACGCAAGGCGCGAGCCAGTCACAGGCATCCCCTCCCTCCGTAGAAGGGAAAGGATGTGAGCGCGTGTTCGCTCGCCTCGCACCCTTCCTTTCCCGCCAGTTCAGGCGCGGCAGTCAGACAAGGAGGTCGCGTTTGGTTCGTTCTCCCGAAGAGCAGGCCGTGTTGAAGGAACGGTAGCGGGAGCGGGCCACACGTCGTGCGTTCGGCCGAAGAACCGGCGACGTTTCCTGAACGTCGCTGATAACTCACTCGAGAAAGGGCTCATCATCGACGTGCCGACCTTGCCGTAAGGGCGCGCGAAGCGGAGGCCTTACGACAATGAAAAGCCACGGATGCCAAGCTTCGCTTGCAGCCCTCTTCACAGTGGCGCAAGCACGGTCAATTTTTTGGTGTTGTTACACATGCTACATGCCGCCACGTGAAAAGGGTGTCATTGTATTTGTATGCTTCCTGTACACGCTGGAACGAAACTGTTTTAGGAGCAGAAACAGTGGATAAGTTAAAAATTGTCAGGGCAAGTTTACTCTTCTGGCGTTCCATGTTTGAAAGCTTCAGTGCTTTTACAGTAAGCGTTGGCGCTACCGTAAAAATGAGCTTTGCGCCCATTTTTCTCATCTTCGCGCAGCTGACACAGAACTTTAAAGGATTCTGTAAGTATGTTTGGTCGGGCTTCAGTACTATTGGGGTACGAAAGCACATGCACTTCTATATAGTGCACTGATTGAGCCAGTTATTCCTAATGCACTTAAGGGAGCCAGGTCTACCACAAAACACAGGGGTCGTGATAGATTGGCAGGATGCTGGTACACAATGCTGATACTTACGGGCTTAGCAAAGAATGAGATCGCTTTTTGCTTGTGGAGTTATTGTTATATATCACGGCTATGATTCTAAAACATGATGCCTCAAGATCAATAATAGGCTTCCGAAGAAAGTCATGCAGCACCTTAGCATCAATTTGCGCAACAAGTGAGATGTGCGCAACATCTTTGTTTGAAGAAAGCAGGCTCCAGATTATAAAGACGTGGGCTGCATTTGCCGCGTTTGATAAGTTAGCAGCACCACCAGTAACGAAGCCAGCCTTGTAATCAAAATATGCTTGAACATTCACTTCATCTATCATTAAAGTTACAGTCAGCTCATGCTCTTTGCAGGTGTTCACAACCCATTACGCATAAGAAAAATAACTGTTGCTCTGTTGCAGGACTTACATAATATGATGAAAAGAGCCTTGTGATTGTGTCGGGGTGCGCTAACTTAAGTTTCACAGAACTTCTCAAAACCTTGTACGTATGACGTGAAATTGTGGGCAAAAGGCTGGCAAAAAAATTGGGGAATATTGGCTAGCATTGCTGAAAACAAGATCCATTTGACTTTTCAAAATATGTAGCACCCCCAAATGCCATTCTCACAATTTTCAAGCAAAATGTTAACCACTCAGTTCATCCACTAACTTTGCTATCAATTGCAGAAGAGTACGAATCTTCTTAAAAGGCTCAGCGCAGGTACTCCTCTAAAGCTCTTCAATCATCTGTAGCACTGCTTTCGAATCTCTTAGGTCACAGAGGCTATCAGGGACAAGCATGTCACCACACTTTCTCAGATGGCTTTCACCAAAAAACACTTCGCGAATTTCCGACGATGCAATCCGACAAACCGACTGCAGCAGCAGAATGAAGTGCCAAATCCAAGAAAATCTGCCCACCCTTTGAAGCCTTCCTAAGGCGCCGAGCAAGCCGAAGAAACGATTATCCTGTTTCTGGCCTCCTCTTCAGCTTGAGCCTCCTTCGAAAGCAGTATTACCTCTTACAAAGAAGCTGCTTCCGAGCGCGTCCTTTTCTGATGCTTCTGGAACTGATGCTTGTGGTCAGGATAAATATACGTGGCACCTCAAAAACAACCTTGGAACTGTAGTTTGTTTCAGGCGAATGGTTTTCAGGGGAACATCGACCGCATATCCGCTTTTGACATCGGTGAAGGCAGTTTACACGTAATTCGTTGGAAAGAAATGCTTTTCACAGACCTGAAATATAATATAAAATGAGCATGAAACTGGACAAAAGAAGGCAATAACAAGCGTGCCGACAAGTCCAAGGAGCCTGTTTCTCAGCGAAAGAAATAAAGATCAGTTTCAGTTTATTGATGCAATTGAAATTTTTTGCAGAAAAAGTAATTCTAGGAGATCCCATAGTCAAAGACTGAGGTGGGACCTCCAACAATATATACAAAGAAAAAGTACACCTAATGCGGTTAACAGCAGTAGCAATCCCGTGAAAGAAAAAGTATTAAGAAAAAGAAGTCAGGTCATGATAGTAACAATAAAGTATAGACACAAAAGGCGGATCCCGGAAGTATTATTCCACATACAGAAGCGCAAACTAAACAAAGCAATAACTTTCCCAACAAGTTGTGACGAAATTCCCTCTTAAATAAATGAATGGAAGGAGATGATATATTCATGCTGATGTTGCGAAAAAGTTCGCAGTAAATTTGCCGTAGTAACTCCTTGGTTTTCGTAGCAGGTAGTTATTATGGTGTTAAAATTGAGTGCCAGTGAAATGTCGTGTTTGGTCTTTTGTTATCAACCAAATAGGTAATTCTGCTCGACAAAATTTATACGTCAGGACACCAAGAGAAGATTGACTTATATCCACGACTGAGAAAATATAAGATATGTGCGCAGTAATGCCAAGGCACTAGATCAAAAATGGCTGTAAGTAATTGTTCTCAAAGCTTGGCTTCAAGCTTGGCTTCTCAAGCTTGGCTTTGTGTGTGCTGCTGTGGCGCCAAATAAGTTACGTAGGTATTACCCCAAGAAGAAATGCAGTAAGAGATGTGGCTGTGAAGAAATTCGTAGTAGAGTGAAATTATTATAGGTACAGGAAAATAGGGGTGGACTTTGATTATTATTTTAATACCATATGCCGCTTTACGGGTTAATAAAGATATGTGAGTTGTAAATTTCAAATGATTGTCGAGTTCAACTCCAAGAAATTTTGCATGGTCAACAGCCTGAAGCGAAGTCGGACCAATGTTAATGCATGGCTTCTCCTGTGCACTTTCGGCGGGGATTAAAAAATTACAAATTTCGATTTAGCAGCATTAATATTGAGCATATAATCTCTGCACCAATTAACGATTTTAGCCGCGTCAGCATTAAGGCAAGATAGTAGCGATTCCAAACACATGTTAGAAGTATAAATTTTCGTGTCGTCAGCATATGAAACACAACTAGAATGTGTAATGTATTCTGAAAGGTCATTGATGTTCACGAGAAATAAGACTGGTCCTAGTATTGAGCCTTGTGCGACCCCTATGTTATACCCCTGCCGCACCGGAAGATTTAATGTCATTCGAATGAAAAAGTTTAATAGAACTATTAACTACGGCAGGTAAGACGTTTATATAAATTAGGAATAATAACGGTCCCAAGACGGAGCCTTGAGGAACACCTGACTTCACGGCGCAGCGCGGGGATTTGGAATTGTTAGCTGTTACAAACTGGGTACGGTTGTTGAGAAAACATTCTATCCATTTCAGAATATTAGGGTCAATATTAAGATTACTAAGTTTAAGAAGCAGTAAGTGATAACACACTTTGTCAAACGCTTTCGCAAAATCTAGAAAGATACAGTCAATGACTTGGCCTTTGTCTAAAGAGGAAGAAATGTTATGTATAAACGATATTAGTTGTGTTTCGCAGGAGTAGTTTTTGCGAAAGCCATGCTGAGATGAAGTGAAGAAAGAGTTGGACTCAAGAAATGAGACAAGATTGGAAAATATTACGTGTTCAAGGATTTTGCAAGGCACGCTGGTAAGTGAAATGGGTCTGTAATTGAAAGGAGAATGCGCGTTACCTGATTTCAACAGAGGGACCACCAAAGAACCCCAGGTGGTCGAAATTTCTGGAGTCCTCCACTACGGCATGCCTCATAATCAGAAAGTGGTTTTGGCACGTAAAACCCCAGAATTAAAATATTTAATTAGTTGATTCTCCGTATCTGGTCGGGCCCGAACATAGCACTAGCGTCCACCCCGGATGCGACCATCGCAATGGCGATGAGCGGTGTCACGTCTTTGAAAATCAACGGAAGACCGCACCTTGTCAATGTCTACGTCACGACAGGTGAAGGAACCAGTAGAGGTGTTATCCACGGTATAAAGCCCTACACGCCGTCCGAAACTCTCAAAGCGAGCATCCGTTTTCGTACCCAGGGCGTGGAGCTGGTAGAGGCCCAGATGTTGGGAGACTCTCAGAGTGCTCTCCTTACTTTCATCGGTGACGTGCTTACCGAGATACATTTACTATAGAGGAGGTGAGAAGGAGTGTACTCCTTTTCGTAACATGGTCCAATTCTGCTGAGCGTGCGGGGAAGTTGGCAACCGCACCGACGTGTGCCCGCAACCAGATTTGCCCCCTAGCCGTTCCTGGGGAGTGCGAAACCGAGAAGTTGCTCACAACTGTACCCCGACATGCGCAATTTCCTCTGGGGACCATCTAACTGGAGACCGCAGTTGCCCAAAACACCTCAAGCCTGTACGAAACCGGGCAGCGAAACCACCCACGAAACCACACAATCCAGCACCTCACTGGTTTTCCTCTGAGGACGAAGAATCGGAATGGGTGTGTGGAGGAGGTGCGACCAACAGGAGCGGCTGAAGAACCCGCACACCATCGAGCAAAGGCTCGGAGCACCGACAATCAGGGCAGCAGGATCGAAGGTCCATGTCGAGGCGATGATCAACCACACAAAAGAATGCGAAGGCGAAAGCCCATCCGAGAAGCAAGTCACCCGGGGCTTCCCTGACAAAAAGCAAGCCACATGCTAATCAGGTAAGCTCGGCGCAAGTCGTACCTCCCACTGCCAAACATACATCTGTTGCACCACCTATCACGCAACAACCTGAATACAGAAGGGTAGTAGACGAGAACAGACAACTCAAAACAGAATTAAAGTAAGTTAAGTTTAGGATGACACGCCTCGAGGCACTAATTTTAAAACAATCGAGCAACACGCCAGGCCCAGCGAAAGCACCTGTTGTGCAGCCCATGACAACGCAGCAACCACAAACAGTGTCGCTAGCGTGCCTCGTACAGCAGATAAAGCTTATCTTTACCAAACTAGGAGAGATGGAACGCACCATTAGCGACCTAAGCCAGATGCAGAACCCTCGCAAGAGAACAATAGTGAAAGCCCGGGCTCTCCTACCAGACAACCGAAAGAAGTAGGAGCGGGTTACGAGAACACCAATCATGGCTAGACAGAGTAACACTAAACAGACCGAACAAGTGGAAATTTGGCAGCGGAACGGCTGCTCACTACGGAAAAAGCTCACCAATTTCACAAAATTCATTGAATCATCTCCAGTTCCTCTCGAAGTCATATGCGCTCAGGAGGTAGGCAAACACACAGTAAATCTGATGGGCTACGTATGTTACAAGACCCCGGAGTAGCCACCTTCGCAAAGAAGGACGTGGCACTGAGTATTAGCTATACAGGGAACAAGCCTATCCAACATCACGTAATCACGGTCTGGCATCGAAAGTGCTGCCGACCTAAAATGGTTAAAACCGATGTTTATAGCCCTTCCAGAGAGAAATATGCCGACTTCCATAATATGCTGGTGTACTCATTGGGCCTTCTAGAAGGAAACGACAAACTTATATTTCTGGGAGACTTTAATGCACAGCACTCTAATTAGGGGTATTGCAAAGAGAAGCCCCAAGGAATAATGCCAGCGGACCTATTGGTAAGGTACGACCTATACCAGCTTACACAGCCGGAGACACAGGAACCCATCGCCGCCCAGTTGAAAAAAGTTAAGACTGCATGGGAAGGCCCTCAAATTCGAACCGCTTGAGGGCACCTCATCACGCCAACTGGAATCTGCACGGCAACAATTACTATTCATGACCGGACTCACCCTGCCACCTTCGTGATCCTCCAACAGTGTTCACGAGACGTCACTCTCGGCATGGACTTCCTGAGTTAACACGGCCCAATCATCGACCTGAAGTCGAAGTCTATAATGATCTCCGGCAGATCGAGTGATACTCAAAGAGCTGTCTTAGTCACCACGCCTTGAGTGTGATAGAAGGTCAAGTCAGCATCCCGCCCTGCTTCAGCATTGTCATTTCTATCGGCACCAGAACGCCTGCAGAGGTAGAAGGCCTCATCGAGGGTGACCAACGTCTACTGCTAGACCATGAAATGTGCGCCGCAAGAGGGTCTGCTCGAATGCACAGAGGCAAAACGAAAGTGTTGCTGACAAACTTCAGCCAGGAGTTCAAGCACGTCAACAAGGGTACGACGATCGTGTACATCGAGGAAATTCATACAACTGGCAACGTCTTTGTCCTCGAGGATTCTGCCACCTCTACGCCGACGACCATAGTTCCTGAACCAGACTTCGACATAAATCCAAGTCTTCCCATGATTAAGCAGCAACAGCTCAGATTATGTACTTCAAGGATACGAGCATTTCTTCATGCACCGCAAGGGAAGCAGAGATGGCAGCGTTGCAATTCTAACTTGTCTAACAGGGTATGATAATCTGAGAGAATATAGCACAGCTACAGACAATTATGAAGTCTTATGCATAAAGAAAGAAAATGCAGTATTTACGGTTTTGTATAGACCCCATAATGCCAGCCACTCTGCTTTTTTTAGTTTCAGATAACCTTCTGTCGTACGTAAATGAAATTGGCTATGTGTCTAACTGGGCATGGATTTCAGCATGGACATGATGATTAATTTAGCACCTACAGCGCAGTTTGTGTGTATACTAGAGCAATGACTTCTGCAGCATCATGAGATCACCGACGCATGTAGCCGTCGCTACATCATCATTACTAGGCACTTTCATAATAAACTCCACTATCGAAAGCACGACATCGGATGTTGTAAGCTGTGATATCAGCGATCATATGCCTATATATCTTTTTCTCTAGAACGTAAAGGCACCGTGAAATGTATGTGCACTGAAAAGACAACGTACCGCAAGATATTGGCTCAAACGCTAGATAAATTCAGAGAAGCCGTGCGCTAAATAAACTGGAGCAATATTTTTGCCATTGGAGATGCCAATGAGTCATGATAAGTTTATGGGCAAACTGAAAACGCTGTATTTCAAATAATTTCCTATTGAAAACTACCGCAGTCGAAGAAAGTCGCACTATCCGTGGATTTAGAAATAACTCATTAGGCAAATGAACCAAAAAATAAGCTTGATCAATCTTTAATGAAGTCGAAGGACTTGTGAAAGTTGAAAGAATATAAACAGTTAAGGAAGAAATTGAAGAGAGAAAAAGAAAAGGCGAAAAATGGGTACTATAGCCATATATTTAACAATGATTGTATGCGCAGAAGTGATAAAGCATGGAAAAAAATAAACGAAACACTAAATCGGAAGTAAGCCGATACACGTACAGACACGTTGAACATTGATGGAACTTTTGTAGGAGGTACAGAACTTGTGAACCATTTTAAAAATTTCTTTGTCAAAGTAGGATGTGCAGATCACGACATTCAAGATACAATGCATGCAGCTTCATTAAGGGAATAGTTATTTCTAAAGCTTACCAGCATCTCTCAGCTCATTACAACATTTTCATCCTTGAAAAATTGCGAGTCGTAGTAGATTTAGTCGAGTCGTAGATGATATAGAAATTAGGCCAATTAAGCACGTCATTGACTAACTTGCACTTGCAGTAATGCACATTTTTTAATGTTTCCCTCTCAACTGGAATTTTAGCGCGTAATATGCAGGTAGCGAGAGTAATAGTTATTCATAAAGGAGGCGACAAAATAATATGGGCAATTATCGGCATACGAAACTTTTGCTCGAAGAAAACCTTAATACGCTTCAGCCATTTGATGTCCACATAAAACATATCTCATCAATGCAATAGAATCGGTCCAGAATCGCGCTGCTCGATTCATATCTTCAAAATATGGCTACCAAACTTGTATCAGTAGTAGTGAGCCATCGCTCAATCTACCCACATTAGTCTATCGACGCAAGATATCACGTCACTGCTTATACCACAAATTGTACTACCATTTTCAACATCTGCGCGAATCACTTCTTCTACCACTAGCATGTTCGTCATGACGCCTGTTCAATTCACTCATTTTACAGCGCCTGTATAGATCAACTTCTGCCTTTAATAAATCATTTTTACCCACAGCACTC
This sequence comes from Dermacentor albipictus, assembly GCF_038994185.2. NCBI lineage: Eukaryota > Metazoa > Arthropoda > Arachnida > Ixodida > Ixodidae > Dermacentor > Dermacentor albipictus. The sequence continues at coordinate 177,587,519 of NC_091823.1, forward strand.
CAGGAATGGAATAAACTTCCAGATGCAATTGCCATGGAGCATGATCGTGAAGAATTTAAAGAGCCGTTGCTTTCACATTTTGTAAATTAGAATTGAACGATATCTCTTTTCATTGCAAGTGTTGTTGCATTTGAAGTCGCCTGTACTCCAATTTTATTTCGCTGTATTAATTTACTTGGGTTATTTCAATTCATTCTTGTAACATCTTTGACTTGTGTGTGTCTATGATGCGGAAAGAAGTGATAGGTGTAACGTTAAGGGATAACAAAAGAGCAGATTGGTGAGGGAACAAACGCCAGGTGATGACATCTTAGTTGAAATCAAGAAAAAGAAATGGGCATGGGCAAGACATGCAAAGAGGAAGGACAATAACCGATGGTCATTAAGGGTTATGGGCTGGATTCCAAGGGAAGAAAAGCGTAGCAGGGGGCAGCAGAAAGTTAGGTGGGCGGATGAGATTAATAAGCTTGCAGGGACAACACGGCCACAATTAGTACATAACTGTGGTATTTGGAGAAGCATGCGAGAGGCCTTTGCCCTGCAGTGTGTGTAACCAGGCTGATTATGATGATGATGACTCGCCCCCTTATGTAATACCCTGTAAAGGGTCCAAAGGTCCAAAAAAATGATGATGATGATGATGATGATGATGATGATGACCAGTTTCTATATTTCCTGTGCTATCAAAGGGACTCGAAAAAATTTTAACTTTCGTATTCACAATTTTCCGCAAAAACATAGCTTGCTAACCGACTGTCCGCATGGGTTTAAGAAAAAGCGGTTTACGGAAACTGCTTTAAGTATACAGAAACACCTTATTCTGTAGAACATTGTAAAAACCTTCTGACTTTAAGGTTATACTTAGACTTCAGCAAAGCATTTGATAGAGTCAGCCTTAAATTACTGCTGATGAAGCTGGAAAAATACGGCTTCCGAGAAATAACACTTAAACTTATCCGATCTTTCTTAGAAAGCCGACATCAGTTTACTGAAATAAATGAGAACAGATCGCAGGTAAAACCTTTGACAGTCAGTGTGCCTCAAGTTACCATCCGTGGCCCGATAGTTTTCCTGTATTACATTAATGATATTGCACAAGTAAGTGATATCTGTAAATTGGTCGAGTGTGCAGATGACTGCTCTGTTTTCTTTACAGGTAAAGATTTAAAAGAAACAACGCCTATAGCAAGCTCAGTTTGTTATAGACTTCGAGCATAGTCTAAGACAAACGGCCTCATCCTCGATGAAACCAAAACAAAATGCGTTATTTTTCATCCTCCGGGAAGTTCTACTACATTGCCAGATAATATTGTTTTGGATCCGTATTAAATTACCATCACCTTATCCATAAAAACCCTAGGCGTAATATTCACAGCACAGATGTCCTGGAATGAGCACGTTAGTAATATTTGCTCAAAGGTACGAAAAGTTGCTGGTGTGTTAAATCGGAATCGAAGTGCATTACATTTTATAGTTAAGTGTCCCATTCATCATGCCCTTTTCCATTCATACCTCAGTTATTGTTCGTTTGTATGGGTTAACACTACAGCGGAAAATATTCAAATGCTGGAAATACTTCAAAAGAAAGCGATCCGGGCGATAGCAAACGTTTCTTTTTTCGAACACATGCAAAAGCTTTTCCAACAAAACAGAATAATCAGAGCTCGTGACATATCTAGATTCAAAACATTGCTAAGCTATAGAAATGTTCTGCTGGGAAAACTCGATTCATTCCTAACCCCCTGGCAACTTTACAACGAAACAGAAGTACATTAATTATGCAAAAAAGGTGAGGCGTGCAGACATGACACAAGAGAAGACAAGTGGGCAACACGTGCGTTCGTGTTGTCCATTTTTCTTCTCTTATGTCCTGTCTGGGCGCCTCACATTTTTTGCATAATGAATCCTTACTAACTAGCTCAGCTTTCTGTCGTTCAAGAAGTACATATTCATGCCATTGCCAGGCACCATGGCAGATCCCTTTCTCACGTACTAATTATAGCTGTCAACGCCTTAAACATACGCTACTTTTCCTGCTTAACAATTTCAACCAGCAAGTTGTTGATGTGCTATCTCTAAACAAAACTAAAATACTGGATTTGTTCTTATAGACATGTATTGTTAACTGACTTAACAGTTTCGCAGAATTTATGATGTTACTCTCGTTGTGTTTATACCTTTACAGTTGCAACTACGACTTCTAGAAACTAGGTTTCCGTTGCAGTGATAGCGCCCGGGCTGCGCGGCACGGTTTGCGTTGTGAACTCGATGCTGCAAAGGGTGTCTTCGCGCCTGTAAACTTCGAGGATGTGACGACGCCCTGGGCTACGTTGCCGAGGTGTCTGTCGCGAAAGCAGCAGCCAATATGCAGATGTTCTTTTGCTATTTTGTTAACATAGATGCACAGATATATTTGCAAGTATGTAAAATAATTTCGAAATGACGAACGTTTCCTGATAGTAAATATATAATAATAATAATAATAATAATAATAATAATAATAATAATAATAATAATAATGCCTTTATTTTCCATCTCAAGGATGTGGGAGGGGAAGAGAAAAAGCTACTTATCCAGCTTGACGGGCTCTCGCCAGTTTATATATATATATATATATATATATATATATATATATATATATATATATATATATATATATATATATATGTAGGGTGCCCCACGTAAACTTAGCCAAAATAAGAAAACATGCAAATGCCACGTAGCTGGGCAGAAGAACGGTAATGTTTGCCCTAGCTTGGAGATACTCAGATTTTTTGTAATTCCGCCTATTCGATGAGCTTTTCGAATATTATAATTAAGAGAACATTAAAAACTCCCGGTGGAGCTTTCTCTTGCTCCATACGCGCTCCATACGCCCGTAAATGCACGCAATATTGTCGCGCGACTGGCCGCTCGAGGCACTCTGCGTGCATTCCTGGGCTTTTTTCAGGCTGTGAAAAAAGACTTTTATGTAGCACGTACTGAGAAACAGAAAGCCGTATCGATCGTTTTTCATGTTTCTCTGCAGTTTAGTTATGGACGCTTTTTATCTAATTATAATATTTAACAAGTTCAATTAGGACTAATTATGTACTTAGGCGGAATGTAAAAAATAATCTAAGGATCTCTAAGCGATGGCAAACAGCACAACCTTGGTTATTACCAGCTACGTGGCATTTGCATATCTATAGCTTGGCTAAGGTTACGTCTCATACATATATATATATATATATATATATATATATATATATATATATATATATATATATATATATATAGTGCTCAAAGAACAGTTTGCTCTTCAACCAGCATTTACTTACGAAAATCAGGGTAAGGTGTTCACTGGTGGCGAGCGCCAAGGTTTAAGAAAAAAAAAAAGAATCTGCGCCATAGCGTAAGATTCTCTGTAGCGCCCCGCACTAGTATCTCGAAAAGTGCGGGCTTGAGGAGAGTGGAGGAGAGAGCGAGCACTACCCGGGCACTTGTACTCTTCAGGTCGTGTCAACATGCAGCGCAAGTGGCAGTTTCCGTAAAACGGCCGAGAATGTCGTGCGACAAAACAAAGCCCCTGCCAGACTTGAGTGCAGAATTGACCCGTCATCTTCCTTGTGGCCGCGACGGCAACACATCATTAGACAGAAAAAGGGGTAGGGCGGGGGGACTAGGTAGATGGGCAGGAGGTGAAACTTGGGACAGAATCATGTAGCCACTGTGTACTACGCCCCAGGTGTGTGTGTGTGTGTGTGTGTGAAAACTTTTATTGTAATGAGGTCTGGAGGCTCAACTTCTTAAGCCACGGTGGGCCGCTCCCACGTTGGCATTGTCAGGCCAAGCTTTTTAGCGACACCATGGGCCCTCTGGACTGCCCTCAGTTGGTCCTGAAACAAAGGGCTTTGAATCCTTTTCTCCCACTGTGTCCACTATTCAACGAGGTTGGGGAGAGTCGCGGGACACCCCGCCAGCATATGTCTGATTCCAATGGCATCATTGGAACCAGACCCAGGTGCCCCGATTACGTTCCGATTTCATTCTTATCTTCGGATAAGGTGCTGTCTTTTCCTTTCCGCGAATTACTGATGAAAGTTGGTACCTGCACCAAGGTTTTCAGACACCTGGCAAAGCGAACGCCTCAAAGACAATGTTTTCTGAAGTGTTTCAAATGAAATGGAAAAGAACAATAAATATGCACATCATTGGGGAACAAGAAAAATCATTGGACGTAACCGGAGCCTCAAATGTCAAAACAATAGCCTGTGGTTAGAAACATTTGTTCCCACTTGCATGTCTCACGAAGTGACAGGCAGCCTCATACATGGGGGCAGCGCCTTGATGAGGGTAGTGCTGTCATGAATTGTTACAACCAGCTTGTATTTCGGTTACGAAAGATTTCACAATCCCGATTTCATCCCGTGACTTCGTGTCCTGGAGGGCTACCGTCTGCGCTTCGTCGGTAGGTTGCACTGAAAGAAAATCTCGGCTATTTATCCCATCTATATTTTAGTGCCCGAGTACTTCATATATTGATGGCAAATGTTTCAGCGGCTGCCTGCGTATGCTTCAATACGCCGACGAGTGCCGAAAACCACTCGGCCAGCTCGTGGGACCCCACGAAACACAAGTCCTTCGAAAGAGGAGAAATCAACGTCCCCCGCCCGCGAGACGGGAAGCAGACCCTTGACAGAGGGCATAGGAGGGCTTTTTGGCAACATCGTCCGCTTATGCCGACCTTTGTGCGTATAGCGTCTGCTCGCCTTCCTTGAGTTTTTGACGCATTCTTGGGGATGATAAATTATTGTCATTCGGGGGGAAGGGGACATCCCCCGCCACCGCAACTGTACCTGTATCACACGAAGCGGGTATTTAGATTACTCTGCCGCAGGCGCAGCGTTCATCAGTCGGCGTGCCTGGAAGTGATCTCCCTCTCATGCAGTAGCTGAGCTAAACGATGCTTAGCTTTGGCAATTACAGGAGCCGGCACTCTTAGGCCAGAGCATGGCCGATGTCACCCTAATCCCCATTCATGTTTATGCAGTTTGCAAACATCTTGGTAAAAAAAGGGGGGGGGGCGGAAGCATGGCCCCCAGATAAACGACATCTGTTCTGGAATGCATGGAGCTAATAGTTCTTATTTTGCAATACGCGAAGCTTTTCCATCGCGCATGCATTTAAAATGCGTCCTTTTTAACGCACTGCAAGGCGCGCAAAACGGCTATGCGTATTGTTAGCATCGGGGTAATGGAAAGGAGTTTCCAGGGGCTTCTGAAAGCAGGGAAACGGGCATCACGTAATGCGGCACATGCGCGACACCCATGCTATGTTACAGTCGAAACAAAACTCGTGTCAGCGTGCAACCAACTCTAATTTCCATGCACGTACACGTGTTCCGGTGTAGCTTACAAACACACTGACTTCGTCTACCAGTAGGGCGTCGCCAACCGGCTGTTCCACGGGACCTAACAGCGCCGGTGAAGAACTTTCTCGTAGCAGTCACTGCAAAAACAAACTGTCTTTCTTTTTCTTCTTACTGAGTAGCTCTGTTGTAATATAGATATTTTTTACTCTATACTGACCTACCCCAAATTTTTACCCCAACCCTCCCTCGCTGCTGAACGCAACGCTGTTCAGGAGTTAGCTGACGACACTATATAGCTGCTGTGGTCAGTAGTAATTTTTTTGGCTTCTTTTTCTTTTATTTATCTCTCTGTTCATAGGCACAACGCTATATTTATCATTTGAAGCCTAAAACCTTAGTTTAGTGGGCCTGTACTTTAGAGAATAGTGAAATAAAGTAGACTCTAGGAAGAAGAAAAAACAAAACTATTTGACGATCAATGTCACTTAAGGTTGAGTACATTTCAGTGTCAATCGATATGTATTTTTACAGCTAGTGTAGTGTTTCGCCGTGGCAGTGAGCACGGCATTCAGCAGCCCATGTACCGAGACGGTCTTCGGAGCAGCGGCCCGCACTTACACGACAGCCACGTCAAAAATCGTCAGTGACGAACCACTGACCACGCCTATAGCCACTATCAATCAGTGGCACCGACCATTTTACACATAGAAAGAATCAACTGAGCCCTGTTGAAAGCATCAGCTGTGAAAAGGCGACCACGCGAAACAACAAAATGACAAGGGTGCCTGGCACAAGCCCTGTTGAAAATAAGGGAGGCGGGGGAATTTTCCTCAACTCTAGCAGATCACCTGTCGCAGCGTGGCAACCATGTCAGACCAGAGCATGCTGTGACCGCTAATAGCAAATTTTTTCCCCGTTTTGAAAACATGACTGGGTAGCGCCGCCTGGTGGGAGAATCTGAACTACAAGCAAGAAGGCGACAGGGATGCCTTCACCTTAATGTATAATTTGACGACTAATCCACGGATTCCCACCGTGTTTTACTTTTCTTGTCCGAGCAAATTTTTCAATACAAGCACCAATGACATACTTAAGCTTCTTCTATGAGCTGTGAACATTATGACATGTAATATCCACATTAGGTGTTTTCTCTAAATAATCGATGACTGATGTATCATCACTGTAGTCAAAATTTATTACGGTTAGCACTTCACATTTCAACCTATTTGTACATGATTTAGATAATAAAAAAGCAACACTTTATGATCAGAGATCTGAGATTCAACAGAAGTGGCACCATGAAAAAATATTTCAGTAATAAAGAAAGTCCAAGACAACGCTCTTTGTTACTATCACTTAAAATTTGCTCAACATTTAGTGTGCCTAGCATCAAGCATATTGCAAGAATTTTCACTGTATCCATACTCTAATTGTATCCAATTAATTATTGGCAGGTTGAAGTCCCTCGTTATTGTCACGTTAGTAGTGTTCTAAGCCTTCAAGTGACCGTAGAGCAGAAGAAGAAACAACTCCTCAGGATTAGGTACCCGGTCAACCATAAAAAAAACGAGTATGCACATATTTCAATGTTCAACAGGTTTTCATCTCCACCATTTTACGTAATAGTTTAACAACTGTAGGTTTAGCAATCAGTACTGCTCCCCCTCCACGGGAACAGTGATATTGTCTAAAAATTCCATAACCAGAGGTTACAATTTTACCGTCATCAATTTCATCATCACGATAAAAGCCAACTTTCTGTTATTACAACTATGCGAGGGTCCTAACAAAGTAAAAGGAACTGAAGAGTATCAATTTTATTTACGATGCTTCTTGGATTCAAATAAAGCATGCGAATCTCGTGCGGACTCCCGTTCGAGCTATGGGTCAAGTATAGCATTTCTAGCAGTTAATAAAGGAAAATCAGACATCCACCCGTTCGTAGCAATTGCTACAAAGGAAACCCATACGGGTTCCTAGAAAGAAAAGCCTCACAGTTGAAGGAAAATTCATCCTGGTCGGGGGCTCGAACCCGGGACCACCGCCTTTCCGGAGCAGCCGCTCTATCATCTTAGCTAACCGGGTGGCTAGCAGATGGGAGGGCGAAGTCGAATTTGTCCACAACACGAAGCAAATGCAAGTGTTTTACGTAGTAGTTCTGCGGAAAGCCACTAGGTGGAGAGAAGTAAAGATTAAAGGGAATTTTCCCTTTATTGTTTCAGCTGCGCTGCAGCCGAAATAATTCTTGAAGCCTTTCTGCTTGGTGATCCAGGTCATCAATTATTCAAGTTTTTTTCATCATATTGTTTAGATCCTGTTCAAGCTTTTCCATCCGTTCCCGAAATCGGTGACGGTTTTTCTAGTCTGGGCAAGCTTCTTGTTAATTTCTGCAAGACCTTTTCGAATAACATGCTGACCTCTTCATAACGCATCCAGCACTTCAGAAATGTTAGGACACGGGTTTTCCTCTACGTCACCACACAACAACAATTTACACACGTGAAGACAGTCGCATACCAAAGCTAAGAACACACGCGGACTCGGCAAAATAACAATGGTTATATCATCATCTCTGCATGAACAGGCGTAACAAACCGAAAGAAGAGAACGGGGCGCATGGTCATCGGCCCGTCTCCTGTAGGTTTGCTGAGCCCAATGATGAAGATTTTGGCTGCTGTCGCTTTTGTAGCTGTCCACGTTGACGGCGTTGCACCTGTAAAAGTGACGCAACGCACGGAAAAGTTAGAAATTGGTTCAATATTTGCGTAAAATTCCACCTTATGCGTCGGTGCATGCTCCGGGGTTGTGGTTGTGGCGATGGTACGCCTGCGACCAGGAATAACACGGCCTAAAGGAAGAAAGCGGGGTACTAGGTCATCATCCCGCCTCCTGCAGATTTGCCGAGCACACTAAATACCAGGGCCATCGGGTACCATACAAGGCACATTTAGATGACGTGTTTTTTATCAAAGCAACATAAAGCCCCTCTTTATTGTAACCTTACATTTAAATAATTGCCTCGGATGTTATAATAGACAATTGAAAATGCGAGCAGCCAACTGACGATAGCAAGCCATAGCAAAATTCGACTTATCCGCCAACCGAGAAATCAAAATTGTATATCGTGACCCTAAGCATGAGAAAGCTTTTAAACTCTATGTTGTCGTCGAATTGACGAATGGCTTATAATTCATTAAGCTATTTTAGGTGCAAATCCTGGAACCATTCCTCCGAGCAAGATATCTGGACTTCAAACTGAAGACAAGGCTTTAAAGTAATATCTTTTACCAAGCATAGTATGATGCTTATACTAAAGGTTAGAATGTGTTGGCACCGGAGAAATCTTTTTTTCGCGGGGATACTTCGTGAGAATACTTTTAGTGTTTTCTGAAAGGCAGGACATTTTTTTCAAGGATGTGACATATGATGTATCTTCAAGTGTTGCAACGGCGCATAAGATGAACAATGAATCATTATCTGCGGAAAGATAAAGGCGGAAAATATTCGTAGCCTTACAATCTATTGTAAACACTAAAGGTGGTTTGCAAGTCGAGGCACACATTGCTGATTCGGGCTGAAAAGCTTTTATTACGTTATACCGTCATGCATATATAAGGAAAACTTGACATATAGTGAGACAAACGAGCATTAGCGTATGCTAACTATAAAGCCACGGGCGGGCAAAACGTAGGGTATTGCTTTCGACGCAGCGTACAACAAACTAAAAGCACCTCGTGACTGATGAGTGCCAGAAGAATATTTGTGGCATGCCAGTTTCAATTTTGTAACGGCTGAGGGCCATGCTATGTTTGTAGCCGTGCCTCTGCTGCTTTGAATGCAAAAAAGTTCCCAGAATTAGGTTGTCCTGGGCCCTCTGTCATAGCAGTCTTGTTTGCCAGGCGAACCCCTACGGAAATAAAGGGGCGCCTTGTTGCTCCCGTATGCAACATCATGCGGCGATTCACCACGGCCTATGTAATACGCACGAAGAGGCACTTAAAGTAAAATTAAGAGGAGCGCAAGATAAGTAAGGACGAAATGAAATATGTGCGCTTGGTACCAGAAAGGCTTATCTTGCCTCGCTGTTCCTTTCGGGAGGGAAATTTTTCCATGCTTCGTGGTAATAAGGAAGTAAACCCAAGCGATATTATCGCGCATGACGAATGCACACATAAAACAATTGCGATGATCAAAAATTCAAGTGTGTTTGGGGCGTTCAGGGCTGATTTAAAATGCGTCATTATTTATCTCTTGAGAAAGGGCCACCGAGCAGCGAAATTTGGAAATGCACACGTGGCGCGAGAAGGTGCTGGGAAAGATTGTTTAGCAGATTCTCGTAGAAACAGAAGACCAGAAAACACTTGATGTTCTGCCGTTTTTAGACGTGTCTGGTTGCTGAAATTTCTCGCAAACAGCGGTTACGAGTTGTTTTAGGAGAACATAAAAAGAGAGCGTATTTTAGATGTATCTCCTTTTATGCACACATGTCCGCTAGCAAGACCGCTATTTGATAACGCAAGAAAACCATCCGTGCCCACCTGCGAGAAAATGTTTCCTCGTAGATGTGCACAGCTGTAATAAAGGACCGTTCTATATTCCTCACCTCATATACAGTTAGTTGATAACTTCGTCTTTTGCTTACCAGGAGCCGGCATGAATACAAAGGCAATTCCGGTTCTTGTGTCTTCACGAATAAGGTCTGTGATTCGAAACGCGCGGCTGCAAGATTACCGAGAAAATTTTTTTTCGGTTTTCCAATGGAGTTGCTATTCCTAACGGAAACTGGATATAAGACATAAAAAACCGAAATCATGGGCAAAGTGACCGGTATGGCATATCAGCTCTCGTATGCAACACGCATAGAGGTTATGCAAGGTCATTAATTTGAGGAGTTGGTGGTTCAAACACGGCGCCGTGTCTGTCTTTTGCATTCCATTATATCAGTGACGTCCGTTAGCACTGAGTTTTCCAAGATGAGGCAGAATAAATTACTTCTCTTACAACGCTACACGTTGAAGAATCGGGAAGTCCGATGCATACGGGGGAATTAGCGATGAGCGAATATTTCTCTAAAGTTTCCAAAACTGTCGTAATTTCATTTCTTTTTGATGTACCTTAACGCTTCTCACTCAATGAAGGTCCTAGTGATGATGACGATGTGTTTTATAATGGCAGAAATTGCATGTTCTTCCTTTAACTTCTTTCTGGAAAATACGCTGGTTCTACGATCAACTTATTCCCCCTTCTCTTAGTGTGTTCAATTTTTCCTTCCGCACTTCTTCACGACTCCATAGCTCAATGCTTTTCGACAAATGTACGCTGTGGTTGAATTTTGTTCTTTTCATGTCTTTCGCTACATCATCTCTTTGTTACCGACTTCACTTCTTGACTCTCGTTCTACTTGTCTATTCGGAAGAGTACCCAATGGCACATTCTTAGTTGCACGTACCTAGTGACAAATGTTGTGCATTTAGAAACATGTTTAGTGGTAAAAGCCCAGTTTCAAATATCAATCGATCCAAGTGGTCTCTTCTAGAAAAAAATTCTTCATCGCGAATCACGCTCAAAATTCGTGTAAACGAAGATTTCATTCAAGAATGTGAAGCATGCTGCTCTTGTTGAGCGACCATATGTAAATAAGGGAGCACGACAACTTGGGATGTAATCATTACGGCGACGTCGTCGACGATTTCATGATGATCATGGGGTGACAAGGCTAGAGTGAATGCAAGGGGGCGGCGACGATGGTGTGTAATGACGTCTACGGGTTGACGATGCTGGAATGGTAGTATGACGATGATAGCGTGAACACATTAGTTTGACGAAGATGAAAACGATGACATGACGAGGACATGATGATATGACGATGATTGATGATATTATGAGGACATAATAAGCAGAATGAGATGATGATGCCAAAATGTTATATTATATTATGTTAGCGGCAATGCAAAGCTAAACTTGGGCGACGGTATGGCCGTGGCGTCACGATAAGTGGATGACGAAGCAGTAATGGCTACGATATGACGACGGTGGCATAACGACAATGAGGATCACAACGCTCGAATTATTGCAGCAGTATGACCTTAATCTGACGACAGCGGAATTACGATGACATCGTGCCAACAAAGGAACGATGACAGTGAGTGGACGGTAGAATCACTGCCACCGAATGACAATTGTGAAACCACCATGCCGGCAGGACGTGTATGACAACGATATAATGATGACGATGACATAAATCTCTAAGGCTGTAACGAGGACAGAGTAATTGGCATGAATTTCAATAATTGATATTTGCGCGGATGGGATGAAATGACGATGGCGGCGTGTTGGGGTTGGAGCCCAAGCGCGATCTTATGTGACGCAGCTGCCGCTCCGGGCTGCATCAGTTTGCACTACCTCTGGTGCTTGTTTGGACTATGCCAGGTACCGGCTAATGCACAAGCAGCCAGCAACCAGAAACGCCCAAAATGGGGCAACTAGGCAAGGACAGCTTCGTTCCAAAAACGCAGCTCGCCAAGTTGTCTGTTCCGTAGCATATCTATTGACACACTCTCAATTGAGCATTTCCTGTGACTCAAGTAGTAAAACGTACAGTGTATGCTGTGGCCAGAGCAGCAGCCTGTCGGCGGTTGCCAGCGACCACAAAGTGGGGAGAAGACAAGAAAGCTTTAGGCTAAATAAAGTTACCATACATTTCTGTCGCAACCTTTGTACCTTAAAGCAGGTATAGTTGTGGATAATCACTCTGCTGAACGAAAAAAGTTCAAAAAGAAATGCAGCATTCTCAAGCAGACAGGCTCTTGACCTATATGATTTCACGGTCGCAACGAGGATGTGATACCGTTCGCAGTATTTACGGATGAAGCCACTGGGATTGCTTATGGGTCCCTGAGAAGCCCTTAACAAGAAAAGCCGCAGTACGAAAAGTGTTGGCAAAACGGTTTTTAACGACAGATCTCAAACTGACACAGGCTTTACGGCATACACGCAAAAAAAATTGTTCGCAAAGCTGACTAACAAGCTCGTCCGCGATACCGGCTATATTTAGCGATCGAAGAACAACTAACCTTGGCGCCAGCGGGACTCACGCCTCCAACGCAGTGGCGGATCCAAGAGCGTGGCGGTAGGTTCCGTGCCCTCCTCCCGCTCCCCCAAGATCGGCGCACGCCCCCCACCCTATAACATGCCGTTCGCGCCCTTCGTCAGCTTGCTTGTTCGAAAGAAGTCCTATTCCATAATGCCCTTAATACCTGCTAGCCCAGTTGAGCTTCTACGGTCGGTGTTACGATTCAGCAATTATTGCGCTATCCCAGTATGCGCCAAGGACGAGCGTCAAAAATTCAGTTGAGACCAGTCGCGTTGAGCAAATCCCGCTAGGCGCCAACGATTTGCAAACACCGGCACATGCCGAACCGGCGGAGCGTCCGATAAAAAACCGTATCGTGGTCACCAGCCGCGTTATCCCATAGTTATGTTCAGACCTGGCCCGGTTTATTTACCGGAGAATGCAAACGATGAGTCTTATGTCACTCCTAATTGGTTTTCATGGGTAACCACGGCTAAGGCGCACGTACTCATATTCCAGCAGACGGTTGCTCGTCTGTCGCTCGGAAGCTTTAGCTCCATGGCAAAGTGGGTTCTTCGCATTTAGGCCGCTGCAGCTACACCCAGGCTTAAAGCTCAGTGTAGGCTTCTTTCCGAGCGACCTACAGTGGCCCTAAAACGGCCTCGCCTTGACCGCTTGGAGCATCCAGATATTCTTTGGCCTGTCGAGACGCCTTCACGTGGCTACCGCTCTGATGGAGGTCATAACATGGCTGATGTCTTTCCTTCGCGCCGGGTATTGCGGCTGTGGCTATGCCGTTTTCTTCACTGATGCAAGTGTCAACTGCGCTGGAGAGTCGCTTAAAATGTCAGTCGCCATCATGCACATTGCAACATGCGTCAGCATCTTTGTCGCAAGACCAACTTGATGGGCACATCCTTGTCTAGACAGACAGTTCCGTGATTGTGGAGACGGGATCAGCTGTGGCCTCCTGTGTGATCCCGGTGCATCTGTGCTCGGTTGGCATCTGGCCGCAGATATAGTGCAGGACCTACCGAATGCGTCGATTTTAATCTCTTGTGGGTGTGACCCGCAGACTTAATCCTTCAATGACCATAGGCCGCCAGCCTTGGCATCGCTCTGCTCGCGGCAAAACTTATGCTCTTGTTTCAGGTGGCGTGGAGCTGACTGTACAGTGGCTGTAGTGCCCCATCAGCATCCCGGGAAGTCAGGCGGCCGGTTCTTTGTCCAAGAAAATAAACCATCCTGCTACACGCCGCAGCACGCTGAGCGCCGCAAATCCGCAAAAAATTGCATTTCTCATAATTCCTAACGCGATGCGATCGCCTTTGCATGCACTCCGAAAGTCGACTTACTCGCCTCAATCCACCCCTGTCTGGCGCATTACTGTGACGCCCTTTCGTAACGTATTAGCCCCGTTTACATGGATGCGACGTGCTAGAAAGTTGATTTGCGGCGATGCGATGCACCAATTGTCGTATTCAGACAAACACGGCTCTTGAAAGGGTAAATAGAAAACCAGGAGTCATAAAAAAGAAGGTGAGAGAGAGAGAGATGCTAAACTGGATGCAAAGCACTGAAACAAGAAATCCATGGAGATTTAGAAGAACGGCAACTGTGAAATCAGGACGGAAAATCCATATAACGCAAAGGGCACTACCCTGCTATTTGAGGTGCAGGCTTGATACCCAAGCACAAGAACATACCAGATGAAATATGCGTCACAGGATGAGGCACGTGTCTGATGCACCAAAAATCCAGAAACGACTCGCCCCATCGTAATAGAGTCCCAGTAAACTCACCTAGGGAGACCCGCAGACGTCAACCTTCCAGAAACGTTGGGATTCAAATAAATATCACCAAGTTTGTTGTTGTGCTGCGCTCTCATACAAAGCCTGATAGAATGTCTCTAATAAAATGTCATCTAGTATAATGTCTTTAGTGCTAATAAATATCAGGGAACGCGACAAATATTTAAACACGTTGGCGCATCGCAAAGGATACATAAAGGCGGGTAGTTCGTAGCTGCACCTTCAGCACTTGATTTCTGTACGGGCACTGGCCATGCTTCCTTCCAAGCGTTAAACAACCTACTGGAGCTTAGGGTTTCGAACTGTTGATAATGCTTCTTAGACCAGGGGTAAGTGTGATTCCGCACGTCGTAAGCAGTACGGGGCAGGAGGGGAGGAGGGGAGCATACCCTCAGCGCCACAAGATAGGGAATGTTTACAGCTCTTTATATATACACTTGAAAACAAGGTGTGCATTGACTTATAGCGTACACACCGCACCACATTGAGACGGAAAGTTACTTGACGTAGAAGCATCTTTTGCACCAAATATGGAACAGAACAGCGCAAGCAAGGAGACTAACTCGCCAACGCTGGCACGAGCACTTCACCGCTTTCAACGAAACGACCGGTACGCACAAGCTCTGGACGAGATGAAAAGTGGTGTTTGGACGTACCGAGACGGGGAATGGATTAGGCACTGTACAGCACGCGTCACCCCTGTGTAGAGCGTGGTAAAAACAGACGCCGGAGTGGTCCAGATATAGCCAGCGACGTCTAACGGTAGCTGCTGGGATCGGTATAAGTGTCTTGGAACGTCTGGCCGATGCATGAAATCTCAGGCCCAGCCACTTCAGTTAGACGTCGCTGGCTGGCTCCGGAGTGCCCCGGCGGCTGCCATTCGCCCGTTCCACACAAGGGTGACGCTCACTGTACTTGTATGCACGAACCTGACACCTAGAGAATTGCAGCTCGATGATAGTGAAGTTTTATTCCCTCAACACACCTAAACATATACGTTACCAGAGGATGCGCCATTCACAATATACGAATTTGAAGCCGCACTTGAGTCTATAAACGTCAGAAGTGCACCGAGAGCAAGTGGAATAATATAGATGGCACTGCGAAACTTTGACGAGCTGGATAAACAGACTTGTGGTCCCGGTCAATGTAACCTGGATTTCGGGTAGCCAGCGAGAAAAGTGGACACACTCCATTATGACGCTACTACCTAAACCTGGCAAGCCATCTAATCGATTAGAAAACATGCACCCTATGTCCCTAACACTCTTCACTTGCGAACTAGCGGAACGCATGGTACTGACAAGCGTGTCATACGTGCTTGAATGCAAAGGCATCAGCAGTTGTCGAAATGACATCACCATTTTCGCCAACAAAAAATAAATCTTTGGCGCTCTTTTAGAAGAGTGAGAGTGCTAGTAGGTCGAGAAATATTTCCAATTACGTGTCATGCTGGCTAATCGTATCCAGCTTTTCTGGACACAAGGGTTTAGTTCGCGTGAATGCCACCACGTGGCGTACTCACCTTAAACTTTTCAAACTTCCCGCGGTGACGCGTGATGACGTCAACCAAACAAAAATAAAAAAAGTAAAAGCTATCCCTGCGCATTGAACTTCGCCACAATGCTTGTCCCGCCAGCGTTATCAGTGTTCTTGATCAAGCGTATTCGCTCGTCGCCTGGAAATTGCTCGTCATCCAGCGTTTACTCGCGACGAGCAATCGTTGATTGTGGGCTTTTGATTCGGTTCCTTTTTTTTCTTCTCTTTTCCTTTTCTTTTTCTTTTTTTTTCATTCTACGGAGTAAATAAGCTAGCCTAACCGTCAGAAGCACTTCGGGGCAGCCTTTCTTCAATCGGCATACATTGTTAACGTCCGAACATCGCACCGCGTCTACTAGAGACGCCGTCGTGGATGGATTTTGATTTTCCCTTATCGAATTTGTTAAGGTGCACACAATTATTTCACTAGCGACTTTGCAATGCGCACTCGTGGGCTATCGCCGCAGCTGCAAATCGAGATGTGCTTAAGTATTAAGACATATACATGGGTATGTCGGTTTTTTATCTTGACCCAAAAGTCACGAAACAAGAGTTGAGCAAACTGTCCCTGTGTCGTCGCAGGGTGTGAGAGGGGGCTAGTTGGTATTCCATGCTAAAGTGACTAGCGCAAGAGTGGACACGGGACACTAAAGAGGCGACAAGGATAAGCGCAAACTTCCAACTGGGCGCTTGTCCTTGTAGCGTCTCTCTCTTGTCCACTCTTGCGCTCGTCACTTCAGTCTGTGTCGTCATCCGTTAGCATGCTATGGCCGAAGCTGCTCGCAATATTACGTCAGATTTACTGGCCACCAGGCCAGGTACACCCTTGGGTACGACATATACAGTACTTGCAGTTAGTTTCCAAAGTAGTCTCCTATGGCAGCTATCCACGTGCGTGAAGCAAGAACGCTATTTAAAATTATTGTGCAGTAATATATGCGGGATTTGTATGTTCTCCACATTCTCTACCATGTTGCCGTTCCGCCTTTATTATATAGCCGCAATGTAGACTAGCAGCTATCGAACGCCATAAAGGCTATCCACATATTCAACCCTTAATGACCATCGGTTATCTTCCCTCCTCATTACATGTCCTGCCCATGCCAATTTCTTTTTCTTGATTTCAACTAAGATGTCATTAACTCGCGTTTGTTCCCTCACCCAATCAGCTCTTTTCTTATCCCTTAACGTTACACCCATCATTCTTCTTTCAATGGCTCGTTGCCTCGTCCATAATTTAAGTAGAATCCTTTTCGTAAGCCTCCAAGTTCCTGCCCCGTAGGTGAGTACTGGTAAGACACAGCTATTATACACAGACTGGATTCCAAGGGAAGGGAAGCGTAGCATAGGGCGGCAGAAAGTTAGGTGGGCGGATGAGATTAAGAAGTTTGCAGGGACGACATGGCCACAATTAGTAGGAGACCGGGATTGTTGGAGAAGCATGGGAGAGGCCTTTGCCCTGCAGTGGGCGTAACCAGGCTGATGATGATGATGATGATGATGACGATGATGATGATGATGACGATAACATATTCAAGGACCTCACGCGCAACTCCTGAAACTTAATTGTATTCAAGAGTTGTGCTACTGCCCAGGACATCCTTAACGAATGTTACATAACGCATTATGAGGTTTTACTTGCCAAAACCACAATTTCATTATGAGGCATGCCGTAGTGGAGGATTCGGGAATAATTTAGACCACTTGGGATTGTTAACGTGCGCCTAACCCTAAGTACGCGGGTTTTCGCATTTCACACCCATTGAAATACGGCTGCCGTGGTTGGGATTCGATCCCGAGACCTCGTGATTAGCAGCCGAACCCAATAAAAGCTAAGCAACTACGGAGGGAAAGGAATATTGGCAGTAGGAGGAAGGTGACAGCCGGCACGTGAGACAATTTGTTCCCATCCTCATTGCTGGAGAGTCGGTACCATCTGTCCAAGAATGACACCGTAGAATGCACTGTATTCAATGTGACGGAGTCCGCGTCCAATATTTCAGACCCGTATCATACTGTAATTACTGACGACCAGGCATCTCGCTAATACGTGCAGTCGTTTGACAGCTGCCGAGCGCTGGCGTCGGCCACAGGACCTACTTGACCTTTGTTCAATACTTGCCGACATTCTCGCCTTACTTCGCACCATTGCGTTTCAGCTGAACTGCTTCAACAGCCGATTTATTTGTGCCAGAATTTGGCCACCCTGTCAACGTTATGGTTTCTTATTTTTAAGTCATCTTTTATATTTAGGCTAAGGCTGTCGTGAAATTTCCAGCAGTTTCACTTTTCCCAAAATGCCCGCATTTTTGTCGGCCTCTGTTAATATTTTGGAGGATTTTTAATAGACGTGGAAACCATTGCATGGCCCCCTGACCAAGCTGCTCAAAAAGTCATTTTATATCCCTGAGGTCATGCGCAAGTTTCCGCCTTCTTGCCGTTCATCAACCTCCTGATTTCCCTGTCACCTGTATTCCATTTTGACGACTGCATTCCCACGGAAGTTGGCGACGATATGTCCATGGGATTAAAGCCACTTAAATCAATTCTACTGTGGATACGACAGCCGCTTATGCTCACTGTGGATGGAAATGTTGCGCTAATGAGCGCCATTCTGAAGCATCTAAATTGATAGTCACAAAATTATGCGGATCCCACGTATGTGCGAATCGATGTAAGCAAAGCTTTCTGTGTTTGTTATCATTGTTAAACGTAATCTCCACAGAGTAGTCAGGCACCCTCTAATGAAATGCTGTCAATGTTTGCCTGATTACGCCCACGATTGTGATGCAAATAAACGTAACTCCAACTCATTTTCTCAGAAATAAACGCTGAACGAAACGCTGACGTCATCCTGAACAATATCAACAAGCGCCCTAGTGCTCGATCTTATGATGCCCCTATTCGTAAGCTTATATTCATGATTTAGTTATTTGGGGGGAGGGGGGAGGGCGAGTGCGATGTCTTCTTATACCGTAGAAACATCCCTCGGACGTCTCTGATGTGCTCGTTCTAATTCTCAAGTACCCAATGCAAACTGTAATCGCTGCAACTTCATGATGTCCTGGTGGCAGGCCATCATGGCATGTCGCGCAAGTATGACCGCGCTGATTCATTTGGGTTGGCATATACTATTTGGTGCGTCATACTTCGCCACATGCATTTTTCAAGCAGAGCTTGAAAAGGGCGGCCAACTCACTACGCCCCTTTCCTCTGTTTACTTCCGCAAAGTGTGTGTCTATCGCTGTGGTTACCAAATACGCCCAGCGGTATGCTACTACTCAAGCCTTCTGTCGGCTGAGCAACTGAAGTCGCTGGCTTTCTTCAACACGGCGTCGACGTTCAATATGGCTATCCTCAATTACTTTTCGCGGACTTCGCTCACCGCCTTCTCTCCAATGAAACCTCCTATACAACTCGCTCCTGCTAGACACAACACAAACACGCAACGACCTTAATGAAGTATCTATAACACGCTAGTTGACATGCTGTCGACGTATATTTCCGCTGAGCACCGGGATTGGAGCGTGGTCATGTCTATGGTGACATTATCGGTCTACAGCTTCGCTCAACAACACCGCTCGTTACTCATCAGTTTTTCTTTTTTTTTTGCCGACAAGAGTATAGCGTATCTCCTCTGAATGTACTTTCGGCTTTAAGTGGGACCTTGCACGCCCGCTTATTCTGTCACGTTGACGGCGACCATTGTCGTCAGGCTGCCGCCTAATTCTGAGCGTCGCAGCCACCAGAGTGCACAGAAAGCTGTCTTCCCAAACAAGCCACCGGGATTCGAGCCCATCTCCCAAATGCAGCATCTTGCATTTGGGAGATGGGCACTCTAACCATTACGCTACCACCTGCCTCCAACAATTTTCGTTTATCTGCCTTCCCACTTCTCGTTTTTGCCGCAGACGCAGGAAGAACGGATGCAGAAACGAAAAAAAAAGTAAAGATTGCTTGAGCCGCCAGGGACGCATGACTTTAACTTTGGCAGGTTACCCTCATTGGAGCGCATGTAGGCTTGCGGCTTCGTGCAGATGGTGGGTCGCCTTAGCTTTATTGTAAATTTGCTTTCATCAACTCTTTTCAGCTAGAACTGAAACGCCAGACAAAAATGAGACCTACCGTTGAATATTTTTCTTGTTTTCTAGGTTTAAAGCAAAAATGCTCATTAACACAAATACTGATTTTTTTTAAGAAATGGCATAAGGATACTATATTTCAAGGTCATGTTTTGTCAATACGGCCCGGCACCACGTATCGACGAAAGGGCAGCACAGTGCCGATGCACGCGGCAGGTTACTGAATGAAGAAAACAGGAAACGACTGTTTTTCAGTTCTCGCAACATATTGTACACAGAACACAAGGCACCCACCACCATGACATTCTTTTTTTTTTTACAACAGCGACAAACAATGCCGGACTGATATACTTCCTAAAGGGGTCTCATTTGATTTTTCATCGCAGAACCGCAAGCACAGTTGCGTCGCGCGTGCTTGCAGCCACGTACTGTAGCCGTGCTCCTTTTCCTCTAACAATATGGCCGCCGGCGGCTTCAAGCGCTCAAGTAGGTGGCGGATTGGACTGTCACTCGAGAAGTTTAAATACATAACCTCTTTGCATAAAAACGACGGCATGATTGTTAACATCATTGCTCTCCAGACTGATCTTGCTTAGCTAACTCATTGGTGCGGTAGGGCAGATGGTAATTAACGTAGACACAACTATACATCTCAAGTTTACTTCCGCTGCTAAGACGATTCCTAATGCCCACACAGTTAATAATACTATCATTCAAACTTCAGCGTCGGTAAAATACCTCGGTGTAAATTGTAGCTCTTATTTATCCTGGAGCACTCATATTGAACTGATTACTACCAAAGACTTAAAAAAACTTGGTCTTCTTAAACGCCGACTATGCCAAGCCAACCAGGATACAAAACTACACGCATTCAACGCGCTAATCAAGCCTGTGATAGAATACGCACCCGTGATCTGAAACCCTCATTATACCTATCTTGTTAACATGTTGGAATGTATCAAAACAAGGCTGCTCTATTCATCCTTTTCCATTACTCTCGGTATCAAAGTGTAACAGTACTGAAAATATCGCTCCGTCTCCCGCCTCTGGTGGTCATGCGCAGAAAACTCAGCCGTTTATCTTTTTTTCATACTCTCTACCACAGCAACACACCATTCGCAAGTTCACATCTTCTCCCGGTGCCGCACACACCGGCTCGTGTAGATCACATGAAGAAGACTAAACCCATTTTCGCTATGACAGAACGATACAAATACTCACCTCTGGTCCTGGCTATTGAAGAGTGGGATTCGCTTCCTTCTAGCATTGCGGCTATCGCTGGAACATCATCATTTAACATCATCATTTCAAACAGCTCTTTGGTCTCCCCCCCCCCCATACTTAGAAAATTCCACTAGAATGATGTGCGTTTTTTTTTCGTTTTTTTTTTAGTGTGTGCGCGTGGGCCGTAACGTTCTGTGGAATGTTAGATGACATGTTTTGTAACTTCTGAAGGTGCGATTTTTGTTTTGTGGGATTTGATACAAGTGCATTTTTTCAGTACCTGTTCCTAGCATTTCTCCTCCTGTCAACTTGTACCTGGCTTATTAACTTGTTTATTCCTGTCTTCAGCCGTTTATATTCTGTGTTGTATATTGTTAAGTTTTCTTTGATGAATCCCCCCCTACGTAACGCCCGCATTGGGCCTTTAGGGTATTGAAATGAAATAAATATTGTTGGCTTGGATATGTTTGGCACGAGGCCCAAGTCGGTACCCTGTCTTCTAACGCGTTCTCTTGTTTTCGTCTCTGTCTTGAAAAGACGCGCACCGTAACATGCTGCAATGGTGATTGCGTTGCGCGTATGTAAGGTGAGAAACGCGGTTCTAAAATGTCTGTTCACTAACTTGTGCAGTAAGCCCATGTTTATAGTATTCGCGCAATAGTAAGAGTCACGAGTATGGCAACCGTAACCGCAAGCGCCACGTTATAGTCGTAACTTGTCGCGACAGCGTAGTTGAAATCCACTGACCCTGCCACTAAGAAATACGTGGCGAGGTATGGCTGATGAATAATTAATTGCGAAGATTGGTTTTCAGTAAACGTTTGTTACCAAGAACGGCGGGTGCTCATACTACCGCAAATGACGGATGCTTGGCGGTGACTCCAATCATTTACTCGCCACATCACAGATCTACACTTGAATTCTACTGGTTTCACCAACTCTTGCTTATATTCTCTCGCCCCTAAACTGCGACTTCGCCTACCACCCGGCCTCCAGCTTTTCCTCTTTGTCCCCCGCTTCTTTCCCAATCTGCTGAGACGTGCTTCCACTGTTGCTTGGTTTTCTTTTTTCTCAATAAATGAAGGCATTCATTCATGTTTTCCTATGTTACTGCAGAAAATAGCGTGTCTTTATCTACATAACCACCCTGTCTCTCACCTGGACTCTCCAATCGCAGAACAAAGTTGCGGTGTTGCAAATGACTGGGTGTCACATATACAATTTTCTAGGAATGGCCAGTAGCACGGTGGGCAATTTTTGGTGGGTGACGAGACAGTATATAGAACACCTTCTCTGCAATATCCCCACTCAGTGCTCTGCTCACGTACTATTAGCCGCTACTACGAAGTACGAAGTGAAAAAAACCTAGCTGGGCTGGTCACGGACAGGTCTTTTTGGATTCGTGATGCGTCGATATAAAATATATATATTTCGTATATAAGCCTAAATGACAGCGATATAAGCGAGGTGAGTAACGCTAGCACGTTGGCTTTGACTAACGATGCTCTTCATGCAGCACTTTCGTCTTATGCGTGTTTGCGAACGGGAATGAAAGACAGGAGGGTAACACGCCTTCCTGAAATTAAACATTCGGAATAACTCTTTGTTGGACGGTTAGACATATGTTGAGGGCCCCCGATACGAACCACCTGCAAGCCTGTATCAGCTTGCAAAGAGGAACTCAGATTAAACGTTGCCAGGAGGCTAGGCTTTTAATTATCATAAAGATATCTTTATTGAAATTCCTTACCATGAGGTGAAAGCCGACTAATAAGCATTTATATTTTCTGTGTTATTAAAACGTCCTGTTAATAAAAGGTTGCTGTGCTTTACAGCCTCCTAAATTAGGTTATAAAAAATAAATTGATGCGGTAAGTGTGTAAACGCAGACGCAAGAAAAGGCCTAGTCCGTTTCCAAGTGTTCACTCAATGAAGATGGAGCGCCTCTATACTCTCACATTGTAGGGATGTCAAGAACAAAACACTTCCAAAGAGTGAGTCATGAATATAACTCATTATAAAGTGAGCTTGCTCTGGAAAAGAAAACGCTCAAAGCGCAACGATGGCTGCGTGCAAAGTGCTTCCTCTGATTCCGATCTACGGATCAAGGCGTTAGTTCGTCATACTGAAATGGTCGTACATTGCAGCGCAATCTCGAGTCCTCAAATGTGACGGCGAATGTAGGCCAGTATTCGCTTCACGCGCGCAATCTGATAAGATAACGCTCTTTCACTATTGAATCCGTGACAGCATACTGGATATTAGAAACACATGCAGGCGCATCTTGAGCTAACTAATAACTTTGGAACTGTGGTTAGACGCTAAAAAAAAAAAGCACCCCCCCCCCCCTAAAAAAGGAATACAGTTGCTTTCAATATTAGCTGAAAAATAGTGCTTGTCGTTTAAAAAGGGCCTCCAACACTGCACAGCGGCGCCGACATACAGGAAATTCAAGCGCGAACTATCAAACCAGCGTATCGTGGTTCAATATATCCCAATAGTCCAGGGGCCAGTTCCACCACGGCTACTGTGTCGGAGCTCGTATTTCATGTCAGCATTATTTGTCACAAGATCACAGTATTTTTTCTTTAGATCTTATCATTAGACAGCTAAAATACATCCAGCGAAAGCCTCATCTTAATATTTCAGTACTTTTCGTTCTAACGTGCACATCCGTGATGATCCATATGTTACAAAGTACTGAAAATGTACCCAATGCTTTCCTCCAGGCAGCAGTTTTTATTCCTTATGATGCCAGGAAACCGAGCCTCAAGCCACCAACGCTCAGGCACTTAATCGGGAGCGCACACAATGTTCTCGCACACCTTGTGGGATGTACCGTAGCGCTGAGGTGCTTCTTGTATAATATATCAGAATCGGTTGTAAAGGCAGTCGTGCAAGTTTGGGCACATGTGCTTAAGCTCATGAAGTTGATTTGTGCCAAGATAACCTGTCCAAGCTTTCACACTTACTTTATAAGAAGTCTACAACACCATCAATATGCCGGCTGCCTTTAACTGCATGAAACAAAACTATTGAAATGATACAAACAATGTTAACATCATTTTATCATTCGAGTGTTCAGATTGGTAATCTCTAGATGCGGAGTAAGTTGAGAAGTTGTTTGCGTAATCAACAAAGCTACGTTAATTAAATTTTCAGTAATGGTTCTTACGTGGCTAAAGAAAATGAGCAGTTTGGAGCCCGTCCTCGAGATTATGCAGCCAATCGAAAAACTTTCGACTAAACATGCTTCTGTAAGAGCCATGCAAACAAACATTTTCCAAGTAAACACTCTTGGAAGGCGTAACTGACGCAGAAAAGGAACATCTGTAAAGCCACAGAAAGAACAGCAGTTCACGACGGGATACAAAGGAGGAACAACACACAAACTGCGCTAACAACTTCAAGCGCTGTTTATGTGATAATGAAGCAGCTAGACCATCAGTCTTCCAAACCTGTAAAGTCAACCTGACCACATTTAGCCTTTCGGTATGCTGTCATCAATAGTATGGCCCCGCGAACATATTCCCCGTGGCCTTATGGTCGCCTTCCATTTTTATTCATGCTGTTTTCTCGAAGGCAAGCAGTTTAAAGTTTTGGTGTCAATGCGGCAGTGTACGTGTGCCGCCGAAAGCTTGCTTGGTCGCAGAAGCGATGCATGACGGAATGATGGTGCAGATTTAGCGCGCCGCTGGCATCAAGACAATGCGCGGCCGCCAAGGGAAGGAAGATAACGAAAGCGAACAGCTTGGTAGCTGCTCGCAGAGCCGTGCCGATGGGGACAGTGCCATCCTGACGAAATCTGAGCCGGCGATATTGATAGATGCAGCGTTTTAGTTTTCTTTAATTCTTTTATTCTTTTTTTTTACAGCGAAGTCGTTAAGAGGAAGCTTTAACACGGGCCCTACTCCGACTCGGCCTATTCAAATAGATGTAAAACGCCGAAACGCTTTTCTTAGATAACCCCTGGACCGATTTTAACGAAATTTGTTGGATTCGGGAGAGAAAGGTAAATTCTAGTGACTATTGGAAGCGGAATTTCTATTTAGGGCCTGAATTTTGGTAAAAGATATTCAACGATTCGAAAGTGCGAAAAGTACACAAGCACGAAGTTTACAAATTAATAACTCCAGATCAAGAACTGATATCGTGGTTCTGTAAACAGCATCCATTAGACAATTCCAATATGCCGATTTATATCTTACGTGAAGTCGTTACGTTGTAAACAAGGGTTGTAGAAAAGCTGTATTTCCGTATTACTAAATTTTTTGAGATTCATGCGTAATATATCAATTTTGTCTGCTTTAGATGTGCTGTTAGATGCAATGTACATAATCTTGATATCAGTTTTCTTTGCCGAAAGAGAGTTGTAAACTTGATGGTTTCGTTTTTTTAAAATTTGCAATTTTGAACAATTTTGAATAAACAAATGATGACCTAATTCAATAATTCGAAACCAACAGACACTAGATTTTGAGTTCTTGTTTTAAATGCAACAAACCTTGTCAAATTAGATGCAGTGGCTGTCGAGAAAAACGAATTGTCCTTTTACATTTATTTAGATAGGACCACCAGAGCTAAAGCTTCCTCTTAAGGGCTACTTTCTCCACTATCGCGTCCGCGTGTAATGCCAAATCCTGAAGGTAGCGCAATACCGGCCCGACCCGCAGCGGTGGTGAAGCATGCGTTCAGCGCTCCCAATATGTGGGCTGATCCCGAATGTAATGCCATGCCGGGGAGACCCGCGGCGGAGATGAAGCAGGCGTTAAGCACTCCCCATATGTGGGCCGATCTCGAAGACAGTGCAATGCGGGGCCGACATACGGTGGAGGTGAAGTTCGCCATTAAGGGACCCACATACACAGCTTTGCAAGTCATGTTTCTTCACAGAGTGGAAGGGCACTGAGATTTTTTAGTTATCCGCGTTTATCCTGCATGCGTCTGCGATGAAAACAAGAAGCAGGTATGCCTGGAAAATCTAAAGTGGCGGAAGCAGGTGGTAACGGAGAGGTTAGCATACTCAGCCCCTGCACGTACTTATATCTGCATTGACATGGGTTCGTGGTAGTGATAGCGACCAAAGCTCTACTTTTTCTGCGTACTCTAGTCATTGTGAAACTAAGGATGTGCTTAGCATGCCCAGTCACTGAATGCTAATTGCAGCAGTTACGAGTGGTGGAATCCCGCTGGGGCTGATTGTGAAGAAAGCTTCCTTTCTCTGTCCACTCTCGCGATGGTGAAGCTAAAAATGAGGAGGAGGCCTGACGGACACAACGTTGATCGTCACCATAACAGAATGGATGGACGACCTGCGGAAAGGACAAGGCACACCAAGTTTTTAGCACTTAATTTGTCCTACAGTAAAGCGCTACAATGGCTAGTATGCCCTCATGGGAATGGTAGACCGAACTGCTTCTCACTGCTAACACTGGACTGATACTGAGAAAATACTCCGTCCGCAGGCACCACGCTACACTGAAATTAGCAAAACAATGTCAGTTTATAAACTGATATTGCCAATTATCTGGTGTCCTTCTTGTGTGTGTGGAGGGCATAAAGGTCCTGGCAATGAAATGGTAGTATTCTTGTTTTTGCTGCAGTTGCACACAAACAAAATTCTTTGAAGTAATGCGATAGCGATCTACCGGCGGAGAAGACCAATCCACAATATAAAAATAATTGCTGGTTTCAGATCTTCCAATTTACTTTGCGCTTAGCTACCATCTGTTATATTTTTCTTTTTGTGCTCTTATAAAGAAGAAAACTCCACATTACTACAATATCAACAACCGTACACAAAATAGACTGGCTTTGAAGCTGTGACCACGCACCGCACTTTTCTGCATTTAGCACATGTAGTATTGGGCAACACGTTTGAGCTAAATGATTAGGTTTTCGGTCAAAGCACTGTGACAGGCGGGAAAAACTCGTTGTCATGCCCGGTCGAAACAATACCATCTGAAATCTTATTTACTTATACTCATTTTTGAAAAATCACTATAACCGTTTATACATTTGCTTCGTTTGAGTTATATACTAGCTTGCCTCGTCAATCTCAAAAATCTATTCTCTTTTCGGGAGACGGCCTTCGTGAAAAACGATGCAACATGACAGTAAAACATCCAGCAAGGCTCTATCCAATAATTGGCGAAATAGTGCGCTGAGAGAGAGAGAGAGAGTAAACGTTTATTTTAAAAGAGACTGTTTGGTTATGGTGGGTGGAGCCCCTCCTCCAGGGCCCCACTGGTTACAGCGGCTCGCCGGGCCTGGTCAAGGGTCGCCAGTTGGCTTCCCAATTCCACTTCCGCGAGTCGCGCCTCCCACGACCAGTTATGTGGAGTGTTGCCTAGCAGCGGCGAGGTGGCACCCGCCGGACGTGACGCGCACTGGAATGTTATGTGTTCCAATGTCCGTGTTCCTTCGCACCACGGGCATGTGTTGCTGTATTTGTCTGGGCACATTTTGTGTAGCCTGTATAAATGTGGGAAAGTGTTTGTTTGCAGGCGGCGCCAGTCCCGTGCTTGCCTCCTGTCTAGGTCTGGGTGAGGAAGGGCTTTGGTTCGCCTACTGAGCCGTTGTAACTCGAGGATTTCTCTTGGCGCACCGGGTGTCGAGGTGTTCTCCCGGGCGGTGTGGCCCGCGGCTCGGCCTGTCATGCCTCGAGCCAAGCGGTCCGCCCGTTCGTTCCCCGCTATCCCTGTGTGCGCCGGGCACCAGGTCACGCAATAATCCATGGTGAGGTTCGTTCCTAGGATGCGGAAGACGCAGCCCGGTAAAGCCCCCCCAAGGAAGAGGCGGCAGGCGTCCTGCGAGTCTGTCAGCACGTAGGCCGATTGGCCCTTAGCTTCCGCGTCGCGTATAGCAAAGGCTATGGCCACAGCTTCGGCCGTTGCAACTGATTTCGTGTGTATAGATGCTGCTACGGTTGTTCGTCCTTGGCTAGTCACGACTGCTGCAAATGTATTGAAGGTGCCTGGATTCTTGTGATACGAACTCGCGTCTGTAAAGAAAGTATCCGGGTCGCTTCGCCGCCTTAGTAAGGTGGCTGCCCGCGCGCGTCTCCGTGCCGCATGATGGACTGGGTGCATGTGACGGGGGATCGGCGCCACGTGGATCCGCTCTCGGATTTCAGATGGCAGTAGGATTGTTTCATCGCCACAATATTGTGGTGTCAGTGGATAGTTAAGTCTTTGTAAAACCGAGCGTCCCGGAGGTGTCGTGTTTAGCCGTTCACGCTGCGCCATTAGAGTGGCCGCTGCATATTCCTCGAAAGTGTTCATCATTCCTAATTCGGTCAGTCGGATCGTGCTTGTGCTTTCAGGCAGGCCGAGTGCTGCTTTACAGGCAATTCTTATGAGCTTATCCGCATGTTCGATGTCGTGACGCCGCGTGGTTTGGAAAGGCAGGGCGTACGTTAGACGACTAATGACGAAGGCGTTTACTAGTTGCATGGTGTCTGCTTCGCTCATGCCTTCTCGGCTGCGTGCAACTCTGCTAATAAGCCCAGTTACGCTCCGAACAGTGCGTCTGAGATTGGAGAGCGCTATGCTAACGCTGCCCGTTTCTTGAATGCACATTCCCAGTACGCGCAGGTGGGATGCCCTCTTGATGGGCTCTCCCTCTAAGGTGAGCTGCAGATCCGGAGCCCTCGTCGCTTGGGTATGTCTAGGTCTAATATGAATATACTCCGATTTCGCTGGAGCACACCTCATGCCTGCTCGCCTCATATAGTTTTCAATGGTGCTGATGGCCTGTTGAAGCGTTTCTTGTCGGTTTCCGTAGGACCCTTTGCAGGCCCAGAGTGTAATGTCGTCTGCATATATGGCGCAGCCAAGGTCCCGGTTCTTCTGTAATTCCAGGGCCATTCTACGTAAGCCGACGTTAAAAAGAAGTGGTGACAATATGGATCCTTGAGGAGTGCCCTTATCTGGTAGGCGATACAGAGCAGAACGTGCTGAACCTAGTCCTATTTTCGCGGAGCGGCTGCTCAGGAAGTCTTGAACGTAATGAAATACTCTTTCTCCACACCCGACATCTCGTAGTCCGCCTAGTATTGTAGTGTGTGAGATGTTATCAAATGCCTTATGGACGTCGAGTGCTAGCAGGATTCTGTCCATGCTGCCCGGAGGAGGATCGAGCACCTCATCTCTTATTAGAAGAAAGACGTCCTGTGCACAGATTCGCCTGCGGAAACCGAACATGGATTCAGGGAAGAGTGAGTTTCGTTCGATGTGGGCTTCGAGTCGGGTTAGAATTACTCGTTCAAAGAGCTTGCCCATGCAAGACGTGAGCGATATGGGCCTGAGATGGTTGAGCTCGCGCGGCCTGCCCGCTTTTGGTATAAGCACGATGTCTGCCTGCTTACATTCTCGCGGTAGTCTTCCATCCGGTCGCCAGACCTGTTCATTGAAGAAGTCGACTAAGTGCTGTAGGGCTACGTCACTAAGGTTGCGCAGCATTGCGTTGGTGATTTGGTCGGGTCCAGGAGCCGTGTTCTTCTTGAAGGTTTGTGCTGCTGCGTAGAGCTCCGAGAAGGTGATGGGGGCGTCCAAGCTCAAGTTATCCTGTCCTTGGTATTCTCTCATAACGCTTGAAGATGTCTGGGCAGCGCCGGTGTAGGTGCGTTTTAGGTGCTCGAGTAGTTCTTGTTCTGAGCCCTTGTATTCTCCTAGCAGCCGCCGCATGATGTTAGACGTCTCGGTGCGCGTGCTAGTTGGGTCTAACATGCACCGAAAAATGGCCCAGGTCTTCTTGGTGCTGAGGGTGCCTCTGAGAGAGTCGCAGAAGTTGCGCCAATTTTGATTATTCAGCTCCTTCGCATAGGTGTTAGCTTCGTTTGCCAGCAGGGCTATTCGGCGCCGAAGTTTGCGATTACGCCGCTGCCGCTTCCAGCGTTTCGTGAGGCTTCTGTGGGCCGCCCAGAGGTGGGCGAGATGGCTGTCTACTGCCGGTGCTTTCGTTGTGGTCTTGATCTCTCTCGTGGTGGCAGCATGGGCCTCCTTGAGGAAAGGTGTCCAACCTGCGGCCGTGGCTGAAAATGAGGAAGCAGCCTGGTGTCGTTCTCTGTACCTTTTCCAATCAGTGAGCCTGGCCACCCCTAGGGGCTGTCGAACTTTAGCTGTGTTAACATTGACACACAATAGATAGTGATCACTACCTAGCGTTTCGCCCAGGTTACACCAGGTCACCCCCGTCTCGTTGTTGACAAACGTAAGGTCTGGCGTGGTGTCCCGGGCAACGCTGTTTCCTATCCTTGTAGGAGTGCCTGGCTGCGTAATCAGTACAAGTTCGTGGGACTGAGTTTCTCGGAGTAGATTGAAGCCCTTGGCGGTGTCGCGTTGATAACCCCATGCGGAGTGCCAAGCGTTAAAGTCTCCGAGAAAGATTAGTCGGTCTTTCGTTGAGAGCAAGGTAGATACGTGACTTAAAATTAATGAAAAATCGGCCCTCTTATCCCTAGGTGGGCTATATACGTTGGTTATCAGGCACTTTGGACGACCCTTCTTAACTGGCCAAATGGTGAGTATTTGGTAGTGGATTTCTACGCCAGGTGCTGTGGCGACAGTGATTGTGAGGTCCTTGCGGGCCAATGCTGCCACTTCAGGGTAGTTCGAATCGCTGTAAAAACGGTAGCCCCCAATAGGTATCCGCATTTTCCCCACTTCCTGAAGACAAATAATGTCAGGTGGGACGAGCGCCGCCTTGATATATTGTGTAAGTGCAGCATGTTTGTTATGTAGTGATCGGCAGTTCCACTGCCAAATTACGAGATTCTCTTGGCGTGTAGGTGTGGAGTTAGCCAGAGTATGGGCTCTCGAAATGTTCTGTGTCTGTGGTTACGGTGACCTTTGGATCTCGGTTCTCCGGGCTAAGGCTGCTACGACGTTTTCGCGTTTTTTTGGCTCCTTTGAGCGAGTCGTCGACATACCGCTTAAGATTGTGAAGCTCTGCAAAAAATAATTGCATTTGTGCGCACATATCTAGTTTCCCTTCCAGATGAGTGATGGGTGTAGGCATCTGTGCTATAGGCTGCGTTTGTGATAGTGGTTTGGTCTGTGTTGGGTTCGTCTGTGTGTTGGACAGTTGTGCGGGTGCATTTGTCTTATGGGTTCCTCCGTGCGTCATCATGCTTGCCATTTGTCGTTTAAGTGTTTCAAGTTGATTTTTCATGCTATCCAAGCTTGCCTTAAGTTGCCTGTTTTCGGCAACTATTTTCTTGTATTCCTCGTTTTGTGTGATAGGTTTGGTTGTGGAGGACGCGACCGCTGCCCAGCTTACCTGTGGATTTGTCAGAACGCAGGCCGCCTTCGGTGCTTCTCTGGATGATCGTTGCGTCTGTCTTGCTTCTCCTCCCTGGACGCGCTCTCGTGCTCGAGAGCGGGATCTGCTGCGGTGAGGTGACGCTGATCTGGACCGAGCGTTCAGTCGGTGTGGAGATGGCGATCTCGTCCTTCCCTGTCGGTCGCGTTGGTCACTCCTATGGCCGTTTGTGTAGTCCGATTCCTCATCCTCTGAGGCGAACCAGCGAGGTTTTTTCTGCCCTTCATTGCACTTGTCAGTGCTCTTTCTGACTTGAAGTTTTTTCGGTTGCTTGAGGCGTCGTTGGCAGCTGCGGTCCCCGGTGACGTGGGCACCCTCACACGAGGCACACTTTGGTTCACACGGGTGTCCGTCCACTGGGTTTCTGAGTCCACAAATTCGGCACACTCGCAGATCAGGCTGTGGACAGACGTCTGTCCGATGCCCTTTTCCATGGCATGTTTTGCACACCTGAACAGTGGCACGGTAAGGATGACACAGGAGTTCGCCTCCGTTGTAGTACACCACCCGAGGTAGTGACGGGCCACAGAAAGTAAGGGTGGCACTCTGTTTCTCCGATCATTCTTGCTTGGATAAGTTCGATGCCTTGAGTCCGTATACGTATGTTTGCTATGATGGTCTCCGGTGGCGTTCGGGGTGGAAGTCCGTGTATAACTCCTCGGATAGCTTCCTCTCCGGTGGCAGCGTATACGTTAACGGCATGCGAACGTCCGTTGATAGTGAGGGAGTGGACTCGGCGTGCCTGCTCCGCGACCTCCTGACTCGATGTCGAAAGTATGGCGATATTGGAGCCGGGCTTTATACGGAGCAAAAATTGCTCACCTCTTATTTGGTAGTCGCAGGCCATGACGATCGCTTCGGCGAGGGCCGGCGTGCTGATAGTCTTCAAAGGCAGTCCCTGGTGTGGTCGGATAACTATCTTGAAGTCATCCTTAGGAAGAGGAGGAAGTTTGGGTAGGCCTCTTCGTCGTTTCCTTAGTTTCGCCGGGTTAGTGCTGCCCGTTGAGTCCGTTTGTCGCTTGCGCTCTCGAGCCTGCTGCTTCTTTTGCCGTAGTGTCAGGACTGTCTGCCAGTCGTCGTCCGTCCGCTGGCGTTCCCCGGCGTTGTGGCGAGCAGAGCCTGTTATGCCGTCTTCTGTTCTGTCTACATTTGTTACATCCATGTTCTCTGCTGGTGTTGTCTCACCTTGCATTCTCGTCGTCGTTTGAAGTTCGCTAAGCGTTTCCGTGGCCATGCCCAGGCAGAACGGTTGCTGCCGTTCGCGTTCCTCACGCGTCGGAGCAGCACCGGCTGCTGCGCTGAGCTGGCGTCGGGGTTATCGACGCTGCCCCGTAGTCCGGCTTTGTAGGATCGCTGGGGTTCACGAGCGTCACCGAGGGCCAAGTGGGTAGCACACCCGTGTTCCTTGTATCCTCACGAGTCGACTGGTATCTCGGTACCGTGGGCGGAAGCACTAGTCTACCAAAAAACACATAGAAACGCAGAGCGCGATGCAAGCAGTACTACGCTGCTCGGCGCCCCCTTGCGGCTCCCCTGCGCTGAGAGCGTGTCGACTAGCGTGCGAGTGAAAGTTGAATTATGATAGTTGTCAGCTTGTTTTGCCTCTAGCACGAGCGAGTAGTGCTAGCAATGACATTGGTGCGAAAATGGTCAGCTCAGTCTGCGATTTGTTCATGTGATCTCCGCATTGAACGTCGCAGTTGTCACGATGAGAGTACTTCTGTGACATTATCAGCCCAGTGGGCTGGGAAGGCTCGATGGTAGCTCACCTTGAGGAGTATTAGGTAACAATTATTAATATACATACTTTGCGATGATGAAAAAGATGCAGAAACACCACTGGTGTTGTCTAACTATTCGTAAACAGGCCCCCCAAATTTCAATTGGCCCACTCCCAAACATTAGATAGGCCCACCCCCAAATTTCAAGTTGGCACACCCTCAAATTAAAATTGGCCCACCCCCCGATTTTAAGTCGGCCACGCCCGATTTTTTTTCGCCCAGCCTTAAACTTGGAGTTGGCCCATCCCCAATTTCAATTGGGCCACCCCTAATTTTCAAGTTGGTCCATCCACGAATTTTCATAAATCGTTCCCCGAAATTCCAGTCGACGCACCCCAAAATTTAGGTTGGCCCACCCCCATATCGCCCCCAAGTTCAGATTGACCGACCCCGAGATTGCCCCCAGATTTAGGTAGGACCAACCCTATATCACCCCCAAATACAGATTGGCCCGCCTCCACAACGCCGCCAAATTTATATTGGCCCACTCCAATACCACCTGCAAATCGAGGTTGACCCACCCCCATATCAGCCCCAAACTAATGCTGGCCCACCCCTCGATCACCTCAAATTTAGGATGGCCCACCGCAAATCATACCCCAATATAGGTTAGTCCACCCATCACCTACCCCCCCCCCCCCCCAATTCAGCTTGGCCCAGCCAAACATCACCCCCATGGTTAGGTTAGCGCGTCCCCATGTTACCTTCAAATTTAGGTTCGCCAAGCCCCATATCATCCTCAAATCCAGGTTGGCCCACCCCCCTATCAGCCCCAAACTTAGCCTGGCCCACCCGTCTATCACCTCAAATTTAGGATGGCCCACCGCAAATCACTCCCAAATTTAGGTTAGCCCCCCTACCCCCCCCCCCCCTCCATTCAGCTTGGCCCAGCCCCATATCACGCCCATGGTTAGGGTGGCCCACCCCCCATATCACCCCCAAATTTAGGTTCTCCTACCCCCATATCATTCCCAAATCCAGGCTGACCCACCTCCATATTCCCCTAAACTTAGGCTTACCCACCCCTATATCACCTCAAACTTAGGTTGGGCCACCCCAATATCAGCCTCAAATTCAGCTTGGCTTATTACTATTTCACCCCAAATTTAGGTAGGGCCACTCCGATATCACTGCTAAATTCACCTTGGCCCAAATTTATGCTGATGCCACTTCCAATTTCAAGTTGGTCACCCCAACACTTTTTATGAAGACCTATATATTTATATGGGAAATGCGTCAAGCTTTTGGCGTTACAGGCACGATATTGCACGATTTTGCTACCAAATTGCAGGGGTACTCGACAAAGAATGCTGCCCATTAAAAGCAAATGCACCGAACGAAGGACAATTACTCAAATGGTTTTTTACGGCCACACCTACGGATTGATACCACTTGGCTGTAGGGAACACATTGACAGTAGCTACTAATCCAGACGCTCCACATCTCCTAGTTGGTGCATTTCTTATTTGGATGAATATTTAGAAATAACTAACGTTCGGGCAGCGACTCAGCCTAGCAGACCCTTTGTTCCACACGAATGTTGCATAGGAATGGCACTGGCGACCGGGTAACATTGTGGCACAGCTGGACGTCATTCGCTCAGAGTGTGTGCCATTAAGGACCGCCGAAAGTCTAAGAAAACGGACCTTCCAGAAGAACGCAATAAGAATAGCCATCTTGTTCTTGCAGGTTCCACGCTACAAAGCACGAAAGTTTTTTTTTTTTCGTAACACAAAGCCATGCGCAAGCTTCTAGTTATGTTGTCCAATGAATAAAACCATCATAAAAGCGATGACTTAACAAATGAACACGATACTGCTACGTTTTATGAAGGAAAAACAGAAAGCATAATATTTCAAGAGCACCACTGGAAAACCAGAACCGAAAGCAAATCTTGGGTTTTGTGATTCTGCCATCTAGTGAGAGACTACAAAACTAGGTCCTATGCTGCTTAAAAAAAAAAAAAACCGCTGTGAAGGGGGAATCGAACCGCGGCCGCCGTGATGCGGGACGAAAGGTGCTCGGTATTCTACAACTCGGCCACGGCTACCGAGGCTTCGCCGAGGGGTGCGCTCATGTTGTTATAGATACCACGGCAATTTTCACGACAGTGTTACAAAAATCGCTTTCGGGAACAGTCTTACGCCATATGTGGAGAGTCGAGAGAGGCATCAATCGAAAGCTGAGTCTCCGGACTACTTACGCTCCTCTGCGTATTACGATCGACTGGATAGTTTTATTACAGTCATCATTCTTGCCTCAAAAATCGAGCACAAATTTTCGTCGTTTCCATAGGCTTCCATTGCTAAAACTTTAACTGCTGTGGGAACAAAATTTTTACGTGCCATAGAGTGATCACTGCATTTGGCTCGTGTGGACTGTCTTCCAGAACACGTTTGTCACCTGCGTTTTTCAATATTCGGCCTGCAGCTTTTGTTATTCGCGAAAAACCCGCTCGTTCCATTGAAAACGCGCTAGCTTCGTGCCGGGCCCGCTTGGGGCGCTAGTTGGTACGTGTCCAGAAAAGCTGGATATGTAATTTTGAATCAATCAATCAATCAATCAATCAATCAATCAATCAATCAATCAATCAATCAATCAATCAATCAATCAATCAACCAATCAATGACTCAATCAATGCATCAATCATTCAATCAGAGGCGTTTTATAAAGTGCGCGGGAACGACCTCCAGGGTCATCGTGCTGGCGCACTTTGCAAAATAATGCACAGAAGCAACAGTGCACGCCCACACGCGAGCGCCCCCAAAGAATAATTTCGCCAATACAGATTTTAAGAGGGCATAAAATGTGTACACGAAGCGAATACAAAGCCTAACTGGAGAAACATACAAGGATTACGGAACAACGGTATACACAACAGATGAGAGTGTTTGTTCAGTTATTGAAATTGCTCTGCGACTCCTTTAAGGAAAATATTAAACTTAGGTATGAAGTTATCCAGGAACTCTGAAAGGGCATTATACGACACCTGCAGTCTAAATAGAGGGTCAAAAACATCGGAAGGCTGAAAGCCGCGCAGTTTCTTTGTGCTTTCCTGCAGAATGTAAAAGTGGGCATCAAAAAGGAAGTGCAAGCAGCATATTTTTTTACGCATTAATTTGTGAAGAAAAAGACATCCGATTTCTTGCGTCTCCATGTGTATGGATACGGAAGGCTTTTGACAGAATTGATGTTTAAATATAGATGTGAACTTTTGGCACACTTTCGAAAAGTTCACTATTTGACCTACAAGTGCCGCCCCGAGCAATTGAGGCGTACTGAAGAAGTGGAAGACATACGCTGCTTATATGAAATTACAAATGGCTCAGTCACAAATGGCCCAGTGACCATGGAGTGTTCCATGAGGTCTTGGCAGGATAAATTCCTTTACGCTATTGGGAGATATAAGCCTGGTAATATTTGGCGTGAAGTTTAATATTTTTGTTTTTGATGATCTTATGGCCAGGTTGTTGGCAGGGCACCATGACGCACGGTTAGCAATGTCCTTCTGAAGAGCGGTACAATCATTAACATGTTGCTACGGAACAGTATTTGAGATGACAAAGAGGCGAGCAGGGTGAAGACGACGACGACGATTAGAGGCTAACACGGGCTGTTGCCTCTTGGCCAAGTGAGGCGTATTTCCTTGTAAATATACAAGTATATAGCTTTTCGTCTGCGTCTTCCTACGTAACATATCTGGTGGAGGTGGACGTTCCTTGTACCTCGTCATGGAGCTTCGCAGTGGACGATGCGTCGAGACTTCCTTCATGGCTCCCGGCGACGACAACTCGACTCAGCCGCCTCCGACACCTACTGCTACTTCGACGACCTGCATCGCTTTTCCCGCTCCCCGTGATCCTGGCGTATTCTCGGGCAAAGATGGGGAAGACATCGAGGACTGGATCAGCCTGTACGAACACGTCAGCCGCAATAACTGATGGGAGCCTAGTATCATGCTCGCCAACGTAGTCTTTTACCTCGTTGGCACACCTCGAGTTCGGTTTCGAACGCACGAAGATAAGCTCACCGGATTCGCTTAAGCAAACGCTCCGAAACTTGTTCGGCGATTCCTGCGGTCACCAACTTGCCGCGCAGAAGGCGCTCTCCAGCCGTGTGCAGACGTCAACAGAGCCCTACATCACGTACATTCAGGACGTCTTGGCTCTGTGCCGCTAAGTTGACGCACACATGACTGAGTCAGACAAGGTTCCCCACATCCTCAAATTCATTGCCGATGACGCCTTCATCTTGCTAGTTTTCAACAACGTGGCGACGGTGGATCCAGTTATAAAAGAGTGCCGCCGCCTGGAATTAGCTAAAAGCCGATGTATCGACCAGCAGTTTGCCCGTCTGCCCAATACCCCAGCGACATCTTCCTGTGCCGACGCTCCTCGTCCCAACAACACTGACAATGTTACCAGTATCGTCCGGCGTGAGATCGAGGCCGCCTATTCGGCTGCCTAAGACTCCAGCCCCTCCAACGCACCTGCAGTCACGGTTTCCCTAATCCGGGCAGTTGTCCACCAGGAGTTCGCAAACATGGGTCTTCACACCATCTGCTCGGCCCATCGCCCCGATACCCACCCGGCTTCTTCGATTCCACCCCGGCCAGCATCTCCTTACCCACCACGTTTCCGCAACTCATCTGAATGGCACACTGCTGACGACAAGCCAATTTGCTTTCACTGTCATCGAATCGGGCACATTTCCTGGCACTCTCGCAGTCGCTGGAGTTCCTCGACCCGGTCTATTTATACTGCCTACTCTCGCTCCCCAGGTGGCCCTTCTCGATCCATTCCACCCACTCCGATAATGCCGCCACTGATTCTCCTGCTCCGAACGGCCCCTATTCTCGTTCGCCTTCGCCCCAACGACGACAACCTCGCTCACCCCAGCCCCGTCGCTCCTATTCGCGGACTCCCTTGGGACGCCGCTCCCAGCCGGAAAACTAGACGATGCAGCACCTCGAGCTGACGCTGTATTGCTCCCTACGCCGCCAAATTCTCTACTGACGTTGCCCACTCATCTGAAGCTTCTTGACATGCAAGTCGATGAAGTTTCTGTATCACCTCTTATAGACATTTCGGTGCATTTGTACGTAATGAGCGCTGACCTTCGTAACCGGCTGAGGAAAATAATCACGCCCGCCATGACGCCTGTTGTCCGTGTCGCCGATGGCAGAACAGCCCCCGTAATTGGTGTGTGTGTGCCACCCGCGTCTCCTTCGCCGATCGCTCCACTATCGTGCTATTCACAGTCATCGCCCACTGTCCCCACGACATCATCCTAGGCTTAGACTTCCTCTCCGCACATTCTGCTCTCATCGATTGTTCCGCCAGTACTCTCCGCCTTGAACTGCCTGTTATGGATCCCGCTGAACCACACCTCATCGCCTCAGTTCCGTCGACTTCGTTCGCTTGCCACCTTCGGCACTGATTTACGTTGACTTCGTATCATCCCCACGAGTCCCCGACGGCCACGACATCACGGCTCCTATGCAAGAAGTCCTCCTTACACACGGGATGACTGTGCCTCATACAGTTGTATACATTACGGCGCATTGCGTCTGCCTGCCAGGGGTCAATGTTGGCTTGACGACACAAGTGCTGCCATGCGGGATGTCTCTGGCCCAGCTTCGCTCATTCGAGGATCACTCAGTAGCATCTATTGCAGTAGACGACAATTCAGCCGATCCTCCTCTACCATCGCAGTCGGCAACTTGTACCATCATCGACTTACAGAAAATAATTGCGCCCGCAATGCCATCCGAACACGCTGGTGAGCTCTACCGCGTTCTGTTTTCCTACCACGATATTTTTTACTTTAACGATCGTCCTTTGGCCCAAACTACAGCTGTTAAACATCGCAATAATACCGATGGCGCCCCTCCTCTTCATTGCCGCCCGTATCGAGTGTTACTGGATGAGCGTCAATTTATTCATGAAGAAGTTCACAAAATGCTTGCTAAGAACATTATTGAACCGTCATGTAGTCCATGGACGTCACCATGGCGTTTTTGCATGGATTATCGGCACCTTTACAGGGTTACCAAAAAAGGACGTGTATTCCCTACCTCGGATTGATGACGCGCTTGACTCTCGCCACGGTGCTCGCTATTTCTCCTCTATTGACCTTCGCTCCGGCTACTGGCAGATTGCCGTGGATGATCTCGACCGCGAGAAGACTGCTTTTGTAACACCCGACGGTCTTTATCAATTCAAAGTGATGCCGTTCGGTCTGTGTAACGCTCCTGCCACTATTGAACGCATGATGGACTGCCTTTCTCACGGTTTCAAATGGTCCGCGTGCCTGCTGTGCTACATGGACGACGCTATAGTATTATCCAGAACGTTCGCTACGCACCTAGAGCGCCTCTCAGCAGTTCTGGACTCTTTCCATCGAGCCGGTCTGCAACTCAAAGCATCGAAGTGTCAATTCGGCCATCGCCAGATTGCCGTCCTTGGACATCTCATTCACGCGAATGGAGTGCAACTAGACGCAGGCAAGATCCATGCTGTTACGTACATCCCTGTTCCAAAGTGTGTCAAGAATGTCGGCAGCTTCAACGGCCTTTGTTCGTACTTCCGCCGTTTCATGAAAAATTGCGCGGCTATAACACCAACACTAACCAAGCTTTTGAAAAAGACGCCCCTTATCAGTGGGGAGATAACGAGGCCTCTGCATTCTCGCTTCTAATCGACCTTCTCACAACGCCTCCTGTTCTGTCCCATTTCGATCATTCTGTGCCTCCGAAGTCTGTACTGATGCCAGCGGTCACGGAATTGGCGCAGTACTGGCAGAACGCCAGTGCGGTCCCGACCGTGTTATCGCTTGCGCCAGCAGGTTCCTCTCGCCCACGGAGCCCAACGATCCCATCACTGAGCGTGAGTGTCTAGCCCTAGTTTAAGCGGTTGCGAAGTTCCGGCCATACTTACATGGCCGACCCTTTTTCGTTGTCACAGATTATCACGCGCTTTGCTGGTTATGCTCACTGAAAGATCCTACAGGAAGACTTGTTCGCAGGGCCGTACGCCTCCAAGAATATTCATATACTGTCACCTACAAATCTGGCTGACTACATAAGGACGCTCACTGCCTGTCTCGCTACCCGGTAGACAAGCCTGACGACGCCGACAGTAGTACCGCCAACGCCATTTTCTGTCTGCCTTCGTTAACATCGCCGATGAGCAGTACCGAGACCTATCGAGCGTCTGCGCTCTGCACCTACCGACGCATCCAGGGCGGCATTCTGTACCGAAGGAACTTCCTCCCTGACGGATCTGAACTTCTTGTCGTGCCAAAACATCTACGATAGACTGCGCTCATTGAGATGCATGACACACCCACTGCAGGACGTCTTGGAGTAAGCCCCACCTACGACCGCGTCCGCCGCCGCTTCTATTGGCTTGGTCGCTCTCGCACCGTCCGACGCTATGTTGCTGCCTGTGATCCCTGCCAGCGTCGGAAAACACCTCAGGTGCTACCTGCTGGTCATCTCCAGCCGATCACCGTCCTTGTGAAACCGTTATTTCGTGTTGGATTAGACCTCCTCGGTCTCTTTCCCACGTCATCCTCCGGGAACAAATGGGAAGCCGTCGAAACTGATTACGCCCCCTATACGCTGTCACGTGGACTCTCCCTACCAGTTGCGCCAGTGACGTCGCGGACTTTCTTTTGCCTGACATTATCTTGCTTCATGGTGCCCCGCGACAGCTGCTTACTGACCGTGGTCGTAACTTCCTCTCGAAAGTTATCACCGAGATTGTGCGTTCCTGCTCCATTCTACACAAGCTGACAACCTCATACCATCCTCAAACCAATGGCCTGACAGAGTGGTTAAACCGAACACTTACCGATATGCTGTCCAAGTACGATTTCAAGAACCACCATGACTGGGACATTACCCTTCCTTCCATTTGCATATAATTTTCCCGGCATGACACCGCCGGGTTTTCTCCGTTTTATCTATTGTACAGTCACGAACCGACATTGCCCCTTGACACGGCACTTCCTCTTGCTGCAATCTCAACAAGCGAGTATGTGCGTGACGCCATCGCCCTCGCCGACCATGCACGCCAGCTTTCCCGTACTCGACTGACGGTGTTGCAAACCATTCAGCAGGGTC
Organism: Dermacentor albipictus; assembly: GCF_038994185.2. NCBI lineage: Eukaryota > Metazoa > Arthropoda > Arachnida > Ixodida > Ixodidae > Dermacentor > Dermacentor albipictus. The sequence continues at coordinate 177,628,832 of NC_091823.1, forward strand.
AGTACAACGCCCGCCACCGTGACGTACAGTTTTCTCGTGCTCCTGTGATCGCCATCTCCTCCCGTCGGACTTTCAGAGAAGCTCCTTTCGCGATACACAGGGCCCTACCGCGTGCTGCGCCAGGTGACGTCTGTGACGTACGAAATTTCTTCTGTGTGTTCAACCTCGTCCTCTACTCTGGCATCTAGTGATGTTGTGCACGTCAGTAGGCTCAAGGCCTACTACAGTGCTTCAGAGTCCGGCGTTTAGTCGCTCCGGGACGGTGCTTTTTCCAGAGGGGTAGTGCTACTGAACAGTATTTGCGATGACAAAGAGGCGAGCAGGGTGAAGACGACGACGGTTAGAGGCTAGCGTGGGCTGTTGGCTCTTGGCCAAGCGCGGCGTATTTCCTTGTAAATATACTTGTATACAGCTTTTCGTCTGGGTCTCCCTGCGTAACAATATATTACCACTTTGCAATGTTTCGAGTCATCAGTGTATAACAAGACTCAAGGGTTTTGAATGACTGCCGAAACCTCATTCACAAACAGCGAGAAAAGAAGAGGGCCCAGGACAGACCCTTGAGGAATTTCCCTTCTAATGGCATAAATTTCTGACGACTGATCATTTACCCTAAGGTAGCAGTAGCCGTCGTGCAGGCAGCTTCTGTGAGCTCTGGGATAGAGTGGTGCAGATCAAATTGTGTCAACTCTTGAAGAAGTATTTTTTGGCATAGAACATCAAATGCCTTACTCAGGTCACAATAAAGAACAACCAGCTTTCGTTTCTTATACACTGCTCGAGAGGCATGCATCACGAAGCTAACGAGGTCGGTAGACATGGAGTGCTACGATTTTAAACCATGCTGCTGAGGAATGCCAGTTTTTTTTAATAGATATTCAGTGCAGCATTGCCTCTAATATTTGAGATGCTGCGCATAGGAGAGAACTAGGCCTGTAGGTACCCGCGGCAATTTTTACCCTTGATTTAATGACAAGTACGGCCTGCGCTGTTTTCTAAGACTTTGGGAATGCGTTAGTCTTCAAAGCAGAATTAAAATTTAAGTAAGTAGTGCAAGAAGCAAGGCCCCTAAGTCCTAATCAAAGCACGTGGAATGTCATCAGGACTAAACGAAAAAAAACTCTTGGGCGTTTAATGCGCTTAAAAACAAGTTTCTCTGAGACCGATAGACTTCATTCCAGGGTAGGATGATTGCAAAGCTCATTAAGTTCATCACTGTACCCTTCGCCGTAGACAGATCCGAAGTGTAGGGTGGAGGCGTCCATGACATCTGGAACAGGCTGGCTTTCGCCGCTAAATAGAAATATATCTAGTTTCTTATTGTTGGATGACTGTTCACGAACGTGTCTCCCGAAAGATTTTTATTTTTAGAAGTGGTAGCATCCTCATGTGCTGCATAGATGGAATGATCCTGCTTCTAGAGACGTTTAGAGAGTGCCCTGTACATTTTGAAATATACATGCCAGTGTTCCTGATTTGTACGCTGTGCCTTTCTGTGAGCATGGTCTTTAAGCTTTAAAGCTGTTTCCAGCTCAACGCGAAACCAGTGGGTAAGTTTAGAACGTTTAGCACCTTTTGCTGGAAAAAAGGACTTAATTCCAGCGTGACGAATATTCGTGACTGCCATGACTTGGTCCATAAGACCTCTTAGTTCTACTACCGAAGACCAGTTCGCATTATTATAATAGTCGTAAAACCCCTGTAATCTCCGCTTGAGAAATTAAAAGACCGAGGTAACACTCCTACTACTACTACTACCACTATTACTACTACAACTACTACTATTAGCATTCACAATAATAGTAATATTATTATTATTAATAATAATACTTACTTTATACACATCCGAAAGCAAATCAAGGAAACGGGCCTGTATAAGTCCACGAGGACTTGTGATAACACATTTTTCACCAGCTTTCATAAGAATAGTTGGTAGTGTCACCTGTTCACACTCAATGACATAGCAAACAAAGACAAAAGCATACATAACAAAAGTAAAGAATGGGAACTAAAATTCAACATGTCTTCATTAATTTCGTCAGCTGTTTCTTTTACAAGTTGCAAAAAAGAATCCGTCAACCAAATCAATAACTATTTTTTAGAATGCATACAGTTCTCGCTTCTCCATACTTAGCAGCAGAATAAGGTACTCTAAAAAGTTTTTTTTTTCTTAAGAAGCAAGGTACAATGTATGCTCATTGAATTCAGCGCTCAAACTATGCCGCGTAATTACCGTTGAATTAAATAAATCGTCGAATGTGCAAAATTCCAATTTAAGAAAAATATTATTGGAAAGCGGTGTAGTACCATGAGCAACATTTTAAAATATATTTGTTAGTAATTTATCAATCCAATTTTTTCAGTGCTCCGAACAAAAGGCGACGATCGTTATGCCATACCTCAGCACACCATACGCTAGTGCGTGAACTGTCATTTTCTTGACTGGTAGAGGTACTATACCCTTTATGTTGAAAAGTAGATATAAAAATGTCATGTGATGCGGCCAAGACACGCCGCTGTGATACGTTATATCCAGATATTTGAATGTCTCCCCATATTCTTAGCAGTACATTTGCATGAAATACAATGTTCATCGTGTGAAAATATTGGCACGTTTATTTTTGGAATTTTTAATGGACTTCAAAAGCGCATAATTTTGCTGTCATTAGCATCGATATTGTTACGGGAGGATGAAAGAAGAGAGAGGAAGATCACGGGACGCTGGCTGCTGCCTGTTGTTGGTGGTCAGCCATCTTGACTACTCTGACTCACTTTGTTTATATATTGTAAGTACACTCTTTCTACACTTCCAAGGTGAGTTGAGTTGAGTGCTTCTATGCTAGTGGTGGGATTAGCCTTGCAGTAGCTGCTGGCAATTGCTCCACCGTAGCGACACATAAAATACATATATCACATAAAACAGACACAGACCTCACAGCTACACATAGCCACTCCTAAGGTTACCATGTGGAGGCCAAATCCGTACCCTGCAGGTAATTTAAAAGAAGGCGAGAAACCTCCTTACTATCTAACTGGTTCCCGCACGGGAAACAATGTCCTGATGATAACTGCGGGGAATGCCTGTCTTCTTGAGGGACTCGAATAACACACTCCTTTCCGCGTTATACAGAGTACAGACCATAAGGTAATGTTCTATGTCACCGCACGCACCACACGTAGAACATATTCGAGACAACGCCAGGCCAGTCTTATATATCCACGCAAGGGTACGAGCAGAGCGCGTGTGAATGCGGAGCCGTAAAGTGGCTTGGTTTCTTTTGGGACCCTTGGTCACACATGGCTTGTGAGGTGAGCTCAACAAAGAGCTGAAGTGGCATGGCACCGCTTCTCTGAAGAGTCTCTTGTCCTTTTGAGGCACTTTTCTCAAAGGATTCCCAGACAGTGCTCTGTGGGCGAACCTGTCCGCCATCTCGTTGCCTATGATGCCTATGTGTGAGGGCACCCATTAGAACCTTTGATAGGGAGATTGTGCACCAAGCGTAGGCAGCTTAGACATAAGGCATCAGTAGGGAACCCATGCTCTAACCTTTGAAGGGCGGATTTCGAATCTGTAAGAATGGCAACAGGCTGAGGCGTACCAAACCGTAGCTTCTTTAGAGCTGCCTCAATGGCAACGTTTTCGGCCGTTGTGGAGGACACGACTGCAGTGAAACGAACCAGCCAATCATACTTCAAACAGGGAATGTGAAAAGCAGCTGCACTAGATCCTCTGACCTTATCCACAGAGCCATCAGTAAAATTTTTAAGATGACGTGCATATTCAGTTTCAAGACGTTCCAGTACGAGCGAACGTGTTACCGCCAAAGGAAAACTCCGCTTACCACGAACGTGAGGAATTGTCAACGAACAATCGAGGCTCGCAAAATATCAAGGTGGTTTCAACCTCTTAGTTCGACCGCTAGCCTCAAGACCCCGGTAACCAAGAGTATTAAGGGCCAAGTACGCTCAGGATTCAGATCTCTTTCGAAGGCTCTGTAGAAGGGCTCGCCCGGGTATCGCCTGTTTGAAGCGGCCAATTTGCATCAATACCCTTTGTGAAGCGACTAGGCTAAGAGGTTTCGATAGAGACTCATAAAGTACTGCATTATTAGGAGCACTCTGCGGAACGCCAGGAGACCTTAGGCTCTTTCTGTGCCAAACCTCAAGTCGTTCCAGCTGTGATAGTGAAGGGGAAATTAAAGGGAGCTGGTACATTATTCAACTCGTCACTAGTGCTTCGCGCAGCCTGATCATTGAAGAAGTGTGATTTCCCCATTGCTCACTTGCAACTCTACAGATCACATTGAGACGCGGAGATAGTGACGTTACAATAGAGTCCACAGCTCGTCGCCACTGTAGACGGTAGTCGATAATGACGCCCAAAAAGCGCTTGTGCTTCAATTGACGGAAGGCAAGATTGATCAAGGTCAATCTTCAGCCGCGCATACCGTCTTCCTCTACCTAGAAACATGATGAAGCCAGATTTTTTCCCCGAGAGGCTCAACCCAACACCTTGAAGGTAATTTTGAACTGAAAGTAATGCCTGCCGAGCTATCAGAGCTAAACGATTGTGTTGATATCCGCTTAACCAAATACAAATGTCGTCCACATATATGGACATATGGATATGCCTGCAATGTTTTTGTACTTCAGCGGGAAGACCAGCCATTACAACATTAAACAGCGTCGGGGAAAGAACACTTGCGTGAGGTACACCTCGCGATACCGCCCTTTCGGTGCTTATGTTAATTCCTAACAACACTTGAATTTTACAATCACTGATAAGTGAGTGAATAAATCACATATATAGCCCTGGGCCGCTATTTTGTAGCGATGCCTTATGCCTTATTCTATGCTATTCTTATCATCCACCACACACGGCCGCCTGATCCCGTTGATAATGTGGGTAGACCGTCGCCCTGACCACTGGCCAAGCGCGAAAAGCCTGAAAAAGCACAGAATCGGAAAAGGCATCGCTACAAAATACCGGCCCTGTACGCCTATGGCTTGCAAGCTATTTAATATTGAGCGCTGAAGGATGCTATCATAAGCCTTTGATACGTCTTGGAAAATAGCTAGTGTTGAGAGGCCAAAAGCTCTTTGATGTTCAATGTGGCTTATCAAGGCCAAGACGCTATCTTGCGTCCTTAAACCTGCGCGGAATCCAGTCATGCATGTCGGCTGAGCCCTTCTATTTTCGAGCCACCATGATAAACGCTTACTTGCCAGCTTCTCCATGAGCTTAGCCACACACGACGGCAGTGATACAGGACGATACCAGGTCAAGTCTGTCATTTCATTGCCGGGCTTCAGCACTGGAACAAAATAAGCCACTTTCCATGAAGGAGGAACGTCGCCAGTCTCCCATACGCGATTGAGATAGCTTAGGAGCATCTTCCGGTGTTCTAGAGGTAGGGTCTGCATCATCTGGTTGGTAATGCCGTCAGGACCTGGTGCAAATCGACGCCGCAGGCTGTTGAGCGCTGTCTGTAGCTCTAGAAGTTTGAACGGGGCATCCATAACATACGTAGATGTTGCAGGCAGAGCACATGGATGAATTCCTGAGCTTGCACGTACAAATGCATCAGCAAATTACTCTGCCAAGCACGCGAGAAGTTTCTGCTTGAGCAATGCAAGCGCTTCAAAAGGCTTACTAGGACGAGAATCACAAGCAAGGCTATCAATGACTCGCCAAATTCTTGTCATTGGTGAAAAAACAGTCAAGCTAGCGCAGAAGGACGCCCACTGCGACCTACAGAACTTGTTCGTATGGAGTCGAATGGCAGAGTTAAGCCTGTTAAAGGTCGTCTTCATGGATCTGTCGTTGTTCTTCCGCATCTGTTGTCGCTCCGCCCTTCTGCGCGCTGCGCAAAGGTTCCTGAGTTTTAAATCTGGAGTCGGAAAATGATTAGGCAACTTGACCGCAGTGGTAGCAGCCATCTTACCATAAATCATTCTGTTTTTCACATCTCCAGAAACACTTGCAAGTTGCTCCCTGTATTTGTCACATATAAGAACATGGCTCATTTTAGCACCGCGCGTATGGAAGTCGGCACTAAACACTAAAATTGGATAATGATCACTTTCCATGCGGTCAGGTGCAGTTGACCACTTCACACGGACGTCAGGTGAATGCAGGGTTAGGTCTATAGATGTGGCTGAGGCAGGAGGCCAGAAGAAGTGGGACTTCTGTCATTGCACCACGCACATGTCCAAACTGTCGATAACTTCTACAAGTTTGTGCCCGCGAGAGTCTGTGTTCCTGTCACCCCAAGCACAGTGATGAGCATTGAAGTCACCGCAGATAATTCGGGGCGCGGGGCAATGGTAACAAAGCTGCTGGAGAAACAAATCCATTGCTACCTTCTTCCGCGGAGACTCGTATACGGATGCAACAGAAAGAGTTCGCGAAGCCGGGCCGTATCCTGACAGCCGCTAACTCAATACTATCGGACAAAGATCGGTGACGTTCCCAGCCGCATGAGGAATCTCTCTTCGTATGTAAAGGGCGGCACTTCATGCGGAAAATGGCTTTATGCTGCATTTCCTGTGTGCGACATATCCAATGAAAGATCTCCCCCTTGTTAGGCCAGCGCCCGAGAGGGCCAATACTGGAACACAAGTTTCTTTCAAAAATAATTTCCATTCTGCTAATCGAACTATAGTCCCAGCGCAGTTCCATTACATGATAAACGGCACTTTTCGGTGATTTTTATTTGCACGAGGGTGAAGAAAACTAGCCATAATATACACTAAAGTTCGCTGCGAAGGCGGTAATTATGGACTCAAAGGAAAGAACGAGCTGTAGAAAGTTCTACAGGGTGCCATTCTGCATCGCTTGAGCATATGAGCGGAGGACTTCAAACAAAAGTCGCAGAAGGTCGGACAGATCCCCATTTTTGAGCTCCCTATTTTGCTGGAAGCACTGCCTCACAACTTCAACAAAAGATGCGGACTGGGACCCACTCTTGGCCGCTGCAGCTGGTTTCTTCGTCTCTTATGAGGCAAGGGAATGTCCTCCTTGTCTTCGAGTCTGGCTGTGATCTGGTCGCTGAGGAACTTGGACACTTTTGGCTGAAGCAGATCGAACAACCGACTCACCCACAGAGGACTTTGCCGTCTTGCTAGGGTCAGGTCGCTGACTGACGTTGCTTGTTACCACGCCAGAACTTCCGACTCTAACGCAGGGAACTTGTCACTTCCAGGTATCGGCTTCTCAGTAGGTCGTGGTTTTGGACCACTAATGAAGGACACTCGACGGTGTAAGGCGCTTACACGGAAGGGGCAGCCACCGAAACTCGCTGGATGGTCACCCCCACAATTAGCGCAAGCAAAATCTGCCTTGCAGGTTTTGTAATCGTGGGCGCCACACATCGTTTGCAACGTTGATCTTTGATGCAAACCTTGGCTACATGCCCAAAGCGTTGGCACTTAAAGCATTGGGGAGGAGTTTCAACGAATTTGACTACATGCTTGGTAAAACCAAAGTCAATTTTTTCTTGGCGCTCGGTGTTGGGAGCAAACGCTAACACAACAAAGTTAGTAGGCTTCGCTTCCCATTCTTTTTTTGAGTCTCCACCCTGAGCATCATACGTTTCATGTGCAAAACACCTTGTGGTGTCAAGTAGTCAAGAAGGTCGCTTTCCGAATGCCACACTGGTACTCCCCTAATAACACATGCGTTAGTCACGTAGGAGTGGTGCAACCGGGCTTTAACTCTTATGTCACCAATCTGAGAGCACCGGATAAGAATGTCAGCTTGCTCTTCCGTAGCGATATCTAGATGAAGAGCACCTTGCGTTGTGAAGCGACAGCGAATCGGAGCAGATCCCAGCAGTACTTTAATTGGTTTCGAAGAGCCTTATAGTATTCCGCTCTCTCAAATCAACACCTTTTTTCTGTTGGTAAAACTACCACTGGGATTACGACCATTCTTTGCTTCCGATGGATCACCACCTTGAACCCGTCGCTGTCCACTTCCGCCATATCAGTCATTCCTCGTCAGGGTCGACGATAGTTGAGTCGTCCCCACTGAGCGATGATGACGCACTCGACTGCTGATCGTCCCTGATGACTGGCGGCTCCACGCCTTGCGAGGCCATGGCCGCCTCCGCCACGCTGGCTTCCTTCGGAGGGCGCTGTCCCTTTAAAGATGCTGGCGCCAGAGCAGCCGCACCCTTTCAATAGGGACAGTACCGCCTTAAAGATGCGGCCGTCTTGCAAGGATATAAATACCTCACTCATTGAATAGCAAAACTTGTGGAGAAATTACAGAGCTGAGGTGACAACAGAGGTGTGTGCTAACACGGCTGGAAACAGGACTCAGCAGTGGACGTCACATCACCGTCCCCACCATGAATGACTGTGAGCACGCGGCATCAATGTAGTTGCCGCCTCCTACGACACCGTCACCAGCCATGTCGCTGTCAGATTCGGTTGTCGTTTTGCAACCCAAGGATCCTGGAACTTTCTGCGGGACCGATGGCGCCGACGTTGATGAGTGGGCCGCCATGTACGAACGCGTGAGTGGAATCAACAGATGGGACCCTACGCTTATTCTAACTAATCTGTTGTTCTACCTTAGAGGCACGGCAAAGGTGTGGTACGAAAACCACGAAGAGGAGCTAACCAGATGGGATCAATGCGAAGAGAAGTTGAGAGAGTTGTTTGGCAAACCAGCCGGCCGTAAAATTGCCGCAAAGCCTGATCTGCCCTCCCGTGCCCTATCCACCACGGAGTCCTATGTCGGGTACATCAAGGACGTGCTGGCACTTTCTCGTAAAGCCGATCACAACCTTACAGAAGCTGAGAAGGTCGGACACTTGCTTAAAAGCATTGCTGACGACGCGTTTAATCTGCTCATGTGCAAAAGCTACTCTACAGTTGATGCTATCATTAAAGAGCGCCGACAATTCGAGCAGGCCAAACGCCGACGCGTCTTTCAACCAATCGCCAGACTTCCCAGTATTGCCACAATGTCGACGTGTAAAGATCAACCCGTACAGCAACATGCGTTGCCATCAGATGTTGTGGTGCGAATCGAAGTGAACTGGGTGCGATGGCGTCCGCAGCTTTCTGTTCCCGTAGCTCTGATGCTACCACTTTTTCATTTACCCTCGTACAAGCCATCGTTCACCAGGATCTTGAAAACATTGGATTACAGTCTGTCTGTGCTGTCGCCAATCCCAGAGCTAACGAACGGCCTTCGACTGTTTTCGCTCCACCCCGACACTTGTCTCAGCGTTATCGCAACCCGGCTGAATGGAGAACTGTTGAATGGAGCCGATATGTTTACAGATAACAGATGTAGTCTTGAATAATTCTCGAAGTCATGTATCACCACGAGCGACGTCACACTGTGGACGCGATTACGTAAGCGCAGTATCCCGACTACGTCACTGTCCCTCTCCGGGTGGATTCGCCGCAAGGGAAGAGGGGGAAACTGCGTTCGGATTGAAATTTCGGGCCTTTCCGCGGCGGGTAGCGTTGTAATTCTTAGCAAACACGATCGTTGGCCCGCATTGCATGTTCTGCGCTTGTCAGCTCAAAATGGCCCGACCTTGTTTTAGGTTGTTCCATTCGGTCTTCTCCGGCATGCGCTTGTTGTTTGATGGTTAGAGCATCGACTACTACGCTAGGGGTCTTCTATTCGAATCCTCCTGTCGGGGAGGTTTATTCAATATATGAATTATATACATATATTTGGAACATCCTGGCCACGAGTTGTCCTTGGGGCACATGCCGCGTACAGTGGGCCACCATATTTAGGTTCACTATTTCTGAGAATGCCCCTCGATAAGAGGCCAGAAACTTACCCGGTGCAGAAAAGTGGTGTTAGCTCGCTAAGAAAAACTTTCTTTCAATTATTCTGTGCTTTAACATTCCAAAAATAGCATGCATACGCTGAGTTTTTAATAGTCATGAGACTGCTTTTCATTTCAGTCACAGAAAAATGCGACCACAATGACAGGGAACGGGAGACATGGCCTTGTGTTCAGTAGCGAGACGCCATAGCGACTAAGCCACCGCTGTGTGCAATAATACTGCTGAGGTAATAGCTATTCCCGTTGTTAAACTGGGAAAGTGCTACTGGGTTGCATGGTTCGGCACCATTACGCAAAAAGTCCACCTACAGCCATAGAAAAGTCCGCTGAAAAACAACGTAGTACCGATTTATCTTGTTCTTCATGGCGTTTTCATGCTGCGGCATATGTCACAGGGCGCTTTTCCAGCTTAAAGCCTACACATAGGTTCCTCACGTCCCTTCACAGAACTATTTGCAGTTTCCGGGTCAATGATTTCCTTCCCGCCTGGTAACACTCGTTTCAGCAGGACGAGCGAACTTATTTTGACACATGAAGAGCTGCACTTATCCTTTCATACCGACGCTTGAGTGTGTTCGCTATCGAGATCATCAGTCATGTGTCAATTCTGGCCAAGTGAACGCTAAAGAGCTTCCAGATTTAGCGTTCTCACTCTAATGCAGGATATATTCAGATTGCTCTGAAATACCATAGTATGAAACGCCATTATCAAAGTGCTACAAGATTTTACTCCTTTATGAACGCTGAAAAATTGCTATTGTACCCCTCGGCTATTTTGAGAAAAGATAGAGGTGATAAAATATAACACACATAAACCTGGCGCCCGGGTAAGCGAAAGCCATAGAACAGAAATAACGTAAATTTAGTTTCGTAAGTTGGCACAAAGAAGAAACTGAAGACAAATGAGCGGAAGTTTCATCGTTTTCTACTGTGTGTTCTGCCTTGCTTTCCACCGGACTGGTCGATTGACATTAGTAGAGCCGCTGTTTATTCGTGTATGCATCCGACCCTTTCATTCTCGTCATCACCAATGTATGACATAATTCCACACCCCTTCCTATTTGCTCAGCTAGGAAGAGCACACAATAGAGCAAGACAGCTCAAGCTGACCTCTCTTTCCTGTAAATAAAATGCATCTGTTCGTCGTGATACGTGGAGAAGAGGCTATAGCTCACAACAAGACATATTGTCCATGTCACTATGTACGATTTAGGCAGGCGCGTAATTCAAGGTCATACAAAAATAGCGGCAGCCCTCAATCCCCAAACAGGGCCTATATGTTTGTAGACGAACACGTGTGCTCAGATTCAAAGTGTTTAGCCGGACTTGCTACTGCGCAAAGGCACGACGCTAAGTGAAAACACATCTGGGTGCTTTAATAAAATATGTTAGCGCGTAGAGGTGATGACGTGAAATGATACACCGAAGTAGGCGCAACCAAATCAAGGCAACTAGATGCTACGGCTTTCCCCTCACAGGGCCACGGACTAGGTCGCCTTTATATATTTTATAAGTAGGCTTCGAGATTGTCGCGTGATGTTCTCGTCCTAGCTTCATTTTTTTTCCTCCAAGTGTGAAACCTACCCATGCTACTGCATACATCTTAAGTTTTACATGATCTTCGCAATATTTTCTTTGTCTCCATAGGAATTACAAGGACATTGTGATGGCTGTAGCCACTGTTGGGAGATACCATTCTCAATTGGTAAATTCGATTCCTAAGGCTGGGCCATTCCAAGGACATATGAGGCTGAGGTCATAAAGGTTTCGAAAATTGGTTCGTCAATCGTTCGTTAGGATTTCAGTGCATAGGATGATTTCGTTTGAGGAATTTAACTAAACAGCTTACGCTTTTTATGTTTCTAAGCAGTTCCTGCCTTACCCTCCGTTCCCTGCATTTTCGTTGAGGCTCAAGCAGTAGCTTCTCGGTCAACCGCCATCATCTGAACATTCAGTCACCTTGAAAGACGAGTTGCGTGTGCCGCTTTCATTCTTTGGTGTTTCCGCTTCACCAATCCTGATTGACCAAGGGATTGTCCCATAAGAATGCACTTTAGTGCACTGGGTTCCTATGCTGCCAGCAAGAACGCCCGCATGGCGACACAAGGTAGGAATGTCGCCCTCGCCGACGGGCTCGTTCTGCCACGCTCATGGTGATATAAAATAATATTTGTTGCGATGCTCAGAATTTGTGGAAGAGCGCAGAGCTATCCTTTACGGAGAAAACATGAAGTGGCTCGGCGTGATAACATGAAGGAATTGGATCTTCCCGCAAGATTACTGGATTTTCAGGGGAGAGGTGTTTTGACTCTTCCTGAATGTTAAATATTATTTAAGCCAATTCTAAGACTGGTAATGTTTGGCAAGCAATGATAAACTCTGCCAATTATTTGATGGACTTGGTAGTGTCATCGAATATGGGGTGAACTTGGTCGAGTGGTAGCATCCTGAGTCTATATGCTTCCGCAAGGCTAAATCCGTCGTAGCTAGCACTATTTTCATTTCACTTTTGCCGACATTTCCTTTATTTTCCTCAGTTCTTCAATCAAGAGTCACAGGCACGCTGAATTTGGTTGGAAATCTGCACTGATAAGTGCCTCTGAAATCTCTTCCACTTTACATGTAACCGCAATTCATACGTGGGATTGAAAATTCAGCAGTTTCCCAGGACCAATATTCAGGTACGTGAAACACTGCTACATATACTGCTGCTACACTATGACTACGCTGCTACATTGACATTGGCTGTTAGCCTGAGTGATAGACATAAAGGATATTTGAATGTGCGTAGGTTAGAGCGTGTTGGTATTACATAACTGAGGTTTTTAGTGCATGAAAAGGGACGAGAGACAGAGGCAAGACGCGGACACAGCACGGGCACAGACGTAGCGCTGTGTGCGCGTCTTACCTCTGCCTCTCGTACCTTTTCGTATGCTAAAAACCTCAATTATAAAAGATACGTTAAGCGATTACTTACTGCATAAAAAACATGCAGATCCAACGCATATCTTGGCTACTACGCCAAGCGAAGCTTTCCCTTAATCATGTGCGTAATCATGTGCGTAATCATGTGACCCAAATTGGCCCACGTCGTTTCTGTGAGTTGGGGCGACCCATATTAGCAAATGCGCATGCGCTTTCGCGCACCCACCCGTGCTGCGCATCGTGATACACTCGGCGACCACTTGAAAGCGCTTGTTCGCGTTAACAGAATCATACGTGCAACTGTGGCCTACTGATTAGAGTAGGACTGCTCTGCGGGGGGTCTGAGGATCGATCCATCATCGGGCACATAATTAGTTTGTTTTTCTTTGCGTTTGACTTATTCGAAAACACAGTGGAAGCGTTCAGCAGCCTTGATGAGGAGATATTCTGCCACGGTTGGCAAAGAAAGCTTCACTTTATTAAACCTATTAAAGAGGCCGGATTTCGAAAGACGCGCATGTATGATATCAAAACTTTTAGGGACGACTCCACCTTGTTCTTTGTCTCTGTTAGTGAGGCCGTGAAACTTCGGCAAATATGAACGTGAATTATTCCTTTCCACTTCGAACTTCATACTACCACCAGCAAGCAGGCCAGTGTTCATTTGTACATTATTACGCCGCAATTTTGCACCAATTGTGCTCAAGCAGAACCTATAAGTCACAGCCCAAAAAAAGTAGCGTTAAATTTCACCATATGGCTGGCAGTAACACACGCAGACTCTAAATGACCTATGAATGAAATGACCGCTTCATAAGATGTAAACATGAAAATGATGAAAGCAAGTGAAATTCAACTTGATAACAGGTAAAATAAATGCACCATGTCATCTTTCACCGTCACGGTTCAAACTATGGCGATGTGCGCCTGGCGAACAAATCGCACCGTATTAGGGGCCAAAACCAAGAACCGTAATGTTTGGTGAAACATTTTATTTATTTTTTCTTTTTTTCTTTTCAGAGGCTCACTGAAAGCTACATTCCCACTGTTGACGTAATTTGCCTGAATGCAGAACGCATGAGTGCAAATGCATAAAGTCGAGGGAAAGCATGGTTATAATTCATGTCAATAATTCCCCAAATATATAATGAAGCCTAAAGCTGAAAATGTTACTGCTTATTCACAGCCACAAAAAGAACGTTAGACGTGGCAGATTAGCAAAATGCTGTTAGCATACACGAAGTGACCGTAAATGCGCCTATAGCCTGCTCTTACTCGTACAGTGCTGGTTTAGCCCAGGCGTGTATATCGCTTTGATAAGTTGCACGGAGCCATAGTACCTATCGTCTATTTTTTTTGGGGGGGGGGAGGGGGGTGCTGTTGCTTTTTATGAATAACGCACTCATGAACGTCTGAGAAACAAAAGCAAATCAAAATAAAACCTTGACTTTCGTCCCTATAGAATTCCTTTCACGTTGCCTTCAGAAACATATGTCGTCCTGTATTCGTAAGGTACCGACGCGCAGCAAAGAAAGAGAAATGAAAACGAACGTAAAGAAATGTTCCTACGTTACCGTGATCCCCCCATCACTTCTTCCGTAGAGACAAATAACAAAGTAGAATAAATGGAAAAAAGCTAGCTCAGCTTCCTGTTTGCTTTCTTCGGGCAGTACTTTTTCATTTTTGTGCGTTTTGGAAACTATGCCGTCTTATTTTTCGCTTGATCTATTTGTAAGAGGCTCTTTTCACCTTCTCCCTTAGGGTGCTCGGAAGCGAGTCCTACCATCCTCTTCGCGTGGACGCCAAGAACACCGTCGTCGTTCAGGCGATTTTGAGTGCTTGGAGTGATCGCCCCAGCCCATTTCCTGCGGCGCCCTTCAATCTCCAGAGCGGGAAGACAACAGAAGTAGTGGAAACAAAACCTAGTTCGACAAAAAACGTTTGCTGCAAGGAAAAGTCAAACTCAGTATAACGGATAAGAAATCTCCGACGCTGAAACTCACGCTTTTCGTACAGCATACAAACTCGTCGAAGCTCAGGGCGTCGTAAAGTGTGCCGACCAACTGACCATGAGATATCGCTCAGCGTCAAGGAGAACGCAAGTGGAGCTTTCATAATTACACTTCTTGTAGGCTCTAGTGCCCGCTTTCCTCAACTGTGCATAGGTCTCTTTATGTCGGCTGCTTATGGGTGCGTTTGGCATCTTCGATTTTGACCATCTGCGTCCGACTTCTTGCTGTTTTGTAGTTGCGATAAACTGTGTTCATGTCGAAATCTTATGCTCAGCCTTCCTTTGCAGCACCAAGCTTCGTTTTTTTTCTCTGCCCAGCAACAAGTTTCGGTGCCTACCTCTCGCTTCCTAGCGGCCAACTATGGTCGGCTCTTTCCTCTCTACTTCTTTTGCTCGTTTAAACTGTGCAACAGCATTTCACTCGAGGGTACGCAGAAGCTAACTTTACTGTTATAGCAGCGACAAATGCGTTCGACAAAAAAAAAGAACTTCAGTGGAAACCTCGAAAACGGCATGTCAAATTTAGAAACCGTTGCTGAGCGCCACAGGCCATGTACGCATTTCAACTCTTATTTCTTGATACAAGAGTCGTTGTGGAGTAACATTAAAAAGAACAGAACCAACGCAATGCTGCTTCCTTAATGAAGAGAGGCTAGCTTCAGGTAACTAGGCAGAAGCAGTAACCAATAACGTCAGCACAGCCTAGGTACCTGTCAGCGGCTAAGACTAAGTCAGCGACGAGGACGAAGACGGTTTATGATGCAAGTAAAAGGGAAAATGCTGATGAGAGATTTGTGGATAGAGAAGTACGACAAATGTATGAATAGTGCACTAATGAAGGGCTATTATGCAGGAAGTTTGAGACTGATTGACTTAATAAGAATCATCAAGTTTTGAAGAGGTGCCAGAGTGCTCACAATATTCATATCGCTACCATACTACTTATCTCACCGTACAGATCACCACCATAAAGTTAGAATTGGTACATGTAACACGACACACTTTTTACACTCATTTTTGCCACGTACGTCGAAAGATTGGAATGCACTTGCTTCTGACATTGTTTCCATTAATAACAATGATCATTTTCGAAAAGCACTAGCTAACAATATACAATAGCAAACATTTGTACGAACTGCTCCTGGTGTTTTTCTTTTTTAATGTTACTTTTATATGTCAAGTTCTATTACTGCATTTACCATACTTACAGCTAACATTGCATAATTAGCAAATATTGTGTACAAGCTCATGATTTATTTCCTCCTTATTTGTTGTATAACCCACTCCCCTCTCTAATGCCGAAAGGCCCTGAGGGTAAATAAATAAATGAATAAATAAATAAATAAATATTGGCGAAAAAAAACAACAACAAAGGTTTGCTTAAAAACCTTCGTCCTACTCTCATCACGACTTCGTTGCGGCGCGTCATGCGATATTCCGAAAGGTAGGAATGAAGACACTGTTCGAGTATGGAAAGAATTTTGAAAGAATAATGGCTTTCTACATGAATAAAGCATTCAAGATCTTTGTTTGTTTTCGCCGGTTCTTAAGTATAAGTCACACATGCTACAGAAAGCTGCTGTCAGGCCTCGGGATTTAGGCTAAAACAGCACTGAAACATAGATGCTCTGCAAAGACTATGTTGTGCTATGTAATTTTACGAAAGCACTTATGCATCATTACTTTTTATCGAACTGTGATGAGCAGAATTCGAACCTATTGGTTTTATTATTTAAAAAATTGCGACAGAACCCATTTCGGGATGACTGTCGTCGGTTATGCATAAGCAATACCGCCTACCAGGGTCACTCGCTAGTCCGTGCTCGAATGGTTAGCGCATCGGGCTGCTGTGCAGAGAGAGGGTTCGAAACCAACCATCCGACCAACTTGAGTCACTGAGTATATGCTAATGTGTACACGATTACTAGCGCGAACCCGGAGCCTATAGAATCGCTTCTCCGAGTGCCCCACCACTGCCGTTTCATGAAGTCTTGCCGCGCAGACGCAATCAAAACGATTGGCGAAAATTCCGGGAAGTCGTCTGCTATAGTGAGTCGCCGGCCAGACTTCACAAGGTGCCGGTGCTCGCGCTCAGCGGAGCGCTGTCATGGACTCTCGTGTTTCCCGCTAGCAGTAGCCACGCCTGCTCGACTTTTCAACGAACCTCTTTCACGGCCACATGGGTCAATGTAGACGCGAGGCTGGCTGGGTACGGCTGTCGACTCAGGTTTGTAGTTCTCAGCACGTGGTAGATAAGAGTGTTTTTTCCAAGCCTACAGAAGCCCTCAAATGCGCTCAAAGTACCGCGAGCGGCCAGCAGCGCGACAATTTTTCGTGTATTCGTGGGCTTCTTCAAGCTAGTAAAAACCCTCTTATGTAGCACGTATGAAACAAGAAAGAGCTGGATCGCGTGTTTTTCGCTTTGCTCTACAATTTTCTCGTGGAGAATTATCATCTAACTATAATATTTCAGAACTTGATTAAGCTATAAATACTAATTTGGTAAATAGGCGGAAAGCAATAAAATAATCGGAGCATCTCGGCAAACAAGATTTCCTTAGTTCTGTCCAGAGCTACCTGGCATTCACATATTTTTTTTTATTTGGCTAAAATTACGTGAGAGAAGCGGTTTAATAAACGTTACTTCTGTCATGCATAGTATACTAACAAGGCAAAATATCTTTAAAACATTTTAAAAAACATGTCCGGAATACAGAAATAACTGGAAGTACAAATAATAAAAGATACTGAAATTGGCGGATTCACACTGAAGACAACACGATACATTTTGTGGTATTGTGACTAGATACCATTACTCGATACCACCTGGCTTCAAGCCTGCGAAACACCCGACATCGCATTGTGGTGTCTCCACCACATTCAAGAGTGCCTCTCAGTTGATGGGATTACTAAGAAGGCAGACTTGTCACCGCTAGCCCCGAAGCAGTTGTCTCTGATTTTCCTGAACGAGTTTTATTTTGAATACCTACACATTTACACGGACGGTTCCACCAATTCCAACGGAGCCGTAGTTGTTCCTGCGGGCGCCGTCTCTTGGAAATATAAAAAATTTGAACAATACCACGTGCACGTTAGCAGAATTAGCAGCTCTCAAAGGTGCTTTCAATTATGTGTCTAAACTGCCACCAAATCACTGGGTCATTTACTGCGATTCCGAAGCAGCTCTACAAACTGCAGTTTGCCCTACGTCATTAGTTACACGAGCAGCTAGTGTACGAAATATGGCACACTTATCATCGCGCCTTCGAGAAAGGACACGACATTGCGTTTAAATGGTTGCCGAGCCATTGCAGTATTGTCGGCAATGATAGCGCATGTGAAGGTGCACGTTCGGATCATCAAAAATTGCCTGAGGTTCATTTAACTCTCGCAAACCAAGTTATCATGAGTGAAAGGTCTGTTTGGTTTGGTTTTCCTTTGCAAAGACTATGGCACATAGGGCTTCATTAAAATTACGCCACCATATTTCACACACGTTACACGCGTTGCCGAACGGGTTGTCCGTGATGTCGCCGTGAAACCTTGCCGTCGCAATCGAGCTTGCCGCCTGCTGAAGGATGTTGTTCGTCAAACGTTTGTTGATGGCGCCGTTGCTTGTATCCACGGCTTCGTCTCCTTCTACATGTTGTTCCTGTTGCGCGAACGATGGCGGCGGTTGCAGTAGCTTCGATCTTGGCACGCTTCCGCGCTTGGTAAGCTTCTGTAAACGTGTCAACCTGGCCTGCCTTAGCTCCGGCGCTTCAGCAGAAAACGTTGCCTTTCCTTGAAATTTCGCAGCTTGCCGTCTAGCTATACCTAACCCTAGTGGAGCTAGCTATACCTAACGAGAGTGTGGTTTCCCGGCGACGGCCGCGCCACCTATAGCGTTGAAAGCGCAACTGGGGAACTGATACAACTTCAGCCGACGGCGTAGAATCCAGCGACGCACGTGTTGCTGTTATCACCACGTGTAATTTGAAACTTCTGGACCACGTGCGCGACCGTCCTGCAGGTAAACGTTCTCATGCCGCTGTTCTAACATGGCAAATATGCAAGAGATCGAAAAGAGCCCAGAAAAAAAGCGCGGGGATTGCGGTACTGCTGCCTCAAAGGCTGCAACGGCCATGCAGGGCTGCCTGCTCTCCGACTCTACAGATTTCCAGGCCGGCCATGGTTTTGTGCTCGCGCTTCCTTCCTGGAGGATCGCACTGGATAGTATTGCAGTCAGTAGACAAGTTTTCGGTCGAGAAAGAAACTTGCTGGGCAGCCGATTTACATATTTTGTAAATTCTCTATAGCTTTTAAAGCTATTTATTTTGCTGTACGAAGCTTACTGCGTGGTTGCTGCAGATGTCCTGGCTTGTGTGAGTCACTGAGCACTTCACGCTTGTGCGGCTCTGCTAGGGCTCAAGATGCCGGATATGGTCACCCGAGTCTTGGCGGCCGGAACGGCCCAAGGTCGTGCCGGTGGCTAGGCAGTTGTAAACAAAGTACTGCGGTTGCTTGGCATAACATAGCAAGCAGCCCAATAAAATTTTTGTGAAAGTTGTTTAAAGGAGCCTTTTAGTAATTCAAAAAGACATGGCGCCTATCATCCGTGGCTAATCTTTTCAAGCATGTTTTTTCAAGTTTGTAGACGTTTTGTCTACGGTAACTGAAATGGTTGGATAAACACACCTACGCCTAACGCCTAATAAGTTCAGCCATGATGCACGCTCAATTCAGCTGCTTGATCAAAGCATAATATGATAGTAGAGTGTACTCAGGCCAGAGATACGCTGCACTTATTTTTGCCTTGCTGGGAGAGACACTTCGCCAGTAGAGTGACATCGGCTACTTCTTTCACGCTGTGAACGTGCCCGACAGCTTAGACCTTTTCCCCTTTACGAAGAATGGCAGGGAGTATCCGACCGTCTAATTTTGAGATTGGTCTGAAACAAAACAGCAAAGCTTGCGCCTTTTCTTCGCTTCAAAACAAGCATGAACATGCGATCCCGTTGGCAGATCCACGTGGGTAGCGTGAGTAGCGTGGTTCGCCAGTATCAGTTTTGATGGAAGGGGCCGCAAGAGGCGATGACGATCGCTGCTCGGACGCGCCGCCTGGGCGGTGTGAGGAGCGTATACCGACCAGATGATTGGATTCAGCCTGTCACTTGCACTGAAGCCCGCACACAGACGGCCATGACAGGACTGAGCGACCAAGCGCCGGCGAAGCAGCCATTAAAAGCACATTTATACCGGCGTTATGGGCGCACGGGCGAGTATCACTTGACGCCGCGCGCGTCAGAGTGCATGGGCCATGTCCGGTTACGTTGGCTGCGCCACTGCCTTGAACCATCCGTTGAACAATAGACGCTGTTCTCGCCATCCTGATGTAACGTGTACGCGCGATTGCGCTACGTCGCACTATATTTAGCCCTTATACCCTCTCCTATTCACGTGGTACCACAGCGGCGAGGCTCCATGCGGACATAGCTGCGACGCCTCTCCACAGTGGATTATAAGCCGTGAAATCACACCTGCCACACTTGCGCTTCGGCGGCTCAAGGTCATTGCGACGCGATGAATGACCTTGGGAGACATGGTGTAGTAGAGCTTTCGCTCTAAAACATCAGTGGGTTCCTATACCACCCTCAAGAATGGATGCTACGCGGCAACTTCAGTCACTTGCTCGTCACATCAAATTTTTAAGGTGAAATTCACCGGGTTTCACTAACGTACGCTTGCATTCTTTCGACCCCAACTTGTAACTTCGCCTGGGACTGCCACCTGGATTCATTCCTAATAAGGATGGCCAAGAGTGTGACCTGCAATTTCTGCGGGTGTGATGAGGCTCTAGAACACCTTCTTTGTCACTGCCCACCCTGTGACGCTCAACTACGTATTCTCCAAGCTAAAGTCAACCTTACCGACATAATGTATCGCGAACACTCAATTACGCAGAAGAGACACAGAACACGTCACAGTCGCTATGTCTCTTCTGTGTAATTGTGTTCTAGCGCTACATTACATCGGTAAGCGAACACCACCTAGCCCAAGAACAAGTCTTCCTAGAGAACGAACTCAACCTATTGCCTTATAGAGAGCTCTCGCAAAATACTTGGACCATGGCCTACGCGTTTCTGCATGCAAAAGGCCACAAGAGCCCTTCTGCACTTCGAAGAAGGATACTGGATTGTACGAACGCTTGTGGCAGCGAAAATTGCTAGGCAACTCACTCTATGAATCACTGACTCTAATATTTTTTTTCTCCGCTTATATATTCTTCCACATTCCCCCTCCCCAAGAGTAGGGTAGCCAAACGGGCACGCCCTCGGTTAAGCTCACTACCTTTCGCTCTTCGTTTCTCTTTCTCAGTGTGTGATTCATGGACAGGCCATCTGTGGGAAATATGCGGGCATGCCCTGCATGCTGAACCAGCTTGTTTCAGCTGCTAATCTTTAAAACACCACGGACATACAACGCATATGTTGAAATTAATGGGGCGCAAAGCTTTAGTAAGCAGTTAATGAAATGCTTTGCCACTAACACTGATGCGTACTTCTTTTTTTTACTTTTATCTCATGCAAGCAACAGCCCCATTGATGATTTACACTTAAGCCCAACAATGGTCACGGCTTTATTGTCGTGCAAATTTTATGTCAACGTATTAACATTGCTGACAAGCTATGCGAAACGCAAGATACAATTCAGGCCGATTCACAGTGTGAGATGTGTACGCAGTGCTATCTAAGAACGAAGGTGACGTATATGCTTCTGGAAGGAACATTGATGATGTATTATCAGAAAAGTACGACACGTATAAAGCAATATAATTCCGGATTCGGTGCCTCTTGTGCCATAGGGAGAAATGCATATTCTGGAGGATTGGCCAAAAATGCGCACTTCCCCAGTAGCACATACTGAACGGCTGGACAGAAAAAGTGAATCATATAAACCGTGAAATACGTCACCATCCAAAAAACAAATCGGTCATCTTTGCGATATCTGCGGGCTTACGTTTCCTCTTGCCATACGGCGAAAATTAACGAAGATTGGGCTAAATTTGGCCCATTTTTCTCGCTAATATCGTTTCGCTCTGTTCTCCTAGCTTCGTTTTTTTTACTGAAACAGTATATTATTTTTCCATTCAGAAAGTTTTATTCCACATTGTGCGAAATAAAAGTTTGCAGGGGCCCTATAACGTAAAACTATTCCAATATGTTTTTATTGCAATCTCCTGTCGTCAAATTTGCGTAACCACCGACGCAAGCACCGGGCGGCCACCCACAGGGTTGTCTGAACACACCAATAAAACGCTCGCCTCTTTCATAGGAGCTCAGTTTTGTTTGTTCGGAAAATGAATAACATTGCCTACACTGAGCGTCTTGCCGTATCTAATTGGCTGACAAGAAGCGAGGAGAACGCTCAAGTGGAGAGGGATTCGTTGGGGCAGAGCCAGTGCACTGAAAATTGATAACCGGCCGAAGAAGGTGGTGCCGGCATCTGCGGTTGGTCGGCTTTCCCTTAATTAGCTTGGGGTGGCTGGTCGAAAATCGCGGCGGCATGCAACGGAAGCTTAAGAATGACGCTAAAATGGACCCCCAGCAAAGAATAGTTGGCAGGATGAGGTGGTAAACGTGCCGAAAGTGCTCGAAAGCGTTACATGGCCACGCAAGAAGTTTTATTATGTGCAAATACACCCATGCTCTCCTGCAGGTTCAAGTAGCCAGCACCTGAGCGATCGGCGGCAGACATCTTTTTATTCCTTTCGGAACGGGCAGCCTACGGCTATTCAGAAGAAAGTTCAGTTTGTTCGGCATATTAATGCATCTTTAATGCGTAGACGTCACTTTGACACGGTGACTTTTCGTGGTCTTGTGACGTCGCTTGACAGGCAGGTGAAGTAGGTGCAGCCCGAAAACGTTTGACCAATAGCCGGGGGCTAATGGCGAAAAGGCGTCGAATCAGAAATAACTTTTTTTCTTTTTTCTGTCAAAGCATGGATAATCTTTGTGTGCACAGCATATCAGATGGGGAGGTATCGCGGTTTTCGTGACGTCGCGTGACAGACAAGTGAAGTGGGGGTGGTGGAAAAACGTTTTTGACCAATCATGGAGGGCTGATAGCAGAATTGGAATGGAAAACTTTGGAATAGTTTTACGTTATAGCGCCCCAGGACACTTGCCTGCACTGCAATGAAGTCGTGCGGTAAAGCAGCCTGCAGGGTTCGATACATTGAAAAAACGAGAACAAAAAAAATAAAATAAATTAATTTGAGGACACCTAAGCACTTTGTATGAGTTGTGAATGTGAAAGCATTAATGTCCAATTGAACGCTGCTGAGTGGTCCTTCTAGTTAAGAACTCCTCGCGGGCAAACTAGCGCACTGAGGTGCTTGGCAAATGGCAATTTTAGTCCAATCGGCATGATATCGTAAAGCAGAGTTCACAGGCTTGCTATCGAGGAGGCTGGTTTAGCCCAGTGGGTAAGACACCCGGCTTCGTAGCGTGGGCCCATAGGTACGAAACTCACAACCGCGAACGTTTTTCCTGAGGAATTTATTATGTTTTCTATGTATGCATATACACACATAGAGAGAGACAGAACTTGAGGGATGCTACAAGGTAAACAGAACAAGTATTTAATTTCAACATTGTCGACCAACGGACCAATCTTCATAAGGGTTTACCATGATGAAGACCGGTTCACCGTTTCGAAACTGTTGAAATTAAATACTTGCTCTGTTTACATTTCGCATCTCTCAAGTTCTTTACGTTTGAAAAGTAGGCTGGAGAATTTCACTGGTCAACATATATATACAGGGAATAAACGAAGAAAACTATCATCACGAACATGCAACATATGGGTTTGTGCCTAAAACGTGAACGACGTCCGTCCAGGCTAGGTTGCTGTCTACGCTGTGTTATAGCCGTACTGTCCGGAACGACTTCGTAGTTCACGTCACTAATGCGGTGCAGCACTTTTCAGAAAGGCCCCGGCGCCAAACGGGAGCCCACACCTAGACTTGGTCGCCGGGATTGTAGCATACATGTCTGTGGCAGATGTTATAACGCCGTGCATCTGCGTTCTGCTGCAGACCGATGTGCAGCAGCGCAACCTGGCGAGTTTCCTCAGCACACTGAGCAAATTCTTCGGCATTGGTAATTAGATGCTCGTCCTCTTGTTACGGCAGCAAAGCGTGCAGCATCGTCTGAACTTCGCGGCCCTAAAGGAGACGAAACGGTGTGAAGCCCGTGGTTCCTTGGGCGGCGGTATTTTATGCAAAGGCCACCTATGGCAAGATGTGATCTCATGTTTTGTGCTGGACGTCGATGTACATAAAGATCCTGTGCGTGATGGTCTTAAGCACTCCGTAAGTCTATTAGACTGCGGGTAGTAAGCAGTAGTCTTTCAGTGCCCTGTGTGGATCAACTGAAAAATTTTGTCCATGAGCTGTGCTGTGAACGCCGTTCCACTGTCTGTGATTACAGTAGATGGGACACCATGATGTACTACAACGTGGCCCATGAAGAACTGCGCTACCCCAGAAGCCATCACTTGTGGGCGTGCCGCTGTCTCGACATAGCGGGCTAAATAGTCAGTCGTGACAATCCCTTACTTGTTGCCGTGGGTTGACAGAGGAAGAAGCCGAAGAATGTCCAAGCCGACTTGGTCGAATGACTACTGAGGTAGCTCGATGGGTTGCAATAACCCGGCGCGTTTCATGGGCGGTGACTTTCGCCGCTGACATTAGCGGCAGCCTTCAACGTACTGTTTCACCCTTGCCGAAAGCCCGTGCCAGTAATACATCTGGCGTACTCTGGCAAGCATTCGTGAGTGGCGTAAGTGGCAGATGCGTGCTCGTCCTGGCAAGCGAAAAGAATGTCGTGCTGCAAGTCCTTTGTAACCACCAGGAGGTAGGCTCGGTCATTCGAACGGGTGTTTTTCTTGCAAAGCACGTTGGATGGATGGATGGATGAATGTTATGAGCGTCCCCTTTGGAACGGGGCGGTGGGTTGCGCCACCAAGCTCTTGCTATTATACTGCCTAATGTCCTAGCTAGTTTAAACAATGAAAAAAAAACGCTATGAACTGCCCCGCCCAAATTTTCTGATCCCCTATTGCGAACTGTACTTGTGTACGTCTCCGTCTTTTGTCATTTCCCTACTTTTCTTCCACCAACCCTCCAATCGCCTCTTACGTTGCCGCGGAGCAGCAGCGCAACCTGGCGAGTTTCCTCAGCACACTGAGCAAATACTTCGGCATGAGTAATTAAACGCTCGTCGCCTTGTTACGGCAGCGAAGCGTGCAGCATCGTCTGAACTTCGCGACCGTAAAGGAGACGAAATTGTGTAAAGCGCATGGATTCTTGCGAGGCGTTAATACGCGACATATATGGCGTGGAATTGTTGGCCGGTCCTTTAGTGGTCGAATATAGATAGCATTTCAGCGTCATTACACTGCCGTGTTATTAAGTCCCATGCAGTAATGGCGCCTAGGAAGCCGTCATCGTCCTTTGAGTCTCGAATGACAGATATGAGGCGTCATCGGAGATCTTTGTTCGATACGCGTTGTGTTCGGTTGCTGTAACGTCACAAAGTGGCAGTATGCAAAATTTCTGAAAACGGGGCGGAGAGAGCAGCCAATCGGCAAGCGGTGAACTCCGCGGAAGTACACTTCCCTCGCATGTCGTCTGCTTGCAAACAGTATACTACAAAATGAAATGCTTCTCGTCTTCCAATGAATGAAATCTTTACCTCAGTTTTGTCTTCTCAAGCTTAAACACGTCTTCAAATAGTAGTAAGTGTGAATACTACAATTCATAAATATTAGTTTCTCTGCGTCATACCTAGGTGGTGTCGCGCATCGCGAGAACAAAGAAAGAAAAAAGAAACGACGGGAGCAGTGGCGCACTTTTCAAGAGGCAGCAACAACATTCCAGTGGCTCGCTGGCACAGATGATGCGGTCGACTTCACCGTACAACTAATGCAATATTTGTTTCGACAAACGAAAGCGACGCCGGAATTAGCTTTCTGCCATTTCTTTAAACGCGTTTCGCAATGCCACCCGCTCTCCTTCCTCCTCGAGCAACGCCAGCGCCAACACCGAAGTTCCCAACGTAAGCACTAATTTTTATCGAATTAAACTATGGATTGGATCCGAACGTGCTAATGAGCTGCCGAAGCCCCCGTTATGATCCAATCCAATGCACCAGACGCACCATGCGAAGCCGGTCTTATAACGAGCGATGATCGCTCCAAACTTCCTAACTCCCGCCGGGTTTGGCGCCAAGCACACGAAATGCTCGGTGGGAGGATGTCTGACAGGAGCATCTCGTCATTTTGACGTCACCAAAAACGTGGTCGCGCCCCGCGGCTGGCGACGTCGGTGCGGAGTAGGCCAATCGCGCGCGCCGGTAACCGAACGAATGCGCCGAACAACCATCTCCGATCGCACCATTGGCGGGTGCATGCGACAGTGTGTCAGCGTCTTCGTGCTTGCGGCCAGAGTTGTAAACAATAGCGACGTCAAATTTCTGTAGCCGTAAGCACCACCTTGCCAGTCGTTTCGATTGATCGCGTATGTTTGCCAACGAACTTACGACATAGGGGTCTGTCATCACTTTGAAAGGATGGCCGCAGAGATGAGAGCGAACCTTCATCATCGCCCACACAACCGCGAGACACTCTTTTTCTGTGGTAGATTAGACCGTCTCGGCACGGCACAGCGAGCGTCTAGCCTAAGCTATTAGTTTTTCATTGCCGTCTTGATTTTGAACCAGTACTGCGCCTAGACCGATGTTAATGGCGTGAGTATCTACATACCTCGGTGTCAGCGTCGTCGTCAAAATGTGCCAGGGGTGCTATGCAGGATGCGCCGAGTTTCTCGTTCACCCGAGTTTTACCCGAGTTTGCTCGACGGCAGTCAGTGAACGGAGATAGCGCGGAACGCGCCGAAGGTGCAGGGAAAAAATTATGTAGACAAAAAGCCGCGTATGACAACATGAGCGCACCCTGCGCGGCACGCTGCTTCCACGTTTCAAGCGCAGAAGGCTGCATAACGAAAAGCGCCAGCGGCGCGTATTGTTATCAACGGATTATCGCAACTTAGCGATACCGTGACTGTCCCGCTTTCTGTCTGCACACTTGCCGTGAGCCGCTTGCCACGCCTTTCCCGGGCGCGTCAAGGGCGTGCCTCGTCTTTCGGGCGCTGCCTTTCTATCCTCCATCGAATGCGAACAGGGTACATGCGGCGCATTCTTGCACCTACACTTTCACTCAAACGAATACGTTAAAATACAACAAATAAAATGACGAGCACATATATTTCTTTAGGTATCTGTTTTTCGTTTTCAACGCTAGAAATTTGTGATGACAAACGGAGATCGAGCAAATTATTAAATTTTGCACTTCTTGCCGCGAGTGGCGACAGGGAGGCGAAAGCTTAGAAGCGGTACATTGAAGCGGGTCGCACGCACGAGGGCGTTCATACGGTGATAAGTCGCCTAGGGGCGCTGCAGTGCTACTCTCAATAAAGTCAGTCATGATCCATGGAGGGTCATGGCCACTCTTTCTCTATTAGGGGAATAGAAACGCAGCGCCGCGGTACGGCTGTTCATCGCAGGCGCTTCACTAGGCTATTAAGGCCCCCGCTTTACCAACTCAAAACGACACAACAGCTGTCGCTGCAAAATGGCGGTATGTTATTTTAGAGTGCGTAGTGACGCAGTTCAGTGAAAATGTACCAGTTTATCTTTGTGCGCGAAGCCTGCGCGATACATCACGAAAAGTGCGTGCTTCCCCAGCGACACAATTCATCACTTGTCATCGCTTGCCCAGTGAAGGCGCCTCTGAGCGCATCTACGCAGTATATGAGTGTGTTGTGCAGTCGAAGGTGCTTGCGGATTACCTCTGCTGGAGCCAGCAGCGATCGCAGATGGATATCGTAACGACACCGCAGCACTCGCATTTTGGCAGGTGAGGGCTCTTGTGTGCAGTTATGAAATCAGATTTCGAACGGAGGGAGGTGTTGGAACTGTTGAGTGCGCAATGCTTGTGATAAAGAAATGCCATGGAACTGGGTCTAGAAGAGCGAGCGATTCTCGGACGCTGATCGTGATTACGACGCTGTGGCTCCGTTTCATCACCGATGGCAGAGCAGCCATCTCAAACGACTGCTGCAATACGCACTCCTCAGCATCGTCGTCCCCCTCGGCGCATCGACGCCTTGCAAGCAGCTAGAGTGACGTGCCGATAATTATTTACTGTGCGCTGCCCACCACAATGCAGGCAATGAAACCGTGTTGTGCGGCCATCTCAGCCCGAGAAGATGTATGCATAAGCCAGCGACAGTCAACGCTTTGTTTTTGACAGTGGTGCTCAGTACATCACCGATGACAGTGCGTTGTGCGTGTTTTATGTCGGCGGTCAAGATTGTTGATGCCTCTCGGCTCGACACCGCGTGGTTGTTGCCGGAAGTTAAGTTGGGCGCGGCCGAACTGTAGTGGGTGCGCGCGCAATAGTTACATGCCTCGCGCGGGGCGTGACCTCTGGTTTTGATTGACAGGCGAACTCGTGCTAAACTCGTACATCGCGAAACCCCCTCCGAGTTCAACTCGGGAACATGGCGGCGGCAGCAGCAGCCTGTTTCATTGCATCCAGCGGCAGCAAGCGTCAGTATGACCGTCCGGACCCGTTCACCTGCATGACCAACGGGGAGTTTCAGCGTCATTTTCGCCTGTCGAAGACATCAGTGTGCTGGCTGTGTGACGAGCTAGGCGAAGACTCTCGTCTGCGGAGACAGCGGGGCGGGCTTCATTCGCTCACTGTCGTAGATGAAGTCATCTGTGCCCTCCGTTTCTACGGGACTGGGAGTTTTCAGGGAAACGTCGGCGCCGAGCGGTACATTGGATGCCATCAAACTACTGTTAGCAACTCTGTCAGAGATGTGTCTGACGCGCTTATCGATGCGGCAGTGCGTAAGCGGTGGCTAGCTTTCCAGAATACTGCGGCGGAGCGGGCACATATAAAAGAATGCTTCCTACTTCGTGCGAACATTACGAACGTAGTCGGGTGTGTCGACGGAACGTACGTAGGAATTAAGGCGCCTTCAATGTCAGCGTTACTGTGATTAACAGACTTTTTCGCTGGTTGATCACTTTTTGCCGATTGTTCTACTTGTCTGTCAGGGTGCCTTCCAAATGGCTCACTTTCTTGGGAAAGAGGTTAATTAAGTATAATAGATAAATGGATATCACAAATTGTGTGAAGTAACCTATGAACCCTAATCTCATAAAGAACTTGGGGTTCTTCATTGGCGAAGTTACTAAGTATGCACAATGCTGAATTTTGGTCATGTGTAATACCTATCGGCCGCACTATGAAACAGCGAGGCATTGCACAATTTGTTGCAGCGCGAGATGTGGATGTTGCGCCAAGCCGGTCGTGGCTAGGCGCAACATTTGTGGCGAAATGAAAATGCATTGAGGATCTTAGTGTGTTGGCTTGCATGAAGAAAATACTTCGGATTGTTTGCTCTGTTCACTGTCGATGCATGTGCCAGAGGTTCAGTGCATCTTCTTATTTTTTTTGGGGGGGGGCGGCGTTATTCTGGATCGATAAATTGTATATTTTCGTCTCATAATGGGGCTCTAATTCTTAAGCAGTAGAACAATACACATCCGATACTCTGCAGAACTCTCTGTACGTCAAGATGTCATGAACCACCAAGGCAAAACTACATATCGGGAGAAATGTGGTGTAGATGCCAATGAAAAGTGGGTCTTTAACCCACCATGATAAAAATAAAAATTGCAGAGCAAATAGACCATTTGTACAGCTTTAGAGCATTGATTACACAAAACGTGATATGCCCAAATGAGTAAACGCTTGCCGCAATGCCAATGTAGGCTGAGCGACATGCAGCATATATTGCCATTGAACATGTCTCGTAACCGTTTTTATTGTAAGCCGTTGCTGTCGCACCTTTCCCTCCAGCACTTTCTTTACTGAAACGTGGCACTGTCTTTCCATTGGTGTCATGATGATAATGGTAACGGCAGCAGCAAGGCTGGTTATTGCTTGCCTCTTTGGTTCTTGTGAGTTTAGTGGTAAAGAATATGGCACGTGCATACATACAGCTGTGCTGCAAAATTTAACATTTGTGATTTTTTGGAGAGCTAATTTGTGTTAGGAAATTTCAAAGATGTGCACCATTGTGGCCTAATAACTAGAGCATTGGTGAGGTTGAAGACGGTGTATTGGTATAGAAGCTTGAAGTTTAATTGCACAACAATTCGACGGGACACAAAGAGAAATACACACAGCAGAATGCTTTGCTGTGTGTGTTACACGTCCTTGTGTGCCGTTAAATTGTTGTGCGATCCAACTTCAAATAGAGCATTTGGCTGCTTTGGTGCAGGACCGAGGAAGTGTGATCTATTTGACAACATGCCAGTGCCTTGCCACGCAATTATGGAAGTCGGAAGGTTTGCAAACAAAGCTTTGCTTTCAAATCCACCTGCTCATTTAATACAAGCACTGATTGAAAGAACCATCATACAAAAATAATGGTGAAATCAATGGCCTGTGAGAAGTGTAATTTGTATATAGGCACTGTTGAAATAATAGGTGCCATACCGGCCTCAAAATTGTACTGGAGAGAACAGTTTGTTTCCTATGTGAAGCACAACCTCCCATTACATGTTGTGCAAATAACCAAGCTCAGTTTCTTTTGACGTGCTACACAAAATTCAGTGTAATCTGTTTTTGATTCTAAAGAAGTGCCAAACACCACCTCTTTTTCAAGAATGTCATGCGAATATTTGGCGAGACCTTTTTCAGCCATTCATAATGGAAGTGTGGCCAGCCAGCTTTGCTTGGATGCCTTTATAGATTTCTGCTCCAGATCATTGTGTGTGCTATCAAGTTGCAGAAGTCTATGCAACTGGTGCAAGGCATTACGTGTTTCTATAGTCAGATACAACTTTAGGAGGCTGCGGAATCTGCACTTTAGGGCAGGTGAACAAAAGCCTGCACCAATGGGCTCGCACTCTAGACTGACATCGTGCCGCCGGACACACTTAATACCTGCTCGTTGGACAGGGACTATTTTTTTAGACGTGTAGGCAATCGGCTGCTGCGCTTTGGTCATCTGGGTGGGGCCTCTCCTGTCTTCTGAAGTTTTATCCGACTGTAAAAGATGCTGCTTTTCATACAACACAAGAGGACAAAGTGTACAATTATTTGGCCTATGAAATGGATACATCAGAAGTGTGCTGTGCAAGGGCTCAAGATGTGTGAAATATGGTACATGCAATTATAAGACAATGTTAAAGAATATCTGGTATCGAACATGCATGTAATGGCACATTTGAATCGGGGAGTGTTGCAGTCATATGTACAGTCTATAGGTGATAGCATTATTAAGCTCCTGCTGTTTCCTGTCTTCATTGTGAATTACACACGCCGTTCACCTTGTGGCTAATCAACATGCACTGTATTCTTGCACATAGAAAGAACAAACAGCTCGATGACGTGTATGCCGCATTAGTGTACCTTTTATTTACATGGTCCAAGAGTGGCACAGGTTGTCTTACGTTTTTGCCTATTTTGAAGGGACACCAAGTGCATGTTACAAGTCTCCTAATATGCGCAGTACAATGTTTACTGCAATAATTTTATTCATGTTCTTGAATAATAAACAAAATATTAAACTAAAAGCTCCTTTATAAGGTGCCTTCTGTGGGCTCGACAGGAGAGCAGTGAGGGCACCGATACTACTGTTGCAGAGCAGCCCTCTGGACCTCTGCCACACTCTCAAGAGCACGTGCCTGGCGCTCGCCTATTGCCACCAGGTGGTTGAGTGCCTCCAGCAGGAGAATGTTTTGCTGCAAAAAAGTGTATTGGAATGAATCAGCCGCATACAAACCATTATTTACAAAGGAAAATGCTCGTTGCACTATTAGTACTAAGTGTCCTTAACTGTGGAAGCCTCTAGTGTAGTATGCATAATAAAACAATGCGTTGGGACAATGTTTCTTTATTTTTCATAACTGGGGTTTTCTTTTTCAGAGCCAATTGTCATGTTGATTAGTGCACCAGCAGCTGAGGTGGCCCCGCACCTTCACGAGTCTCTACTGTCAGCACCACAAACATTTTTTTGTTAGCTGCAAAACAAATGCGTCACCCTACAATCCCATCTTATACAAGCTGATTGCGTCCTATGCCTACAAACATATTTTTGTCCCATTGCGCAATTTTCTACCATCCTCGGCAGTAGTTCTCTCTCCTTGACATCAATTCTGTCATGCTTATGTAATCACCTGATATGAATTGGCAACAAGTCAAATCAAATCATATTTTTTTTTTATTCTCCAGCAAGTATCTGGATGGTCACCTGGGCGAAAAGCTGTACGAACAGCTTGACGAAGGCCCAGGAAACCATTACATGGCAGCAGCAGGCAGAACGAAACAACAATAGCAATCCAGAAGTAGTCATCAAATCAAATGCAGTAAGAAATCAGGTACAGCGTCAAATCAAGTACAGCAATAACACAGAAGTTTTCTTAAACGACATATGAATGAACACGGATTACATGTGCACAAAGTATGTTCTTAGTTGTTTTCGACTAAAACCAGCAGTACGTTTATGTTTATTGAGAAAAAATGGCAGATTGTGAGCCAAGGATTGCAGCTTGTAATCAGTTCTAAACTGTGGTAAGGACCAAGTGTCAGTAGAAAGAGTGTTAACTATTGGTGTACGATATTCAATGGAAGCAAGTTGTGTCAGGAAATTACTCATACCTGTGGAAGATAGTGCATGCAAGTGATCGAATACGTGCATGGCCTTCCTGCCGATTCCTTTCTTTTTTCTTAATCTCAACTAGCAAATCAGTTGCCATGGTTTACTACGCCACTGTCTTTCTGCCTTAATGCTATCTCCAACAATTTTTGTTACTTCGCTTTCTGCACAGTCCTTGACATCTCAAGTTTCTTTGTTAACCTCCAGGTTTATGTCTCATATTGCATAAACGGTGGAATGCAATGATTCTAGACTTTCTTCAAGGATATCGGTAACGTGGCGATCACGATTCGGTAATGGCTTCCATGTGCTGTTCAACCCATGAAATTTTTGTATAAGTTTCCTGCTTTATATCAGTACTTGCTATTGATATTTCACTTGAATAAAGATACTGTTCCATAAGTTTTGCTGCCTTAATGTCACTCATGAATTTCTGTTATCTCACCAAGTTAGTGAAGGTTACCTTCATCTTTGCTATATTTTCGCGGGCCCACTTGCATGTAAAAGCACGAACACTCATTGGTTCTCACTGCCTTCTTTAAACTGCTGGACATTCATTCAATTCGTTACTACGAAAGTGACTTAATCCGTGCACTCTTACTATGCTAAATATGAAACAGTAGAAATATACTTATCTGCATTTTGTCAATGTCTCCTTCACTGTGTTGGTAGCGAGATCCACCGTCGGTACCACCTCCTTGTTAGATCGTAGCTATATAGGATGTGTGCCTTTCGCCCACACTATGTAATGTTCGTGACGCTCGCAGTCACGCAGAGTGGAGGAACTCAGCGCACTCGCAGAAGCAGCACCGGACAAGTTGTTTCTTCAGCACTTCGCCGTGAACAGTAGGTGCGCGTTGCGATCTGTAAAATCGCCGAAGCTATTGGCAGTCTTACCGGGTGCACGGGAAGATTGCCCACGGAGGAACAGAACTATCCAAGAAATAGTGGCCACCGTCGAGCCTGATCACTACGTCGCGCACTGCAAGCTCGTTGTACGGGTTTGTTTACACTGGGCCTCTCTGATGCTTAGCCACCTTGCTCGCCGGTGAATGGATGCGATGACGCCACTACAGCGTTCCCTTGTGGTATAATGCAGAGCGTACTAAATTACAAATTAGTCTAAGACGCATTCAGTGCACATCTCGTAAGGTCTCGCATGGCCTTCTTGTCCACCGGAGGAGGAAATGCTGTTGTCGAGGCAAGCTTGTCGGGATTGGGTGGGACTCCTCTGACCCTTACAACGCGTTCGAGAAACTCGAGATCTTCATAGCCAAAATGGCACTTTTCTGGTTTAAGCGCGAGATCAGCCGATCGAATCGCTTTTAGTACATTCCGCAGGCGATGAAGATGCTGCTCAAATGTTTCAGAAAAGACTACTACGTCATCAAGATACACGAGACAAGTCTGCCACTTCAGTCCAGCGAGGACAGTATCCATCATTCGCTTGAGCGTAGCTGGAGCTGAACACAAGACAAAAGGGAGCACTCTAAATTCGCAGAGGCCGTGGGGAGCCAGAAAGGCAGTTTTCAGACGGTCATGTGTGTCTACCTCGATCTGCCAGTACTCCCCTTCCAAATTCAGACGCAAAATATTGGGTGTACGATTGCGATTGAACTCTGGCTTATCCACTGAGGCGCTAACCGCGTAACCTTCGATCACCACCAGTATGTCGAGCGAAAGCCGGTCATTCAGTTCAGCGGCAGTTGTCGGATCGGTACCCGTCCTTGTTCGGGAAGATCGGTGGTCTTCAGCACGTTGACTGCCAGCGGCCTTGCCTCCAAAGGTCGCTGTAGTTAGTTTTCCCGGCGACTTGGTGATCGTGCGCTCGAATATCGCTGGGGTGGTGGTTAAAATTGCCTTGGCGACAGTGAGCGTTACTGTAGTCCGGTAGGCGGTGGCGTGCGCTGTTGATATAGATAATGTCCAATATCATGAGGTAGTTGCTTATGTCGAGGTGGCTGCAAGTAGGCAGAGAAGTCGCGAAACCCGAGACGTCTGTAGGGGCACCTGGCTCACCGCAGTGGAAGTGCAAAGGACGGCGGTCCGGTGTGCGCCAAACATCTGACTTCCGAGGAGTCATGCGTCGATCATCGGCGTAATGCACTGGCCATTGGGGTGAATCTCCGCATGGCTGTCATTGGCTGTTTTCGAGCAGACGCTCTTTCGACGCTAGCGCCAAGGTCCCCTTCAGTTATGGCCCTAACAGTAGGGCGATGCTCTAGCAAAATGGCGGCGCACACGATTGTTTGCGTTTTCATGGCAACAGAAACAGCAGCCGCATGGCGCCTCCTCCCCCTAGCCTTTTCTTTTTGTTTTTATAATGCCGACCCGCTCCGCTCCCTTTCCACCATGCCACCCACGCCACTTACTTTTCTTTTGTGTTTGCCTGTACGCCGCGCGTTCTGGTGTTCTTTTTGTTGCTTTATCGCGCGAGCGCGAACTACGGCGCACCAGGAGCCAGCTCGCAAGCAATGCCAATGCGCGCGCTGCGCCACGCACTGGCATTGCTTTCAAGCTGGCCCGTGGTGCGCCGTGGCCTATGCGATGGCACGCACGAAGCCTTGCCCATACTTATACCAGCATGTGCCGGGACATAAAAACATTCCACTTCCAACACAACAGATATTTCATCTCGCTTTATTGACTTCGTTTCCGAAAATAAATATTTTTATTATACCGTGGTGTGATACATGCTCAAAAAATGAACAAAAGTAAAAGGTGCATGACGTATACATGAGTACTAAACACAAAAGTTCACGGACAGAGAAATAACAAAAAAAAACGCTAGAAAACGCGAAGGCCGTTTCATGTACACACACATAACAAACGAGATTTTTATACAACGCCCTCAAGACCAAGATTTAGACGAGGTTCTGATACGTGCACTAGGAATTGCAGAAAACTGGACGACGTGTATGACATTGTCATGACAAATAAAGAAAGGGCAACTCACGGGTAATGGCAAAAACAATGACACGCAAAATACCTAAAAAACGAATCTAATGAAGATTGATTGACAGCCATACAAAAAAAAAAACAAGAGCTTACTTTAAACTTGCACGAAAATATACAAAATGCATGACATGTACATTACTACTGAACAAAATGAAAAAGACATGGCAGAACAAAAATAACATTGTACTAAAAGCTGAAATACACATTATCGTATTATTGGGCACTTGGCCACAACTTGAGTAATGGTGGCAAGGGGAACAGAAGGTAGTCGGCTTTTGCAGCAGCACATAGAAAACATGCACAGAAAGGCCTATTTCTGAAAGAGCAGGTAAAATAAGCCAACAACACCACGACTTTTGTTTCACCTCGAATGCAATGCTTGGCAGTAAAATCACGTCAGTTAAGGTACTAAGTCGTACCTACTGGCACCCCTTTGTATAATAAACACGGACTGCAAAAATCTGCATTTAAAACACTTGCAACGATCATGCTTTCAGAAGAAAAAAAAAGCGTATCATGCCTACACATGAAGGTTGTTCGCGCGGTTTTCCCATCGGTGATTACTGGGATAATACAGCTGGGATAATACAGCAATACTGGGATAATACAGCAATAATTTTTCAGCTGTAAGTACGTTCGTAGAACGTGACACACAGAAGAAGCACCGAGGGCGGAATGGAAAGCTAAGTTACTGAAGTTGCATAATGAGATTTGGCGCAGAAAAAAACACGTCATAGTCCACGTGACAATGAGGAGGAACATCTATTTGTCAGCTTTCTCTACCGGTAAAAGGGAAGTGTAGCACAATCAAGGCACAACGACGTCCGGAGGCTCATCGAGACCAGACATGGACAGGGCTGTGTTCATGTACATGCGCCTTCTGATGTCCTTGGGTCTGCGCACCCACCTGTTGTCTTTAGGCACCCGGAACAACCTTTCAGAGCTTCTTTTTGAGGTATTCGTGCACCACTGCACGATGCATGAGCGGCACGAGTCCTGAAACGGATGAAACATCGCGGAGCAAAAGCACACAGCTATCGAGGACCACGAAGCTGATGAAACTATCCACGCCGGTCAACGCACAGCAGCGCATGGTTCCCGATAACAGCAGTTAACGAAACATGACACGTCATGCTGTGGGCTAAGCTGGCGGCGGACCACCGGGCGGTGTTGCTACAATTGCTAGTAGTTACAGCGAGGCGTGGCGCGTTTGACCGAGTGGACGTTTCTGCGCAGGCGCGAGTAAGAGCGGACGTGAGAGAGAAAATCTGGGGGCTTTTGCTCCTTGAATATATGACTAAGCCTAGGCATTACGGAGGAGGTTTCTTAGCTCCCGTTGTATTCGTTTGTCCCCCAGACATGCCGGCATTGCGGAGTGCGGCCGAGTTAGTTTATACGCTCCGTCACTGGCTGGCCGTGCAGTGTGGCAGTGGGCGCGGATGCCGCTTGGTGATCGCTGTGTCTGAAGGGGCAATGTTCTCACTGGTGTTGTATAAGTCGCGGGTCGGTTTTTTCGTCACGAGTTTAGATTGGATTTTTCCCAACCACTGCTCCAAGAGGCCACATGTAACCGACAAAGGGGGGCCTCAGGAGAGCACCTGAGGTTACATTAAAGCAGGCGGCGCGGGATCTCCGGGGCACCCAAACGGTAGCGGGGGGATAAAAGCTAGAAGGAGGGCGGCCAGTGGGTCGGGGCCGCGGAGGCCGAAGCGTGCCAGGGGTTGTTGCCATAAAAACTGGCTTTCCTCGATAATGGACAGTCGATCTTACACTCCCCTGGCATGCGCAAGCCTTTGCGAGCCTCAACCTAGGAACCAGTTCGGGTTCTATCTTTGATGCCTCCGTTGCCGCGTTGGTGTGCTGCGAAATGATGCGAAATATTGACACGTTGTTTTCATCATCATTATTTATTGGACTTCAAGACCCCTGAAAGGAACATTACATTTTCAATAGTAAAAACATAATTGACTAAATATAACTGCGTCGAGTCACCAACTTGCGAAGCTAAGTTGAGCACTTCCGCGCCCCGCGACTTCTGCTGGCACACCTAGGGACAAGCGCATACAACGCGCGCGACAAAACTCCTCCGTAGTACCCAAGCAGAGCCGCACTTTCAAGGAGAAAACGTCCCCACATTTCCACTCTCGCACCCGCTGTTACTCGCGCATGCGCTCAATCATCTGTCGTTTCCGCAAGTGACACGCCCCACTGCACCTCGAAGCAATCCGCCTTTTGCGAAGCCGAACTGCGCATGCGCAGCGCCCTAGCGGCTGAGGACCAAATCAATTTGGATGGCACACGGCCGCACTCGACTGTCTCCTCCGAGTGAGTGGAGTACGGCTGTGCCAAGCGCTGCACTTGTCAGTAGAATGGGGCTCCAGCCGTTTCTCTCAGGCTCTTGTAGACGAGCACATATCCGTGTCTTGCAGTTCTGCACTGTTCCCCCGACGTATATCGCGACGACACCTGCCCGTCCACCGCGGGCAAACCTCCGCTCTAGCACACATGCTCCGGGAGCGCGGGTCGAGCTGCCTCGAATTCAGCAAGGAGTGGGACTCGCATCTCCGTGGCCCCGTTCTATACAAGCAAATCCTGGCTGTCCGGCATGCGTGTGACCGGGCTGGTAGGCTACACCTGCCAGTCCCGAAGTGGGACTATAGCCGGGTGCGCGACGACTTCGCGTCCTCGCCGGAACTCCAATAAAGTTGTTTCACTCACTTGTCAGCTTTGCCATTGTCGCTGCCGCGCGCACGGAACGCCTTTCAAACATTATTGCCATCGAAATTTGACGCGATGCCAACGTCGTGTCTCGTTTACGGCTCCGGTGTCCGGTGCCCGGTGTCCGGTGTTACGGTGTCCCGTAACCATCCTAGCAGGGCAATGCGGATTTTCCGATTTCCGTCGGTAAAACGCGATCCACACCGCCGCGAAGCCTAGAGTACGTTGTGACAGCACATTGCGACAGGTATGTATTGGCATATGTAGTTTACTTCTCTGTTTTTGTCAGTACTGACTCATATGAATAATCTCGACGAAGACGCAAATCTATGTTTGAGCTAACTGAACAAATGATCTGAGCTCGCGCCATCTGGTTAGATGAAACTCGAAGTATTTTTATTTTTTTACCGTTTCTGTGCATCCATCGCTAAAACGCTGCTATTTGGCAACTTCACACCGTGCACACTTGCAGCTTTATAAACGCTCAGTGAATGCTCGTGATGTAGGTGTAGTGATCCGTCGGAGCCAAGCTCACTTCCCCTGCCGGGCTGACGTGGGAAACAGCTTGCACGGTGGAAGTAGCTGATGGTGCTAGTTAGCCATCGTTGCTAGCTGTTGTTTCGTCATTCTTGTCGTTACCAAGTAAGGTAATATTTACTTCCAGAAGGCTTTTAAGTTCGTCTAGAGAATCGGATTGTAGTACGGTATGTACTAAAGCTCATTTTCCTGTGTTGTTTCCTGTGTCATTTCTGGAGTTGTGTGGCGCACCTTATTGTGTAACTTCATGACACATTTCAGGGGCACCTTCACTGTTGCCCAGGCATCTGGTCTTCATATTGACACATGTACTTGTTTATCTTTTTCGGGTGATCGCGTTTCCCCGTCGAACAAACGTTATGGCTCAGCGTGGGACAGGCCCGCACGTATCGGAAGTTTCTCGAATGTTATCGATCGCTCTATCCGCTCTCTCTTGTCGCCGAACCTTGTGTAATTTGATTGCATGTATGCACGAAGCGAATGGTGTAGAACTTTCTGGAAGACACGCGGGCACCTGCGAGAAGAAGAACGTGGAGCTCAAGCGCTTCATCGTCATTCATGCCGCCGACTTTGCGCGCGCCGTCCCGTGGTGCGGGAGCCCCACATCATTGTGTCAATTGCCCCCATGGGAAAAGCGACCATCTCGGTCGCGTCAAAAAGTCCTTTCGGCGACGAGAAATGTAGCTCCTCAGGTGCATCTGACGTTCATGTACGCGCATAGTAGGGTTTCATGCGCACGGCATGAATAACTTCCGCGCGAGGAAGACGACGGAGCGAACCGGGGTCGGAACTGCAAGAGACGACTTCGTAGCGTCACGTTACTGAGACGGCGTATAAACTCGTAGGGGCCAAAATACCGGCGGAGCAACTTTTCCGAGAGTCCACGGCGAAGGATGGGCGTCCAGACCCACACGAAGGCGCCGGTATTGTAATGGACGTGGCGTCGACCCTGGTTGTAGCGAAGGGTGTCAGTATGCTGTTGGCTCCGGATACGATGACGAGCAAGCTGGCGTGCTTTTTCGGCTCTTTGTACGAAGTCTGCCACGTCTTCGGTGGGTGGGCTATCATCAACCAGAGGTAGCATGGCGTCAAGTGTTGAGGTGACGTGGTGCCCCTATACAAGTTCGAACGGCGTAAACTGTGTAGTCTCCTGTACAGTAGTGTTATACGCGAAGGGGACATAGGGTAAAATCTCATCCCACGTCTTTTGCTCCACGTCGGTATACATGGAGAGCATATCAGCCAGCGTTCTGTTCAGACCTTCAGTTAATCCTTTGGTTAATGCGTCAGCTGGAGAACGTCCTCCCTAATTTCGGCTGTATATGCTGCACCGCGGTCGGTGATGAGAACAGACGGTGCACCATATCCTAGAACAATGTGGCGTACAACGGACTCGGCCACTTCGTGCGAGCTTGCTTGCGGAATAGCTCCGGTTTCGGCGTACCGGGTTAAGTAGTCGGTAGCGACGAATTTCCAATTATTGCGCCAAGAGGTCACTGGGAATGACCCAAGTATATCCATTCCTATTTGTTGTAACGGTGCTTGAGGAGGATCCCCAGGGTGGAGAAAGCCAGCTGGTTTAACTGGTGGTTGCTTGCGGCGCTGACAATCACGGCACGTCTTGATGTACCGTTGCACAGAAGAAAAACGCCGGGGCCAGTAATACTACTGGCGTATCCTTGCTAATGTCTTAGCGAATCCCAAGTGTCCCGCACATGGCTCATCATGCCAGGATTGCAAAATGTTTTGGCGCAGCGCCGACGCCACGACAAGGAGGTACGTATTTGGACCGCTTCTACAGTTTTTTTCGTAAAAGACGTTGTTGTGCAAAGAGTATGATGATAAGCCGCGCACGAGCGACCGATGTAAGACATCCTCAGCTCCTTGAAGGTGCTCGATCAACGGCAGCAGCTCAGGGTCGGCGCACTGGTGCTCAGCCATCTTTATGGCGTCAATAACGCCGACAAATGGCAAGTCATGGTCAGGGTCCGAGGACGTCGTGGTGAGTGGTGTGCGTGACAAACAGCCGGCGTCGATGTGCTTCCTTCCAGATCGGTGCACAACTGTAATGTCGTACTCTTGTAAGCGCAGGCTCCAACGGGCTAGTCTGCCTGAAGGACCTTTGAGGTTGGCAAGCCAGCACAGCGCATGGTGATCGCTGACAGCCTTGAAGGGTCTACCATACAAGTAGGGTCGGAATTAACCAATTGCCCACACAACCACTAAGCATTCTTTTTCAGCGGTTGAGTAGTTTTTCTCAGCCTTGGTAAGACTGCGGCTTGCATAAGCAAGGGGGCGTTCCACACCAGCTTGTCACTGCACAAGAACTGCGCCGAGACCCGTATTGCTGGCGTCAGTATGAAACTCAGTGTCAGCGCTTTCGTCGAAATGAGCAAGTATTGGGGCTGCTTGCAAGCGCTTGCGCAATTCATTGAACGACTGCTGCTGCTCGTCCGACGAAATGAAAGGAACATGTCACGTGTGAGCCATGTTAGAGGCTCAGCACTTCTCGAGAATCCCTCGACGAGGCGCTATAATATGCGCACAAACCAAGGAAGCGTTTGACAGCCTTGTCGTCTGTGGGCGGCGAAAACTCGGCGACGGCAGCTAATTTGTCGGGTTCTGGTCGGACGCCTTTAGGAATAACGACATGGCCAAGAATATTGAGCTCCTGGAACCAGAAGTAGCAATTTTCAGGCTTGATGGTGAGGCCGGCAGTACGGATCACCGCGAGGACACCCTCGAGTCGTGCGAGATGTTCGTCAAACGGGCTCGAGAACACGACGATGTCGACCAAGTATATTTGCCATTTGAGTTCAGCAAGCACGGTATCCATCATCCGCTGAAAGGTGGAAGGGGCTGAACAGAGACCGAAGGGGGAGAATTTTGAACTCACAAAGCCCGTCAGGTGTCACAAACGCTGTTTTTTCACGATCCTGTTCATCGACTTCGATTTGCCAATAACCAGGGTTAAAATACAACGAAGAAAAGAAATTGGCATGTTGTAGACGATCCAATGCGTCGTCGATGCGTGGCAATGGATAAACATCGCTCTTGGGGACACGGCTCAACTTTCTATAATCTACACAGAAGCGTAGTGTGTTGTCTTTCTTTCTGACTAACACTAGAGCGGAAGCCCTTGCTTGATCGCTTTGCTTTCCACTGGAGACACTCTGTAAGGATGCTGACGAACAGGACGTGCAGACTCGTCCGTTATAATTCAGCGCTTTCTTATAGACGTGCGCTATACTTTGGACGACGTTGAAGAACAGTCCGCAAATTCATTCACGAGACTGAGTAGATGGCCTTTCTGATGGTCTGGCAGAGCAGCGTTAACGTGAATCCGTTCTTTTAGGCT
This sequence comes from Dermacentor albipictus, assembly GCF_038994185.2. Taxonomy (NCBI): domain Eukaryota; kingdom Metazoa; phylum Arthropoda; class Arachnida; order Ixodida; family Ixodidae; genus Dermacentor; species Dermacentor albipictus. Next base: position 177,670,948 of record NC_091823.1, read on the forward strand.
GGGTAACTCAGATAGCTGAGACGATGCGATTTGCAGATTTCCAATGTGGCGATGTCAGTAACATCAATGATTTCGCGAAGAAATGCGATTGTCGCTCCTCGCCGTACATGCCGATATTCTTTGCTAAAGTTTGTTAGCAAGAAGATTGAAAATTTATTGCGCACCCGGAGACACCCTCTGGCTATGCAAATGTGGCACTCGTGAAGCAGAGGGATGTTTGCCTCCACAATTATTTTGGCGTCGTCCTCCATGTCGCATCGGACAAGGGTAAGCAGGCTGCTCTTGGGTGGTAACGTGACGTGATCGTCAGCTACACGAAGCGCGATGTCACGGTCGTTGCCATTGTTGTTCGCTATGACTTGCGTAGTATCGAAGCTGACTCTAGGCTCTTGCAAGTCGATGATGGCTCCGTTCGCCTGAAGAAAATTCATGCCGAGTATAAGGTCCTTCTAACATTCAGAAAGAATGACGAATTCGTCGATGTACGTGAAGCCCCGAATGTTGACTCGTGCCGTGCACCGGCCAGTTGGTGTTATGAGATGCCCTCCTGCAGTACGAATCTGAGTCCCGGTCCATTGCGTCGAAACTTTGTTGAGGATAAGCGCGAGATTCTGGCCCATAACAGACGTGTCCGCACCGGTGTCGATTAACGTCGTGACTTTGTCGTCATCTATGGTAACTGGTACATCGCAATCTACTGACACCAAACTACACTGCTTTCTCTGCGTCTCAATTACATCATCTTGCGGTCGTCTTAGTGGAAGATCATCACCGTTCCCAAGGTCAGTGACCTCACCTCCACAGGTCGCTGGACTCAGTTTTCCCGGGAGGAAGGGCAGGGTGAGCGACGCCTTGTTGCGCTCGGCGTGAAGACGGGGCTGCAAGACCTGTTTCGGGTGGGTGACGGTGACCAGGGGACACGGAATCGTGGGGCGAACAAGATCCCGGCGTCCGCGATGTTGGCTTCAATGTCAAGGGGGCGTACACCATTGCGCGGGCACGGCGCACTCAGTGAAAATCCATGGAGCCCAGCTCGACGGTAAGGGCACGCCCTGTAGAGGTCATCGGCTTCACCGCAATGAAAACACAAGTGCCTCCTGTCTGCAGTGCGCCATACGTCGCTCTTGAGGGGTGGTCGTGTTTCAGGCATGAATGGCGTGCGACAATTCCTGAAGTCGCCAGTTGCTTGTTCAGCGGCGCGCACACCATGAAAGTCCGGGACGCCGCGCACATCGTAAAAAGTCGGGCTCAACGAACTTCTCGCACCTTCCGCATACGACTTGCGAGGCTGTGGCGGCCGTACCTCGTGCTGTGGTGTCTCGCTTCGCTCCGGGACTTGTACTGCCTGCCTGATTTCCTCCGGGACGACCTCAGCCATAGCGAGTCGCGGTACCGATACTGGAGCCACCTGAAGCTTTTGAAACTCTTCTCGGACAACAAGCCTAATCAGCTCCCGCGAGGCATCGGTATTGTCCAAGGGTATAGCGAGAGCGTCACGCGGTAGGGTCGACACGTCGTGGTTGTACTGCTCGTTCGTTGCCGCAGTGCCTTTTCTATGGACATGGCTTCCGCGAGAAACTCTGCAACGGTGTTTGGTGGGTTGCGTATTACTCCACCGAATAACTCTTGCTTAACGCCGCGCATCAAGTTCCTGAGCTTCTTTACCTCCGGCATAGATGGATCTGCGCATCGGAAAAGTCGGCACGTATCTTACACAAACATTTCGACGCTTTCGTTCGGCCACTGCATTTTCGCCTGAATTGCAGATTCAGCTCGCTCCTTGCGATCAAGGCTGGCGTATGTGCTGATTAGCTGCCGACCGAATTCATCCCATGTCGATAGGGCCGCCTCACGGTTCTCAAACCATGTCCGCGAATAGTCCTTGAGGGCAAATAGGCGTTGCGCAGCTTGCGCTTTGGAGTCCAGCTGTTGAATTCTACGACACGCTCAAAGTGATGGAGCTAGTCCTCAACATCTTCGAAGGTGTCCCCATGAAAGGATGTGGGGATTCGCGGCTGGTTAAGGACGATCTCGGTCGGTGCGGTCGAGTAAGAAGACGGAACTGAGGTACTCATCCTTATGACTGGATTGGGTAGAGGCTCATGCTCTGGCGGCAGTTCTGGCAGGTCACGGATATGGCAGGTCGACGGATATGGCAGGTCGACGACACCGGTTGAGCTGACTGGAGTCAGCTCAACCGGACTTCATGCTGGGCTTGTAGGCAGTGTTCCATCTGGGAGTGGTAGCATGTACCCCGCACCTCCACCAGAAAAATGTAACGTAGATTGAAGACGGAATCTTAGAAAATAGACGCTTCTGTTCCGGGTGGTTTGATTCAACAGGACGATAAGCCAACAGGCCGATACGACAACAGGCCGATACGCCAACAGGCCGATACGCCAACAGGCCGATAAGCCGATATGGCAGATTTCCGCATTGCCAACAGACTGGTAGCTTGCAACCGACGAAGTCGGTTGCATTTGTAGTCACGCTCAGCTAAAGTGACCGAGCCAGGAAAGGGTTCTGGCTTCCACTGCTGGCATACGCGTCGATCACAGATGCATTAGCATGCCTGCTGAGATGCAGTATGACACTGAGGAACATGCATTCGTATGATTGGAATGGACAGTAAACGTTAAACTAAATCCAGTCAGGCCTTTCATTGGGCGCTGACAGACAAAACAGACTGGTGGACTAGTTGGTATTGCATGTCAATATTTTTAGCGAAAAGAAACAACGACACGAGAGAAGGCACACAGCATACAGCACTACTAACAACGGATGCCTTATTGCACTTAGTCGCAGTATATGTAGCACCATACAATAAAAGACAGAAAGGGAGTGTAAAGTTATCACAGGCATCACAGATCGCCTGAGAGCCTAACAATCCACCGCTACCGTTAGAAGAACAGTATCTCCTTCCCTGACAATGATGCAGGTGGGCAGCTCAGGCAAACTTTATTTCTACTCATTTCAAACGCCTCTACGATTGCCCTTGTTAGCTGATCAGAACTCCTGCCCATCACTGCAGTCTTTTTGAGCAAATGTTCAGCCAGATGTGCAGCAGGATGACCGGTGACTGCCTGTTTATCAACAATGTTCCAGTGCCCTCGTAAGTGATTGTTCAGACATCTGCCAGTTTGTCCGAAATATTATTTTCCGCATAACAATGTAATGCGGTAACCTACACCTTCCACACATGGGGCGACAAACGGTTCATTAGGATTTTTAGCACAAGCATTACATGTATGCTTTGATTAACCGTCGCGCACAAACTAGAAAGTTCATGTGGGGCCGAAAAATTAACGTCAACTGCAATTGTTGCTGCAATTATCATGACATTGTGGTCGACATTATGTAGATAAGCCACCATGACCACATTTTTACTGCGTTGCTGCAAGGCGGCACCGGGACTATTAGTTCTGCTTTTCCTTAAGAAGCTTCGAGCCACCGCAATCAGCAATTGCAAAGGGTAGCCAGCTGCGCAGAGTCGCGAAACCTGGTTATCGAAACTTTTTGCACAATATGCGGGCAGGATTTCAGAAGTGCATTCTTAAAACAGGTTGATGATGCGCATAATTTCTTGTGTGTAGAAGCGTATGGAAGAAGGGGCTTCTTTTCTCTTGGCTGATAACACCAACATGTATGGGTGCTTAACATATGAAGGTTGAGTTCTAAGAACTTGATTCGCCCATCAACGGACTCTTCAATCGTTAAGGTGACAGGTTTTAGGCGGTCACGGAAAATGGAGCAGCTTGTCGATGTTACAACTCGGGTGCGATCAATGTCACGTTTTTCAATCACGAAATAGTCATCCACATATCTGAATGATTTTGCAACCACTGTGGTTTCCAAGTGAGAGCACAAATAGTCTCATAATGTGCAAGAAAAAGGGCTCTTAATGTTGGGGTGAGGCAAAACCCTGTGCAGACGCCTTCATTCTGTATGAACGTTGAATCACTCCAACTCGCAAAGTAGATGACAAATAAAACTTTAAAAGCTCTAAGAACTGATTACCGGTTAGACTGGTTTCATTCTGACATCTCACCACAGCGTGATTATCAACAGCGTACTCCACGCATTCAAAGAGCTATTTATGTGGGAAAGAGTCAAATACATTCTTAATGTCAAGCAAAAAGGCACGGAAATTCTCATGAGTGTTGTCTTTCAAGAAGCTGATTATCTCGTCGGAACTGCTAATCATAAAAGGATCGTCAATAGCTAAAATCTTGACTTTTGCCTGCAAGAAACATGCAAGAGATTTCTGCCAACGGGCTTTCTCTGAAATAATCACACGGAACGGACAATCGTCTTTGTGCGTTTTTGCAGAAAAGAACATTTCACTATATTTCAATATCACGACAGAGAGCTTCTGGATTAAAGTTCTTACAGAGCCTACGGACCTCTTTTTTTTTACTTTTGCAAGACTAACATAATTTCAGTTCGTCATTTTTTTGTTCGTCCGACGAAAGTCTGACGAACGCAGAACGTATGGGTGCCAATGCTTTGCAACTGTATGCATTTTTATCCAGCACGGTAAAACCACCTTCCGTGCTAGCCGGGACTAGGTGTAAATAGTTATTCTTGAGGCACGTAACAGCACCGTTCAGGTCACACGTGCTGGCCAGTGCCGGCGTTCTTTCAAGTATATCTACACCCACTGAGATGCATCGACCAGCGTGGGTGTCAGAAGCTTTGCTGCCGAGCTTCCTCACCATGGTGAGCTGTTCTGGCTCTGTCTTTTTTGGCTGAACGGCAAACCTAGGTGCTTGGCTGAGAACCTTCATGACGTTGTCTGGCCGACGCGCATTCCCAACCGTGCGGGTGGTGTTCCGAGCTACAGATGGCTTTTTCGGAAGGCATGCCTAAAGCTGACGCAAAGAATGCTGCCAGAGCCACTCTGTCGTACTGTCCAGAATCCGGGAACACTCGACCCAATTCTCACGGGCCCGCTTTCGTCTAACTATTGAGGATCATTTTATGATTAGTTGTTCCGACGAGGTAATAAGCTTTTTTGAAAGACATCACTCATGAGAAATTCTGTGCTTTTTCGATTGACACTAAGGATCTATTTTACTATTTGCCAAAAAAGGGATGTTTCAATGCGTGGAGGACGCCATTGACGATCACAGTGTGGGGAGATTCCAGAATCAAACCAGTCCATAAGCTTATCAGTTCTTGGTGCTTTTAAAGTTTTATTTGTTATCTACATTTGCCGCTTGGGGTGGTTCAACGTTCATAAAGAAGGAAGGCGTTTGCCTAGGGTCCTGCCTCACGCCAACTTTGAGTGAATTTTTTCTTGCACATTAACCCATTAAAGACCAGCGTGACCATATCTTCACGTTAGTCTGCGCAGTGGAGTTCAATTAATTAAGATTAACAAAATGGCACCAAATTCGCCTTTGACATGCCGTTTGACAGATTGGAGTTCCCTTTATGGATACCAAGTGGCATAAGCTGTCAGTCGCGTTGTCGGAGCCCCTCGCAAAAGCGGGAATAAGTGTTGCTCTGTGAGCAGCGTTGCCATGCATCGCTCTAAGGGGTAAGTGTGTGTTTTTTCACTACTTGTTTAAGCAATGATCGGATATCTTTACCTCCGTATTGCTCTTTCAATATGTGACCTCCGATGAGCATTTGTGAAAGGTTAATGTTTGATTTATCCATGAACGAACGTGTTGTCTTGCGCGTTGCCATATGGTCACGCTGGGCCTTTAGGCTACCTAACTTTTTTTTATTTTTCTGCATTCTCATCTCTTGCACGTCTGCTGGCGTGTTCTCGCCGTGGTTATTCCTTATTTTATTGCCTGAATAGGTTGATGTTAGAAGAAATAGTAAAGATAGTCGTAGAGGAAGATGACGACCTGTCAGTGATTTATATGGAGCCGCCAGAGGCTAGCACCTATTCGGAAGAAGACGCGGACGATGAAGACTCAGGTGGTCTCATTGACAATCTAAGCACATGGCAGCTATGAGCCGGCGCTGAAACGCGGAAAGCCTATCCGCTTCGGGTATAAAGTATGGTGCCTAAATGCCAAGAACAGATACCTTGTGAACTTCAATGTGTATCGAGGCAAGCAGGGGATCCCGGAACATATGAAAAATATGAAAAGTACTTCGGGAAAGCAGCGGTGCCACTTCTTCAAATGGTGGAAAAACTCGCAGCAGAGACGCACGACCTTCCTTTCTTTTTCTATTTTGATAATTTATTCACGAGCATGCAGCTACTCAGGCATCTCAAGGCACAGGGCTACGAAGGCTTGGGCACAGTGAAGCAGAACCGTGTTCCCAAAGAGTGCCCTACTGCTTGACCAAAGTTTGTCAAGCGCCAACCTCGCGGGCATAAAGATACCGTGCTGAGCGACAATGGGACAATTCCTGTCCGCTGGATGGACAATTCTGTAGTAACGATCGTAAGCAGCATTCACGGCGTAGAGCCAATGTCATCTGCAGATAGGTACTCTCGTGTTGAGAAGAAGCGAATAAAGGTGGCCCGCGCAAGCAATGTTGCTCAGTACAAGTTTTATGGGAGGTATGGACCACATGGATGCAAATGTAGGCGCACACAGGATTGTAATGCGTAGCAAAAAGTGGTGGTGGCCGATTTTCACTTGACTTTGTGATGTATCTATCAGCAACGCTTGGGCGCTAATTCGTAGCACAGGGTTCAACGTCACGCAGGTAGAATTCCGCACACAAATTGCACAAAGCTACCTGATGCGATGGGACAATAAACATAGAGGACCTGGTTAACGCAGAATCCCAAAGACTGGTGATGTCCTGAATGGTACACGGTATGACCAAGTGGCCCACTTTGCTGCACCAATACCTAATGGCAAGAGGTGGAGGTGTGTCTGAGATAATTGCAACAGCGCGGTGCACTTACAATGCACAAAGTATGACATCGGCATGTGCATTCCATGATTTAAACCATATCACATGAAATAGGTGCTCGACTACTCACTATGTTTATTTTTTGGGTGTTTCATGGGTTGAAATAAATGTTTTTTTAACTTCGCGTATTTTGCTGTAGCACAAGGGCCCAGTGTGCCCATATGGTCACGGGCTATATTTCGAAAACTAATTAGGCAAGAGTAATAAATTCTTGCATGTGAATTATTAATATAAAGGTAAGCTAATATATTAGATTTATTCCAAGATAGCAAGAAATAAAAGAAACCGGTCCCTAATGAGTTAAGACAGAATTTTGTGCTCTCGCTTGGAAACAACAGCGGTTGCAAAAGTATTTAGACACGTGGACGACTATTTGGTAATTTTAAGACGTGACAGTGATTGTACCGTAGTCGCCACATCGATAATCTGCCTCGTTTTCTGCGAATACCTAAAACCTCTCACCTTAACAATTGAACAGTCTGTCGACGCATGCATAAGGTTCTTAAACCTCACCCTTCAAACTTTAAGCACCCATACATGTTGGTGTTATGACCGAAGAAGAAAGAAGCACCTTCTTCCAAACGCTTCTGCACACTCGAAATTAGTTAAGAGTGTAATCATCAACCTATGTTTTAAAAATTCACTTCTGAAATCCTGCCAGCATGTTGTGCAAAAAAGGTTCGACAACCAGGTTTTGCGACTCTGTGGCGCTGGCTACCCTTTGCAATTGCTGATTGCGGTGGCGGGCAGCATCTTATGAAAAAGCAGAACTAATAGTCCTGATACCGCCTTGCAACCACACAGAAGTAGAATGTGGTCGGGGTGCCGTATCTACATAAAGTTGGTCACAATCGCATGAAGACTGCAGCGAGAATTCCAGTGGACGTTATTTCGTCGGCCCCACTTAAACTTTCTAGCTTGTGCGCGAGGGTTAATAATCCAAAGGAGACATGCAATGCTTGTGCTACCAATAATCTTGAACCGTTTGACGGCCCATGTGTGGAAGGTGTAGTTTACCGCATTACATTGTCCTGCGGGAAGGAATATTTGGGACAAACAGGCAGATATCTGAACGATCGCTTATGAGAGCATTCAAAGAGTGTTGATAAATTGACAGTAACCAGTCATTTTGCTGCACATTGCAAGCGCTGTGGCTGCAAACCTTCGTTCAAGAAGACTAGAGTGATGGGCAGGAATTCCGGTCAACTGACAAAGGAAGTCGTAGCTGCGTTTGAAATGAACACAAACAAAGATTCCGCGAGCTGCTCATCTGTCGCGTTGTCAGGGAAGAAGATGCTGTTCTTGCCACTGTAGCGGTGGATTGTTAGGCTGTTAAGCGATCTGTGGTGATGTGGTAACTTTACACCCCCTTTCTGTCTTTTTTGGATGGTGCTATATATACTTCGACCAAGTGTAATAAAGCATCAGCTGTTAGTAGTGCTGCGTCATGTGTGCCTTCTCTCGTGTCTAGCAATTCTTTGCGCTAAAAAGATTAACAATCTGACAGACGTCGAAGGTTTTCCGTCGGTAACTTCTCGTACACAATCTATAGTCGGATACAACTTTAGAAAAAAGGGGAGGCCCCGCCCAGATGACCGAAGCGGCGAAGTCATGGGCCGTCCGGCGCATGACGTCGGTCCAGAGTGCGCGCCCATTGGTGATGCTCGTGTGCATCCGCCTCGGAGGAGTAAACGCCTCCTTTTTTCTAAAGTTGTATCCGACTATAGGTGCGACAAGTCGCTGGCAGTGTGCATTAGCGTGCCAGCGCTGTGCCACCCCTATTACCTTCCAGGACGCAGTTGCTGCGGCTCCGCTGCAACTTGAGAACACTGAGAACAAGTTGAGAACAAGATTGACAAGAAGTTAAGGAGTGCGCATAGAGCGATAGAACGAAGAATACTAGGCATAACGTTAAGAGACGGAAATAGAGTGGTTTTGATCAGAAAGGAAACGGGTGTAGCCGATGTTCCATTTACATTAAGAAAAAAATCGGAGCTGGACAGGTCATGTATTGCACAGGTTAGATAACCGGTGGACCATTAGGTTTACAAAATCGGTGCGAAGAGAAGGGAAGCGCACTCGTGGATGGCAGAAGAAAAGGTGGGGCGATGAAATTAGGAAATTAGCGGGTGCTAGTTAGGATCGGTTGGCGGAGGACAGGGGTACTCGGAAGTCGAAGCAGGGGGGAGGGGGGAGCGCTTCGTCCTGCAGTGGACTTAAAGTAAAGTAGGCTGCTGCTATTGATGATGATGGTTAAAATATACTCTAAAGCTGAGGTCGTCCCCTCTTTTCTTTATATTACGTGATTTCCCAAAAAGCTTCATGCAGTGGACTGTAGTTAAAGTGATCGTAAGGTCACCAGGAAAATAAGTTCAGTTTGCCAGTTCTAGTTATCGAGGTATACAACTGAAGCAAGGAAGATTGCCGTTTGAAAGAGGCAGATACTTTATTACCAGTAGGTGAATCAGGTCTGATTACAAAGCTTCCGCTTACAATGTTTCTGTTGTCACGCAGCCTCTTACTACTGCTAGCAGTAAAAAAGGTAACGGCAAAAATAAAACAAGATTAATTTCGTCAAAAAGATGCAACGCCATTGTAGCAGCGCAAGCACTTAAGTCGTCGATAGCTTCAATATTTATCTGTAGCGCGAGCGTATTTTGCAGGAGTTTCTGTGCTGCCTTCAGAAATGTAAAGGAATCTCACAGGTCTCCAATATGCCAGCAGAAAGAAGCCACACTAGCCACGACCGCTGTATAGCAGAAATGAGACAATAAGCAGAAAGAGCTTCACTCTAGTAGATATTTATTGTTTTTCTAGATCTTGGCTCCATTACTGGGCATGCTTCGAAATGACCAGAAGTACATGTCATATGGCAGGCTCTCCCCACGCGCGGCTTAGCGCCTCATTAAAAAGAAAGATTGAATTCTATGATTCTGAACCATAGTGGAGGACTTGAGATCAATTCTGATGGCCTAGGGATCTTCAACGTGCACCCCACATCCATCCATCCATCCATCCATCCATCCATCCATCCATCCATCCATCCATCCATCCATCCATCCATCCATCCATCCATCCGTCCGTCCGTCCGTCCGTCCGTCCGTCCGTCCGTCCGTCCGTCCGTCCGTCCATCCATCCATCCATCCATCCGTCCGTCCATCCGTCCGTCCGTCCATCCATCCGTCTGTCCAACCATCCATCCATCCATCCATCCATCCATCCATCCATCCATCCATCCATCCATCCATCCATCCATCCATCCATCCATCCATCCATCCATCCATCCATCCATCCATCCATCCATCCATCCATCCATCCATCCATCCGTCCATCCATGCATCCGTCCGTCCGTCCATCCATCCATCCGTCCATCCATCCATCCGTCCATCCATCCATCCGTCCGTCCGTCCGTCCGTCCGTCCGTCCGTCCTTCGGCCCTCCATCCGTCCGTCCGTCCGTCCATCCGTCCGTCCAAGACAGACCAATGGCAGAAAGGAGAAAGCACTGCACCAAATTAGATGAGGTCTGATGCGTGTAAAAGAAAAGGTTAAAATGCAGTTACTGTTCGTAGCAAATTTTTGATTGAGGCTGTTAATTTTTTTCTAAGAAACTGCTGAAAATGTGAAATTTCCAGAAAACCTAGCTATTGCGTTTACCCACCTGTAACTCAGCAATGCGAAATGATTTCGCAAATATGTGAATTGCATCTAACAATACACCTAGAGGGGGCAAATTTGATGTACTATACATGGTTGTCAAGTATTCCATTAATATCTGAGTAGGAGTTTGTGGAACCGTCTTAAACAATGCAACAAATTCACGTAAGATATAAATTGATACACTAAATTTGTCCGCTTTCGGCGCTCTAACGGATCAAGTTTACACAACTGCGATATCGCTTTTAGGTGCAGAGCTAGGAATTGGTAAACTTCGTGGAATTGGTAAACTTCATGCTTCTATTTTCTTGAACCCGACAAATTTTCGAAAGGGATTGAAAAGAGATGCAAGCCCTAAACCAAAATTACTCTTCCAAAAGTAATCACGTACAATGTAACTTCTCTCTCAAAAGCGAGAAATTACATTAAAATCAGCCTAGTGGTTATCTCGGAAAAGCGTTTCTGTTTTCTACTATAGATACAGTTATATATAGATAGATACAACTCCAGCGCATTAACGAAACCATTCTTAATGGCAAAACGTACCTTGTCCCCATCTATATGGCACCGCCCCACAACTCGCGTAGAGGTCTGATTCACAACGTGGAAGTGAACACCCCAACCGAAGCCCCAAATTATGAAATTATTGCGGCTCGTATGATGGGCAAAAGAGCCACTGCAATGATAACTTTCAAGGGCTCGCATGTACCTCGCCAGGTCGTCTTCGGCGGAGGTGTATACCACTGCATCCCTTACTGATTCAAGGCGCAATTTTGCTCAACGTGCTTTGCCATAGGACACCGATCAGACGTTTGTTGTCGCGACTATAGAAAGCAATGGTGCACAACATGGGGAAAGTCTGTCGGGGATCCTGTAGAAGATCATGACATGACCAGGCTGTCCTAATTGTGGCAAGGATCATAAGGCCGATGACCCAACTTGTGAAGTGCGACGAGCCGCTGATAAACGGTCAGAGGGGCCACCTAGCTGAAGTGTATGAAACAGCGAAAGGACGACAAGCAAACGAAAACAGTCACCCTGGCAATCCGAAGCCCAAGCCTAAAACACAACTCCGACAAGACATCGAGTGACAGAAGTAGCTCAAGAACCCGTCAACTGTCCAGGGGCCGCTGTTGCTCCAGAGGCAGGAGCCGATCCAGGGGCCGCAGCTGATCTAGGGGCCGCAGCCATTCCAGAGGCCGGGGCCACTTCGGGGTCCATAGGCAGTCCGGGAGCCATAGCCAGCCCTGGAGCCAAAGCCAGTCCGGCAGCAGGGGCCAGACTGGGAGCCGCGGCCAGTCCGGGGACTGCAACCGGCCCGGAGATGGCAGCCAGTCACTCGATCACTACCATTCCCGAGGCCAACATGAAGAGCAGCCCGCAAACCAGCGAAACGTGAGTCAGTCACGCGGCACCTCCCCTTTCCTCCCCGTGACCTATGCATCTAAAGTTCAAACACGAGCTCAAAAAGTAGCCAAAGATTATAAGAACGCTCTACTTCAAACTCGCAGACCTAATCAAATGTTAACACTATCATCACAATCACTAGAGCCTACCAAAGACATGGACATACCAGCAGAGGCACATGTACCTCAAGTCACACCATTGGGTGATAGAATACAACCCTTAGTACAAGTAGAACCAGCCTCATTGCAACCGGCAATGAAAAAGACAAGATACCACACCACAGCCCTGCTAAACCTTGAAGCTGATTTTCAGCAACTAACTGACGGAATGAAAGAAATGCCAACCAGTCTAGAGGCCAAGATAGCTAAACAGGTTGCTGCTCAAGTTGACGCGGAGCTGAAGACATACACTCAACAAATAATGAGCCAAATGCGCTCCCTGTTTTATGAGCTACTCAGCAAACAGGCAGAGGCGATGGCCTCTACACAAGTACAGGCTACGATGGCCACGTTACCACGCCAGGAACAGTGCGATCTACCCAAAGGACGTCGATCTACCAGCGTAACATGACCCACTCCTTACCCTACAGCGGGCGCTCCGCAAAATCATCTGTAGATCAATGACGCCTATTCTGGTGAAGTGGCAGTGAAACTGTAGAGGGATTGCTCGAAAACTGGGCCTGCTCACGCAGTACATTCCCGCTCAAGATCATCGGCCAGACATTCTCTTACTCCGGAAAACTAACCAAACACCTCACCTTGCCGGCTATAAGAAGTATAGCCATAATTCGGCAATGGCCATTCTTATTCGTAAAGATATAGCGGCAAATGCTGTCCACAGTACGGAGCAGAGCCGTACTTCCAAACTAAAATTGTCCAGAGCAAGGCACAGCCCCGCTTATACGTCACGAATGTTTATAGCCCGCCAAAACAGGAAGTATACTTCTTCAAGGAGGTTGCGAATATGCGGCCAACGAAGTATTTTGATCATCTAATAGCAGGCGACTTCGACGCGCCACACACTTCATGGGGATACACAAAAAACTCATCCAAAGGATCAGCACTACTACGTCGTATGCAACAGGCCCAGCTAACTCTTCTTAAAGAGACCGACTCCTTGACGTGGCACGGAAGCTCCGTTGAAACAGATACTACGCCCGATCTGGAATTCAACAAAGGACGATGTCAGCGCAATGGGTTAACGCGCACGATACTTTAACTAGTGACCACACTGTCATACAGATATTTCTGCAAATCAAAGGATTCTCAAAGTGCCAGCGCAAGCATCGCCTCACGGATTGAAATGAGTTCCGCAAGACACATGTAGGAGATTTCCAAAACATGCACCTGAAAGATTGGGTAGGGATTCTCAGGCAACAAATCCAGACACACACGAAGGCGATAATAGAGAACTGGGAGCAACCAAGCACGGACAAGCTTCTTCTTCATCTCTGGGAGGCACAACATATATATGCCCTCATCAAGAGATGGAAAAGAAATAAGCTCAATCGAAGACTGCCCTCACGCATTAACAAGCTCAACGGGCGGATCGTTCACTACACTGAACATCTCACTCGGGAGCACTGGTACGATAGGTGCAACAAGCTCAATGACACATTGAACATGAGCTCCGCGTGTAATCTCATCCGATCACTCATTGCCCCAACCCAGACAAAGACGGAAACAACACATAAGCTCCGAAAACTGCTAGAAACATTTTAGCATACCGACAAACTATTCAACGAGCTTAGAACACACATTGCGGATCCACCACAACCACAGTATGACTACAAAAATGCAGAGCCAGAAATTGAGGGTCTCATCTGCCTCTTCACATTAGCGGAACCACGGCGTGCCTTAGCAGGAGCAAAGCCGAATACGTTGCCAGGACCAGACCAAATTACGACAGCACAGCTCCGCAACCTTACAGAAGCCGATCATGCATTCTTACTTCAGCAAATTAATAATTTGTGGGACAAGGGCAGCTTGCCAGAAGAGTGGAAGACAGCCAGCATCATTTTCATTCCGAAGCCTGGCAAGCACCAAGCCATAGGGAATCTGCGTCCAATATCACTAACATCATGCTTCGGTAACCTAATGGAGCGCATCATGCTTAACAGACTTCTTCGTCACCTTGAGAAACCCCAACACCTACCCCCACAATTTGATTAGATACAGACATCACTTATCTACTCAAGACGTTCTGCTGCAGCTACACGAAGAAATCACGAAGTAAACAAGGAGCGCTCAGCGTAATGCTATTCTTGCCATAGACCTCAAGAAAGCTTTCGACTATGTTAACGACGATGCTATGCTGCAAGAACTCGAAGCTGCTGGCTGCGGAACCAAGCTTTATAACTATATCAGAGACTTCGTACGGAGTCGCACGTACACGCTATGAGTAGGCGACATCACCTCACAACCGTATCCCCATCCGCAGAGAGGTATCGCGCAGGGTTCCATGATATCGCCCTAACTCTTTAATGTTGCGATTTGCATAGTACATAGAGTGCTACGAGACATCCCCAATATCAACTATGCGAGCTACACAGAAGATATCACCATCGGTAGCAACACCGGTTCGCCAGGGCATATGCAAGAAACTCTCCAAAAGGCTATGAAAAGGGTGCAGGAGGCTGCTAAAACTATTGGCCTTGGATGTGTGCTGGAAAAATCTGAGTTGCGACTGGTCCATCACAAAAGATCGAGACTGCCCACAATATCAATTGTAAATGAATGCGCGCCGATTTCCCAACCAAAATGTATTAAGATACTCGGTCTCCATATCCAGAAAGATGGAGGTCCCGATGCGACGGTGCAGCACCTGCTCAGGCAAGGAGAACAGGTGCTACACATGATGCGTATGGTCTCCAACAGAGCCAATGGAGTGAAAGAGGCGGATATGCTTCAACTAAGAAACGCATTAATTATGTCGTGCCTGCGCTATCACCTGCCTGTACCAATCTCCGTCAGCAAGATATCAATCACCTTGATGCGCTCATCCGGAAAGCGACAAAGCTGGTCATGGGCATCCCGTTTAGTGCCAGCTCTAAGCTCCTCATTGGCATCGGTTGCCATAACACGGTGGTGGAACTAGTCAGTAGTTATCGTCGTCGCCAAGAACTGTGTTTGCAGCGCACGTGCCAAGACACCCTCATCCACCGTAGCATCGGTCATCATCCAGAAGCTGCGCCCCTTGTAAACATCTGCCCAATACCCCCGAAACAACGCGGACTCCTAGCCATAGCTCCACTGCCACGCCACAGGAATCCAGAACGAGGCATGGAGAGGCGACGCCAGTGAGCTGTCTATTTCAAGAGGTCCACGGCAAGACACCCTGGCGGCATATACTTCTACGCTGATGCTAGCGTTGGTGCACGGGCTCCGCTATGGCAGTCGTGAATAACGACCTCCAAACTGTACATAAGGAGGTCCACCGAGACAAATCCGACCTTCGCGGAACTGACAGCTATCGCAATCGCTATCAAACACATGCCCCCTAGTAACTCAGCCTACCCGAGAATCATATTTACTGACTCCATGGCGGCTTGCAGGAAACTGTTGCAGGAGCTCCCGGCCCACATTTCGACATTTATTCAAGAGCACCTTTAGGGTCCTTTGGAAATCATCTGGATACCTGGTCATGACGGGCTGCCGGGTAATGATAGAGCTAATCTGCTCGCCTGCGAGACTTTGAACCAGGCACCCTGCAACCGCGACCACCCCAGACGAAAAGGTGGGCTCCCCTGCTTCTGCGACCATATCAAGAAGGAAGGCACAAGTTTCCCAAGTTCAGCAAAGTGTTCACCCGTGAGCAGGGTGTACTGAATCGCCAGGCCCAGACTGAAACACTCCCTACACCAGCGCAAATGCACCTACTCCGCAGCCTCTTACCTGAGGATCCCCCACCTTGCAGATACTGTGGCGAACACCCGAGCCCATTCCATACCCTCTGGTCCTAAGGACGACCCCAGCCTGCCCCTACTAATATTTCCCCTAAACCCCATGCCACGTGGCTGACAGAAGCAGCCAGCGCCAACGACCCACGGTACCTTGCGGCGTTTATCAGTGCTACACTGAAGAATGCCGTCAACGAGGCTCTGGACTGAGGGCCTTTCGACCACGCCACCAAACATGAGAATAAAGTTTCTCTCTCTCTCTCTCTCCCTCCAGCGTAGGCAGAACGTGTCGATGCCATGATGTTTAACGTAGACAACCAGACAGTGTGAACTGACTAGATTCGGACAACACTTCGCATTAGAACATCACGGGCTCACAACAGCGTTTTCACAGCGCACGAAGCACCTAACAAAGTATACTAACCCTGTAGCTCCTGGCGTGCGGTACCTATTTGCTGATACACCGGAAACGAATACAAGTAAGGAAAACCATAGCCAGCTCTCGAGGAGGCCTTGGGAAAAGCAAAGAGCGCAGGTGCTGGTTCTCCACATTCTTCACTGTACGTCACTTTTGCCGGGTGATAATGGCGATGTTCTTTCTTTTGAGCTTTGGTTTGAAAAACATTGATTTTTTCGAACTCTTTGTGCAGCATTGACCTGTGTTATAGAAGTTTGCGCAGAGGCAACTGCATGTCTAAATTATCTTAATTTTGTTGTAGTTGGTCTTTAAGAGGGGAATGCGATAGCATTCAAAGATCCCTGAGCGCTTCTTACGCTTCCCGGCAACTGCAACTTACGTAACCGTAACGTTTACCGGGAAACGCTGGTTGCCAACGCTATGCACGAAGGCGAGCTTTGCGGTTCTTTTCTGATGGTGTGCGAGGAACTGGGAGGCTGAGCCACTCCTACGAAGACTCGAAGAATCGAAGGTCTTAATGTGATGGTACCGTACTAGCAGCGAAAGAATCGACACCATCTATTTAACAAGTACGAGGAATGTATTCACATATTCACGGGCGGTTCTGTGATCAAAAAAAGTGTGACTGCAGCTAATGTTAAACAGGTGCAGTACGCCTGTCCTTCTAGGACGCACGTCGACGCGAACAATAATGGGATTTGCGACAATTCTGCAAAGCACTTATTTTATCAAAACATACGAGATACCAAAAAGGTGGTGAGCAAAACGACAAGTGGACTTGTCTTCCTCAAGGCGACATATGCTTTCCTCGCCACAGTATATTGACACGTGCACGTATCTTTATCGGGCGACCCCGCTTCGCCGCCTAACAAATGTTATCGCTCAGCGCGGGACGCGCCTGCATGTATCCGAAGTTTCTGGAAAGTTATCGATGCTTCTATCCGCTCTCTGTTGTCGCCGAACCTTGTGTTATCTGATTTCATCGTGTGACGTGAATGATCTATAATTTTGTGGAAGGCACGTGGGTCCCAACGATTAGCCTGGAACATTCGGCGACTGCTGTATAAAAACCGACGCGCTTGACCCGCTTATCAGATTTTCGATGATCGCCGACTGTGTTCGCCGCTTTCAATGCGCTTTAGGTGTTGCTTGTTTTGTGGGCACAGATTCACCCAATAAAAGCTAGTTTTGCCTTTCACAGTATTGCTACTGTGTTCTTTGACGTCACGACCACGTGACATCTGGTGGAGGTGCTGGGTAAGTCCGGTCATGAACGGTAATTCTTGCCGTGCAGATTCCAGTAGGCGTCATGAGGTGTCCTCCAGAGGTCCGAATTTGAGGGCCTTCCCATGCAGTTTTAACTTTCCTCAACTGGGCGGCGATGTGCCCACTCATTACGGAGTAATCGGCCCCTGTGTTCACTAAGGCGGTAACTGCGTGGCCGTCGAGAACCACGTCAAGGTCGGCGGTTCTTTGTCTGGCATTGCAGTTAGGTCTTGGCGTCGGATCACGGCTGCATCGTGTTGAACTGAAGCTGGAACGTCGTCTCGTCAAGTCGTCTTTTGTCGGTGTAGTCTTGGCTTCCTGACTTCGTCGGGATGGCGGCGTGTCGTTATTATGTCGTCGAGATAGTGCCTTCGTTATTTTCGTCGGCGGCGGAGGATCTTCGTCAGTTGGACGAACAGCACCCACACCTCAATCGGTTGCTGTTTTTAGTTTTGCGGATATGGGCTCGCAGAGCGACCCCGGGCTGGGCCGGTGTATGGTCGGCGCTGCGGCGACAGGTAGCGGCCTGGTGACGGCGAACGGGGACAGTCGTCGAGGGCTCCACTGAGTGGCGGCGAGGTAGTCGGCGATATCGCGAGGTCGTTCGCCAATCTGTGGTCGCGACGCGTTTACGGCGAACCGTCGGAGTCTCATCGCCCGGTAAGTGCATCGACG
The DNA here is from genome assembly GCF_038994185.2 of Dermacentor albipictus. Classification (NCBI taxonomy): domain Eukaryota; kingdom Metazoa; phylum Arthropoda; class Arachnida; order Ixodida; family Ixodidae; genus Dermacentor; species Dermacentor albipictus. Next base: position 177,689,159 of record NC_091823.1, read on the forward strand.
GTAGATGCGCCCGACTTCTGCGCAGGGATAGCAAAGTGGACGGTGGTCGGGGGCGCGCCAAACATTAGTATTCTTTGGAATGCTACGTGGGGCGACAGTTTGGCGTGCTGGCGGCGGGGGTGGTGGTGGAAGATGGAACTGTGTGGTCACTGGGCCCTGCCGTGGGCGCGGAGGAGGAACGTGACGGCGGGCTACAGCGGCGTATGTCATCGCTTGCGGTTGAGGCTGTGGCGATTCAGGGGCTACGCCGAGTTGTTGTTGGAGCTCCTCATGTACGGCGTCGGCAATCGAAGCCACTTGAGGCTGTGATGGCGGGAACAGCTTCTGTAGCTCCTGCCGCACGACCGCTCTGATAGTCTCGCACAGATCGTCTGTGGCCAGAGATTGAATTCGTGGGCAGTTGGTAGAGTTCGTGTGGTGGATGAATTGCCGGTTCGGCATTTGGAGTGTCTTCTCGATGCTAGTGGCCTCGCGAATAAACTCTTCTACGGTCGTCGGTGGGCTTCGTATCATTGCACAGAAAAGTTTTTCCTTCGCACCACGCATAAGTAGGCGGGCTTTCTTCTCCTCGGGCATATCCGCGTCGGCGTGGCGGAACAGATGGCTCTTTTCTTCCATAAAGATGGCAACGCTCTCGTTGGGTAGCTGCACTCAGGCGTCGAGCATAGCTTCGGCCCTTTCCTTTCGCACGACACTTGTAAAGGTGTGCAGGAAGCCGCTACGGAACAGATCCCTTGTTATAAAAGTCGACTTCTTGTTCGCAAATTACGTTCTGGTGGCGTATTCTAAGGCGACGTATACATGCCGCAGGTTGTCGTCGGAGTCCCAGTTGTTGAAAGTTCCGATTCGTTCGTAGGTCTCCAGCCAGGATTCCGGGTCTTCCTTCACTGCTGCATGGAAGGTTGGTGGGTCCCGAGGTTGTTGTAGGATAACGGCGGACGCGGGGCAGCCATTGGAGTTGTCTTGACCACGATCTTCTCGGTCGTCTCAGGTAGAAGCCCGTGCCTTGGGTGTCGTCCTTGCAGTCTACTGTTAGCACGCTTTTCTTAGGCGATGTTGATTTTGTCCTCGGGCTTCAGGCTTGGATCGCGGCTTTGCGGGGGCGTTCGGTACATGAACGCACTAGCACCTCCACCAGATGTCGCGTGGTCGTGACGTCAAAGAACACAGTAGCAATACTGTGAAAGGCAAAACTAGCTTTTATTATGCGAACCTGTGCCCACAAAACAGGCTACACTTAAAGCACAACGAAAGCGGCGAACACAGTCGGCGAACATCGAAAATTTGATCAGCGGGTCAAGCGCGTCGGTTTTTATACAGCAGTCGCCGAATGTTCCAGACTAATCGTTGGGACCCGCGTGCCTTGCACAAAGTTCTACAGCATTAGCGTCACGCGATGAAATCAGATAACACAAGGTTCGGTGACAGCAGACAGCGGATGGAAACATCGATAACTTTCCAGAAACTTCGGATACATGCAGGCGCATCCCGCGCTGTGGGATAATATTTGTTAGGTGGCGAAACGTGGTCGCCCGAAAAAATTAGTACACGTGTCAATATATAGGTGGGGTTCTTCTAAATGAGAGAGGCCGTAAGGTGGGTTGGTGCGTCAACGAGCGAAGTTGTGCTAGCGTGCCGAATTGAAAATAAAGAAATGTTGTGCACAAGGCCAGGGACACGGCCGTCTGTCAACCACGTGTCAACGTAAGTGTGTCAGCCGGCGTGTCAACGGCGTGCGCAGCAGCCCTCTACTACCTGTTTCACTGGTGGTCGTGGCCTATCGTGTCTCTGGAGAGGATAGAAGGAGCTCGTGCTCGTCCAGTGAACCAGTGCTCGATAATACGTATCAAAAAGCGCCAAGTGGCTAAAACTAGCCCACAAAATTTCGTCACGGCTTCCCTCGTAGCAGAGTTTTTTTTTGCTTTTGGAATGAAACCTCTTAATGTTATAAATAAATGTTATTACATTTACGTAATTAGTATACAATGCGACATTGGTGTTTACGCATATTAATGTTTATGTCTAAGTTTTGCCCGAATGTATATACGTTGCTGCAGCGTAGAAAGGAATACGGTTCACATACTCAAGTACGCAGGGTATCTAAATCTTTTATTATAGGAATCTATGAGTTATCCCGATGAACCTCTCTAGCTCTAATGAGCATAACATATTTATAAAATATACTTCTACTGCACATTAGACTCCTCTGCTGATCTTGCGCAAGCTTAAATAATGAAAGTATTGATGTATATTATAATATGTAATAGTCTTGATCGGTGATTTCCCAATACAATTTCGTGAATAACATCGTAATGAATCAATGTAATATATTTATGTACATGAGAGCCCTTACAAAAATTTCTAATAACTTTGAATAAATGTTTTGTAGACAAATGTTACTGGAACCTACCAATGGTTTATTGAATTTTTTCAAACCGTTTTTAAACTTCATACCAACATTCCGCCGACTATTAGCCACCGATATTGAATGAAAAATTTATTTACAAACTTTCCTTAAACAATGGATGAACATGCTTCAAACATTAAAAGCATGATTTACTAAACGTCTTCATACTTTTAGAAACATTACAGTAGAATTTTACGAACTTTTTATTTCTCCACCTAGAAACTTCCTAGTAACACTTTTCCAACTTTCTGTTTCTCACCTTAGAAATATCCTTGCAACTTTGTTGTACGTTTCAGAAACGCCTTGGCGACATTGCCGGCTTTCTTCAGAATTTTTTGATGTATTCTGGTACTCTTCTGATGTAACCTTGCACATGAGCGGGACATAAATGCATCTGTTGGCAAAAAACAACAATATTTTCAAACACTCACATTTATTTTGCAACCCTTTCATATATGTCCTTCGAAGCCAAAAACAAGCAGCGACGATGATTAATTCTTCACATCTCCGTGGTTAAATTAAGATGCCTTGTTGTGAGCGTAAGGGAGGAAAAATGCAAAAATAGTAAGAATAGCGTGATGCATTTTGTCAGTCTGTGTGGGCGGAACAGCATGTAGCAGTCATGCACAAGAACTTTAAATGACCTACAATGAAAGCGAAGATTTTAACTGACTGCCTTGCCACACGTGCTTAGAATGGCATTCACTCATCTGGGGCCCAAGGCCTCTTTTTTCGCGACGTCCTTGTGGGCTTTGAAACACAGCCCAAAAATCGAAGGAAGCAGTACGGCTTCACAGAATACGCACCTGTTACTGCGGGAATCACACAACAGTGTAAAGCTGCAATTGAAATAAATCAGTTGCAGCAAGAATATTGAAACTTCTTAGAACGGCTTCAGCTAGACGTGCCTAACTGTCAATAAATGCGATGAAATCACTTTTGCAATATACAACTTTACAAACTTGAAAGATCCTTCAAACAGTCCTTATTACTATGCTGCCATTTTCCTGTATTTAGCAATAGTAAACTCGTCAGTAATAAACGCAGCTGCCTGGACTGCTCGCCTATAGAATATCCATAACCACAGTGTCTTATAAAGAGTGTTCTACATTATATTATACAGATTACTTCTGAACAAGTATCTAGAAGAAATGCTCCATCTTGAATAGAGTTATGAACAAATTTAAAAATCTATAATTGCTCAATTCTTTATCTTTTTGCTTGTAGACTGAAAAAAATTAAATGCACAGAATGCAGCATGAACGAAAACTCTATGTACTTCTACAGTAATGTACCGCAATTACTTGCCCTATACGCAAAAGTACAATGTTCGTGCAAATTTGTGTTTTTCTCGGCAAGCTTGAACTCTGGTAGACAGGCAGCTGAAAAACATTTTCCTTGAAGCAAATGGCGACTCGTGGCTCCAAATGCTTTGGCAGAGCGAGCGGCAATGATTAAGTTCAACAGTGACTGGATGAACTCAAGAATAATTGGTCACGAAAAAACAGGAAGTTACGCCTATATACCTGTGCGGCCCCTAGATATAATCAACAGGACAAACGTCCCCGTCTTATGCTCAGTGCTTGCGCCACATTCTAAAACCTACCTAAATAGGCACTTCTACTTTTTCTGCCTCCTGTGAATAAGGATTTCATGTAAAAGCTAATATGCCTAGGGTATAAAGTTTTGTTTGGTTAGTCTATGTCTTTCTTCGTCGTATTTGATCCTGACCAGAGAAGCTTCCATCAAGCTCTCAATGACAGAACTTTTGTGCGAAAGCATTAAAGCACTTTTTGCCTCAACCATGTATTTAGGCCATCGAGCACATTTTTCTAGGCGCTCTAGAGTGAATTATTCACAGTTAGAAACCTGAATTCGCTAAGAGTGCAACGCATAATTACACTGTAATAAATATTGAGTATTTGGAAAATTAAATGCAGGGAAGCTTGAGCTTGAAGCAAGCATCCTTGTCACATCTTAAGAAATCAGAGCTAAAATAAAATGAATTCTTCGCATTAAAGATAAGTAACTGCAAAGAACAAGCTTCAACCCACGCCAATTGAAAAAGGACAAAGAAATGGAGAAAAAATATGGCAATATAAAAGTGAATGCTCAACATTCAGATGTGCTGCAATAGTATGGCTTGCAACTACTGCACTTGACTGATTGCCATGATTGAGCAGTCTCTTTTACCACGTTGCCAACTCAAATTTCTGTAATGTGTACAGGAGACCGGCTTCCAGCCTGAAGCGAACTTGCACTAGGGATTCATAGTGAGCTTTAAACATTAAAAGGGTAATGATTTGTTATAAGCTTGAGGCATTGAACCCTCATAGTGTGACTAGGAATTCAGCCACAACCTAACAAGGAACGAAGTATGTTGTTTTGTGCAAATGTTTTAGAAGATGAAGCATGGTATGCAATACATAAGTATGACCGATTGGAGGGAATATTATAGGCACACAGGCAATAGTATGAGAAGTCTACTTCATAAAACTGCATCATGAAAAGAAATAAAATGTACGCGTCTGGACGCCTCATGCATCTCAACGAGGTTCTTAGAAAGGCAATTTGGCTGGATTAATATAGAGCCTGTATGAAGTATATCATACATAATTACTGAAGCCCCACGATTATGTTTCACTCAGAGGAAGCTACTTTGCTAAGTTGATTAAACTGAGGCCTTCCACATCACCAAATGCTAAAATTCAAGTGATCTGCCACTACGAATCCTTCATTTCATGACTGGCTGAACAAAGAACGTGCTCAGCCAGACAATCATAAATTATTGAGATGTGCACCCAAGCAAGCATTTGCGGGATTCGTGCGGTCGTAGTTCTCTTCGACAACCAATCTCAACACAGCGATCACCCGCAGTTATGAAAGGAAAAGTACTTCTAACAGTGACTGCAGGTACTGCAATTGTGAGACAACCATGTTTCGTGTATAATATACATAGAATAGTATAAGAAAGGTTTCTGAATAAGCCGAGATAAAAAAGCAAAGCTACGCGAACAAAAATAAACAGCCTTACAATATGTCAAAAAATAGAATAGTGCAACTGTTTAAGATGGAGCAGTGGTAGCGTCTCTGCTTCACATGTAGAAGTAAATAGTGGGATTCCCAATACGCAAAAGCCTTTCTTTTTTAGAGTAGAAGAAACATTATAAATAGACAATTTAACTAGATAGGGCAAATATATTTTATCTTAGCTTCTGCTGATTACATATGCATGCGAAGCAAGAAGTTATTCTGCATCGCTCCTTTCTTTTAAACTGCAGGAAGGAATCATTACAGCGACACTGTGGTATTCTTACTAATTATTGTATTACCAATTTAGCATATTATGCTTCTTTATCACAGTGTTAAATGAGCAAATGAATCATTTAAATACAACTGTTATAATTTTCTTTAAAACAAAAGAGCACCGCCAATCAACTGTCGTTAAACCAACTTTTTTTCAGACGTAAGTGAGAACAGAGCCTACCAACTTTTTAAAACCTTTTTAACAAACTTTCTTCAAACGAAAGTAAAAACGGAGCCTACCAAATTTCTTGCAACATACGTTAATAGGAAGTAAAAGTACATAGGATGTTAATAAAGTTGATAGAAGGTTGGAAAGAATTCTAAAAAAAGTAAGGTTGCATTTTTGTATGGGAGATGTCAGCCTCTAACGGAAACACAATGGGGTGTTTACTATGTGTATATTGTCGCATTTTCTTGTTAGGCTCATTAGCGTTGAGTTATGCGAGTTCTTTCATATTTTATGTATAAATACATATTCCTCAACATACGTCATATTATTTAATTTACGTATTGTGAAAGTGCCGGTGACACTCATATTGCTATGTAGATGCGTTAAAAACGTCAAAGTCTGTAAGCACCCGGTCGCGTTTGTAGTTATATGCAACTTTAGACACGATCCTGCCATCATATTCGAATAAGACAAGCGCAGACGGGAGAAAAGTAAGCGAAACTGATACCTTGTGAAAATACTAAGTGCATGTGTCCGCGCGTAGTTCTGTTGTGGCGAAAATTGATAGAATTTTATTAATGCCGCTGAAAGAGAGGAAGCTGATATTTGATCTGAAATATAGATAGTTGCGTCTCGTATATAAACACGGTTGCTATATTAGAAGTACTTCCATGTAGCGATGTGTCTTCTCTCACTTTCTGCCTATTTTAGCACTAACAAATACAGCATGCAACACAATCTCGCGCAAGAATCCGCCCTCATCTGTCAATCCTTAAATCTGTTCGTGCAGGGTTTGCGGCTCCCACTCCTGCAGCTTGTGTAACGCATCACTCCATATCGCTGCATGCGCGGCAGCCCATTCGTGCTCCAGTGGGTCAACAGAAAACCAGTTACATCTGCGGGGCCTGATAGCCACTGCGCTGCAGATTTCTACATTTCTTTTTAACGACAGTGAAATGCTGAACTGGTGTTACCGCTCACGCTATGCTTTTTTCTCAGATATATTCACTTAAATTCAGGAATAAGAATATTCATAAGCGAATAAAATCCGATAAATGTGCTACCACTCAAGTAACATGTCTACGGTGTGTCTGGTAACGTAGTAAACGAAATTCAATCAGCAATAGGCTGACTTGAGTCTCGTCTTCACAAGCTATTCACTGTACTGGTATGCTTATCGGCAGTATGAGTTGCGGCTACAGAGAGCAGAGTTTCGCAGAATTTTGTTTCCTCTCCAACTGCTTTCGGAATCAGGACCTTAGGCCTCAAGAGGGGTATACACAGCAGGTGGCATAAGATTCATACTTCGCGCTCTTCTGTAGAGATCCGAGGCGATGAATGATGCAATTTGGCGCTCTAATAAAGTAAGGCGGCTTGATCATTTTCCTAACCGAGTGAAACGCTCAGAAAAACCATCGAACCATGAATGCATTCAAACTGCGTGCTCAAATGCGTATCCCATTGAGTCGGTCTATATTGTGCACCCTCTTCAACGTCCTACAGGCGCTCAGAAGTAGTGCACACGTTTCGATGATCGCTGTATGAACGGTCGTAATAGCCAGCGCGGACAATGCAAAGACGATCTTTGATATGGAGCCGCTATTCAGGACCACCGAAGGAGCAAAGGGAGGCCCACTAATGATCCCGCTGAGGCAGTTAGAAATGTAGTGATGGCCGGGTACTCTTTTTCAGTGCAGGCTATACCGCTCCCTGCTTCAGCCAGCTATTGCGTTGAATGATAGGGAGGTGTAATTTTAGATTGCTTTATTTCCTTGACCATGAGAGCCCTGTATGGAATTAAGCTCATTGGCTTTCCTATTGAATCTTTCGTTGGAGGCCACCAATAAAAGGCGGCTCAATGCGCTTTATGGGTGGTAAGACATTTTTGTTATAGGATAAATGGTGAGGCTCATCCATGGCACGTATGCTAGTGTGACCTCACGTTTGGCACGATGTCTAAATAATGTAATGATTAAGGATAATATATAATTATTATAATAGTAAACGTTGTCATATATATGTTGCCCTTCCAGCGATCTGGTGAACCCTTCGTTCCATTTTTTTTTGTTCCGACCACTGTGTATAGCTAACATTCCATTGCAGTGGCGGCTACAAGAATGAACGCATTTCACTTCAACTACAACGACGTCGCAGATATTGACTATGACCACTTGCACTATGGTAAAAAAATACTATGGTCACTTCTTGCTAGGCCGACAGTACTTGTTCCGTAAGGGGTTCTTTTTAGTCCTGTATTTAGTGATGTTTCTTTCCCATAAGCTAGCAGCCGAATTGCTTAAACAGTAAAAACTTCTGAGCCCTCATGGTGCGTCTGGTTTCAGCCATGGCTCAAATGCTTATGTTGACATGCCTCTTGAGGAACCATCGCATGAAAATAGCTTACAGTGGGTTAAAAATTAGGAACTAAATGTGAAAAAGAATGTTTGCTTCAGTAATTTATGTTTTCAACTGCATTTATTTAATGCTACAAAGCATACTCAATCAAATTATAAACAAGTTGCAGCTTACCCAGTTGAAAATGACAACAGAGGTTGTGTTCAGTACTACAGAAATTTCTGTTGTACAACAGGATTTTTCTGTAGTAACTACAGATTCCTGATGGAGCGACAGACTTTTCTGATGTACAACAGACATTTGTTGTTGCTACTACAGAAGTACAGTCTGTCGTATGTCTGTTGTTACAACAGAAAGCTGAAGCTCTACAACAGATTTTTGTAGTACTACAGAAAAAATTGTCATCACTACAGGCACCCTGTTGTCCCAACAGAAATGTTCCTGAAGTAACCCGAAAAACTTCTGTAGTGCTACAGAGAGCTGTTGAAATACTACAGAAACCTATTGTGGCAACAGGCCCCCAATTGTCACAACAGAAGTGTTCCTGAAGTAATGCGACCAACTTCTGTTGTACGACAGAAGCCTATCATTGCAACAGGCCCCCAGTTGTCATAACAGAAGTGTTCCTGAAGTAATGGACAAACTTCTGTTGTACTACAGAGAACTGCTCCACAACGGAAACCTATCGCCGCAACATGTACCCAATGATGACAACAGAAGTGCACTGAAATTGTGTGATGCGACAAGCTTCTGTAGTGCCCGGTTGAAAAAGACAAAAGGAATTCCTGTCGCAACTACAGAAATTCTGTTGTACGACAGAAGTTGTTGACATTTATTAATTGGGAGACATTTCTGACATTGCGACAGAAATTCTGATTTCGCAACAGAAGCATTCTGTCGCGACAACAAGAGTTCTGAAGTCGGAACAACAGCTTTATATCCTGACAGCGACTCCGACGTTACGACACCAATTCTGACGTCGCAGCAGAAATATTCGGTCGCGATGGCCAAGAGTTCCGAAGTCGCAACAGAAGCGATTTCCGTCGCGGTCCTTTAAAATTGTATGTTTGCTCATCGGTGGTGTACACTGTACTTTTCTCTTGCGCGGTATTCAATTGCGCTTCTCTGAAGCCGGCAATGCTGATGGCACCGACACCGGTAATAAAGTCGACGTGGCGAATAGTTATAATTGTGCCGTAACGACGCGGCACCAGCAACGCCCTACCGGCCTCCTCAAAATCGGCCGCTGATCAAAATCATACCATCTGCGGGAATGGCTGCGTATCCGTTTTTTTTTGGTAAGATGTGGCACACAGGCCTGTGGACTTACATGTGCTGTTACACTGACACATTAGTTAATTTCCCAGGAATATTTCACAAGCTTATGCGAAGCGGAAAAGAAGATTTGGGTTGTTCCACAAAGTTGCGTGAAAAGCTGTCTCGCTCGGGTCTCATTAATCTGGTACAGTGCTGCCGTGAGAAGCCAGTATGCTGTCAGAAAGAACTCTCATCCACGAATGTTCATGTAGCTATTTTGCATTGAACACACGAATTATATGCGCGCTCAAAAGTGTAAAGAACGAGAGACAACTGTCGAAACTAGCAGTAATAATCCTAAAAGACAACGTTGTCTATTTCTGAATTTCTTATTTAATAAGGATATCGTACATCAAAATCGATGTTCTAGCACTGCAAGATGTACCTGTCGATGGTACGAACACTCTTGCTCTTCTAGAGATGCGGCACTTGATGCGGTGGAGTGATAGCGGATCTTGGCTCTCAAAATGCAAATGTAAACATCAGCGCATCGGCACGTCGTACTGTTCACATGGCCAAAACGTACACTCGAAAAGCATGTTAGGGGTGGTGCAGTGGTAAGATGCCGGGCTCGGAATCGTGAGGTCGCATATTCGAATCCTAGGCGTTGACGTTTTTTTTTTAAAAAATTTTTTTACTTTTATGTTTTTTTTTGTACTAACAAATTTACATAACCTTACGGTCGTCTCTGTCAAATTTTAATTAAATATTGATCAAGAACTACACAACTTTCTACTACAGGACGTCACACTACAGACAACAGAACTACAAACAGAACTACAGACAACAGAACTACAGGCAACAGAACTACAGGCAACAGAACTACACGCAACAGAACTACAGAAACAACGTCCCAAAATACGACAGACTCTTAAAATTTCCTGTTGTGTTTTTCAACTGGGTAGCCTCGAAGGCGAAGCATCGATTGCGATAACAAATTAGTGGACAGCTGTACGGCGTAAGCACAGCCGTTTTCCAGGCCGTATAAAGTTGTAAACATAGGCACACTAAATTAGCACGCATGGTGTCATGCGCGCACAGGCAAACGTGAACACACCTGACTCGACGTCCACGGAAACTAGCTGTGAAAAGGCTGGCGTGAGGGAATGCGACAACAGTAGCGAGCGAAGTGAAATTCGTGCTGTCTGTAGCTTCAACGAAAAGTGAGCGCCAAGAACACACATCACGCACAAACCTACGAGCCGCCGACGTACCTAAACTGCCCAAACTATGCCCCTGAAGTTTGCTAGAATACGGTGAGTGGGGCGAGCTGCTTGGGCGGCGCATGCTTTGCAGTGAGGCGCACGACGACGAAAAATGCCGTGGCGGCGCTGCGATCGAAGTGGATTGGGTCGTATCAAAGAGGCGGCGTTGAAATTGCTGGCAATACTTCTCGAAAGGGGCAATCGTACTAGTTCGGGCGCTGGTACATGGATTGCGAACGCTCAGACGGTGTTGATAATTGCATCACACATGTATTTATGCCTTAGAAATAGATGCCTTTCTTTCTCTTCTTTATTTCATTTTTTGTTCACTTCCGCCCGGTGATTGCGCGTGCATAGCGGCCGCAGAGTTGGCCTTTATTCTACTATGTTGTTGTACGGTTCCCTTTGGAGAACAAATATTTTTCTTCTTCTTCAAGCAGCATGTATCTCTCATGCGTACTCTTGCGCATATAGTTGTGCAACAGTAGGTCTTGCAAAACGCAGCCGGAAAAACATATGTAAGTATCCGGCTTGCCACTTCAAACAAATAAAACATATCTTCCCCATTCCGCGCCCTGTAGTGAGATTTACAGAAAGTATTCTTATTACAAAAGAAAATAGAAAGTGAACTGCTGCATTGTATTCATGTTTCCGTTTTCCTCGCATAACAGAATGCGGAGTAATCGGTGCGGGTTCTTTTATTACAGTCGGACATCGGGCCCCGAAAACAGTTTTATGTAGCCTGTATATATGTTAACCTTTGGCCCGTAAGCCGTACTAAACATTTTGTCAGCTCCATGTTTTAACCGGAAAAGGAAAGGAAAAGCAGCGCGGTAGCCTAATTAGTGAGTACATAGGGCATATGGCGTGGCGCTGCTAAACTAGAGCTCACGGGTTCAAACCAGGTCGTGGAATTCAATGGGAATGATATGGAAAAACACTAGTGTACTTCTGGTTAGGTGCACGTTAAAGAACCCGAGGTATTGAGAACTGAACAGGGCGCTTCATAAGCATATCGCCAGACGTAAAATGCCAGAATTTGTTTAAGAAAACAAAAAAAAAGAAGGTAGCTGCGTCCTTCGGCTTTTTTCTAGGAGTGTAAAGCAGAGAAATTACACTCGAGTCTGATTTCTTAGAAAAGCATGTTAGGGTTATCTTATATATCGTACTTAAATATAATGCCGTTCCCAAGTGTATGTCCGCTCAAATAAGCAGCTTCTGTATTATAAACGTTTGCTTTCAGTTATACGGTGCACTATCATAATGAAAATAATGAAGCAATTAAAGGAACGGCATGCCTCACATACATGTAGAGATATTTGTAATCTGCCGTATTCGTTGAAGAAGTGTGGTACCTCTTTGGGTACGCATTTCTAATGGATTGCAGACATGGTGAGACTCAAAAATTTAGAGCCCTTCCACTGTGTGAAGATGGAAGACCAGCAAAGGTGTATTGTTGAATAGCTATATTAAGTTCCATATGGTGATTATGCTATATTGGTTGAATAAAGGCATAAACATGTAATTTCGTTGTTTGCTGCGTATTTTGTTTATAATTCTACGTTTGGTAATGCTGTTAATTTCTTTTCGTTTTTGTTTGTCAGTTTCTTTACAATATTTTTTTTCTTGACACATAGCAGGCTATATATATATATATATATATATATATATATATATATATATATATATTCATCCAACAGGGTTCTTGGCCACGGACACATTCTTCATCAGAACCTGGCAATGTACGGATTCGCTGTAAACAATGTTTTCCTTCCCTGCCTCAAGTCAACAGATTTACACGCTGCCCCAAAGCGGGGCATTCATGTTCAATGACAGCTAGGAAATAGCTCAGCAGAACCGATTTGCACCCGTGGGTTAATTTTCTCAGCAAGTGGTGCGCCTCGGCTCTCCAGCAGTACAGTCATTGGGAATAAGAGCTCTGATCTGCATCGGCACCTACTATGCCAGACTGGAAAATTGCTCTTATGCGTTGTATTCCGACGGAAACGGATATTCGATAAATGTCAATAGTAATTTCTGAAGTTGAATATGATCTGAATAGCAAATACCATTCAATTGCATGATATGTTTCTACTTCATTTCGCCTGCTGGTATGTTGAAGGAGATCGCCAGACAAGCCATTGATATTACATTAGTAAAGACTTACCGGTCTGCCCAAACAAGTCTGTGTACATAGGCAATATTTTTTCCCTAGCACTGTTGTTCATGTTAACGTCCAATAATTGCCTTGATTGATTTTCTGGGGAAATCGATTGGTTACACTGGGGCGGGTGCGCCTTTTAAAAGAAGCACGCTTATTCCAGTCGGGAGTTTTCACTTTCTCAATCACTGCATTAAGAATGTTTGCTAATTCTTATATTTCATTATTATATGTGTATGTGCCCTTAGATTTACCTAGAATTGCGTTGGCCACCTGCATCTCTACGGTCCACGCAGTTAGGAAAGCTGGGTTGTTTCACTATATTATTGTTCTCCTTGGTTAGTGGCCCTGATCAATATTCAATCAACAAGAAGCGCGCGTAAAATGACACAATATTAAAAAAAATTTACGCAGCTTCATGTGGCAGATAGGCGGCTTCTGTAGCAACAAGCACGTGTTTCTTTAGAAAAAGAAATCTTACATATAGCAGTTAACCTGGCTAAAACTACTATTGTTACCGGCCGACAAGAGTCGTGGGCGCGCCGAAGCAAGTAAAACCATAAAAATGTTTACTGCACATACTTTCTGCGAGAAGAACTGGGCGTTCGCCAACGTCCGCGCAACGAGCGCGAGCTCGTCAAGTGTGCAGACAACACACTTGAGAACGACTGTAAAATTGAAGACATCATGATGTGTAACCCATGCCTAAAATATTTATACGTAGCAAATGGTGTCAATATAAATTTCCACTTGAGATAAAGCGCCCTTATAGAGCGTACGCGCGCAAGGAGTCTCAGAGCCCGCAGAGAAATTACGTTTAATATGTCGCGAAGTGCGTTTTCGGCCCAAATGCGAAGGTTCCGCCGCAGCGCCCTTGCACTATTTTTCCACACCTGGCGCCTCAGCGGCAGAGCGCCATTCAACGCACTCGACCATTGTCTAGTACTATTGGGGCAAACGTCACTGGACCGTCCCGCACGGTCGCGGAGAGGCTGGCAGTAGTGTCCCTATATACGCTCCCGTAGAGAACAAAGTTGCACATAGGTCCGATTCCTGTTGCAGCTCTGCGGTAAATCCACTTCCCACGCAGGAAGCAAATCCCACGTGGTGTTCCATTTGCTTTTTAGAGCGGAGCTCTTTGGCGCCCGTTCTTGCGTTCTCATCGCCGTCGAGCCTCGCCGTTGTAGCTCCGTAGCAGGGGTGAGCGCGCTGCTTTAGCTGCACTAGAGTTACTGTATATGCTACCGCAGGTAGCAGAGTTGCGCGTCTGTTTTATCACGCCGCTAGCGCTCCTATTGGCAGAGCGTCATCACGTGGTAGTCAAGCAACCGTGCATTGCGGAGAAGCAGATGCCCGGTCCAATTTTTGTAGTTCCCGCCGCCGCCGCTGCAGCGAACTGGATTGACACAAGTTATCGCCAGTCAAATTCAAAGCGAAACCGGCCGATCTTGGCGTTCGCTGTTCGCGTGCGCGCTAGCTGCGGAGAAACAACACAACGCGCGCAGCGCATCTCACAGTTGGTTCATCGCAGTGTCCGCGCAGTCCCATCGGAATGATATAATGACCGGGTGCTCTGCTCCCGTCTGCACGAATCACTCTGAAAGCGGAAAAGCTTTTTATTCGATCCCATTCAAACCCATGCGCCACACTGCTTTCACAGAACTGTCATAAAAAAGCCAGCTCACATTTTCAGGATAATGCACTGCTTTGGTTGCTGTTTCTGAACATAAAAGAGGTTACACAACTAAGTAAAGATATTTCATCGACTACTGCTTGTGTGAAGCAGGATATATATATATTCTGGGGTTTTACGTGCCAAAACCACTTTCTGATTATGAGGCACGCCGTAGTTGAGGACTCCGGAAATTTCGACCACCTGGGGTTCTTTAACGTGCACCTAAATCTAAGTACACGGGTGTTTTCGCATTTCGCCCCCATCGAAATGCGGCCGCCGTGGCCGGGATTCGATCCCGCGACCTCGTGCTCAGCAGCCCAACACCATAGCCACTGAGCAACCGCGGCGGGTTGTGAAGCAGGATGCAAGCGGAATTAATGTCGTTATTTACCATTCGGTAAGGGCCTTTACTGTGTTTTGCATTATTACCCATATTGTAGCTATGTCAATCCTGTGAGAAAAAAACTTTCACTACACTCCCACAGAAAGTTACCTTTGACCAAATCCCATCAGTGAAAAGGCACATAATGAAGTGGTACTTGAAGGTGTGGCTGATATCCAGTGCCTGCTAGTAGGTGGGTACGTTTCTACAGCAAATTTAATGGGGTACCAGAGTCGAAATACTAATGGTTGGTCATTTATTCACCTGTAATATTTAAGACTGCCTACACATTGAGAGCTTTGGCACATAAGCAGGTATGCCTATTGCAAAACTCAGTATCCAGTGTCCAGTGCAGCGCCGGATTATGGGCCCAGTGCCGTGCGCTGGATGCTGGGGTGCTGGGCAGGCGCGGCGTACTGGGAGGCACTGGGTACTGGTTCGAAAAACAGCTCTAGCGCGTTAACCCTTTAAGGCGCCTTGTAAACAATTGTGTACATTGTACTTCTGGTGTTTTTTTCGCGTTTACGGCGCGCAGTTTTCTATTAGGTTGGTTTTAGCACATTCCCAAACTTTAAACTGACAACCATGTGCATTTTGGGCACGATCTGTCGCATTTCGGTGAAGATGTTCATATCAAAACAAGAAATGGTGGACGCCGGAGCAGCAAAGAGCGGTGAGTCAAGTTCTTATTTTTTTTAGAGCCACTTTTTTTTATTGTGGCAAGCGAAAAAAATCAGACGCACTTGTGCATCATATGAAGTACCGAGGAGTGATAATTTTATCCTTTCTGAGGAGATGACCGAACGCTAACGCTCGCACGCGCATGTGTACACGATTGTGTACAAAGCGCCGTGGTCGCTGCAGAAATGAAGAACGCTGAGAGTTGCTTTGATTTTCTTTCCAGGTTTTTTGGCCATTCGTCGTTCTTTCTACACTGCAAACAAGTATAAGAAAACTCAAAAGACAGCTGAAAGGCTTTTGGAGCTCATTGCTGATAAATGTTTCAGACGTTGGGGAAAGTGACAAAGAAGAAGCCACGTGCGAAGCGACCGACGCCTGCGTTGCAGCTGCGTTCACCAACCTCACAAAAGAGGAAGACGCTGCTGCAGGGGAAACGCAAGCTGAAGAAGTGGACACAGAGTGTTTTTTCCTTTTGTGAACCTGGGTATCTGCAATTCTTGGCTGGACTACCACCGTGACAATCAAGCGCTGCCTGGAGCTAAACTCCTATATTTGATGAATTTTCGCTTTCTTGCAAGCTGCCGAAGCATTAATTAAATCGGTACTACCCGAGAAAAAGCGTGGAAGGCCTTCTCTTGCAGAGATCCAAGCACCACAACCAAAGATATGGCAAAAAAGCAAGAATATCGCGTCCTTGCACCGACGCGCACTACGACTCCTTTGACCATTGGTCCGAATCCCGCGACCAGAACGTGCGAATTAGGTGCAAGCTCGAGAAGTGCACATGAGGCACCCGGATATTCTGCATGAAATGCGCCGTGCAACTGTGCCTGACGAAAGAGAGCAATTGCTTCCTCGCCTTCCACAAGTGAATTTTGTGACCACCGAGGCGCTGTGTACACAATTGTGTACGATGTTGCAAATAATAAAGTTTCATAATAACTTTCAAGAATTCAATGGTTTTGTGTTTCTTAGGTCCCAAAAAGATTGTTTATATATAAAAAGATTTTTTTCTATGCATAATTGCAAGTGGCGCCTGAAAGGGTTAAATACGCGGTGCCTGGACACCGTATATATATATTTTTTGAGAACAGAAAGAAAAAACAGAGAGCGTTTTGGCGCAATAAAAAAAAATGAGGCTCCGACCAGGATTCGAACGTCGGACCTGCAAATCCCAAGCCCGATACCTTACCACTACGCCACGCCAGAAACCGAACACCAGCGCATGATTTTCTACGTCAAGGACCAAGAAGCAGATTTAGTTTTGCAGAGAGAAGTCTCGCTCAGTGATGGTAGATGCGCTATCGCCCAGCAACTAAAGCTCACGCCTGTACCACAAAGAAACTTTTGCTGTCCATATTCAGTAGCTTGCTCGAAAGTGCCACAACACCGATTTTTCACTTGCGATTGGCATTTTAACTTCGAAAAAAGTCCTAAATGAACCACCGACCCGGGACGCTGTATAGGCTGTTACTACCGATTTGGATAGCCGTTTGTTGTCCTTCACGCTGTAGGGGTTGTGGGACGGACTTCGGGATGAAAAACCCAAACTTGGGAGTATTTATTCTACATTATGTACAAGGAGGTGAGCGACAAGTAACACTCGTACAGACATTACGGGCCGGCAGCAACTCGGACGCTGCGGCCCGCGGCAAGAAGTTCGAGAGAGGTGAATCAGGGAATCAGGGCATGTCCCAGAATCTCTGGAAGGCTTCTTATAAGCCGTTCGAGCACTGTAAGTCACGTCATGTTTGACCAATGGGAGAGTCCGCTGCGATGACGCCACTTTCAGCCAATGGTAGGCGCCCGTGTCGCGGTGTCACACCTGGCGGCTCTCTGCGGTCTTGCCTCGCAGACTGGCAATGCACTTCTTCTAACGAGGAGAAGGGGAGGGCTGCTCATGCTCCATTGTCCGAGCCCCCCTTCTAATCCCGGCGGCGTACGAACTTGTTGGCACGTGAACTTGTTGCCTTCAACTTGTTTGCTCGGCCGCTCCTCTGGAATGTGCTTTCCTGCTTCTGCATTCCTCAATTAGCTGTGCTGCGTTTCGAAGTGGTTTGGGGAACTCGAAGTAATCGCAGGAAACAGCTCCATATCTAACAGCTCGTCCTCGCCCCGGTTGTTCTGAATGGCCGGTGAACTCAATTCGCTGGCCATGAGGAACGCTGAAAGAAGCTGCAGGGTACTGGGGTCGAGCCTCGTTTGACAACCCTCGGGATCCTGGGCCCTGGAGAACATACGTCAAACAAACCAAACAACACAGCGCTGCACCACGCGTAAGCGCAGGCTCTTCACCCCTGACTCGCCAGGCTATTGCTGAGTCAAAATCAACCCTGATCTTTTAGTTCCCCAATTTTGACAAAGCAGTTCCAACCACCCTTCCAAACAGCTATCCATTTCTCCTCGATTGCCGACAAGACCAGAGTACTATTGTTGTTGCAAAACAAAAGGGTCGTTGACGATGCAAACAACAAATGAAAACAGCCGAACATAACTTAAGTGGCCTAACTACACGAACAGCATGTTTCCAACCTATCGCAGTGGCGTACTTATCGCACGTATTGGTGCCACTGAACAATCTGGTCAACCTCACAAGTACGGCTTCCCTCCACACACACTAGCAACCCAGTCATAAAGTCTGCTTCCTTCCGTCGACACAGGACACGCGCTAATGGAACTAAGAACGCTTCTCCGTGCAAATCATGCACTCACTGAAAATCTACGCGCTACACCTTAGAAAATTCAACACTTAAAAAGAAAGAAGGTTAAATAAAACACACGCGCGTTACGATAGGCCTCTCAACAATAACCTTGACCCTCAGGTTACTCACACACACACACAAAAAGCCTATCTACTTATTAATGAGCATCTCGCGAGACTACATGTTTACTTAAAACGCATCTTTCAAATCTCGAGCTTCTCAAACGAAAACACAAACAAAGCTCATACCTTTACATATTGAAAGAAAACCTAGTCTCAAATCGCGAAATTTTCCGATGCTCAAAAATAAAAACAACACATTTCATTTCTACGGAAAGGCTCTTGGCCTCCCGTTTCAAACGTTTTTGACTGACTCATACTTTGAGTCGAACCCGGGGTGGGCGTGGTCTGAAAGCTACTCTGGCTGCCGAGAGACAACAAAAGGGCTGATTCACTATCAGCTCCCCCAAGACGTTACGGTCTCCTACCAATTTGCGTCCCCGCGCCCCGCTTTCAACACGAACTCGATTGACCGCGTCGCTACTCCCCACCTGGTCTCGTCCTGCCACCTTGCGTTTCTTCGAACTGCACGCTGAGCTGTGAAAAAAACTACGGAACGACGAGGAGTTTAACTGCCTCGTGCCCTTTGTCCGCGTCCGTGCAGAACATTCTTCGCGGTCCCCCTTTGACCGGTGGTTTGAATGTTTAGGATGCGTCAACATCGTCAGTGACGACCGCACCTTTCTTCTCCTCGCGCCCTGCCCATTTGGGGTTCTCGCCATCTTTGGCGGCGCTGCATTAATTACCGTCTTTCGGTCTTTACTGCGCTTCTTTTTACGGCGCTTTCTCCTTGCACTCGTTTTCATGTCGCCTTCTCGTGCCTCGTGCTGGCCGGTACACATTTCGTCGGCCCGGATCGGTCTCTTACCCGCACAGTCTGAGTGATTTACATTTAAATCAACCCTCTCTCTGCCTCGACTGGCGGACAGCTCAACCGACTCTGGCACAATGCAGCAGGCTTTACTCGAGTTAGACAACTCGCACTCTTGCGAACTGCCCTCTACTACATTGCCCAGCTCACGCTGTGCATCGGCACACAGCCCGTCGGTATCGATCGCTGTCTCACGCGCACAGTCCGAATGATTAACCACTGAATCATCCCTTTCTAGGCTACCTAGACTGGCGGAGAGCCGCACCGATCCCTGAACAATGCAGTTGTATTCTCTTGAGCTACGCAGCTCGCAATCCTGAGAGCTATTCTCATCTGCATCGTCCAGCTCGCACTTCACTTCTGCACGCAGATCTGGCTCTACATGGGTGCTCGCGTCTGTCGCGTCAACAGTACCCTTTTCTTCGCTAGCAATCTCGCTAACTTTACCAGCGACGCACCCACGCGGTAACTGTGCCAATTTGTTCGCAGCTGGCCTAGCTGTCTCTACAGTCATCTGTTGGCACAGCACCTCGTCGCTCTCCTTGCGGCCTTTAACGGCCTCTGTTGCCACTAAGGCATCGTTAGCAGCTAGCCTTTTCCCTTCACTTATGAATCTGCAGCCAATCTCACAGGCACTACTCTTTTCGTCGGCTTCTGGCAAAAATCCGCTCGATGCTTCCTCATCCTTTCGCTCTGTACTACCTACAGAATTCTCAGACAGCCGTTGTTTCTGTGCCAATAACTGATCACAATGCTGTATCTCTTTGATCAGTGCTGCCTTCTCTCTCTCATACTTTTGTTCACGCTCACGTTCGCGTTGATTCTCACGTCCGTGACGCCCACACCTAAGAGTAAGTTCTTGAAGCTCATGCTTCCGTTCATTCTCGCGTTCTTCACGCTGACGCTCACTCCTAAGTTCACGACGCTCTCGCAAACGTACACGACGCGCACGCTCCCGTGGCTCCTGTATCACCTCCCAAGCAAGCTCAATGCTTTTCTCATCATTGCCACTATCGTTAATCGCCTTTATGATAGCTGGCGTTTTCATCCGTTCGTCCGCCTCAACTCCCAAATCGTCGCACACCAACAACAAGTCTAACCTCGTCAACCTTCTAAGATCCATGGCAGCTGCCCCGACAGGTGGTTAAAACTGTTTTCCTTAATTAATTTGTGCAAACCCACAATGCATCAAAATCCCGATTCCCAGAACTATCAAAATCGAACACACAACCTTTGAGTCTGGCGAATCATAAGGAAAAAAACCACGCGCTCACTTACGGTTGCAGCACCCTGCCATCCGGTTCATTCGTCCGCTGTTCCCGGTTCCTCCGGACTCCCTGGGTCGAAGGCTCGCTCCTTCTTCGCTACTCCCAGTTTCTTCGGACCTCTTTCGACGAAGGCTCTCTCTTCTTCGCTCTTCCCGGTTCCTTAGGATCTGTCTCGACGAAGGTTGATACGTAGCGCTGCCACCAGCTGATGCATTCGGAGGCGATCCTACCGCTGCCAACCAGATGTAGGGGTTGGGGGACGGACTTCGCGGATGAAAACCCAAAACTTGGGAGGATTTATTCTACATTATGTACAAGGAGGTGAGCGACAAGTAACACTCGTACAGACATTACGGGCCGGCAGCAACTCGGACGCTGCGGCCCGCGGCAAGAAGTTCGAGAGAGGTGAATCAGGGAATCAGGGCATGTCCCAGAATCTCTGGAAGGCTTCTTATAAGCCCTTCGAGCACTGTAAGTCACGTCATGTTTGACCAATGGGAGAGTCCGCTGCGATGACGCCACTTTCAGCCAATGGTAGGCGCCCGTGTCGCGGTGTCACACCTGGCGGCTCTCTGCGGTCTTGCCTCGCAGACTGGCAATGCACTTCTTCTAACGAGGAGAAGGGGAGGGCTGCTCATGCTCCATTGTCCGAGCCCGCCTTCTAATCCCGGCGGCGTACGAACTTGTTGGCACGTGAACTTGTTGCCTTCAACTTGTTTGCTCGGCCGCTCCTCTGGAATGTGCTTTGCTGCTTCTGCATTCCTCAATTAGCTGTGCTGCGTTTCGAAGTGGTTTGGGGAACTCGAAGTAATCGCAGGAAACAGCTCCATATCTAACAACGCGAAGGATATGCAACGTTTTCTTAGTTCAGTGATGCCTTTCAGTCAACACGTCTGTCTATTCATATATCTTCGTCAGAGAAGCGCAGGCTAGGACTGTGATCCTTCGGCGACAGCACATATATACCTGTGTTCATGACGCGTCACATCGGCGCTCATCGCTACTTGTGCTGTTTGTGCGCTCATGCTACTTGTGTTTATATAAGGACACTGATGCGAAAGCTGAAAGATGGTGATTTATCATTGTTAGACTTCTTGATTCCTGAGCCTAAACGCGCCGAGAGCGTACAGATGAACTCGGCGGATACGCATGGCATAAGCTTCAGTGGGGACCGATCTCGGCGTCTTTTCTTGACGATCTTATTCAGTCAGCTGTTTCGATGCACTTAGTTTGCGATTAGGCGGAAATGTAGTCCACAAGCGATGCAAAAGGGCCCACAGAGTGCGGCTTCGCCGCATAGATTTGGTTGCTTGCCAGGCAAGATGGCGGACCTACGCGCAACTCTGCTACCTGTGGTAGCATATACAGTAACTCTAGGCAACCGTAGCACACTGCGCCCTCTAGCGCAGTCACCGCCGCGGAGGAGGGATACACGCAGTGGCGAACGGCGGCGGCTATGCGTTTCGGCTTGTGCAGCAGCACGTCATCGAGATCGGCCGCCACCGAGCCGGCGCTCTGATTGCCGTCGAGAAGGGGTGGCACTGGAGAAGGAACGAAGAGAGCAAGGTGCACGCCGTTCGCGAAAGATGGCGCCAGGAGCGCGTGCAGCTTAGTGTTCCTGTATATGCTCCCGCAGGGAGCAGAGTTGCGCATAGGTTCGCCGTCGGGATCCAGCTCTGCAGCGAAGCCCCTCCTCGCGCGCGCAGGAGCCAAATGCCGCGCGGTGTTCCGCCTAGTGGTCGCGAGCTACAAGGGCCAATTGTTCGCAGGCGCTTAGCAAAGGGCACTTCTTAATACAAGCTACGCTCGGATGAGTCATTCGTGCAGTCGGAGGGGGTGAGCTTCCAACCAACCGAAACTTTGTATGTACCTATGTAAACACGCATATACGAACACACACATGAAGGTACAAATAGGGGGTAGGACCGCCTTCGATTCCCCAAAATAAAATACTCCCGTGGCTCGAACAGCTCTAAAGTTCGCTCGCAAACGCGCAGTACGTTGCCACAAAAGGCGGTGCAATGATTTTCAGCATGCATATTAAGTTGTCTTATGATTGTCAGAAAGCAAGAAATGTTTTAAAGAGTGTTTAAAACTTCACACACGTAAGCTGGACACTTAGCGCATTTTGGCTGCCGAAACCAGCCGATTAATGACCGTCGCCAAGAGAGCTATCGTGCCTGCAGTTATGTCAGTGACCGTTAACAGAGCGTCATTTATCACTAACCATCGTTCACAACACCTGCACGTTATCGATACATGCGGTGCAGACACAGATTTAAGCGCATTTCAAATGTTCACATGCGCACATTTTAAGCAACGCTTACTTTTACGATCCATTCACACCGCAGACTAATCAGCTATGTAGTAGTAGCAAATCTGCAAGTAGAAAAAGATTCAAGATGCAAGAGCTTCTAGATCAAATTTATTTCATAGAAGGGAATGCATGAACGGCTGCTGGCAGCAGGCCAATTGTGCTGGTTCTTGGAACCTTGGGGGCAGAATTCAAAGAAAATGGAGAGGCAACAAGCTATTAAGAGTAACAACAGGTTATTTTTATTGCACTTATCATATCAGGATGGCAAACTTGCAGAGTGCAGACTGTGAATTCACACAGTGCAGACTGCAATCTGACAACACATTTTTGGCATCGTACTGGCACAATACAAGTGCCAGTACGATGTGTTTCGTATCACTTCACCAAGGTCCTTGACTTCACATCGTCGAATACCGCACCTGAAACCCGCAGCTGCTCCTCTCAACGCACGATCGACGTTCCGCTGATTACAATGGCGATGGCACTGACGGAAACGACGAGTTCGCTTGAGTCGGCGATGCGCCCGTAAAGTTGGCTTCGAAGCGACGCGGATCATTTGACGTCATTTTTCGCGCTCGGCCAATAGCTGTGCGAGCGGCGCCGGAAAAGGTATGCGCAACTCTGCTCCCTGCGGGAGCATATACAGGAACACTACGGTTGCCGAAGCGCCGGCTCGGTATCAGCGGATCACGGTGCGCGCTTTCCAAGCCGAAATGCAGAGCCACCTTCAGTTGACTCGCTAGCAGCGTCAGCGGCGTCAGCCAGTCGCTGCCATCTCTTCGCCGCGCAACGTTCCTGCGCGCCTACGCGCTGCCTCCCCCGACCTCGCGATAAGCGAGGCAGTTGCGCCAAGCTACGCTCCGTTTGCGGCGACTGGTGCGAAGTGTTCCGCACGAGACGGATTGTCCGCGGCTCACAGAAGGTTGATATCATAATATAATCCACTGGCGCCTACATAAATAGTGCATTCTAAGCCAGCTCTTTCTGAGCCATGAGCGAGTCAACTGGTGGAAGCCCATCGTCTGCCGCTGCTGCTAAAAGAGCTGCCCGAACAGAGGCGCAACACCGTCGCCGCCAAAGTCCAGAAGTGCGCTGCGCAGAACCAGGCATTGATGCAGCAAGCCGAGCATATATCCATTTATTTCTCCGACCACAAAGCAGCTTCCTTCATGACATACAACAACTGGGAGTGGAGTGTTTCTTGAAGAAAGAATTGTGTAAAGAATAAGAACTGTAAGTGCACATGCATGTCTGGCTCGAATTATTTGCCTCAACATATCGAAAAGCCGAAGCAATTAAAGAGCTGCGCTCAAATTTCGAATTAGGAAGTAACGTAATCGTCGGGATATTTTTTTTTTGTCTGCTCGTCGCGAGCTACATGAGGTAATTGTTCGCAAGCGCTGAGCGAGATGACACTTTTTAAT
Organism: Dermacentor albipictus; assembly: GCF_038994185.2. Lineage (NCBI taxonomy): Eukaryota > Metazoa > Arthropoda > Arachnida > Ixodida > Ixodidae > Dermacentor > Dermacentor albipictus. Next base: position 177,713,458 of record NC_091823.1, read on the forward strand.
GCAGACTAAGCTCGAACGATTGGCGTAGCCGGAGGGGGTGCAAATCCTCCGAAATTTTAGTTTGTATGTAGGTATATACACGCACATATACAAACACACGCACGAACGTGCATATAAGGATTAGGACCCCCTCGATCCCTCGAAATAAAATCCTGACTACGCCCATGGCTCGAATAGTTCCAAAGTCCGCGTGCAAACGCGCATTACCTTGCAACAGAAAGCCGTTCAACGTTTTTCAGCACGCATATGAAGTTTTCCCACTGAGGCCGGAAGACAAGAAATGTTTTAAGGGTTAGAATGACAGAAAGCTGAGCTAGAAGGATTCATAATGCAAAAAAGTGTAAGGCGTGAAGACACGGACACAAGAGAAGTGGACAACACGAACGCCGAGTGTTTAAAGAAAACATCACACACGCGGGGTGGACAATTATGTGAACACGTTTTGACTGTCGAAACCAGACGAATAATCATCGTCGCCAAGACAATTATTGTACCTGCAGTTATGGCAGTAGTAGTTAACAAAGCGTCATTCTTCGCTTACCGTCGTTCACAGCAGCTGCACGTTTTCAATATATGCGGTGCGGACACCTGGATTTAAACACATTTCAACTGTTCACATGCGCACATTTTATGCAAAGCTCACTTTTACGCTTCATACCGCAAACTTGGCAGCCGCTTCGTAGCAGCAAATATGCAAGCGGAAAAATATTCATGATGCACAAGCTTTTAAATCAAATTTTTTTTCGTACAAGGGAATGGATGAGCAATGGCCGGTGGCAGCAGGGGATGAGTGCTGGTTCTTGGAGCCTAGAGGGGCAGAATTCAAAGCTACTGGAAACGTAACAAGTTATTAAGACTAAAACAGCTGATTCTTATTGCACTAATCACATAAGATGGCAAACTTGCAAAGTAATTATTCATACATTGCGAACTGTAATATAACAACACATATTTCTTTATGTCTTCATACCCCTAAGGGTAATTTACTATAACGCAGCGCTTATTAAACGTACAAAAATAATTTTACATTCCTGACGTCAACTAAGGCTGATCCAACAAGGAACATATTGTGGGCGATAAATACTGAAGCTCTCACAGCTGTCTCATCAGCGGGACCACATGATGTTTTCGCTTGCTACAAAACAATGAACACCCGCACATCAATCGACCTTACATGAAATATCAGAACACCGACAAAAATTTAAAAAGGAAAAAAAAGTAGAGAAAAAGCCGGGTGCAGGGCGCAAATTGTATCTGCAAGAATTTACTGTTTTGAACACACTTTTGTAGACCCGCATTGTCAGAACAACCGCACGAGCAACAGAGCGAATTAAGCGAGTTGGTAAGTTAACATACTTGGCCTGTATGTGCAGTGCGACACAGACGCGTCGTCCATTTTTTGTCCCGCGCTAGTGTTGCGCTGCACATTACGCGAAAAATTGCACAAGCGTGTGACCTCTCATGTCAGGCGTACACATTTCAGCATGTGCAGGAGTGTTACTCGAGATAAATGCTGCTTTACTGTAAACAAGCCGAACCTACCTCTGTAAACAAGGCGAACGCACCTTGCATATCCTGGTCCCTTTCGGAGCCGACAGGTTTCGGCCATCCTCATGGCATCACGTAAACCTTCCGTGAGGTTTGTGCAGTTTGGTGCGCTGCACACCGTCCTACTGCAATACAAGTATGAAAATGATTTGTTTTTTATCACTTCACCAAAGTCATTAATTTATACAATCGAATACCGTGCCTGAAACCCGAAGCCGATTTGTGCAACGCACGCTCGACGGTCCGCTGATTGCGATTTCGATGGCACTGAGGGAAACGAGTCGGCGCTGTGCCCGTAAAGTTAGCTTCGCAATGGCTCAATTGAACCTTTGACGTCATTTTGCTCCATGTGATAACGCTCGGCGAATAGCGGTGTGAGTGGCAGTTCAGAAGTTACGCGCAACTCTGCTCCCTGAAGGAGCATATACAGGAATTATAGAGTTTCTAAATAAATACCCTAGAGGGAAATGTGGCGCTAGTGTCTACGGGGCGGCCTCTCCTGCGCATTGCCTCAACCTACATGCGAATGATGGCAAGTACAGGCTTCGGATTGACTTCAATCTTTAGATTAGTGGCGCTTGCTTTCGGCGCACAAAACGTTATACTCAAATATAACAGCATAAAATCTAATCTTATTTCTGCAATATCCAATATAATACACAACGCATTACATAAACTTTGTATCACTTTGAGATTGAAGCACGTTTTGAGTGTACTAGATTGGTAGAGTGGGTCCAACGAGGCCTCCGCGCTGAGGCATTTTTTATTGAAAATCCAGATGGCGCCACCGTCGCTTTCTCCTGAACGCCGCGCCCCTGCGCACGCCGGAGGCGCCGGCCGGCAGCGTCAGAGCGTGCCGAACAGAAGCGGTCGAACGCAGCGTTGCAATTGCGTTCGAGGGTGACCGTGCCTGGATTAGCCAGAGCCACCCACTCTGATGGATCGCGTTTGTTGTTTGCTTTCCTTTTTAAACCTTATGTGCGCGTTTTACTGTGTCATAAGATAACGAAATGCATAGCTCATATTCCGATGAAATGGGGATCATTTACCGTAATTCGATGAGGTGCAGGAATAAATGAACAGTGTGGCATAATTAGGGCTTAAATAAATATGGTAAACATTTGTTTTCTTCTTTCTCAAGGTGATATATTGAATACTCACAAAATTTTCCCAATGCCCTAATACCCGCAGCAATTTCACATTTAGGGAAATGTAGGCCGTATTATTCGTTACGTGCAGCACATTTCTTTTCAGGCTGACTGTGTGTTTCGAAAATATTTCGGAACAGCTGTTCTCTTCCCTATCTTTATACGTCATACGCCTGAGATGTAGTTGGTTTTCCAGGTCCCCTGACTGAATAAAGCAAAACACATTGTTTATAGTTTCTTGAATTAGGAAGCATGTTATCGGTTGTCTATGTCGTCCAGGTCACACAGGTTTTCATCGTCACAAGCCTCCACTGTCAATGACTGTTCAACTGAGAGCGCGAGCGCTCTCTTTCATGACCGGCCTTCATCTGTTGCATATCAGGCCATTCTCTTTCGCGTAGGCTGCTCGCGTGTCGGCTGCTGGTAGAGATACTGCGGAATATACGGCAAAAGATTGAGGGTACCGCATCAAACCGAAGCGCAGGCTTTCCACGCTGTGTAGATACTTCCTGGCCTTCAATGATATTCACATAATGCCTGAGTATGTATTTGCATCGAAGTGCAGCTCACAAATGGACTCAGTAGCTTCCAAAAGATCAATCGGTGCGGTGAAGATAGAGCTACCGCACGCGTCACCTTTCATCCCCTTTGGGACGCCGAAGAGCGAGAGCTTGGCCTGACCTTTCAATCTACTGTATACGGTTTTGCAACCAACAACACAAAAGTAGTTCTTTCATCGCGGTGTGCTCACCCTCTCGTTCTTCGAACACTCTGCCAAGTTGCCGAGTTACGAGACAAACTATAGACATATGCGAGGGCCGTCTGCGCGTGGGAACATCGTGCAGATGACACCATTTGACGGAAGCGAGGAACCTTAATTCTTGGCAAAGCAGTAATATTATTGCATTCTTTTTTTTTCGCACATACTGGGAACTAAAAATTGACGAAAAAAGAAACACGAGCACGACGGTGTGTCGAGCAGACGACAGCTCGGCGCCGACGTAACCACCGTCGATAGGCACGGTTCCGCCGGGCCGCCGAGGCACCGGGTTGGCCGGAACGTCAGGAGAAGGAGGGGCTTTAAGAAGAAGGCGACTGCAGAGCTGCCGCAAATTTCAACGTTTTTTCGTCGCTTGCCGTGGCCTCAGTCGGTCCTACTCCCCCATTCCAGTACTACAGTGCCTAGAATATACTTATATATTCTAGGCACCATACTAGTACACTCTAGCATGGTTTACCACCAGGGTATGCATTCTTCTGCAACTCTGTTTCCAATTTAGCGCCAGAGAATAATTATTTATTTATTTTTACAACCGCAACAACAACCGTTCATGTACTTGTATAACAATACTCATCAATTATTTATGGAAATAAAAATATTGTAGTGGGAGAAAGGGGAGCGCCTTTGAGAGGAATGCTATAAGTATCGTCTGTTACGACGCCTGCACGCTGCCAACGCGAGACTTTTTTCGCAGACGACAGGCATTTGCAAACTCTCTCGCTCTTTCGAAGGCTGCGTCGGCCGTCACGATTGCTCAACGTTTTCAAGTACTTTTAAGCAAACTTTTTAACTTTTAAGCACATCTGCTGCAGTGCTAGCAGCCAAGACGCTTGTGGCTTTCTGATACGAGCTTAATGAAATATTATATTGACGTGCCGCTTCCGAAGCGTGCGTAAGCAGCTGTTATGGAATGGCTTTGCAGTTACCCATTTTCACGACAGCAGGCTACAGCCAGGAAGCCGTAATCTTTCCTGCCGCAAGTAAGTTTATGTTCTCAAATGACCTGAACACACATTTCAATGCTCACGTAAACGACTAATGCGTAATGAAGCCCCCAATAAAATTTGAGTGTCAAGCCACTAGAAGTACAACTGTCTGCGTCTTGCATACAAGCAGTGCCTTCTTTTTGCTCTTTTGAAGTTTCATAAAGCACGTAACGCTACAGCACCAACCTAAAGAACTTAACAAACCATGGTCAAACCGGTCAAAACACTTTGTTTTACAGTTCACGCTGCCGTCGCTTTCTTCCCGGCTTCGTCACCAAACCGCGACACAAACATTTACCCAGCCACTGGCCTAGTGCGCTATCGCCACTTCTACACTCTTACACTCCAAAAAACGTTTACGCCCTTCGCAGTGTATATCGGCCACTCAACGATAATCGTCATCTGCCTTGCTTGAGTCCTTTCTTGAAAACGCCGCGCCCACTACTTTCCTGTCAGCAATGCTATGTCATGCTCATAAGGCGCATGCGGTTCGTTACTGGAAAGTACCGGGCTCGCAGAGTTAAAGAAAGTAAATGCGGACAAGACAGATGATCTTTATTGTAGTGTGGCAAGATATGACTGAAAGGGTGTAAGCTTTTCTTAGAGTGCAGAAATTGCGCTTGGAGCGAAACCAAAACTGCCAGAACGTACCTGTAGGCTAGTTCGCCAGTTAACAGAATACCAATCCGTAGCCTGTACTTCGCATCATTCCCATGATAGCTGAGCGATCGCAGCAGCCAATTTCCCTGTAGTTATAGTAATATGAAACTCTGTGACAGGAACACTATATAGGACTCTATTCTGGACACGGAGGAAGAAAAAGATAGGAGGGAGCATTACGTAACGCAGCCAACCTTGGCAAGCGAACGCTATGTGGAGCCACAGTGGCGACCCGACACTTCACCTCTCGCGTTGAGATCACGGAGGAAATTTGACCTTTGCCGAGACGTTTTGTTACTGGTAGTTTTTATTCGGTGCGCTCTCGGCCAGCAGCTGCTAGCTGCTCTAATGGACTCCGTGACTGCTCAGCTGCTCTGCATATATCTCTGGTCGCATTTTCTCAGGACGCTTGTTTCGCTTCGGTCGTTTCCTGCAAGGCATGTGTTCCGCACTTTTGGCGAGTTTTGAGACGTTCACAATCCAAAGACAGCGCATTGGCTGCAGGTATGCTTCGGCCGAAGTGAACAGACCGTTGTGAGCGATAATAAGCGATATGTATTTGCCACATTTTTGACCGAAGCCTTGCCCGTGTGTACTTTGCCCTGTTATGAGACCATTATTGATTTGCATTGTCGCTGGATCAGTGGCATCTTACGCATGAGGGTTTGCATGCATGCGATTGAGTCATCCTAGCAGGCCAAACGTGGTGGAGCTTATTGCCTCAGATGACGCTGAATCCCGCAAGAAACGGTGAGTTGCATTTGCTAAGGGTGTGCTATGCTGTTCTTTCGTGAAACAGGGTGCGTTGTCAATTTAACTGCTCCCAAAAGGAGCAGCTACTGCAAACAGCGCTTGTTCCAGTTTTTGGCGTTTGAGACCAATATATGGCCGGGTCATGCAAACTGAACTCTGGTTTATCCCTCACACGTGAACTGACCAGCTTACAAAACAATTTTTATCCTCCCTTTATAGGTGACGGCTATGCGTGCTTAGCATCTGAAATGACAACAGACATTACTATGCAATTTACTGCACCACGAACCGCAGCGCACATTTACCCCAAAAGCAGTGAGCAGTGTAGCAACACCGCGCACCTTTCGGAGAGGTCTGCTACATTTTGCTCTAAACTTGCGACACGCTTGAGAGGTATTTTCTGTGGTGCTACTCCCCGAACGTACACACACAGCGCAACACTGCGATTCGACGCCTCAAACCAGAACTTGAGCGTGGCATAAAGCGACACGGCGGCCACATTTCGATGAAGGCGAAATGCGAAAACACCCGTGTACTTAGATTTATGTGCACATTAAAAACCCCAGGTGGTAAATATTTCCGGAGTCCTCCACTACGGCGTACCTTATATTCAGAAAGTGGTTTTGGCACGTAAAACCCCATAATTTTTGTTTTAATAAAGCTAAACTGCCACGGTGGTAGCCAAGTTTTTGTTTATTGAAAGAGTTTCGAATGGTTTCCAATGTGTATGAAAAAAAAATATCATCCGGCAGTACCAAAACCTACCGCGTGTTCTGGCGTTTTTATCACGTGTAGGGCCGCAACAACAGATTAAATCGCGTTGCGGCATGCTCCCTCCTATTATTTCCTCCACAATTCTGGAGATTCTGTCATTTTCTTCGAGGCGTGATGTAGGTGCAACGCGTTCTAAACGCAAAATGTTGCTTTCGTAACGTGACGCAAACTTGACGTTTTGCCTAAGAAACTGAAATGATGGCACCAAACCCAACGTTCTTCGTAAAACACAACAGTTTTCCCCTCAATAAAAAATAAAGCAACTAGCTCAAAGCCTACGATTACTCCGTCGAAAACACTACTCGCTTCCCTCGTCTGTTGTGTACAAGCCGTCGTCTGCTTCATTAGCTAGGATGCGTGTACCCGGTATTGGATTTGTCGGACGATCTCGCCGCTGCCACCATTTATTAGAGTAGTCGGACGAACTACGAGCTGTAGGCCGATCTCACCGCTGCCATTCAGATGTAAGATTTGGCAGTCGTAGCTGTAGGGATGAACTTGGGAAGAACTAGGTGAACAGGATTTATTTACATTATTTACATCTTAGACCAGACATACATCGACCGTCTAGCGTGACTCCCACATGAAGCCCGCAAGACTAACATACAGCAAACAGCTTACGAGCACACAGCTCACGAGTACATTTCTAGCACGACAACGAGCACTCAGTTCACTACTACATTTCGAGCATGACAACGAGCACACAACGAGCACACAGCTCCCGACGACGAGCCCGCACTAGCATCCGACAATCGCTGCTTCTATCCTCTCCGCTCGACGTCATAGTTCGACGTCATTGATGATGACCCGCCCTTTTGGAGGAGGTGGGCTCGCATACACGTGTTGCACAGGTTCCAGTGCCACACACACACACAGGTGTAAAGGTCCGGAGCCGACGTCAGAGGGGCTTCGTAGAACTCTGCTCCGTCCCGGGTGGCACGCCGGGTAGCGCATTCCTGTGCTGACCCCGCGACACGTGGCTGCCAGTTATTCGCAATTCTCTGAAGTGCACCCCGTCTGGTTGGATTGGAACACGTGCAGCAGGCTGAAATAGCTGGCACGTTGTCACCCCGTACGGCCATTCCTAAGAGCTCCTCCATGGCCCGGAAAATCTCGCCTGGCCAGTGCTAGCAACCGCTGGACAGGAAGAGAATGGCTGGCGAGCAAGACGATGACTTTGCTCTCTGCAACCCCTGCGTACTTCGAATGCCTTCAACCATCTCACAACAACTGGCACAGAATAGTCAACCCGGCAACACAATACCGCTCAATCCCACCGCTGCCACCAGATATTGGTTTTCCCGCACGATCTCGCAGCTGCCACCATTTGTTACAGTTGTCGGACGAACTACGTGCTGCAGGCCGACCCCACCACTGCCACCAGTTGTAGGAGTGGAGGAGGACGTCAGGATGAAAAACTTGGGGGTTTATTTACATTATTTACAGTGAGAGTCAATTAACAGTCTTAGAGTAATTACGGGCCGGCAGCAACTCGCACGATGCGGCCCGTCGCAAGAAGTTCGAAAGAGACGAATCAAGGAATCCTCTAGGAATGCTCTCCTGCTGCTCCCGGTCGGCGTCTTTTAAGCCCTTCGGTGTCTCGAAGACACGTCACGTTCGGCCAATGGGCGAGCCCGCTCAGATGACGCCATTTTGGGCCAATCGGCGAGCCCGCTCAAGTGTCACCATTTTCGGCCAATGGTAGGCGCCCGTGCGATGGTGTCATACCCGGCGAAGAGAGTCGCCGCTGGGTCCCTAATTGTCCGAGGGCTTGTTTCTCCCTGCGGTCTTGCCTTGCTGACTTGCAATGCGCCATCACAATAGGCGGTGGGGGCGACACTGCCGGGCCTTCGCGGTGCATTACAGCCGTCTTGCTTCGGGACTCACGTTACCTGGAACAGCACCAGGCTCTCGCTTCACTTTCGGGAAGAGTCAAGCAGTGAATAGCTCCACCAAATGGGGGCCGCCAACTTGTTTGCACGTGCCGCGCCTCAGGAATGTGGTATCCATGCTTCTGCACTCCTTAATTAGCTGCGGTGCGATTCGATGTGTTCTGGTGAACTCGATGTAGGCTCAGAAAACGGTCCCGTATCTAACACCGGGAAAGGGAATGAGTCATCGTACGTTGGCGCCAACGCGCTTGTTTTCTACTTTGAGTCAACACACGCGACCTACCAGTGGTGATGAGCGCACGTTCTAGGCCACTTTATGGCTATCTCGCGAAACGCAAGTGACTTAGCCCGACTCGGCTTGGTGGGAAACTGCGAAATATCGCACCGCTAGCGTTGCGCGCGCCGGAGGTATCCGCTTGCGCAACGCAAGCGCCGGCGCTGCCATCGCTTGCTCAGTGCGCTGGTTACTCGCACCGCGTTAGGAAATTTAAGGGCGCCGCCTGGCGTACATTCTTTTTTATAAACAAAAAGGACGCCATTGTCATATCTTCTAATTCTGAGAAAATGCATTAATCTGGATTACAATACAAATGCAGCTATGAAAAGTGGACAACGTTGGAGAAAGTTTGCCATGTTCAACCAATACTATTTCCTATAAACGCGTTCTTTTAAAAAACTCATGGCCCAAAACACAAATGCCAACACCACTCGAGAACGATGCAAATACTACGAGCAGGCGTTATGAAAAATTATTCTTGTGATGCGAAACGCTGGGGAAAATATGGCGATACGCATTCCTCTCGGCCGCTATTGGGTATGGCTGCTCATTAGCATAATGTTCAGGGCTCGTCGCACCACAAGTTATGCCTCAAGATCTCTGCAATGGGCGCCCAGCGCAACATCATGCAACGTCGAATGGACGTTTAGGAAACGGCCCTTCCCGTGACGCTCCCCGCGGCATATTCCTTCAGCCATAGAGTTGCTCACTAGAACATCTACAGGGAAATCTGGCGCACCGTCTATGAGAGTTTCCTAAGGGGCGCAGTGCCGTCATGAAAATGACGGTATATGCGCCTGCGAAGCTTGTGTTGGCTGGTGCTGTAAAAGCATCGTTTAAAACGTGGATATGGCTACAGAAATACCGCGTTCATGAAGTAAAATGTTCAGAAAATGTTGTTCGTTCTTGCATACTACATCTTCCAGGGGAGTTTACTCACCTACAATGCATAACCAAGCGAAGAAAAGCAAGAACAGACAACAAATTGTTCCAGAGCGAGCGCGCATCCTGTCGTCTCTCCTCCAACTTTAGCGGCCCGTTGATGCTTTTTAAGTTTCGTATAATTATACACGCGATGACAAGTTCTCATAATTAAACAGAACATGTATTAGTGCAATAATAAAGCTAAAAGAGCGTTTACGTGTTGTTTCAGCAGAAAATTAACCATTGTGACAGACGAAATGATGTTTGCTTGGCTCTCCGAGAACGATGCCAATCCGAAGTCACAATATACCGGCATTCCCACAGCGCAGCAGCACCAGATTTCCCTCTAGGTAATATGGTGAGAAACTGTATGCCTTCAGCCCATCAGCAAGCTGACAATGCGCCTATTTTGGATCACCACTACATATTCGCGAAATCGCAGATGCATTGCACTGGCTTCTGTACACTATATATACCACCCGCTTTCTTTTTCAAGCGCGAACGTAGCAATATAGCTGCCAAGAAGCGAAAAAAAATGTGTTAGTCGATAAAATTTGCAGCCTCACGTCACGTTTCGTCGTCTTGATGAAAACGCAGAATTACATTTTCCAAACTTCCGTATTCCAGCACAAATTTCAAGGCACGTGAGCTCTTCCCGGCCAATAAAAGAGTAAACATAGCGGATAATGGCGGCCGTGCAGCCGCCATTATCCACCATGTTGACTCTCTGATTGGCTGTAAAGAGCTCACGTGCCTTGAAATTTGTGCTGGGATACGATTGTTTTGCAAAATGTAATTCTGCGTTTTCATCGAGACGACGGTGGTGGTGGAAAACTCGACGGTGGTAACAATCGAAATGTCGAAGTGGCCTAGTGGCCTAGCGCCTTGGCAGCGAAGTTCTTCGAACCGCGATGTAGCGTCGCCATGTCCGTCTTTGCTTAGCGGACATTGGGGGATATGCTGCTAGCTACAAGACATGTAAATGCGACTGCGCCGACCGCCCACTGTTCAGCGCTGAATCTGTGTTTGGTGTGCTGTGCTTGAAACGAGTGGTGTAGCCGTGCAGCGAGTGTGGTGGAGGAGCAGAGTGGCTTAGGGGCTCCATTTGCGCGTTCACAGACATGTGCTCTCGTATTGTTTCCATTAGCGGCTGTAACAGTATTGTGGCGTGCTCCTTGCCAAGTATGAAGTTTACGATCCTAACAAACAGCATATTCATGTTTTTCCGTGCTGTATGTCATTTGCATGACGACCGAGTTGAAAACGAGGCATATGTCTGTATTCTTTGCGTTTGTGTGTTGTAAATTACTTTGTCTTCTGGAAGTTTGGGCAATCTTATTACACAAGGAGTACGAACCAAAACATATAAAGATATTTCTGTGTGTCTGAAATTTGAACTACCCATAACACCCTTTACAACTGATAAGTGCACTACGCGGCCTGTGTGAAACGGCTACCTTTTGTTGCGACGCTCCCCCGTGTGGTAGACTGATGCATGGTGCGCGTTTATTTCTATACTGTTGTATAAACAATTTCTTTATTCGCTCAATACAAACGTACTACTTCTTCACCGCAGTACATTGTAGTTACGCGGTGAAACAAACTAAAAGTGGGAGGGGGCCGCTATCTCTCTGCATAGTATGTCCAAAAGACATGTTTTTGCCGCAATTCAACACACACAAAAGGAAGACACATAAAGCCAACACGGGCGGCACTTCCAGGTGATTTAATTTGGGCTGTGACCCATGAAAATATATACACATATACGCATGCGCTGGCTGTTCACAGGTCTATGTTACCCAGCGGTCAAACAATCTAGTTTCCGATTTATAGAGCATGATAGATGTATCGTTAATGCAGTTTTTGCCTTTCTTTTTTATATAGTAAGCTTCCATTAGTTCACGTGCTGTTTGAAATTTACTACTGCCAAGAATCCTAATCTCAGAAAAACGTGGTTTGCACATACAGGCATTGCAGTGCGCAGACAAATGTGCCACGCCATCTTTCATTAGATTTAATCGTGTTCCCTGGCTCGTTCATTTATGCAGCGTCCAGTCTGTCCTATATAGAACTTCCTGCACTCAAGGGCAATATCATACACCAAGCCCGTAGCGCATCTCCCGTAGGACGTGCTATGTTTCTTTCCACAGCCTTGCGAGCCGGTCTCCTTGCTTGTGGTTTTCGAACATAGTCGACCCAGTTTGGCGGGGGCAGAAAAGGCAGTGGCTACACCATACCGGCCTGCCACCTTCTTGAGGTTGTTGGAGACCTTATGAACATAAGGAATCACTGCAGGTCTTACGGTTCTGGCTCTTTCTTCCTCCCTTGTGGAGCTGGTACCTTTAACATTCCGTAAGAGGCTTTCGGTGACTGAGGTCACCAACGAGTCAGGGAACCGTGCTGCTTTAAGTTGCTGAATCTGATTATTGAACGAGGCCTGCATCATGTGTGCACACCATTTTTGGAGGGCAGACTCCAAGCAGAGCATAGCAATTCCACACTTGACACTTTTGGAATGGCATGAATTATACGGCAGCAACCCTTTCTTGGCACGCGGGAAATATTGCTAACAAGCTTGTCCGCCATGAAACGTTAATCTGAAATCTAAAAATAGCAGGATGTTACGCTTTGGCACTTCATGCGTAAACGAAAGCCCGTTACCATTGTCCCTAAAGATGTTTAAAATATCATCGCAGCGCTTCAAAGAGCCTTTTCTGTTAAAAAGGATTAAGGAGTCGTCCATGTATTTAAAAACTTTTATAATGTTCGAAGTGCTGTCCTGTTTAAAGGCCTCTTCGAGCAGGCGGTGAACACAAGGTAATAATATGTTGCACAACAGCGGCGCAATGCACGAACCAATTCAAATGTCGCGTTTTGGCAAGAAAAGCTGTTTGTCAAAGCAAATAAAGGTACTATTAAGATAGAAAATTTAAGAGGAAAATTTAACATAGGACTGCCTTGACAAGTGGGAAGGGGTTGTGTCAGAACTTGAAGGTGTGCCGACCAGCTCTATGTGCAGTACACAAAACTGACCAGGTGTTCGTCAACCATGGCACCTGTTGGCTAAATCGCGCTCTCCAGGATCAGTATTGACGGGTGTGCCTTCAGCAGAGTGGCTGAAATGTTGCATTGTGGGCTGCCAATCTTTTGATCGTTTGTTTGTGTCCTCGCAGCACAATGAGAACTATTCGCAATATTCCAGCAAGAAATTTGGGAATTCCAGTGGCAACACGAGCAGACATCCGAACTACTAGGCGAGTTAGCCCATAGCAGATATTGCTGTAAAAAAGAAGACTGGCATAAGCACAAGAATTGTGATGGGCGCACTACATGCCTTTGTTCTGGTAGTGGTCCACTAATTTGGTGCTACAGTTAATGATCTTGAATGAGTCCAAGGAGCAGGGATTTAGCCCAGAAAAAATAGTACGCTTAACAGCTGTATCTAGTTATATCATTTTGCCTATGCAGTTTTATGTAACCCTGTTCCCACTTACCTAAAGCATATGAGTGGCATCATGAAAAAAGTGAGCTTTTATTATTGCTTTGGAGAAAATTCATCTGCTTTGGCCTAACAGTATATATACCTATTGCACATACCTGCATTCGGTATACCTTATCACCAACTGTTAACTCGTCTTCTTACTTCATATCACTCCTGCAATTAAGTGCACTGGTCCGGGTTTTACCTGCATTTCCACCCGTGCAGCTGGTAAAATTGTTTGGCTCTTTACTGTAACTTCATATTTCAAACATTTCTTTGCATAGCAGGCTTTGGCAACACTGGCAACCCTGGGCACCTTTCATGAAACGCCACCAGTACCTCCTCGTTGTATTCACATAGGGCCCTGCCCATGCCCCATATATTCCTGTAGGGCATGGGCAGCGCATGTAATGAGGAGGGAAGATAACCAATGGTCATTGAGGTTTACGGAATGGATTCCAAGAGAAGGGAAGCGTAGCAGGGGGCGGCAGAAAGTTATGTGGGCGGATGAGATTAAGAAGTTTGCAGGGACAATATGGCCACAATTAGCGCATGACCGGGGAAGTTGGAGAAGTATAGGAGAGGCCTTTGGCCTGCAGTGGGCGTAGCCAGGATGATGATGATGATGAGCTCCTCGTTGCAGCCTGTGCTGAACATCCTTCTTGGTTCGACTGTGACTAAGAACCCATATATCTTTCTCTGAAGGGACTGGTATTGGCGATGTTTTGATGCAGAAAGAGGTTATTGTCGCACATGTCAACCTGAGATCATAAACCAATCTGGCAAATTTGAAAACAGTCTTGTCGTTCCCAGATGGTGGTTCAGCCTCGCGAGCAACATTCCTTCAGTCAATCCGCAGACTGTTAATGTGAGTGAGACTGATCGAAGGTTGGCTGTGGTGTCGGGTTTCTTGCCTGGTTTCGGTAGTGGCATCATGACCAAGTGTTTCCACTCTGTGGGGAATTCCAATATTCCAGATGTCATTGATTACAAGCAGTAGTGCTTGCTTTCTCGTTTCGGCAAGATTCCTCAAGATCTTCAAAATGACTGCATCTTTGCCACGTGCGCTTTAAGTGTTGACATGCTCGAGAGCAACGACAGGTTCTGTCATCGTCAAGAGGCTTTCCATTCCTTCCTTGGCAAGTGGCCATTAAGATGCGTACGAGTCTAGTGACGGTTAGTCACTGTGAGGTGGTTGGGGAAAGCATCTGCAACTTGTTACTCAAATATCTTAGATGTGCACTGAAGATTAAGGTAGCACTGACTGAAAATCAATAGTATTACAGTGTTTGGTTCATCCTGTTATAGCCGAGAACGTGTTACAGCTTACCGAGACCCATGCGTTCAAATGACACGCAGTGGACTATCCACTAGTCTCTGGCAAGTTTGTTAATATGGCATCTTGCCTGCTCAGTCTTGTACAGAACATTGATCAGAGTTTGTTGCGTGTGGCCGCAATTAAGGTAAGTAGCTTCCCTTACTCACCCCAAAGTTGCAGCAGGTGCTTGTAAGGGCTGGATGTTGCCCCAGTAAGCTCTAGTTCGCATGTCGCTCTTTGCACTGTGTAAAGAATGCGTGTTGCTAGCGATTCTTCAACACCTTCACATTCTGCAGACTGAAGTGCATCACGGAAATGCTCCCAGCCTGAAACCCTGATTTTGTGAATGTGGCACATTTTGAGCCCTATGTCAAGTGTTCTATCGGATAATGGTCGCTATCTCTTGGGGTAGAGTTGCACTGACACTCTCGATGAAGGCAATAGTTGCCCATGCTAGGTCAGTGTAGTGCCCTCCTGGTTTGGCTGGAGGGTGTGGCAGTTAGGATAGTTCGTGTCATTGGGTAATTTGAGGTCTGTGGCTTTTGCTTCATCAAGATGGCATCCTCTTGGCCGTACGTCTTTGCAACCCCAATGTGGGTGATGTGCACTCTGACGGAGTATTCTGTGAAGGAGAAAGAGATTTTGCCGGTGTCAAAGCCAAGTGAAGTCACCTCGGGTGTGGTGCCTGGTTTTGGAACAGAGGTAGACCAATGCCTAAACAACATCCTTTCTCTGCCTTAGCCTGCAGCACACTGCCACAACTTCCTGATGAGACGCATGTTTATTCAAGCTGTTCTTTCCTTGCCCTATTTCAATAATGGCCAATCTTAGGAGCTGCAAATTAAGCTGACTTTAGAAGACTGCCGATTTTTTAGCTACTTCTAGTAGCTTAGTGCTTGGTTAATTTTCTAGTTGGTCATGACATGCTTCGTGCTTAAATAATGAACTGTTTAAAAATTATTGGAGTAATATCCTGGCACGCAGCTCTGAGTGATCACTGCTTTTGTAGCATAATGTGGTATTGAGCTAGAGAGATCCTGCCACGACAGCGCAGTGCTTAGGCTGTATGAGTATAGAAGATACGAAATTGGAGTTGTGAAGTTCAAAGACCTATTTTTACAGCCTCTCGTTATACTGCTCACATTAGAGAACTTTAGATTAGCGGACGCAAGCTGCATGCTTAAACAAGAACCCTGTTTGGGTATTTCTGGGACCCATGGGGTTTTCATAACCAAGAAGCACACGAGTCGCATCCTCTTATACGATACTATTATTTTCATTGTACGTCAACCAATATCGCAGTAAGTCTGATGAATCTGCATCAATATTATAGAAGGTTTTAAGCACTTAAGGTGTGTTGGTAAAGTGGCCACTAGACTCTTCACCACTCGACTTGTGGCTACCAGTATTACTTGCTGATCAACTCTAGAGGTGTTTACATTGTTTTTCTGTGCTGTAAGATTAGTTTGACAGTCCTAATAAAATTGTTAAAGTGAAGGTCTGGGCTGTTGTAATGACCGTGTAATTCTAAAACTGTTAGGTTTGACACTGTGAAAGCATTTGGCAACTTTAATAAGCTTCACCTCAGTACATATATGTATTGTGGCGGGACCATTCAGCACGTGAAAATAAACATAGTGCCAAATAGAGAGTTCGAGAGCACCTGAGATTATGCCAAGCGGGTGGGGCAGTATCTTCAGGCTATCAAGGACATCAAAGCTGGAACTAGGGCTACCATGCATCCCGCAATACACTGTTTCTTCCATCGCATTACACAAATGTGTTGCGGTGAAGTTATTGCAGACGGATATGCACATTCATTGGTCCCAACTTAGCACAGAACCCTTTGTCCCATTGCTAAAACTAGGAGCGCGAAAAACTGGCAGAGATGCAGCTGAACATCACAGGGCACAGTATTAAGCGCCACCCCACTTTGTTTATCGCGCCCTTAGTACCAATAATATTAAACATCCACTCTGCATTTTAGTTCGTGGAATTCTGGCAGACCATGTGATAAAAGTGCCGTTATGTTCACAGCACTATGCGATAGTTCTCGTAAAGCCCACGATAAAAGTAAATCACATGAAGTCATATGAAGTCAAGGAGGTCGTCTCTAACTTCGACGTTGACAAGTTGGATAGCAGGTTGGCGCACCTGCTGGAAGCCAAGCAAGACCTCCTCACGAGATGGAATGGGCAGAAGCATTGCAGGAGGCTCCGCAAAAAGGTTCCCGATGTTAACAGAGAGATCGAACAGCACTGCAAAAACCTGTGTGCGCAACAATGGGTTGAGCTCTGCGAATCCGTCGAGGGTCAGCTCAGATCAGGCAAGAGCTGGGGTCTGCTAAAACACCTTCTCGATGAGGGCAGCACCAGATCCAGCCAAAACGATCCCTCGCGTGAGCCATCCACCTTGCTACGGACTCTACCCCGGAGGAGTTGATTGTCGACAGGCTCACAGACAAGTACCTGCCACTTGTGGATAGCTCTGCCCCTACCCAGTTCCCGGGCTAGCGGGGTGTGCGGTGCCGGAGTTTAACCAGGAATATACCGCGGCCGAGATCCGAGATGTCCTCTTCTCACTCAACGTCAAATTGGCCCCTGGCCCAGATGGCGTCACTAACAGTATGCTGAGGAGTCTCGATGATGAGTTGATTGACTTCCTCACTGAAAGGTATAATGAAGTCTGGCGCAGTGAAGAGGTCCCCACACAGTGGAAGGTGGCCTGCATGGTACTCATCCCCGAACCCGGTAAAGCACCAGGAATCGAGAACCTAAGACCAATTTCCCTGACGTCCTGTGTCGGTAAGGTTGCAGAGCATGCTCTGCTCAACTGGCTCAAAGTGCACATCGAGGACAATGACATGTACACCCACAATATGATTGGTTTCAGAGCCGGTCTCTCGACACAGGACGCCATGAAGCTAATAAAGCATCAGATCATCGACCGGAGCACGGGAGATACCAGAGCCATCCTTGGATTAGACTTGCAGAAGGCATTCGACAATATCTCACTCAAATTCATTCTCCAGTCTATTGCCGGCATCGGGCTCGGGAAGAGGGCCTACGACTTCGTCCGATCCTTCCTTAGCCAGAGAACTGCCAAGTTCAAGATCACCCTCGGTTCACGCGGCACGCCTCAGGGCTCAGTCATCTCGCCGACATTATTTAACATCGCAATGAGCGGGCTTTCTAAGGAGCTCGCGAAGATTGGAGGAATCAACGATACCATCTACGCAGATGACATCAACATCTGGTGCGTCGGCGGAAGTGACGGCCAAGTTGAAGCCGCCATGCAGAGCGCCATCGATGCGACGGAACGCTTCCTCCGCCCCACTGGTCTCAGATATTTTACATCGAAATCTGAGCTACTTCTCTACAAGAAAAGACCCAGAGATGGCGGCCATCGTGATTGGAAACCGGAGTCCGAGAGCGAAATACGGCTTTTCCCTGGTGATGGGTCTCCGGTGCCAAGAGTGGACTCGCTCCGAATATTGGGGATGTATATCGAGTCTAATGGTGCCAATGGAACCGCACTCAGAAAGGTCACCGCCAAGGCGGAGAGTGCTCTCGGCCTCATTCGGAGAATCGCCAACAGGCACCGGGGGATCAAGGAAGAGAATCTCATCCGGATTATACACGCTTTTATTCTCTGCCACCTTTCAGACTCGGCGGCCATGCATAATTGGCATGTTGCAGAAAGGAACAAACTCAATTCGCTCATCACAAAGGTCTTTAAGCTTGCCCTCGGCTCACCTGCAAGCAGCCACACCGTAAGCCTGTTGAAGCTCGGAGTCCAAAACATGCTCGAAGAAATTATCGAGGCAAAAGAGCACTCACAGCTGCTCAGGCTATCGGGTACTCCGAGGGGTCACAAGATACTCGATGAGATGGGCATCAATCCTGTCGACCAGTGCCCCGATGACGTGCGGATTCCCAGCGACATCAGGTCTCAATTGCACATCGCGCCCCTTTCCCGCAATATGCACCCCGCAAACAACGTCGGCAGACGTCAGGCTAGGGGCACAGCTCTACTCGAGCATGTAAACAATAATTACATTGAGGCAAGCTTCGTGGATGCATGCCGCGGCATATGTCCAACAAGAGACATTCGCCGTCTCCATCGTTGACTCCAATTCAAGGCTCACTTGCTGCGCTATGGTACGCACTTCGAGGCCCGCGGTAGCCGAACAGGTTGCAATCGCCCTGGCTGTGCTCGATGGTCGCAGAGAGGCAATATATAGTGATTACAAAGCAGCCATTAAGGCCTACCAAACCGGTATGATCTCCCCTCAGGCCCTCCGCATTCTCCAAAGCGCCAAAAGTATCTCTCCGCCTTCTCTCATTTGGTTTCCCGCTCATTTGGGGTCGATTGAGGGTTATCCCTCTAATCCTAACGAGGGCACGCACGACGCCGCGTAAGGACTCACTGACCGCGCCGCCTCAGCTGTCCCCCTGCCCCGCGGGGAACCCTTACTCACGTTTAAATCACCACACATTACTATCTGTCAAGACGGGTATTCCCCCTCCCGCACCCCGCCTTATGCAGGGCGCGGGCGGTTACCCTTCGACATTTACAAGCCCGTGCGTACCCTAACCTCGCGGTTCTTCATGCCATATACCCTGAAAGATATCCCAGTGCGGAGTGCCCTGCCTGTGGACTAAGGGCAACATTGGAGCATGTGTTTTGGGAGTGTGAAGCCATCGGCTCCTCCTTCAGCGAAGATGGGTGGGCTGCGCTCTTGGGTAGCCCCGAACTCAATGACCAAACCCTGGCCGTCCAGCGTGCCCGCGATCGGGCCGTCAAGCTCGGCTTGGTGGTCCCTGCGTGGGACTAGCGGGGTGGCACGGGGTCTACCCTGCGTCTTCTCTCGACCGAAATAATGTTACTTCACTGACTCACTCACATGAAATCACAGATAGCGCACTAGCGCTGAACACGATTGAAAACATGCATGGCCTCATTTCAAGGATGCGTGAACAGTTGTGAGCAAACACCACATTAGGCATTATATTACTTGTGTAACGTAAGGCGTGGCGAAGAACATATACAATACCTCCGCCTACGACGTCCGTTAAGTAAAGTATGTGCGATGTGATGACGCTGCCGAAAAGGGCGAACACGGCGAAGCTGCTGCACAGCGCCAGTTCGCAAATTGCATTGCCGAGGCGCTACGGCACTTGAGTATTTTAATCGTCAGCACCACTGAATTAATCAGAAATACGGGTCTCACGGCCCCACAGTTCACTGAGACCAAAATCCGACATGCCATCCCATTACTACTGCAAGGCTTTTCGACAACAAATACTGAACCAACTGCGGAGACATCATACGACCAGCAGCCGGCGTGAGTCGGAGGTTCAACGCGCCACAGCACCACTTGGCGCCACCATGGAGTCCTCTCAAAAGTCCCTGAACCTAGGATCACGTCATGTAAGGTACTTTTGTACAACATTTAGACGGTACCAGTGCTTCGTTGCGTGCTCTCGCGGTGTAGCGCCTGGTTACGAGACCCATAGAATAAAGAGCCAACTTAGAGAAGGGAAACTGTGCCTCCGCAGTGGTTCAAAAATAATTAGCGGCAGCGCATGGAACTTACTTAGGTGGACGCAAGATGACGTTGCTCAATCCGGAAGCGGAAGTTCACTTTTTTTAAGGAGCAAAATTTAATATGGCCGCTTTTTGCCGGTCGCGTACGCTGGTACGCGCCGTGCTTGCGGCTATGCGGCATGCCTGAATGCCTTCGCTGCCACGTAGCTGGTGCGTTCTAATTGCCAAGAGCCTCTACTGACGCCCATACAAACAAGCGACAGGTGAGTGAACAGAACGTGCGACTTTATTGGCAGAAGACAAGCAGTGTACATTCTCGTAGAATAGCAGAAATAAAATTTGCATGTCGAGATACGCTGGAATCATTGACGCGAGCTCGTAAATAGCTCACCGTCGTCGTCGCACGTGATGGTCAGGTTAACGAGCGACAACCAGCAGCGGAAACAGATTGGACTGAGTGTGCCACCTGTTTGCAGCGACAGTTACCGTTAAACATGCCCACATTGCATTGCGAAACAATCGGGGGACGCAGGCATCTGCTGCTGCAGCCTACACAGCGACATGGACTACCCTGGATTTTAGCTGTTCACTCCTTTCCAACCTGCACATTTCTTTTGTTTCGGGGGCCGCTAATGTGTGGCTCACACTTGGTGTCTCACATTGTCTCAATATGAACGTCACTTTCGTGGACATCGCCTTCATCAGCTACTTTTGCGGGCCTTTCCAACCATGTGGCTACCAACGTAACACGCATCGGACTATGTAAGCACGTATGCTTGTCTCCGGTCATGCCTAATCGCGGCCGAGAGAGGCCAGAGGCACATTTTGCCCATGGCTGCAGCAGGAGAGGGCGAGCGGGGAGCACGAATCATGGTGCATGAAAATTGGGAGCCTATGTCGCTGTGCAGGCTGCAGGAGCGAATGCGTACTTCGAGAGACTGCTTCCCAGTGCAACCTACCAGGCCGCAATATTAAAAAAACATAACACTGCGACCGTAACCAAGTGACATAACCGCAAAATTAAACAGCAATCAGTCACCGCATGAGGTTCAGACAATACATTATGCATTGGCAACGAACCATATGGCAACAGTGAGCATTCGCATACACGGGCTCTTAGGGTACATTCAGTCGCCTACCTACAGGCGTAGTGCCTGCCTTCGTCGCACGTGGTGGTCTAGTAACGAGCGGCAACCAGCAGCAGAAACAGATTGGACAGAGTGTCCCACCTGCTTGCAGCGACAGTCGCTGTTAAAGATGAGCAACTTGCAGTGCGAAGCAATCAAGTGACGCAGGCATCTGCTGCCGCAGCCTACACAGCAACATGGACTACCCATCATTTCAGCACTGAATCCTTTCCAACCTGCACGTTTCTTGTCTTTCGGAGGCCGCTAATGTGTGGCCCGCACTTGGTGTCCCACATTGTCTCAATATGGAGAAGTCGCTTTCGTGGGCATCACCTTCATCAGCCACTTTTGCGGGCCTTTTCACCCAACTTCATACACACCCGATCATGTAAGCACGTATGCTGGTCTCGGTTCATGCCTAATCGCGGCCGAGAAAGGCCAGAGGCACAATTTGCCCATGGCTGCAGCAGGAAAGGGTGAACGAGGTGCACGAATCACGGTGTGTGTAAATTGGGAGTCTATGTCGCTGTGCAGGCTGCAGGAGCGAATGCTTACTTCTAGAGACTGCTTCCCAGTGCAACCGACCAGGCCACAATATTCAAAAAACATAACACTGCGACCGTAACCAAGTGACATAACATCAAAATTAAACAGCAATCAGTCACCGCATGAGGTTCAGACGATACATTATACATTGGCTACGAACCATCTTACAGGCATAGTGCTTGCCTTTGTCGCATGTGGTGGTCTGGTAACGAGCGACAACCAGCGGTACAAACAGATTGGGCAGAGCGTCGCAGCTGTTTGAACTGACAGTTGCCGTTGAAGAAGAGCAACTTCCATTGCGAAGCAATCAGATGACGCAGGCATCTGCTGCCGCAACCAACACAGCGACATGGACTACCCGGCACTTTAGCGTTAAATCCTTTCCAACCTGCACATTTAATTCCTTTCAAGGGCCGCTAACGTGTGGCTCACACTTTGTGTCACACTTTGTCTCAATGTGCAAGCTGCAATCACTTGCCCGGCATCGTATCTGGAAAATGTGTCCTTGTTGGCTAATCATTAACTTGCTTTCTCACGTGTTATTATTTCTGTTGTTTTGCACTTGCGAAAATGTAGCTTCAATGTACAATTTTTTCTGTATACCTGTGTTTATATTTGTATATTATTCTGTACCCACCCCTTATGTAATACCCCTAGCAAAGGGGTCTTTAAGGAAATAAAACTGAACAAAAACTGAACAATGTGGACAAGTTGCTTTTGTGGGCATCACCTTCAGCAGCCATTTTTGCGGGCCTTTGCACCCATAGAGCTATCAACTTCGTGCACTTCGAACCATGTAAGCACATATGCTGGTCTCTGTTTTGAGCAAACCATGGCCGAGGTAGGCCATAAGCACAATTTGCCCGTTGCTGCAGCAGGCAAGAACGAACGGGGATCACCAGTTACGGTGTGTATACTGGGAGTCTATGTCGCTTTGCGGGCTGCAAGAGAAAATGCTTACCTCTAGGGACTGCTTACCAATGCAATAGACCAGGCCCCCACATCCGAGAAACGTAATACAGTTATCACAACCAAGTGGGGCAGAAAAACCAGATTCTGCAATCATTCACTTCAGTGTAGCTTGCGCAAAGACCCAGGCTATAGAGGAAGAAGAGCAATCATCAACGAGACAACGAATACGGAGAATGAGAAAGCTTGCATTCAAGAGAGAAGCCACGCTGCTCTGCAAGCACTGAAGGCTAAAAACATCAAGAAAAGTAAAATGGTGCATAGGACATGGGGCATAGATTATTGCAAGGCACATGCCGATGCTGCATCAGCTATTTCAGGAGAGGAATTGCGCATGACAGCACACACTAGAAGATACTGCTACAGATATATTAGGCTACTAGACAGTGACTGGAATTAAGTATCAGCGAAGAATCGGTTGACCTTTATGTTTGGAGGAGGATGAATGATCTCTAAAAAAAATGGGCAATAAAAAGCTTGCATTTATATAATAAAAATTACACTTGGCACAAACGGAATTGACATAGCCAGGAAGCTGACTAAGGGCAAACTGACGGAACTCGACCTTTTGGCCAGCGTCGTCCGTGCTTGGTCAGATGTTGCAGGTGCATTTGAAGACGAGGAATTTCTAGAAAGTCCTTCTTGAGTTACCTGGATGATTCAGCCAAATGTCCATGCTGGTGGAATGGAGGCTGAAGCTCTTTCCAGTCTTCGCGCAGTCCTCTGCAGACTTGATATCTCATCACTATTTTTCTGCATGCGCTTCTTTGTTCTTGGTGTAAAAGCCTTGCAAATTTGGCTCCAGCCCCTTCCTGTTGGTGCAGATAGGAGCTCCTGTGATGAGCAAGGTGTGCTTGGCATAGGGTCTGTTGGGGCAGAACGGTGCCACATGAGATATGAACAAACATATAACCATAACCATAAGAACCATAAATATGAAGAAACATTCACATCTGCTGCAAACAGCCAGCCAAAACAGCACATATCAAACATTTATTTCTGAGCCATGTGTTGCTTACCTCGTAATAGCAGCCGACGTCCCCACAATGGCCTTGTTGTAGCAGGCAGCAGCTTCTGTTCAGTGCGTGGAGCGTGTTGCTTTATACTGGTGCCGTCCTCATTACGGCATGTCTGGGACGCAAATTTTGACTGAATCAGAAATTGAAAAATCACAATTTTGCAATATGAAGTGCTAAAAGGTGTGACATGTATACTGTAATGGCTTGCGACTACAGAACACATGCAAATATACACTGTCTGTTCTAGGGTGCTTAAGCAGCATGTCAAACAAATATTTCTATTGTCCATAAAATTGATGTCTGCCTAACTAAAATGGATGTCAACAGGTTAAGTATCATTAAGATCCCAAATGAGAACATTTGTGCGTTCATTCATATACTACAGGAGATTACAATGCTGGTCCCGAAAGAAAATTCATGAAAGTCATGAAGCTATTAGAACTGGTGCATTATTTTTATGCACTAACGTGATGCACCGCTTCCCTACTGCAAAAATAAGTGCCCTACGGTAAACCAAGCTGAACAGCAAGAACATTTGGAACCAACAAGTTCCATATATGGGTGAATTATCATGCTTGCAACTGTTTAATACATTAAATTCTGTAATTTCACATCATTTTAGCAAATGATTATTCGGTTTTGTGGACGAAAGAAGTTGCCGGCGGACTGGAAAAAAAGTTATATATGTATATTGGTAAGGTTACTCAGTCACCTATGACCACGGCTACATTAAGATAAAAAGTGAGACGCGCGTTCCAATATCGCTCTTTCTATCCTGATGGTGTGTGTATAACGACAGCCTCGCAAATAAAGGTTTATGCAGAAAACAGCAACTGAGATCCTGATTGCCCATATGTAATGCAGGATCTGGTTCGTTAACTTGTCCCCGCCTGTATGTTAATGAGACGGATATTATTTAATGATTCAAGCAGCGGTGTTAAATGACTCACCGTTATTGCCGTTATCAGCCGCAGTAACATCCAGCGTCCGTTGCGATGCAGACGTGTTCTGAATGGCTCATGACCGAAACCCAACTTTCGGGCTTACATGTCCGCTTGCAAACACGTCACTTCAACCCAAGTTAAATAACGCGAGACATCGAAGCGCAAGAAACTTGTTTTAGAAACAAAGAAGCAACCACTCTGAGTGTACGAACGAATGAATCCGTGCCGCCGTGCACTCGAAAATACCAAAAAAATTTTAAATCCAGGCCAGAGGTCACGTGAAAGATCGATGATGCTGAACGCTATTTGTGTTTATAATGACGATGAAACAATAAACTTACTAATAAATAGTACAATATCTAATCAGCTATAATAATTTGCCCTGTTTTTTATGTAACAAAAATGCTTCGGTAATTGTAAGAGAAAGTTTTTAAGATAAAATTGCGCTTATTACGACGCCTCTACCGGGAAATGTTGGAACTAACGTAAGCATCCCGAAGTTATTCTGCTACGCTGGTTTTGTTAGCAGTGGCGCGCGGTCAATTTTTTCGCCCTCTGTGGCAATTTGTTGAAGTTGCGAGTGTGCTACACCTGCGAGACCGGTACAGAGACGTTCATTTGAGGGACCGCCAGTCGTTTGTGCGCAGGCGCGAGTAAGAGCGGGCGCGAGAGAGAAAATCTGGGGACTTTTGCTCCCTGAATATATGACTCTGCCTAGGTACTGCGTGTTGTAGGCGTTTGTGCCTAGGCGTGCCCGCGTCGCTCGGACGCTGGCTGCCGGCGCGGTAGAGTAGGTGAAGCAGCGGGCTAAGCCAGCGTGGCGGATCGTAGCTTTCTCGCTCCTTACGGCGATGTATCTTGTAAATAACATCACCGATGTTTCTGCAGGAGCAGTAGCGACCGTAGTAGAGCACGGGCTTCATATATTGAAAGTCTGGAAGGTAGAGCGCCTTAGCAACCGCGGTTGAACGCAGTTGGCTGAAAGGCCACCCGTGACGATGACTGACCCAGCACCAGCGCTGCAGGCACGAGAAAGTCTGCCCGACGTACCATCAGACGCAATGTTCTGACTGGTGTTGCAGAAGTCGCGGGGCTCGGTAGTGCTGAACTTAGCATCACAAGTTGGCAGTTGGACGTAAAAGCATTTTTGCAAACGTATTTTTTTACTGATTTTAAGAACGTATCATTATTTCGGGTGATTGGCGGCGCCTCCAGGCCACCAAAGTGGCAACGGGGACACCAAAGCTAGCACCCGGACTGGTCCGTGGGTTGGCGCTCGCCGAGGCCTGCGCGTGCCACGGGTGTATATAATTTTTTAAGCGAACGCCCCCTGGCACTCTTCGGCTTCCGCGGCCCCAACCCACGGGCCACCCTGCTTGCAGCTTTGATGGCCCGCTACCCCTTGGGTTCCCTGGAGGTCCTCCGCCGCCTATAACCTTAGGTGCTCGCCTGAGGCCTCTGTTTGCCGATTACATGTGCCCTACTCGAGCAGTGCTTGTGAAAAATCCAGTCAATTGTCGCAACGAAAAAAGCGACCCGTGACTTATACAACACGTACCAGTCAGAACCTTGCCTCTTCAGACACAGCGATGTGAAGTGTGGGGCTTCCGTACCTACTGCCGCACCACGCCTGTGGCCAGCGGCCAAGCGTAAACAAAGTGGACTACACTCCGGTATGTCTAGGGGAAAAACGCATACAACGCATTGAACACGCGCTAAGAAACCTCCGTAATGCCTAGGCAGAGTCATATATACAAGGAGCAAAAGCCCCAAGATTTTCTCTCTTGTGCCCGCTCTCACTCACGCCTGCGCACAAACGACTGGCGATCCCTCAATAACGTCTCCTGTGCAGGAAGGAGCGCGTCCCTCCTTACCTGCAAGCATGTCGATTTTATCGCTCGGAGCCGCTGCTAATGAGTCGCCGGGGCACGCCGCTACTCGTCGTTGCAGCACGGCCACTCTGCTTACTCATCGTCGCATCGCCGCTGACAGGCGCCTCACGCCCAGGGGTTAATCTCCGCATGGCTGCCATTGGCTGTTTTCGAGCAGACGCTCGTTCGACGCTAGCGCCAAAGTTTCCTTCAGTTACGACCCTAACAGAAGGGCGATACTCTAGCGAAATGGCGGCGCACACAATTGCTTACGTTGTCATGGCAACAGGAAGAGCAGCCGCACGGCGCCTCCTATTCCTAGCGTTTTTTTTGTTTTTATTGTGCCAACCCGCTCCGCCCCCTTTGCCCCATGCTGCGCGCGCCGCTTACATTTCTTTTGTTTTTGCCTGTATGCGGTGCGTTCCTTTTTTTCTCTTAAGGCACGCGCTAGTGCGCACTACGGAGCCAGCTCGCAAGCAATGCCGTTGCGCGTGCTACGCCGCGCATTGGTATTGCTTGCGTGCTGGTGGGCAGTGTTCCCTGGGCTATGCGTTGGAACGCAAGCAATCTTGCCCATACTTATACCAGCATGTGCCGGGACATAAAAGAATTCTACTTCCAACAGAACAGATGCTTGGTCTCGCTTTATTGATTCGTTTCCGGAAACAAAGATATACGCACAAAAAAATGACCAACGGTGAAAAATGCATAGCATATACATGAGTGCTAGACACAAAAGTTCATAGGCAGTGAAGTCACAAAAAAAGAGAACACTAGAGAACGCTAAAGGCGTTTCATGTACACACACATATAAAAAAACTAGATTTTTATATAACTCCCTCATGACCAAAATGTAGAAGAGCTTCTGATATATGAACTAAGATATTGCACAAAACTGGACGATGTGTATGACATAGTCATGACAACTAAAGAAAGGGGATACTCACTGGTAATGGCAAAAGCAATGACACGCAAAATACCTAAAAAATAGAATAAAATGCTAAGATTGTTTGTTTGACAGCCATACCAAAAAAAGAAAACGAGAGCTTAATTTTAAACCTGCAGGAAAGTATATTAAATGCGTGACATGTTCATTACTACTGAACAACATGAAAAAAACATTGCAGAACAAAAATAACATTGTACTAAAAACTAAAATGCACATCATCACATTATATTGCACTTGGCCACAACTTGAGCAACAGCGGCGACGGGGAACAGAAGGTAGTCTGCTTTTGTAGCACCACATAGAAAACATTCGCGGAAAGGCCTATTCCTCAATCAAAGACCAGGTAAAATAAGCCAATAACAGAAATTTTCTTTCACCCCGAATGCAATGCTTAGCAGTAAAATTACGTCAATTAGGACACTAAGTCGTACCTGCTGGGCACTCCTTTGTATTATAAACACAAACTGCAAAAATCTGCATTTAGGACACTTGCAATACTCATGCTTTCCACAAGAAAAGAAGCGTATCGTGCCTACACATGAAGGCTGTACGCGCGGTTTTCCCATCTTCGATTACTGAGATAATGCACAAACACGAACAGTAATTTTTCAGCTGTTAGTACGTTTGTAGAACGTGACACACAGAAAAAGAGCTGAGGGCGGAATGGAAAGCTAAGCAAGTTACTGAAGTTTCAGAAAGTGACTTGGCACAGAAAAACATTCGTAGACATTTGACAATGAGGAGGACCATCTATTTGTGAGCTTTCTCTACCGGTAAGAGAGAAGCGTAGCACAATCAAGGCGCAACGACATCCGGAAGCTCATCAAGGACACACATGGTCAGGGCTGTGTTCGTGTACATGCGCCTTCTTATGTCCTTGGGTCTGCGCTCTCTTCTGTTGTCTTTGAGCACCGGGGCAGGACTTGGTTGTGAGGTATTTGTGCGCCACTGCACGATGCATGAGCGGTTTGCCTCTGCCCAGGCGGGCCGGCTGAAATTCCTAAGCTTGAAAAGCCAAAATAGCGGCAGCAAAAGGGCCCAGAGTTTCGAAAGAACAAACGGCTATTTCGGTGCAGTTCATCGTGCAGCACCCATACTTGGCGAGAGATTCTACAGATTTCTCGCCACGTATGACTGCTGCTCGAAAGAATGAGCTATGGTAGGAGGTGGTGGCAGTCCTAAACGGACAGGGCCCAGCGGTGAAGTCAACGAGCCGTTGGTGGAACCACTGGGCCAAAATGGCTCATAAGGCCAAAAAAGAAGCGGCCAGGGCGGCGAGCGAGAAGAGGTGAGCTTTCTAATGATGCTGACAGTAACGTCGTTTCACGTAGTTGTCGTTGTTGTGTTTGCAAGGCCACTGGAGGTGGCAGTGTCGGTGGGGTGGACGGCCGCATCCTCGGCGTTCTTGCGAGGACAGGCGGCCTCATTGATTCCCCACCCCAGTTCTTCGTCGATAGCGAGGTGCGCACATTGGGTTTAAAAAGGGTTGTTTGTGTGACCTGTTGTGGCCTCAAAAATTTTCAGCGTTACATTGTAAAACGATGTTGTAAAATCGCTTCAGCCTTATTTTTTTTCTTGCAAGTGATAGTATAGGCTATCTACTCTGAGCAGCAACTTGTGTAAATGATGCGCATTGTGCACACTGCTCGCAATGTCTGAACACTTCTCCGACTGCAGGACACAAGTTCGGAGGAAGCTGCAGGGCCCAGCGATTCCCGCAGACGTGCACCAGCAACAACTGCCTTCGTGGTGTCGGGCCCTGCAGCTGTTGCTGGGCCAAGTGGCCTTAGACGTAAGTCAGCGAAACAGCTTTTGTCGTAGCATTGTTTGCAGTTGCTGTATGACCTTGCTATGAAGTAGCCCACTGTGCTGTTGTAACTTTTGTGTCCGGCATTCAGCTCTTATTCATGGAGCAGGGATGCAAGCCTACAAATGACATGATGTTGTAATCGAGATTCCTTGTGCTTCTTATAGGTTACTCTAACCAGCAACTTTCTGTGGCATCTTTTACTCTAACTATGCGACTGCCTTGTGTATCATTATTGTATCTATGCAGCTACAATGACATTTCGAAGTGACTGCTTAGGACAATCAAGCTGTGTGGGTCGGATAACAGTGAATGAGCAGTGTTTGTTTTTGTCTTGCATGAAGAGCAACCGTCTATCCTCGAGCACCCTACCCTCCAGCAGCTGACCCCCAGCCTACCCCACGAGAGCCGCAGACACACCCCCGTAGGCAGTCAAGGCAGCAGGACCTCGAGCGCGCCATCCAGATGGCTACTGCCGAATATGTTCGGCAGGGCCAGTCGGCAGAAGCCAGGGCGCAGGAGGAGGGTCGCTTCCGCCGACAAATGCTGGAGCAAAACCAGCGGGTATGTGTAAGGCCACAGACGTATATGTTTCTGCGTATGAAATTGACGAGCATATGACCTCTCCAAAAATTAATCAGTAAACAAGCATACTGTATGCATACAGTGCTGTGGTGATCATATCTTGTACACATTTGCGTGAAATAATATGTGTCAATATCTACGCAATTATGTGGCAAAAAGAAAGAAGTGGCATTAAGTTCAGGGACGCAGGTATAACCATGTAAGACACCTTAATGGAATGGGACTGCACAAATTTGGTGGGCCAGAAAGATATATACAGTGTTTCAATATACAGTGACAATAGCCTGCAAATGCGGATGAATGCAACTCACCAAGGCCTTGTTACTGAGCTTCTATAATTAAACTAATTACACATCTTAATGGCTAACAGCACCACGAGGCCCATATGGACGTCCTGCGCCGGCAACATACCGTCCATATGGAGGTCCTGTGGCAGCAACATGCTGTCCACATGGAGGGACTGCAACAGCTGAGGGAGGTGGTTGGCAGCATGCGCGACGTTCAGCAGCAGCGGCTTGCAGTGGAATGGCGCTCACAGGAGACGAACCAGCGTCTCCTGCAGCTGCTGCTGGCTGCACCGGCCCATGGTGGCGGCCATGTCCCTCCCCCCTCTCAGGACCCACATATTTAAATAAGTGAGGTACTAGCTTAGGCAAGGAATTTTACACCATTTTTATTAGCTTAAATTTGGCTGTTGTAGTAGTGATGACATGAACACCAGATATTGCTAGTTTGCAAGAAATAATTGCTCAAGTCACCCTTTCATGCAACCACAAGTAGCATAACCGTTGCGGCATAATTTTTTTTTTGCTTGAAGTTGCACTTCAGCAGTAAGAGTGCCAACACTGTCACGCTCACCTGCACAAGTGCCAGCAAGCCTGGTGGTACATTAGTATGACGGCGGCATTGCAATTTTGAGGTGCACAATTGTTGCATGTCAAGTTAAGCACGACGCAACACTGCAAATGTTCTACAATTTAATCCTGTGTCATCAAATGGTGACAGTTTCGCGCCTTAATGTAATGTCGAACGGAACCTCTGAATATGCACAGCAAAAAGAAAAAGTTATGAAAATTCCTTGCCTATGCACGCTCACCTCATTTGTAATGTGTATTTTTTGCATATTTAAGTACGCATATACATGCTTTTTTGGCATACGGGGCTGGAATGTCTTCTTTTTTTCTTGTTTTTCGTTATAACATTTTGTTTCCATTTACTGATCTTTCATAGTCGATTTTCTTTTTTGTCTTGACATACAAGGCTTAATGTCTTCATTTCTTGTTTTTCATTATCACGTTTTGTTTCCCTTTACTGATTTTCATGGTTGATATTTTTTTTCGTCGTGACATACAGGGCTTAATGTCTTCTTTTTTTCTTTTTCATTAGTACGTTTTGTTGTCATTCAGTGTTCTTTCATAGTTTATATATTTTGTTGTCGTGACATACAGGGCTTAACGTCTTCTTTTCTTGTTTTTCATAACCACGTTTTGTTGTCATTCAGTTTTCTTTCATGGTTGTGATACATTGTACGTTTACCCCTCATGTGCAATATTTATGCAGTTTCGCTTACTCAATATCAAAGCAAGATGTTATGGCTTTCTTTTCCAGTATGGAGCTCCACGACAGCATGTTCCTTTCACATATAGTGATGTACCTACACATTTCACAGGGATAAATATTCTTCTGTTGGTGCGTGATTTAAGCACCTGCACCTATTTTCGCCTGGTGCAGTTTAAGCGTTGCTATTTCTGCATATTTGTGCAGCGTACAACAGTTTGCTCAAACGATACTTGCCCTTACCTGTGATATTTTATTATGCAGTTACCTGTGAATCTTTCAGATGCAAGAACAATGAGATGCAATATTTATTGCAACTTGTCTGTGATATGTTGCATATCTCTCCACTGCTGCAGTACTCACTATTCTCGCACTTATTCAATGTAGAGACTGTCGCACGTGATGTGTACTTAAACAAGTGTTACCATAAAAAATGTCCGTATGTTGAAGGATGAAATAATACAGAAAGGTGCAGTGTTCCTCTAGTGCTTTTATTTGCATGGCGCTACTATACTTGCAGTGCTAGCTTGCACTATGGAAATGTAATTATACACTTGGCAATATTCCATTCACCGAGTTCTGCTATTCACAATTGAGGGCACTTTGTTGAAATCTAGCAACTGCTCATGCGTGCACACACTTCACAGGAGCCACAGCGTTTGACATGTCGGGTGACCAGTTGGATGGCATTTTCGGCACTACAAGGGAACTTTGCGATTGTTGCGAGACCAAATGGTGGAGGAACTAGAAGGTACGCGTGTGACAGCCCGTTCAATGGAGCAGAAGGTGTTACGTACGCTGTACATTTTGGCTCTTGTGAGATTCTCTGCACGAGTAGAAAGTGAGGAGACAGGCGCTTATGTCCGTCAATGCGTAAGGGAATACAAAACTCTCACCGATACGAGTAAAAATAATTATGACAACTGCAGGCTACATGCATGGCACGCAGAGCATCTAGGTGACGACAGCAGCAACAAGCAAATCATGGCAGACACTTTGAAAATGCACCTATTTTTAGCTTGCTTTCAATCTTTTATGTCACCACTAAACATACTGTTTCACTTAGTACAAATGCAGGCGTTACATAACGCATCACTACACAACTTTTACATTTCTCAACAAGTCATGAATGCTTTGCATTAAATAAACATCACAACTTAGCATGGGAAATCTGTCTGCAATTTCACAGCATGAAATGCACAATGCAGTTATTTGGCATACGTTATGCTACAACTGTGTGCATGCACGTAGCGATGCTGACGCGGTTGTTGACGTCGCAGCTGCCGCCGAACACTCCTCAGGTAGTGTATGTGCTGCGCACGGGTTGCGCCAAACATGCCAATCACAGAGTCACGGACAGCCCGCCCTCTCAAATAATTCATTCTTGACCCTGTGTTTCGGCGCAGACCTTGCGGAATGGGGTCGCCATTACGGAAGAGCTCACTACTACTGCTGCTGCTGCTGTCGTCATTGCTGTCATTGTCGCCCGATTCTATGTCGCCCTCAGAAAGGCGAAGGTTGTGCAACACAGCACATGCCCCGACAATGTTGGCTGTAGGTTCCGGCTCGTAGAGGAGGGTGCGATATCGCTGAAGGCAGCGGAAACGGCTCTTTAAGAGTCGAATGCACCTCTCCACTACGGAACGCATGACGCCATGTGCTGTGTTGTACTGCCCCTCGGTTGTCTGCGCTGGAGAATGGCCAGGAACTGGGGTCTGGAGTCACGGATCCAAGGGTTAGCCACTGTCACCTGCACGAAGATGGAAATAGTACATTGCGTACTACTCAGACGAGAGGCAAATTGTAAACTTAGGAAATCTACTGCAGACTTCAGAGGTACGTGAATCCCAAGTAAAAGCATGAGTTGAGCATGTCCATACCCGACACAAACGGTTAACAAATTTACAAGTGCACTACTCGGTGCCTGCCACAAGCAGAAGAAATCAACAGTTTTTGGTACTATCAATAACAGTAGTAGCAGTAGCAGCACTAATGTTTGTTCATTTCTTCTGCTTCTGGCAGGCACTGGGTGCAGTAGCAGCACTAATACGTGTTGCTTTCGTCTGCTCCTTGAAGGCACATAATGTGCTCGTAACTTAACACTTCGAACATTGACAATGGTGGCAGTCAGTGCTTCATTTTTTTTTTACTCCCGACTTATGTGCTTGTAATTTGGTTAGAAGTTTGGGTTGGAGCGGACACGGCGTTCTGCGCTACTGAAGCATGACTGCGCCGAAAAAGGTATTTTCCCTCACCGAGGAGGTATTCCCCGGTATTCACGATGCGGCCCGCTTGAAACCGCTGGCGCAGCCATGTCACCCGCCAGACGAAAGCGTCGTGGTCCGACCCCGGTCCCAGAAGGTCCACGGCCAAAATTTTCATGTCCGCATCGCAGATCTGGTAAAACGTAAACAGGGAAAGTGTCCGTTGACATGAGC
The DNA here is from genome assembly GCF_038994185.2 of Dermacentor albipictus. Taxonomy (NCBI): domain Eukaryota; kingdom Metazoa; phylum Arthropoda; class Arachnida; order Ixodida; family Ixodidae; genus Dermacentor; species Dermacentor albipictus. The sequence continues at coordinate 177,747,362 of NC_091823.1, forward strand.
AACATAACTGTCAAAAAGGATGGGCACCAGAAAACGTGAGGTTTACTTAAGAACATGCAGTTGAGGGCGTAGTATCCCTTGCGGAACATGAACGCAGCCTTGCGCTTACCCTTGGGTGCGACAAATAGCTACGAAGCTGCCGTTGAAGCATCCTATGACACCGGGGATAGCACCGCGCCGAAGAAAACCTTCCTTCATGGCTGCCTTTTCCTCGGCCGCCTTCGGAAAATGCACCCGCTTGTTGCGCGCCCCGGCGTTCACAACAGCCTCTACCACCCGTCGCACGCACTCGCTCACTGTCGACTGCGACACACGAATCGGCTCCTCACTCCCAACGGACGCTTGGAAGCTCCCGGTGGCAAAGATGCGCAGCGCACCCAACACCTTCCGCTCCACCGACAGTCCCATCGCCCGCTCCGCTTCTTGTTCCCCAGCCAGTTCCTCGCACAACAACTGCACCCTTCCCTTCGAGAAGCGAAAATGCCGCCGAAAATGGTCATACGGCATGTGAAACGCGTCGTCTGGCTCTCCGTGTTCACGTCGGCGACGGTGAAAAGCCACGACCATAGCGATGAGAGGGGCAGCCATTTTATTTATTCCTTCGGAAACGACCTGCCTCTGGCCGTGCCAAAAATCCGTGCCTTATGCTCCGCATAATGAGTGCGTCAACGTCACTATGACGATTACAGTTTTCCCGGGTTCCTAACGTCGCGTGATTGACAGACAAAATGGGCGCGGCCCGGTCATTTTCGACCAATGGATGCGCGGTGATTGCGGCAAAAAAGGCAAAACGAAAGTAATATAATTCCTACAAAATAGCACCCCAGGTCTCCAAAACTGCGTGGCTGCCCAAAAGCCGCATCTGACAAAGAAACAGCGCCTTCGCACGAGCTGCTCAACAGTGGATTGTGGAAGACTGGGGAGAAGTTGTGTTCTCCGACCAATCTACTATACCAGCATGCGCTGCGAGCGCCAACAACGTGTTTGGCGACCACTCAACTACAGATAAGCACGCCTAAGTGTACTGGACATAACGTGTTGCTACGTAAAAGTGGTAAAACAGAGTTTGTTCTCAATAGGAAGCGCATTTTTAGTCAAACGCTTAATGCGAAGGTTTCAGTTTAGTTTAGGGAGTTGACCGTCCCCAAACGACTCATGGACGCCGTAGTGAAAGCCTCATGATGATTTCTACCACCTGCTGTTCTTTAGCGTGCATCGGCATCGCTCAGTACAGGAGCGCCTTGCGTTTCACCTCCGTCAAAATCCGATCGGCGTGGTCTGGGTCGAACCTGCCATTTTTCAGCCTAACAGCAGCGCATCATAGCCCCATAGCCACCGCGGCTATGAAGGTTTTTGAAGGTTTCATATGTTTCCTCTCTCGAGGCTAAAACGTCAGCGGAAAACACTGTTCTTTCTCGCGAATTTCTAGCCTATTTCTTTTGTATTATTACGATATCATGGAGCGATGCTCAAGAGACAAGCCGCCGCGAGAACGACGAAGAAGTTGGTCGGTGCCCTTGGCACGAGCGAGTGTCAGCCTGTCTGCCTAGATCCAGTCTAAATAGCGTGTACATAGCATCTTTCGTCTGTGTCTTTCCACACGTAACATTTCTGGTGCAGGTCTGCGATCCCCGTCCTCACCACGGAACTCCGAAATGGTCGGCACACCGAACATGTCACCATGCCTCCCGGTGACGAGCCCACCTCTGAAACGGCTTCGGCTTGTCCGACGGCTCCAATCGCCACGGTTGTCCCACACCGTGACCCAGCTGTGTTCTCTGGCCATGAGGGACAGGATTTCGACGACGGGATCAAGCTGTATGAACAGGCCAGTGCTAATAACACGTGGGGCCCAACGATTATGCTCGCCAATGTCATCTTTTATCTCGGCGACACCCCACGCGGGTGGCACCAAACGCATGATGACGAAATAACCAGTTGGGACAGTTTCAAAGAAAAGCTACGGGAACTGTTCGGCGACTCCATTGGGCGCAAAGCTGCCGCGAGAAAGGCTCTTGCATCTCGTGTTCAGTCATCTACAAAGCCATACGTTTCCTACATCCTCGACGTCTTGGCTCTATGCCGCAAAGCTGAGGATAATATGTCCGAAGCAGATAAAGTTGCACATGTGCTAAAAGGCATCGCCGACGACGCTTTCAATTTGCTTGTTTTCAGCAACGTCTCGACTATAGACGCCATTATAAAGGAATGCCATCGCCTTGAACAGGCCAAGAGCCGCCGTATCTCACACCACATTGCGCGGCTACCCGACACTGCTGCTACGTCGACATGCGAGGGTCGACCGCGTCAGACCACCACCGCGTCAGACCACCACCTGCGACGACGTCACCCGTATTGTTCGCCGCGAACTCGAGGCCGCCTGTTCGCCAGCCTTCTCCACGACGCCTCCCGATCCGCCAGCAACCACCCTTGCGATGATTCAGGCTGTCGTCAGACAGGAATTTGAAAACATGGGTCTGAACACCGTGTGTTCCACGTCTCGACGCAGCGTTCCCCAGTTATCTAGCGGTTCCCCTCGCCCAGGCAGTCCTTTTCTGCCACACCTCGCCGCAACCCGTCCGAATGGCGTACCCAGGATGACAGGCCGATCTGCTTCCACTGCTTTCGCATCGCACACGTCGCCCGTCACTGCCGAAACCGATGGCCACCACCTCCTCGGACTTACGCCGCCACTTATTCCCGCACCTTTAGACGTCCTGTAGCCTATGCCACCCGCCATGAACCCAATACCGCTGGTGACCCTGCTCCGAACCTTCGCTACAGCCGCTCGCCCTCACCTCGACGCCACCAGTCTCGTTCGCCCCAACCCCGCCGCTTCTCTTCGCCGCCTATCGCCTCCTGGACCCAGCCAAAAAACTAGGCACTGTAGCTTCTGGAGGTGAAGCTGCGTTGTCGAACCTGCCCTCAAATCTTCTGCTCACGTTACCCACAAACCGAAACCTTCTTGACGTTCACGTTGACGGCTATCCTGTCACGGCACTCATCGATAGAGGAGCACATCTTTCTATTATGAGTGCTGCCTTCCGACGACGACTGAACAAGCTCCTCACCCCAGCGTCGGCACGCCTCGTCCGCGTTGCAGATGGCGGTACTGTGCCTATCAACGGCATGTGTACGGCACATGTCAGCATCGCCGGCCGCCACACTCCTGTCCTCTTTACCGTAATTGCTCATTGCCCCCACGACCTCATTCTCGGCCTCGATTTTCCCTCCGCCAATTGTGCCCTTATTGATTGCTCTTCCAGTACCCTACACCTTGAGTTGCCAATGCTCGCAGAACCTTCTGACGCACCCCACTGCCACTTACGCTCCACCGGCTTTCTTCGCCTGCCGCCAAAGTTCATAGCCTGCATTGAACTGTTGTTTTTCCCACCAGTTCTTGGTGGCGAGTACCTCGTCACTCCTCTGCCCGACATTCCAATACAGTATGACGTCACCGTGCCTGACAGTATCCTTACAATTACTGCCAACCACACTCGCATGCCTGTCTGTACCTTCGGATTGGCAAAGCAAATGCTACCGCAAGGTATTTGCCTTGCCACCATTGATTGTCTCAGCGACCAATACGTGGCAGCGTTATCACCCGATGGTTCTCGTGAGCTTAGCATGCCCCTCGCGCTAGCCTCGGGCGTTGATCCCAACATAAACAAAATGGTTGCGACGGACCTGTCCTCCATGCAGGCTGAAGACCTTTGCGAAGTATTATCGTCCTACCGCGATATTTTCGACTTCGACAATCGCCCTTCGACGATCGCCCGACTCAAGCCCTACAACTCTCCATGCACCTTGGACATTTAACAGCACCGTGACATTGCTTTTGCCGCCGGGGGGTAATATTACGATATCGTGGAGCGATGCTCAAGAGACGAGCCGCCGCGAGAACGACGAAGAAGTTGGTCGGTGCCCTTGGCACGAGCGAGTGTCAGTCTGGCTGCCTGGCTCCAGTGTAAATAGCGTGCAACTAGCATCTTTCGTCTGTGTCTTACCACACGTAACAGTATTAACACCATAAAAACTGTGCGTGTATTACTCAATTCCAAAGCACTCGTAAACAAATAATTCACCAGTTCTCCCCCGTTTGCCTTCATTTGCAGTGGTGTTTCACTGTGTTTATTATGTATTTTTAATATTTATTTAGCAATTAGTGCCGGCCTGTATTACAAGGCTTAGGCAGGAGTTGCGTACAGAAATAATGAAATCCGAGAAAACGTACATTGCAACGTAAGAAGCAAACAACGAGACTCGACCAGAGTCCGAAACACAGCAGAATCGAGTAGAAAATCAAAACACTCGACTCGAAACAACTTACATGTGTGCCTTATTGTTCACTCAGGGCTTGTAGAAACAAGTTCACCATTTCGGATAATGGCCAAATTATATGTATCTTTTTTTAAAGGAGGCCTTGGATGTGCGTACTGCAGTTTCTCTCTTCGTGATGTAGTAGTGTTCGCCTCTGTAAGATGTGAAAGCTAACTTATTGTTTTTTTACATCATTTATAATTTTACTGCATATGAAGGGGCTTTGGCATGAAGGGGCTTTGGCATGCTTTGGCATTTTACCATGCGTAAAACTTGTATAATGAGGGGTACCGCAGGTTAGGTTCGACCATCTATAGGCTTCACAATGGGAACATGAAAAGGCTTTATTTCCTCTAGCTAGAAAATGTTCACAAATGTCGGTATTTCGCCACTCACCATCGCACCACAAAACATTTTTGAGCAAGCTTCAATAACAGCCAAGATATTGGCGATCAAAAATCATGCTCTTCCTACTGTCCGCATCAGTCCATACGCGCGGTGGTGGGGCCGCGGTGTTTCAGTGGCTGTGGTGTTCGGCTGGTCATCCCAAAGGCGCAGGTTCGATCACAGCCGCGGCAGTCGCATTTCGGTGGAAGCGAAATGACAGAGGCCCGTGTACTGCACGATGACAGTGCACGTTAAAAAACCCCAGGTGGTCGAAATTTCCGGAGCCGTCCACTACGGCGTGCCTCATAGCCCGAGTTGCTTTTGTACGTTGAGACCATAAACCAACCATCATACACGGCGATGCATTAAAAGAAACAAAAAAATTATGTCGCGACGGCACAACACTCCGCCTGACCCTGTTCCGCCCATGTCACATGGGACGCATCCAATGAGAAGGCTCGCCCAGATTGCCCACTTGACGGGATCGGGAATGGGCGGATAAGAACGCGTGGTGAGGTCTCGCCCTAATTGCTGGCCACAAGCAATTTATAAAGTGTCTGTAAATAATGGTGTCCACGCGCTGGCTTTAAATGTCACCTATATACTCAGAAACACCTCTACATATCGATTTGTTCCATTATAATATCCGCATCATACCTAAATAGGCGAGTTTTTATTGTGAGCTGATATCCCCTATATATACCTTTGTGTATACGAATTGCATACATTGACATGACTTGCAGGAAAGTGTCTGTACTGCCTTTATTGTTTGTCCGTAATATTTGGAATTGTTATTTAAAGAAACTATTAACCATGTTTCATACAACTTTCACAGATGTATTTGTGTCTCGACCCTGCTACAGCCTTATAAGGCTAGCAGTATGTAATAAATGAAAAAATATATGAATAAACAAACAAATAAATAAATATAGGAAGATCTAGAAGTGATAAGTGTCCTAGCGTGATTCGGTGCATCGGTTTAGAGCACCGTTTATGTTCCTTAATGTAGCGCCATGTGGCGCGTGCTTTGGTTTTGCTCTGTGTATACACGTGAACATTCTTTTTCGCTGCTGGTGAAAATACGTTTCTTTATGCACGCACCAGCAATAATTCTGCATGTGTTGTGTCTACGCCATTTCTCCGGCCTGTGTTGTTGTACGGTTTTGCTTCCTGCAATGATTGTTTATTTTATTTCATTTTTGTGAAGTATCCGCGAATTTTGTTCTCACTCGGATGACTGTCTTTCTCTTCTAACTTCTGCACCCCAACGTGCCTCCCAGAATACGCTCAAAGCATTTTTTGCAGCCGTGGGTGCTCAGTAGACACTTGGGGAGCCATCAGCGAGGACGGGCTCGGCCCGCTTGTTCGCATCGAAGGTGCTTTTACATCGCAAGAGTACTGCAACATTATCCTGCACCACCTGTTGCCATACGTTTTTGATGGTCTCTTCACTCATGGCGACTATCAATTCCAGCAGCACAGAAGTCCAGTCCACACTGCGTGTGTGATGAAAGCACTCCTTGACCACTGCATAGTGCGCTGGATAAACTGGCCTCCAGAAGGAGCAGACCTAAACCCGATAGAACATGCATGGGGCTTAATCAAGCACCAACTGTGCATCGGCTATCATGTTGATTCTACAGCTGACTTCTTAAGGGACGCTGTGAAAGAGACATGGGATGATTTGCGTGTACGACCGGATGTGGTGACATCGCTCTACAACTCAATGCCACGCCGGATAGCAAAAGTTATTGCCTTAGAGGGACATCTTACAAGGCACCAGTTTTGTTTGTGCCTTAAGTATACTGTTTTTCTTTGCTACTCAAGCATTCCCAAGCCTCACTATCTTAGTGCTTCGAACTACTGCACATGAAAATGACAGTGCAGCCGCATATTCCTTCGGTGACTTAAGATATATCACTGGCATTAAGGATGATCACGCAAAGAACAGCGCCATAGACGTTGCGGGACCGGGTTTGCACGCTAGCGACGTCTCATGCACGGAATGACGCACCCACCGCGGTGGCTCAGTGGTTAGTCATCTTGGTTACTAATGCGGAGTTCCTGGTTTTGAACCCGACCGCGACGACCGTGTTTCGATGGAGGTGAAGCGCAAGAGCCGCCCGTGTTGTGTGCGATGGTAGCGCACGTTAAACGTCTCCAGGTGGTCGAAATCATTCACGAGACCGCCAATACGGCTTGACTTTCTCTTTGTTCTTTCACTACCACCTTCATCCTATCCTTCACGGTGTGGTTGGTGTCCACCGATATGTGAGACAGTTACCACGCCTTCCGCTTCCTCAATAATCACAATCACATTCAATGACTGTTTCATAGCCCGCAAAGATATGCCTTATGACCGCGCAGATAGCCCACATTTTTCTCCGCTCGACAACGTCAGACTAATTTGTTCTTTTACGCATTGTATGCAGGGGCTCCTCAGTGCTCTTTTACAGCGTAATTTCATATGTAAAGATGGATGAGCGCCAGAGCGGCGCTCTGGAAATGTGTTCTTTGCGGCATTCTTTCCTTTATTTCTTTACCGTGGGTTTTCGATACGCTGCGCTGAAAAGAGTGGCGAAGACGAGCTACGAACGTTGTCATGCATGGTGCAAGTCCCAGGGCAAGAGACTTTGAGGCGCCTGGCAGCGGCAATGCGATGATGAGCAAATAAGCTGAGTGGCATCACTACAACGACGACTAGATGCGCGCCCCGGCGGCCCATTACCGGCGATTCCGAGCGACGAACCTGCGGTTAAGGAGGGACGCGCACGCGCCGTTCTCGTAACCATGCGCGTCACCGCGAGAGCGCGCGACGAAGCGCCGCCAGCTACTTCCAGCCGCTCCGCAACCGCGCAGGACGGTCCAGTGACTTTTCTCCCTGACGGTACACACTCACTCTGCCTCCCACGCAGACGCTCTCAAAGGACGGCCGGGCGACCGATCGCAGCCGCCACATGCGCAGCTGCAGGCGGAGTAGACGCCTCCCGGCGCCTCGCAACGTTGGGTGCCTCGCGCACGGAGACGCCGACGGCGGCAATGCGCCTGTCGTGTCCATATGATTGTTATCGGAATGATAAATTATCCGTAGACATGTGGCCGAAGATAGGCATGGAGGTGGATTTCAACCTAAGGACTTCGCGTGAAAGCTAGACACTTTATCCACAAGGTTACACACTAGATATGTTGCAGCTTTTCTGATGTTATTATCCGAGAATATATTTGTCCCCAACCCTATGTTTTCTTGAAACTCCTGGGCTGCCCAAGTCCCGAAATATCTTTGGTAACACAGAGTTGATCGTGAGTGGACAGAATTCATATCGTTTTGATTCACTCCCGGCCGCGGCGGCCGCAATTCGGTTTGTGTGAAATGCAAAAAGCGTTCGTGTATGAAGATTTGGGTTCACGAGTGGACGTTGCGCTTTCCCTCTCTGTGCCTTATGTCATGATATCGGCGGCATTTGGCTCTGCCCGCAGTTCAACACAGAAAGAAAATCGATGGTCGACAGCCTGCAAAATAGTGGTCTTACGCACAAGAGCACTGAAACCGTCGTTTTCCCCGGAGGGCCCTAGGCAATTATGAATCAACGACTACTGATTACCTTCCTGCGGGAGACGCGGATCTTCAACACCTGGTGCCCCACCTCCGATCTCAACTCATACGAGACTGAGGCGGAAGAATTGCCGGCTATGTATACGAGAATAAACCAGGCTGCTGCAACGACACCACCACCGCCGCCACGATTACTTTAGCTGGGTATAATTTTGACCCCAGGTGGTAAAGGCTATGCCGGAGACTCCCACTGTAAGGCGTGCCTCGTAATGAGATCTAGGTTTTCGCACATAAAGCTCACGAATAACTAATTAGGTTGGGAAACCTTAGTGCGGTTGTTGAAAGAGCTAAGTTCCTGCATAATAATACATGTATAATCATGCAAGCATACCCTCTAATATGATTGTTAGTTACTTACAAAGTAGTTATTCATAAAAAATCTATAAAATCATTTACAACCTCTTTATAACCATCATAATGCATGTCTATAGTACACAAGGGTTAGAAAAAGGTGAAAAGATTGGTGCAACCGGGGAAAACGCAATTACGCGAAAATCCAGCGTTGTCGTCGGCGGCGCGACCGAAAGATGGTGCCAAAAATGGCGGGGCGGGACGCGTAAACACATGCCAAAACTAGTCAATTAATGGAAGTGAAAGAAACATTTGGTACACTTCGCTCTGGGTTGGAATCGAACTCCGGGGTGCGAGACGAGGACGCTCACCGAACGTCACGGTGGCTACACGGTTTTGGCTGGATAAAGCTGTGCTTAGTGCGTGCGTCATTGCACACACGTTACTGCCTCTGTCACTGGCTCTGCGGATTTCATCGGTGCTGAGTTCACTGCGATGCCGTGCCAACGCCAAATCGTGAGTGTATAAAATGAGGTGTGCCTAGTGCGTGCGTCATTCCACTGCTCTCGCTGAACCCAAGGGCTTCAAGGAGGCCACTGGTGCCTAAATCAACCGCGGCGCAAACGCCTTCACATTCTAATAAAACATGCTCCTTCGTTTCCCCAGCTTTACCGCAGCAAGCACATGCTTCTTCTTCCTTCTTATATCTCGCTTTGTAGGTGCATGTTTTACGGCATCCCGATCTCACCTCGAAAATAGATGAGCTTCCATTTGAGTTATCATAAATTGTTTCTTTCCCGATTTCGTTTTTTCCTCTTAAGTAGTTACTCATGGCAGGTTTCTTTTCCATTGCCGCCACCCACGAGATTATTTCAGCCTTTCTGACTTTTCGCTGGACTTTCTTTGTTGCTGTGTTGCCCACCCTAAAGGACGCATACTTGCTGGTAAACTTCCCAGTTCTTTTCCTCTGCTGTGAATCAACGTTTTTCCTGTACAGATACCTGGAACACTCTCCCAGCCCATTTACTTTTTTTCCATATTCCTCAGTCGTCCTCCATAATCAATTTTACTGCGAGATTCCCTCACCTCAAAAATAGTCCAGCCCTTATCACCCGGCACAGCTTCATTTCCAGTGTTCCTGTGAGTACCCAGTGCGAGGCGTCCCACTGACGTTTCGTTCCCATCGAGTCCCGATTGTACCACTGATTTAAAGCAAACAACCGCATTTCCAAATGTAAGTCCTGGAACCATTACACCTTTCCGCATGCCTTGGAGCACGTCGTATACCTATTGTATCCTCATAGCGCTCTGTGCCGCGCCGGTGTGATAGCACCGCATGCGGAGAAAAATTCATCTAGCGGGTGTACACCTCTCCCATCTCTCGCTCACACCGCCTTGATTGCCTCTTGCACTGCGCGTGTTTGGGCACGTTTCGTACGGCGCGCGCTGTGTGCCTACGTGTCCGTGCGCGGACGTTTCATTCGAAGGACGATGTACACGCTTCTGTTTGCCTTTAAGAAGATCGGTGTGCTTCACGGTTATTTTCATGGCTGCAATGCGGTGAAAAGGCAACGTCTGCTTAGCAATGTAAGTGACACTGAGCAGGTAATTGGAAATGACATCGTATGTGCCACCGGAAATATCGTCGGCACATACGATGCGTGTTAGCTGAAGTCATTTTTGCAGTTTCCCACAATATGTTTGCTACAAATGCGTGTTGTCTCTGATGGCGACAACGGACTTCCATCAACACTGTGCGGGAATAAACAAAAGATATCGCCGCATAGCACAAGTACGACATCGGCACACAAGTTGAACTAGTATGGCCCCTACTATATAGTTGAGAGGCAGCAATGTGAATAGCTTGGCCATTTTGTAACAGTGCTCAAGAGACGGAAGTTGCAAGTATTAGTAATCATTTGTGCTTCAGCAATGCCGGCGCGACCAAGAGGCGGACGTGTGTCGTCCAGTAACTCGATCGATCAATGCAGTGGTGATGCAGGAACGAACTCTGGTCACGTTCAGTGCATCGTGCACATATTAAACATCTCGGAACGCGTGAACTCCGGCCACTGCTAGCACATGCAACAGAAATGGCTTCCATTCTTGGGCAGCACACACACAAACGAAGCACGAGAAAGACAGGACAATCACTGGTCGAACAACTGAAAGTTTTTACTTGAATAAAAAGATTATATAACCAGTAATCACGAAATTCATCTGGATTACATGTAAAAACCGCCATACACTAACGAGTGATCAATGAACGAGATCGCTTCGTTTGCCAGTTGTTTACTTTGTTTGGCGCACCGCAGTAATCCATGTCTGTCGTCTGCTTCTTCGTACTATTTCCTTACGAATCGGCAGAATTTCACTGGTGGCATCAACCCTTTCGTGCTTACATTGTTGTCGTGACAGTTAACAACACTATTTCCATGCATCTGAAGAGGTGCCGTCACAAACAAGAGACGTTTCGCGATCAGCCCGAACTGAACGCGGGCGCGATCTTGAAGGGAAGCGGCGGAAACGTACTACACGCGTTGGAGGTGAAATCGTTCCGCTAGGGTAGAAACGATCACTGGCGTCTAGGATGAAACTGGGCGTGCGGAAGTCTATTGGCTTTGTGTCCATAGCCAGAAGTAGGACAGCACTTCCACGTACAAGCTGGCTTGCTTTGCAGTTCTTGCGGTTGCGGGCAACTTCCCATTCTCGACACTTTTCACATGCAGCCGGAAATCTGGTATAAATACGCACCGCACCCACACGTACCTCGGTTGCACTGATGAGTGGCGCAGATTTCATTCTTGATTTCAAAATTATAACAGCGCTAACACATGCAACCACAAAAGAACAAGGACGAGACACAAGTGCTGACCGCCAAATAAATTGATGATAAATTTATTGATGGAAGACGCTACCTTACATAAGGCGAAGGGCAGAGGTGAAGTGGAAGGGAGCGAGACAATCGGGAAAAATGACATTGCGCATCGATGAATGTACGTGCCGGCAATCAGCAGAAACAGAATCAGAAAACAAAAAAAACCTAGAAAAAGACAAGAGATACTAATCGACAATTCAGTAAGCGGCCGCTTCTAAAAACTCAAGCTGTGCAGCAAAAAGCGATACTGGGGGGGGGGGGTGCTAACTCGCTTGCTGCCACATTTCTTTATGTGCAAATATGATGCGCCGTCGTGTCGGTACTCTTACTGAGAATCTGCGTCTCCCAACCGAGCCTCGAAACCCCTGCATTCAATTATGTGCGCGACCAAATGCGCGTACTCGTCCTTTGAATCACTTAAATTTTAGGCATGGTCCCCCAAGCAGTCATTGATGCAGCGGCCAGTTCGGCCGACATAGAGCCTTCCACACTTCAACGGAATAGCACAGACCATTCCTGTGGAACACTCGATGAATGGGTTGTCATGTTTTGCATGACAACCTTGTGGTGTCTGGCTCAGACCAGACGCATGACACTGGACCGCGCAAGCGCAGTAGGTACATGCCCTTTATTCGTCACAGTAAAGCCACTTAAATAGGAAATCATATAGCATGACGATGACGATATGTACACTGAAAGAAAGGAAACTGAAACAATAAAGAAGGATACAGCATTGCCTCGCGGTTGAAAATACAACACAGTAATTTGCAACAACCCAAACAACTCGAACTAAACACTTATTGTTCAGGTAAAGAAAACCCAAATCTTTCGACAGGTCGGCGTGCCCTAGTGCTGCGACGGAAATGTTGCTCCACCGAATCCTCCAAAGGAGCGACCAATTTTTCATTAACTTGCCTTATTTCCGGCGATCGCAACATTTCACCCTGTTCAGCGTCTGCGCGGCTTTCAGAGCCAGCGGTACCCGAATAGTCATGACGTGGCGATTCCCATGCACATTGTTCTGTTGTCTGCGATTGATTGCACGGAACCCGAACTAGTTTAGACGCGTTCCAGCAACGACCGTCGCTCCTCAAAAAGCTACTTTTGCCTTTTCTGCGACAATCTTGGAAGGTCCCATGTAGTTTACCGACGCTTTCCCAGCGCCTGCTGGCTTGCGTACACGAACGAAGTCCCCTACACAAAAGGCTGGTCTTTTCGCCACTCGCCTACTGTCAGTATACTGTTTTGCATACGTCTGCTTCGCCTTAACCCTAGCAGGAACATTTTTATTCGAACCGGCATGGACACCCTCTCTTGTCGGCAAGCCCACTGTATTGAGTCTTGCCCTTGGCTGGCGCCCGGGAAGCAACTTGGCTGGCGACACACCTGTTGTCGCATGCGGCGTCGACCTATCTATGCCGAGATAGTCAGCCACAGCAGCCTGGAGGGGCCGTTGTTCCAACCGGGCAACCTGCACGAAATCTGTCAGCACGCGATTAAAGCGTTCAATCGCGCCCTTTCCTTCTGGATAGTACAGAGAAGAACAACAGTCGCAATACCCCTCTTTCTCAAGAATGTTTCAAACATTTGAGATCTAAACTGAGGCCCATTATCTGTCACAAGTTCCTCCGGATAGCCTTCTCGGCTGAACACAGTCTGCAAAAAATCGACCACACTCTGTGACATCACTGTAGACAAAAAGGCAACCTCAGGCCCCTTGGAATGATAATCAATAAGCGATATCATGTACCTACAGTTTGAAGGCGCCCAGTCAATCGGTCCCACTATATCCACTGCCAACTTCTGCCATGGTAGCTCTGTAAACGTCACCGGCTACAGCGGTGCAAACGACGGTTAAGCGGACTTGTCCGCGGCCTGACAGATATGACAAAAATTGATTGCTTCTTCTACCTGTTTATTCAAACACGGCCACCAGCAAAGATCAAGTAATCTCTGCTTCGTCCTCACAATTCCTGGGTGACCGTGCGCAAAACCAACAAGGAGCGGGTTAATTCACTCGGAACAACTACCTGCTCACCACGCATCAAAAGGACGTCAACGAAAGAAAGCTCTTCCCGCACGTTAAAGTACGGCATTATTTCTGCTGAAGAAGCTTTCCTAGGCGCCCAACCATTTACCGCGTGTACAACAACCTGTTGCAGTGTGCTTTCTACAGCAGTGGCCACTTGCAGCCATTCCTTTGTTAGGCACTCTTACACAACGGACACGATTTCTTCCAGCAACGTCTGCTGTGAATCACAGTCAAGAGGTAGGCGTGAAAGCGCATCGGCCATGACATTTTGCGATCCCTTTTAGTACTCTATGTCGAAGTTATAATACAAAAGTTGAGCTGACCATCTGAATATACGCAAAGGTTGGCGACCTGTACAGGCAGCTGAAAGTAACGTCACCAGTTCCTGGTGGTCCGTACGCAACAAAAACTTTCTACCCCACAAGTAGGGGTGCCAGCGCTCGCACTCGAAAAGACAAGCAAGGGCCTCGCGTTCCCCCGCGGAGTACTTCAGCTGAGCAGGAGTTAGGGCACGCGATGCGAAGGTCACCGTGCTTACGCTGTCACCATCGCGTTGCTGAAGAACGGCTCCCAGTCCCTTATCAAAAGCATCTGTCGTAATAATTACATCAAAGTCTGGGTTGAGCATTTGTATGACTGGGCTTGAAGACAAAGCTGTCTTAACAAGCTGGAAGCTACGCTCAGCCTCATCATCCCACGTGAACTATTGACCAGACCGCAGGAGCCTTCTAAGCGGCTCGACGAAATCAGCAAATCGGGGCACAAACCGAGCATAGTAACCAGCGAGACCGAAAATTGACCTCAAAGTGGCAACATCGCGAGGAGCAGGCACTTTGACAATAGCGTCAACCTTAGACTGCAATGGTGTGAGCCCTTGTGAGCTCACCGTATGCCCTAAAAAGGATAGTTCTGAAACAGAAAATCTGCATTTCTGGTCGAGCTTCAAACCTGAATCACTGATGCGTTTTAGCACCTGTTGTAGATTCTTGTGGTGCTCCTCACATGTCTTGCCCCACACAATCACATCATCAATGTGACAAAGTACGCCTTTACAATCTTTCAAAATATGCTACATCATTCTCTGAAAGGCTGAAGGGGCAGGTGCAAGGCCAAAACACACTCTTAAAACGAAGCAACCCTTCTTGTGTGCTGAAGGTGGTAAGGTGGTTAGTCCCCGACTTTCCGGAGTCAGTTCTAGCTGACGGTATGCCGACGTTAAGTCGAGCTTAGAGAAACAGGTTCCTCCGGCTAGTTCATGAAGTAGTTCCTCTGTATGCGCGAAAGGAAAAGCATCGGCAATTACTGCCTTGTTCACTTCACGTAGGTCCACGCACAACCTAATTGAACCGTCCTTCCTCACGATGATGATCGGTGAAATCCACTCCGATACGTCGAGGGGTTCAATTATATTCTCGGCCAACAGACGTATCTCCCCCGACACCTGTTGCCGCAGCGTGAGCGGCAGGCGTCGGAGCTTCGCAAAGTCTGGTTTCACAGATAAATGACACTTAACATGGTGAAGAAAGCCTTGAACATGCCCTAACTGTTCCACGAACAAGTGCGCAAACTGGTGCGTGAATTCTGAAGGCAGCGAGTCAGGGCATGTCACCTGGCAGCAATTAAAGGTTGAGCCGTCGATAGTGATTCCCAGGCTCCGAACGGCATCAAGCCCCAGCAGCGATGTGCTCTTCGTTGTGACATGAAATAGCACACTGGCTCTGTTTCCCCTTGCAAGATACGTCAGCAAGAAAGCAACCGCTTACCTTGATTTGTTCTCCGGAATATTTACACAAATTGGCAGTCGGCGGTCGCAACGAGAAGCTGATGGCTAGATATTTGTGGTAGTGCTCTTCACTGAGCAAGGAAACCGTAGCGCCCGTGTCGACAATCAACGTCAATCTTATCTTCCCGATAGAAATGTTGGCTCGAATATCTTTCATCGAGGCATTACGGTCACCGATTTGAGCGACCGTGATGGCGTTGGCCTTCTCTTGCTTTCGAACGGCATATTTTTTTTTCTTCGATTTGCACATGCTTGAAAAGTGACCAATTTTTCCACAAGAGTGGCACCGCTTGTTCCTCGCCGGACATGCAGTCGAGTTAGCCATATGCGATGACGAGCCGTACCTGTAGCAGGTTGCTTGCTCACAGTCTGACCTTTTTCGCACATCTTGATTCTTGTTCACAGAGCTATGCGCGAATTCCTCGAGCTCTTGTGGCGTTTGCTCAATTTGCTTCCCGATGTGAACGGCACGCTGCAGTGTAAGCGAAGACCCTTCATAAAGCATGAGTTCACGCGTTGTTCGTGACGAAGTGCCTTCCAGTAATTGGTCTCGAATCATGCTATCGGTAGCACTGCCAAAATTGCAAATAGACGCAAGGTCCCGAAGACTGTAAATGCTTGAAAGGTCTCACCAGGCAGTTGTCTTTGGCGAAACCGGCGCCGCTCCACCAAATCATTCGTAGCGCTCGCGAAATGCGTATCCAGTGCAGCAAGGGCGTCCTTGAACTGGCCCACCTTGTCCTCGGCCTTGGCACCCACGGTCACGTCTGCTCCTTGTGCAAGGATGCTGTAAAATATTCGCTGGCCTTCAACCCCGAGTGAGTTTAGCAGAATTGCCCTGCAACGCTTGGGCTGCAGTTCATCGCCGCCAATGGCCTCCAGGAAATTCAGGAATACGCGTTTCCGCTGCTGCCAAGGCACAGCCGGGTCACCGGGTGCAGCAAGAAAGGGGATGGTGCTGGAAAAAACCCGAGCGGTATTGCTCCGATACTGACCCTTGTCGCCAATATGTGGTGTCTGGCTCAGAGCAGACGCATGACACTGCACCATGCAAGCGCAGTATGTACATTCCCTTTATTCGTCACAGTAAAGCTACTCATATAGGAAATCATATTGCAAGACGATGACGATATGTACACTGAAAGAAACGAATCTGAAACAATAAAGAAGGGTACAACAAACCTCTTTTTTTTTATTGGAGTTGCAGATGCGTGGCATAACTGCGCCACCTTGTTTGGCCTGCTTATTGAATTGATGGTCTGTTAGTATCTCTTGAATTTTTCTAATGTTTTTTTTTGTTTTCTGGTTCTGTTTCTGTCGATTGCCGGCACGTACCTCAGTCGATGCGCAATGTCATTTTTTCCTGATTGTCTCACTCCCTTCCACTTCGCCTTATAATATGTGTCGGTCTTCCATCAATAAAATTTAGTTGACAACGCTTGTGTCTCGTCCTTGTTTTTTGGTGGTTGCATGTGTTGGCGCTGTTATAATTTTCAAATCAAGTATGCACCTACTCGCCCAGAAAGAAGTTTGAAATAACATTTCCTTCATCAGAAGCTTACGTTTGCGTTGATTGTTCGTGCAGCTGACGACGGCACAATGCCGCCCTGACGAGTAGTATTTGTACACGGTTGTTACTCACTGAAATCCTGACTAGCATCGATACAAACAAACAACGACCAAACAAACGCCACGAACAAATAAACACACACGCTAGTCCGCCGATTTCCGCAGTTCAGCTGAGGGGTGCCGCCTGTTGTCGCGAGTATAGGAGCGCGGCCGCAGACTGCGTGCGAGCACCAAAAAAATGCGACCCTTAGCGACCGTCTTATGCGAATTTCGGCGAGAATTCTCAGGTGGTAATGGTGCACGTACAGCTGCGCTTGCGGCGAGCATTTCACTTTCACGCTTAGTCTGGATAAATACAAACAGTTCTGCGTCGCCTACATTTGCATAAGTCGTTGTTAAAAATTCGAAACGTCGCTTTATATTGCGGAACTGTTGGCTGTCTTGAGGCATCCAAGCTAACGCGTCCATTATTGCAATATATATAAATTTGTCAGGAAACATGATCGTCTTATCTTGCATCAACCACATCGTAACGTTGCGCATCTGGCAGCGAACAACTACACATGACAACGCCAAGCCCCAAAAGAGAGGCGGACACAGTTCTGATACGTCAGCGAAAGGAACCCAATGAATTAGGAGATCAGCAGCCACGTTGGACGCCTCGTTTAGCATGAAGTTGGAAGTTTCCCTGTCGCGCATTGTAGAGGTTGAGAAGTGCGCAGCGTGCCGCACATCTAAGCCGTCGTAGGTAGATGGTTATAAAATTAGAAAACGATTAAATGTGCGTATTTATGCAAGAAACTGTGTTATTAGGCACACTGGCTTTTCAGTGCAGCCTATAGACCTTTTCATCGGTCTAGTAGGAAAGGACGCCTGGGGAGTCTTTTCTCCTTCCTGGCCTGTGCGAGCCAGCGCGGTGCTGCTTGTATGTGTTGAAGTCACGTTCTGTGGAACGATTTGCCGATGTTTATCTCGTTCTCTGTGAAATGTACTGTATGTCAGCTTACACAAGGTCATTGAAGAATCCCTGTGTAGCCTTTCAGTGCTGCGGTAATTAGAGTATCTTTCTTGGCTTTGAAAAAATGCGACGTGACTCATAACGAATGGTGAGTGTATTTGTTGTGAACCATTTTAGCTGTAGAGGGTTTTCAATCGACGGAAACAACAGGCGTCTCTGAATTTATCAGCGCGAACTGAAACATCTCACCAATTGATCGCTTGGTGTGTTGCCTTATATATTGAAGTGGACCGCCAGTCGGGTGATGAACAAGGCTTATTGCTAGGGTAAAGACGATTATATCGGAGAAAACAGATGTAAAGTAATAGGTCATGCGTGCATCGTACTTGATGCTCAGCAGGGTGCCGTCATGCTCACATGGCTCTGCTACATCTTCCGTTTTCTAGATTTTATTATTTAATGTCTCTGCCTTCGGGTATCGGCAGGGCTCGCGTCATTGCCTTGCGCTTCGGCGTAGCGTTTGCGCAGGTTCTGCGGAGTCTTGTGGAACCGATTGAAGGGCATCCTGGCAGTCTAATCCTGATGTGCACTCTTGTGCAAGGAACATCCTGATGATCTCCCGTTTGCAGAACAGCAGAGAGAGATTCGTCAGCTGGCCTCAGGAAGACAGCTGGTTACCAGCGGTGCTATGCAAGATGCGCCGAGTTTCTCGTTCACCCGAGTTTTACCCGAGTTCGCTAGACGGCAGTCAGTGAACGGAGAAAGCGTGAAACGCGCAAAGGCTGCAGGCGAAAAAATCATCATCATCATCATCAGCCTGGTTACGCCCACTGCAGGGCAAAGGCCTCTCCCATACTTCTCCAACAACCCCGGTCAGGTACTAATTGTGGCCATGCCGTCCCTGCAAACTTCTTAATCTCATCCGCCCACCTAACTTTCTGCCGCCCCCTGCTACGCTTTCCTTCCCTTGGGATCCAGTCCTTAACCATCCCTTAACCCTTAATCCTTAATCCTTAACCCTTAATGACCATCGGTTATCCTCCCTCCTCATTACATGTCCTGCCCATGCCCATTTATTTTTCTTTATTTCAACTAAGAGGTCATTAACTCGCGTTTGTTCCCTCACCCAATCTGCTCTTTGCTTATGCCTTAACGTTACACCTATCATTCTTCTTTCCATAGCTCGTTGCGTCGTCCTCAACTTGAGTAGAACCCTTTTCGTAAGCCGCCAGGTTTCTGCCCCGTAGGTGAGTACTGGTAAGACGCAGCTATTATACACCTTCCTCTTGAGGGATAATGGCAACCTGCTGTTGCTGATCTGAGAATGCCTGCCAAACGCACCCCAGCCCATTCTTATTCTTCTGATTATTTCTGTCTCATGATCGGGATCTGCCGTCACTACCTGCCCTAAGTAGATGTATTCCTTTACTACTTCCAGTGCCTCGCTGCCTATTGTAAATTGCTGTTCTCTTCCGAGACTGTTAAACATTACTTTAGTTTTCTGCAGATTAATTTTTAAACCCACACTTCTGCTTTGTCTCTCCAGGTCAGTGTGCATGCATTGCAATTGGTCCCCTGAGTTACTAAGCAAGGCAATATCATCAGCGAATCGCAAGTTACTAAGGTATTCTCCATCAACTTTTATCCCCAATTCTTCCCAATCCAGGTCTCTGAATACCTCCTGTAAACACGCTGTGAATACCATTGGAGAGATCGTATCTCCCTGTCTGACGCCTTTCTTTATTGGGATTTTGTTACTTTCTTTATGGAGGACTACGGTGGCTGTGGAGCCGCTATAGATATCTTTCAGTATTTTTACATACGGCTCGTCTACACCCTGAATCCGTAATGCCTCCAAGACTGCTGAGGTTTCGACAGAATGAAACGCTTTCTCGTAATCAATGAAAGCTATATATAAGGGTTGGTTATATTCCGCACATTTCTCTTTCACCTGATTGATAGTGTGAATATGATCTATTGTTGAGTAGCCTTTGCGGAATCCTGCCTGGTCCTTTGCTTGACAGAAGTCTAAGGTGTTCCTGATTCTATTTGCGATTACCTTGGTGAATAGTTTGTAGGCAACGGACAGTAAGCTGATCGGTCTATAATTTTTCAAGTCTTTGGCGTACCCTTTCTTATGGATTAGGATTATGTTAGCGTTCTTCCAAGATTCCGGTACGCTCGAGGTCATGAGGCATTGTGTATACAGGGTGGCCAGTTTCTCTAGAACAATCTGCCCACCATCCTTCAACAAATCTGCTGTTACCTGATCCTCCCCAGCTGCCTTGCCCCTTTGCATATCTCCTAAGGCTTCCTTTACTTCTTCCGGCGTTACCTTTGGGATTTCGAATTCTTCTAGACTACTTTCTCTTCCATTATCGTCGTAGGTGCCACTCGTACTGTATAAATCTCTATAGAACTCCTCAGCCACTTGAACTATCTCATCCATATTAGTTATGATATTGCCGGCTTTGTCTCTTAACGCATACATCTGATTCTTGCCAATTCCTAGTTGCTTCTTCACTGTTTTTGGGCTTGCTCTGTTCCTGAGAGCATGTTCAATTCTATCCATATTATACTTCCTGATGTCAGCTGTCTTACGCTTGTTGATTAACTTCGAAAGTTCTGCCAGTTCTATTCTAGCTGTAGGGTTAGAGGCTTTCATACATTGGCGTTTCTTGATCAGATCTTTCGTCTCCTGTGATAGTTTACTGGTATCCTGCCTAACAGAGTTGCCACCGACTTCCATTGCACACTCCTTAATGATGCCCACAAGATTGTCGTTCATTGCTTCAACACTAAGGTCCTCTTCCTGAGTTAAAGCCGAGTACCTGTTCTGTAGCTTGATCTGGAATTCCTCTATTTTCCCTCTTACCGCTAACTCATTGATCGGCTTCTTATGTGCCAGTTTCTTCCGTTCCCTTCACAGGTCTAGGCTAATTCGAGTTCTTACCATCCTGCGGTCACTGCAGCGCACCTTGCCGAGCACATCCACATCTTGTATGATGCCAGGGTTAGCGCAGAGTATGAAGTCTATTTCATTTCTAGTCTCGCCGTTCGGGCTCTTCCACGTCCACTTTCGGCTATCCCGCTTGCGGAAGAAGGTATTCAGTATCCTCATATTATTCTGTTCCGCAAACTCTACTAATAACTCTCCCCTGCTATTCCTAGTGCCTATGCCATGTTCCCCCACTGCTTTGTCTCCAGCCTGCTTCTTGCCTGCCTTCGCATTAAAGTCGCCCATTAGTATAGTGTATTTGGTTTTCACTCTACCCATCGCCGATTCCACGTCTTCATAGAAGCTTTCGACTTCCTGGTCATCATGACTGGATGTAGGGGCGTAGACTTGTACAATCTTCATTTTGTACCTCTTATTAAGTTTCACAAGACCTGTCACCCTCTCGTTAATGCTATAGAATCCTTGTATGTTACCAGCTATATTCTTATTAATCAGGAATCCGACTCCTAGTTCTCTTCTCTCCGCTAAGCCCCGGTAGCACAGGACGTGCCCGCTTTTTAGCACTGTATATGCTTCTTTTGGCCTCCTAACTTCACTGAGCCCTATTATATCCCATTTACTGCCCTCTAATTCCTCCAATAGCACTGCTAGACTCGCTTCACTAGATAACGTTCTAGCGTTAAACGTTGCCAGGTTCATATTCCAATGGCGGCCTGTCCGGTGCAAAAAAATATGTAGACAAAAAGCCGCGTACGACATTATGAGCGCACCCTGCGCGGCACGCTGCTTCCACGTTTGAAGCGCAGAAGGCTGCACAACGAAACGCCCCAGTGCCACGTATTGTTATCAACGGATTATCGCAACTTAGCAATACCGTGACTGTAGCACTGTCTGTCTGTACACTTGCCGTGAGCCACTTCCCACGCCTTTCCCGGGCGCGTCAAGGGCGTGCCCCCTATTTCGGGCACTACCTTTCTATCCTCCATCGAATGCGAATAGGGTACATGCGGCACATTCTTGCACCGACACTTTCGCTCAAACGAACACGTTAAAGTACAGCAAACAAAGAAACGAACATTTTTATTTCTTTAAATATCTGTTTTTCATTTTGAATGCTAGAAATTTCTGATGACAAACGGATATCGAGCAATTTAATAAATTTTGCACTTGCCGCGAGTGGCAACTTGAGGCGAAAGCTTAGAAGCGGACACATTGAAGAGGGTCACACGCATGCGGGAGTTAATACGGTGAGAAGTCGCCTAGGGGCGCTGTAGTGCTATTCTTAATAAAGCCAATCATCACCACTCTTTCTCTATTAGGGGAATAGAAACGCAGCGCCGTGGTACGGCTGTTCATCGCAGGCGCTTTAAGGGCCCCGCTTTACCAACTAAAAACGACACAGTAGTCATAGATACGGGAGCAATGGCTGTCGCTGCAAAATGGCGGTCTGTAGGGTCCGTATTGACGCAGTTGAGCGCAAATGTACGAGTTTATCCATGGAGGAAGGAAACTGAGGAGAGGCCCTATCCCCTCCGCGCGCTAGGAGAAATGTGCGCAGGAAATGACGTAGTAGGTTCTTGTTTGTTTTGCTGTTTTTTTATTTCTTTGCTGTAGTGGCCCCGCCTTTCGGGTCACAATGTCAGATTTGTTATTGTTCTGTGCGCTCACACGTGCTGCTCGGTAGGTTTCGTACCGTGGCAAAGGCGCCGTGCGGGGAAGTTTGCGTTGGTCTCCGTGTTTTGTTGCGCTACGTTATCTGGACCGTGCTCTACCGGATGTTGCTGTGGCCAGGTGGAACAGGAGGAACTAAAGTTCGAGAAATGAACGCGCATGCAATGCTGTACGCATTGTACCGCACCACGGCATTGGCAACGGACGAATGAATATCCGCGGGAAATGCTGCCCTCTTTGGCGGAATCATGCTAACGTGCTAACGATTGTTTAGTGTTGCTGCGGAGCGCGCGCATCCGAGCACCGTGGTTGCGCCAAGCACGGCGTGGTTTCGCGAGAAATGAAAACACGAGAGGAGAGCTGGCCCGATAGGTGGAGCAGCTCCATGAGCAACGCCAACTTCCGGCTTCACTTTAGCTTCGCAAAGAGTGACGTCAAGGCCTCTCCTGAGTTCCCTTCCTCCGTGAGTTTATCTGTGTGCGCGAAGCCTCTGCGATGCATTGCGAAGAAGTGCGCGCTTCCCAGCGACACAATTCATCGCTGGTCATCGATGGCCCAGTGAAGGCGCCTCTGAGTGAATGTACGCTGTATTTCAGTGTGTTGTGCAGTCCAGGGTGCTTGCGGATTGCCTCTGCTGGAGCCAGCAGCGATCGCAGATGGATATCGTAACGAAACCGCAGCAATCGCATTTTGGCAGGTGAGGGCCCTTGTGTGCAGTTAGGAAATGAGGCTTCGAACGGAGGAAGGTGTTGCAAATGTTGACTGCGCAGTGCTTGTGAGGAAGAAATGCCATTGCACTGGGTCTTCGATTCTCGGACGCTGATCGTGTTTACGACGCTGTGGCTCCGATACATCACCGATGACAGAGAATACATCTCAAATGACTGCTGCGATATGGAGCCCTCAGCATAGTTGTCCCCCTCGGCACATCGACGCCTTGCAAACAGCTAAGGTGACGTGCTGATAATTATTTAGTTTGCGCTACGTCACCATAATGCAGGAAATGAAACCGTGCTGTGGGGCCGTCTCAGCCCGAGAAGATATGTGCGTAAGCCATCGACAGTCAACGCTTTGTTTTTGATAGTGGTGCTCAGTACATCACCGATGACAGTGCGTTGTGCGTGTTCTACGTCGGTGGTGAAGTTTGTTGATGCCTCTCAGCTCGGCACCACGTCACTGTTGCCGAAATATAAATTGGCGTGGCCCAACCGTGGTGGGTATGCGCACAAGAGTTACATGCCTCGCGTGGGGCGTGACCTCAGGCTTTGATTGACAGGCGAACTCGTGCTAAACTCGTACATCGCCAAACCCCCTCCGAATTCAACTCGGGAACATGGCGGCGGCAGCAGCAGCCTGTCATTGCATCCAGTGGCAGCAAGCGTCAGTATGACCGTGTGGACCCGTTCACGTACATGACCGCCGTGGAGTTTCAGCGTCATTTTCGCGTGTCGAAGACATCAGTGTGCTGGTTGTGTGACGCGCTAGGCGAAGACTCTCCTCTGTGGATACAGCGTGGCGGGCTTCATTCGCTCACCGTTGAAGAGCAAGTCCTCTGCGCCCTCCGTTTCTACGGGACTGGGAGTTTTCAGGGAAACATCGGTGCCGAGCGTTACATTGGACGTCATAAAACTACCGTGAGTTGCTGTGTGAGAGATGTGTCTGACGCACTTATCGATGCGGCAGTGCGTAAGCGGTGGCTGGCTTTCCCGAAGACGGCGGGCATCTATAAAAGCACGCTTCCTACTTCGCGGAAACATTACGAGCGTAGTCGGGTGTGTTGACGGAACGTGCGTAGGTTTTAAGGTGCCTTCAATGTCAGCGTTACTGTGATGCGCATTGAAGCAATGTCTAGACACACCATATTGCTAAATTTGTCACTTCTTTATAGCCGACTTAAATTTTGTGTTACGGACATCTCACTTGCGGCAGCCTGTGATACTGACTTTTTTGCTGGTTGCTGACTTTTTGCCAATTGTGTTACTTGTCTGTCAGGGTACTTTCCAAATGGCTCACTTTTTGGGGAAAAAGGTTAATTAAGTGTAAATAGATAAATGGATAT
The DNA here is from genome assembly GCF_038994185.2 of Dermacentor albipictus. Lineage (NCBI taxonomy): Eukaryota > Metazoa > Arthropoda > Arachnida > Ixodida > Ixodidae > Dermacentor > Dermacentor albipictus. The sequence goes on from NC_091823.1 coordinate 177,771,882, forward strand.
CACAAAATCTGTGAAGTACCCTGTGAATGCTAATCTCATAAAGAACTTGGGGTTCTTTATGAGATGACTTAGTACTTAGTACAAGTTACTTAGTATGCATAATGATGAATTTCGGTCATGCGTCATCTATTGGCCGCACTATGAAACAGCAAGGTATTGCACAATTCGTTGCAGCGCGAGATACGGATGTTGCACCAAGCTGGTTGTGTCTATGCATTTGTGGCGAAATGAAAATGCATCGAGAATCTTAGTGTGCTAGCTAGCATGAAAAAAAAAATACTTCAGAGTGTTTGCTGTGTTAACTGTTGATGACAGAGGTTCAGTGTATACTATTTTGCGGGGAAGGGGGGGGGCGGGGCAGCGTTATTCTGGATGGACAAATCATATATTTTCGTCACACAATGGGGCTCTAATTTTTAAGCAGTTGACCAATGCAGATCCAATGCTCTGCAGAACTCGGTGTGCGTGAACATGTCATGAACCACCAAGGCAAAATTACATGCAGGGAGAAATGTGGTGCAGATGCCAATGAAAAGTGGGTCGTTAACCAGTCATGATAAAAATAAAGATTGCAGAGCGAATAGACCTTTTGTGCAGCTTTATAGCAATGATTACATAAAACGTGATACGCTCAAACGTGTAAAAGCTTGCCTCAATGTCAAAGTAGGATGACGACATGCAGCATACTTTGGCATTGAACATGTCTTGTAACTGCTATTTATATTGTAAGTCTCGCTGTCACGCCTTTCCCTCCGGCGCTTCCTTTACTTAAACGCAGCACTGTCTTTCCATTGGTGCCATGATGATAATGGTAGCGGCAGCAGTGAGGCTGGTTAATGCTTGCCCCTTTGATTCCTGCGAGTTTAGTGGTAAAGAATATGGCACGTGCATACACCTGTGCTGCAAAATTTTACGCTTGTGATTTGTCGGAGAGCTAATTCGCGTCGGGACATTTCGAAGATGTGCGCCGTTGTGGCTTAATAACTAGAGCATTGGTGAGGTTGAAGACTGGTTGTATTGATATAGAAGCTCGAAGTTGAATTGCAGAACAATTCGACGGGACACAAATAATAAAAACACACACAGCATAACGCTCTGCTGTGTGTGTTACTATTCTTTGTGTGCCGTCAAATTGTTGCGCGATCGAACATCAAATAAAGCATTGGGCTTCTTTGGCGCAGGACCGCGGAAGTGTGACCCATTGTACAACATGCCAATGCCTTGCCACACAATTATTGAAGTGTGAAGGTTTGCAAAGAAAGCTTTGCTTTCAAATCCGCCTGCTCATGTAATACAAGCACTGATTGAAAGAACTGCCATAGAAAAATAATGGTGAAATGAATGGCGTTTGAATGGCGTTGGTTTGCATAATAGGTGCCACACCGAACTCGACAATTGTGCTGGACAGAGCAGCTTGTTTCCTATGTGAAGCACAAGCTTCCATCACATGCTGTGCAGATACCCAAGCTCAGTTTGTTTTAATGTGGTACACAACATTCTCTGTAATTTGTTTTTGATTCTAAAGAAGTGCCAAACACCACCCCTTTTTCAAGGATGTCATGGGAATATTAGGTGAGACCTTTTTGCAGCCCCTCTTAATGGAAGTGTGACCAGCCAGTTTTGCTTGGATGCCTTTGTAGATTTCTGTTCCTGATCATTGTGTGCTATCAAGTCGCTAAAGTCCATGCAACCAGTGCAAGGTATTACGTGATTCTATAGTCGGATACAATTTTAGGAGGCCGTAGAATCTGCACTTCAAAGGCAGGTGAGCACAAGCCTGCACCAATGGGCACGCACTCTAGACTGAAGTCGTGCCGCCGGACGCACTAATACCCGTTCATTTTAGAGGGATTATTTCTTTAGACGTGGAGGCTATCAGCTGCTGCGCTTTGGTCATCTGGGGTGCGATCTTGTACGCGTTCCAAAATAGAACGGACCGCCTCCGTTCTAAACGTCACGAAATAGGCAGTCCGCAGTGTTCGCGAGATCGAGAGGAAGCAAACAGCCAATGAGCGAAGTGGAAGCCTGCGTCACGCTTTTGACGTCTGCTTGGGGACCGTATAATATATTGAGAAGCGTTTGCAACATGTTGAGAAATATGTTGCTATTATGAGTGAGTCGAAAAATGTGTTGGTGTTGCTTTTCAAAGATTCAATTTTGGAATGCAAAACGACTGAAACAAAATATTGCGGCTCATGTCTTCAAATCACGCTAGGTGGTGTCACAGTTTTGCGAAACGTTTAGTGATGGCGCTAGCTACCACCCCGTTTCAAGCACACGGCGCGAATTTTGAAGCGGTTGGTTCAGTCGCTCAGTTGAAGCCATGGCACTTAACGTGGAAGCACTGGTGAAGCGGCCACGCATGTCGGAGGCTCAGAAGGAGACGGTGGTCGCCTTCATGCAACAGCATCCCCAGCTGGCTATAAGATCCAGCTAGCTGGGGCCGCGCTTCACTGCTGGCGACCGCCGACGGCTGTGGCTCGGTAACGTGTCTTGCCAAAGATCAGCCACCGGACGAAAGGTTGGTTAGCCCTGAAAAGGGTTGTTTGGTGGTGAGATATGCATTAGAATAGATGACGGAAGAGCAGTTCCAGCAGGTCTTTGTCTGTCCAAACGAAGAGGGTATAGCTTGTACGCGACGCTTGACACTGCCAAAGATCAGGCCAGTGGCTCTTCAGCAGAGAGGGAATCGTTGTGCATGTTGCAATTTTTCACAACAGCAGCTTGCAGCCGTGAGCTGGTTGCGAGTAATCAGCAACTGATGCGAACAGTTCCACCATGATTATTCATTCCAGGTGCTGCGCAGAATCGAGGCCTCCACAACCTGCCTCGCTGTCGCGGCAGAGCGGACGTCAGCAGCCCAGGAGGGGATCCTGGAGCAGGTGCGAGCCATAGCGCAAGACATCGCTGCGCACCTGCAGCAAAAGAGAAATTAATTTATCATTTTATTCATTTGTTTCACCAGTTCCGTTTGTTTTGTTTATTTATTGTTTGAGTTTCCTTTGAGTAATAGAGGAGGATTTTTTGGCTGAGAGGTGCAATGCGCGCACCCATTTTTGTTCTGTTGTATTTGTCTCTTCCTATTTATGCTTATCCACCTGCAATGCCAGCGTGCTTTTTTTATTTACACATTTCGAAGGGCTCTAGTCATTCACACTGGAATCGTTACAAATAGTTGTCGATTTCTGTGTATGGGTTTTGTACTGCGATATTTATATTCCTTCACTGTGTTGTAGCTCACTGCACTCATTATGAAGCGTTACCGCATAGTGTTTGCACTCTGATATTTTCATTTCGGCACAGTGAGGCTAAGGTGCAACGACTACAATGTCGTCTTTTTTCAGAGCACCAAAGTAGTCACTGTTTAAGTTGCATAGTTTCACAAATGGAAATGACCATCATCATTGCACCACACCAATGATTCGTTTCTTCTAGTCTTCGTTCCAAGGGGGTCATTGCAAGAATAACTTTCACGCGTGACACTTTCTGGGTGCTGTGAGATTGTAGAGCCAATTATTCATGTTTTATGTAACATGTTTCATCACAGCTGGCAAGTGCACTCACTTTTTACAATTATGATTCACCTGTTTAACATCGCACTAGAATCGCTGCCGAGAAATGAATGCTTCTAGTCAGTGACTCATAACACTGACAAGGGAACGGACATACCTGGGATAGTCATACTTTCTTGCAAGGTCACGTAAATGTAACTGCAAGTTTTACATGCCGTGGTGAAAACGAATTGTGTGATGCTGATGTTGCAATGTTGTCACGTGCTTTGCTACCTGAAGCATGTTGTACTACAACAAGGTTTGTGATGTACTTGCCATCATAGAGTGTGATAAAGTTGACCTATCTATTTTTTGCGCTTTTACGTGAATTTACATCTACCCATTTGGACATGATGTGACGAGTGTCATGCTGTCACTACACTCCGCGTTACATTTTGTTTGTGTTTCAATCCGCATTCATTACGCTTTACTTGCTTGCCTCGCCTGCGTATTCATGCTTGCACAGAAGATTTGATACACCTAGCACAAGAGATGGCTAGCAAGCGTATTGCCTCACTGGTACCAACGTACACTGAGCGTAAAAATGCACAGGATGCGGTGGTTGCTTTCATTCTGATGTGTTTTCTGAAACTTTTTCGCACCTTTTGCTGATGGTGACCATGAGTACAGAGTGCGAATCATATGTATTGCTTCCATCAAGTCTGTCATGGCTATGATGGGTCAAGGGATGTTTTTATTGCATATTTCATGTGATATTTAAGAAAAGGCTGCCCTTTTACGTTGCTACCGCGTTTCATGTTCCACTAGGAAAGAAGTACTTTGTGCCAATTTCCCATTACTGTAACCACCAACTATGGCAAAACAAACACATGTTTGGACATGAGCAGAGGGTAACAACTGCTGCATCTACAGAAAATGGCATATCACAGGATGCACAGAACACATACAAGCTGTTGTAGCGTCGTATTTCTAATGTTACACGAGGAAAGAAGCACTTTGTTATGTGCATATTGCATAAGACAATGCTAGCTTGGGAGCAGCAGCGAATGCAGTTCTTCACAGATGAAGGGGCATGAAGCATTGCCTTACGACTGCTTAACGAGTACTACTGTTAATAAGTGGCATCCTTGGAGACTTGCATAGTGACGAGGGTACAATTGTTTCCGTGGCTGTGGCATTCTATTTAAAGGATTCTTTGTATAAGTGTACTTCATCATCGTCATCATCCTGATTACGCCCACTGCAGGGCAAAGGCCTCTCCCATACTTCTCCAAATACCCCGGTCATGTAGTCCCTGCTAACTTCTTCATCTCACCCGCCCACCTAACTTTCTGCCACCCCCTGCTACGCTTCCCTTCCCTTGGAATCCATTCCGTAACTCTTAATGACCATCGGTCATCTTCCCTCCTCATTACGTGTCCTGCCCATGCCCATTTGTTTTTCTTGATTTCAACTAAGATATCATTAACTCGTGATTGTTCCCTCACCCAATCAGCTCTTTTCTTATCCCTTAAAGTTACACCTATCATTCTTCTTTCCATAGCTCGTTAGAGTGGTCCACAAGCTTCTTCGCTTGTGGACCACTCTTTCCTTTATGCCATTCGAACGCGGATGGTATGGGCTTCATGTGACCTGGGCAACGCCTAGCTTTCCCATCAGTCCTTGAAGTCTCCGCTGCTAAATAACGGACCGTTATCAGGGCACGGTTTCAATGGCGATCCATGGATGGAGAAACCTGAGCACCACGCCTTGAGCATGCCCGCTGTTGTCCGCATTTCCCGTACGCCAAAAAAAGGAGGAGTAGAAATGAACCATTAAGGTGCACTGGCGTCCACCACAGTAAACCAAATCCATTCCTACGAACTGCAATGGCAATGCTGGAACGTCATGACTTAAAGTGGCATCTTTGCTTTCCTCGGCTGGTATTTCTGCCACACCTGGCAAGCTTTCCAAAACTATTGAAGGTCACTCTACAAGTCGGGCCGGAACACCATTCTTGCTCTCGCTTTCATTTTCTGTCCCTGCATGCACCGAGTTAAGAAGAATCTTCATTTTCATTCTTTTTGACTGAGGTAAGATTACCGTATTGATGCGGAACACGAAGAGAACCTGCACATGTATCTGCTCTTCGTACGATCAGTAGGCACGGACGCGATCGGGAAGTTCTTGCTTCTCAGGGGGCCATCCTGACTCAGCATATTTGCGGAACTTCGTCAAGGTGCTGTTGTCCTTTGTTGCGGCAAGCAGGTTATTGAGACGGCGCTCCGAAGCTGAAACACAGTCAAACAAGTTTACTTGAGGCACTCTGTTTGTTCTTCCGTGCATGCTTTGCTGGGAAATCTTCATAGAACATCGGCAAGGAACAGGTCCTTTCCAGGCTTATACGTCCCGTCTATAGAGTACCGTTGCAATGTCAGAGCCATGCGCTGCAAACGTAGCTGGCCCTGATGCACTGGTTTGGAAAATATGGAAGCTAAAGGTCGGTGATCAGTTTCAACCGTTACCGCGTTGTCACTGAAAAAGTAGTCATAAAATTTCGTACAAGCATGTACAATCGCAAGCGTTTTCACCTCAATTTGAGCGTATCTCTGCTGGGTATCTGTGAGTGACCTAGAAGAAAATGGGATGGAGAGGCCATCTCGGAAAAAGAGGGCACCTACACCCAACTGAGTTGCGTCAACCGATAATGTCATTTGTTTCTTAGCATCAAAATAGCTGAGGACCGGTTCCGATTGTAAACACTGCCGGGACCTAAGAAGCCTTCTTCCTGCTTTTTGGTCCATGCCCACGCGATGTGATTGCGTAGCAAAGTGCGGCCGTTACGACAGACATGTTCGGGATGAAGCGCTTTAAGAAGTTCATTGTACCAAGAAAAACTTTCAGTAGCTTACTGTTCTTAGGTGTTCTCATTTCCACAATTCTTACCACTCGTTGCGGGTCCGCGTTCAGGCCTTCGGTGCTAAACATGTGTCCCAGGTAACGGACCTTAGTCTGCAAAAACGAGCATCTCTTCAAGTTAAGCCATAAATTAGGCTCCAGGCAACGAGTCAATTGCTGCTCTAGGTAGTGGCAGTGTTCTTTCGTCGTACCCCCCAGAAGGATATCATCCATGACAACTGCAACACACGGCAGTCCCGCTAGCATGCGGTGCATAGCTGCCTGAAGGACTTCCGGGGCGGAAGCAATGCCAAAATGCGTGCGGAGCAAGCCGTAGCGGCCATACGGCGTACTCATCGTACAAAGCTTTGGACTCGAATGCGACAGTTGGATTTGCCAGAAACCCAATGCTGAGTCCAGATTGAAAAAAAAAGAACCTCATTTCTAACAAGCTTCGGCGCCACGAGTTCAAGAGTTGGCATGGGGTAATTTTCGCGCAGTAGGACTTTGTTAAGTGCCGTTGGGTCCAGGCAAATACGCATTTTCTCTTTCTTTACAACCGTGACCATGTAACTAGACCATTCAGAAGGCTCCGTTACATGCGTAATGACTCCTTGGTTTTCCATGCATATTAATACCTCTTAATTTGACCTCGTGAATGCAGCAGATTTCGACCGTTTTTTCATAAGAAGGGTTTTTTGCAATCAGCCTCTGTTGCAAGCTTCTGTCCGGGGCACCCACGATTGTTCTGAGAAGCATATGGTCTTCAAGGTTTTCAAACTCGCAGTTCTTCGCTAAACTCCCGAGGTATGTCAACCATTCATTGAACATTCACCCTCCTTTTGGTTTTTTGAACCAAAGCGGTATTCGCTGAATGCGAGGTTAGTCGCAGGCTTGTAGAAGTTCACAAACTTCTCCAGGAATATGTCGATGGTGTTCTTCTCTGCCTCATTTTTAAACTTGAAAGTACTGTAAGCCTTTCTGCTTCTCCAACCGATGCGAGTGGTTTCCTTTGGTTTCTTTGTCAACTGAGTAGCCGTACAAAAGAGTACGAACTCACCTTTCTACGTCTTCAATCTAAGCCATGCGTCAGTGGAAGCATTCAAAGGTTTCGCAGGAAGAAGCAGCGTTGACGGTGTCGACATGATGGCTTAGCACCGCTGCCACCATGTGAGTGGGCCGACAGTCCGGTGAGGAACAACGTTCATTGCTGGAGTAAAAGCGATTATATCGACAGATCAGATGAGGCATAACAGGTCACGCGTGCGTCGTATTTGTTGCTTAGCAGTGTGTTGTCATGCTTACATGACTGTGCTACATATATGAATTCTCGTATAGGGCCAACCCAATGAAACCTAAAAAATCTAAGCGCCAATAATAACAAAACTATTGCGTCAGCTGCCGGCACTGTTCTCACAGATTCCAAGTCTAGTAGACGAAATTGTTATGGCATGTATTCGTTAGCCTCCGGTATGATGCTGACGGTGTCGCTAACACAGAAGTCCCAGCGGTTGATAAACCAACATGATACACATATTATATTGACATGTGCACTTATTTATCTTTTTCTCGGGGACCGTATTTTGCCCACTAACAACTTAGTTATCGCTCAGCGCCAGACGCGCCTGCATGACTGTTACCTACTGGAATGTTATCGATGGCTCTATGCGTTGTTTGTTGTAAACGAAGCTTGTGTAGTCTGACTGTATACGTGACGCGAACTTTGTAGTACTTTCCGGAAGACGCGCGGGCACCAGCGACACTGTAAACTTCGATCACTCATGCATAAAAGCCGACGTGCTTGACCGGCACATTAGATTTTCGCGAAGGCCAACTGTGTTCGCCACTGTCGTTCTTTGAGTGTAGCCTGTTTTGAGGGCGTACGTTCGCCGAACAAGACGCTAGTTTCGTCGTTCAGAGTTTGGCCATAGAGTAACATAGTAAACGTAAAGAGTGGACACACCCATAGGCACCTGCGGACGACTTTGGCTCTCAGCGCGCCTAGCGGAATCGGCGAAGTGTGCCAGCCTCCAAGATGGTCACACACGCCACCAAATCTCGGAGGCCGTAATTTCAGTTTCATTCATTTCTTTCGGTGACCCATAACGTTCATTTCATGCAGGCGCTTGTGCCGCTGCTTATGAGTTGTGACCACGTGACAAGTAGCATGCCAAATGTGTTTCACTTCACATTAGTTTCATTTAAATTCATATTTGCTGTAACAAGCAGTAACTTAGCGCAACAATCATGTCAAGTGTTGTGGAAGTAGAACTTTATCGCTTATGATATTGTACGTCTAGTAACTCATGCCAAAGGGTGTATCGTACATAAATGTGCCATGTTCGTTAAATATATATCAGCTTGCTGCACAGTCAAGAACACGAAAATAGCAGACAACAATTTATTGCAGCAAGATTGCAAGAGGCAGATACATGAAAACGGGAAGAAACTGTGATATGTGAATAATACGGGTGTCACACGGCGCACTTTTAAACGTGATCAAGCCAGATCCGATTTGAATTTCTTGGTCGCGATTGGTTCTATTGCGCATGCAGCATGATGGAGCCAATAGTAGTCGAGAATTTCGATCCGGATCGGACTTGATCACGTTCGAAAGTTGTCGTGCGACACCGGTATAATGGAAATTAGTTGGAAATTGATGGCGTGATCGCAATAACATTGCACAAGCAAAACACATAGAAGACGTGTTGCTAGTATCGAGATAATGAAAAAAAGCTGCACATACACGCCAGCAATTCTTTTTTGCTCAAGATGGGATTGTTCTAGAAGGAAAAAAATGCGGCGCTTTTTATTGTAGTTCTGCGAAGGAGGGTGAATTAGGGCAGCAAAATTGTGTGAATGGTGGCGTGCCAAAATAAAATGGCTGCAAAACTAATTGAGCACGCATCAACATCCTCATCCGGAGTGTGTAAACCAGTGCGTCCGTCTTTAAACAGCTGCAATTGAGCACATCGTGTTAGGGGTCTTCCCCTGCTGTCTTCGAAACCTTGCAATCGTCTTCCGATATTTGGAATTTTCACCTTGGGTATGTATGATATCGTTTGGCTGTACAGTGTATCTTGAGGAAATAGTAGTGATTCCTGCAATACGTAGAACGAAAGAGAGAATGTAAGCAATACTGGAGGCTTCAAAGCGTTTGAATGGAGATGCTACGTTCCTTCACGTAATGTGTATCTTTTTTATCTAAGGTCAAGGAAGCACCGTTACAAATGCTAAGAAAAGAGGAACTTTCTACGGTAACGACTCCATACACAAAATATGAACACACGTATCTTCAGCCCAATGCAGAACAGCTAACAACACTCTAGCGCCCATAGCCTGCTACAGAGGTTGAGAGAGAGCGCATTATTGCCATACGGCAACTATTGCACGTGCGCCGCTTTAGAAATAGCTACATTTCTCTTGCAAAACAAGACCAGGGGCGCGATGGCAGATCTTCGTTCTACACGCGTTCTGTTCGGTTGCTTCAACACCACAAAGTTGCAGCATGCAAAATTTGCGAGAACGGGGCGAAGAGAGCAGCCAATTGGCAAGTGGTGAACTCCGCGGAAGTTAACTTCCTTCGTTTGTCGTCTGCTTGCAGACAATATACCACAAAAAGAAATGTTTCTCGTTTTCCAATGAATAAAATATTTATCTATAAATATTTTTTTCTTCTCAAGCTTAAACACGTTTTCAAATAGTAGTAGGTGTGACTACTACAATTTAATGCTGTTAGTTTCTCTGCGTCGTCCCTAGGTGGTGTCGCACACAGCGAGAAAAAGAAAAAGAAATGACGGGAACAGTGGCGCACTTTTCAAGAGGCTGCAACAACATCCCAGTGGCTCGGTGGCACCCGATGATCAGGCCAATTTCGCTGTACAACCAACGCAATACTTGCTTCGAAAAACGAAAGCGATGCTGGAATTACTTTTCTGCTATTTCTTCAAACGCGCTTCGCAGCTCCTCACGTTCTTCTTCCTCGTCGTGCAACACCAGCGCAAGAACCGAAGTTCCGAGTGGAAGCGCCATTTTATGGGGTTAAAGTATGGATTGGATACAAACGTGCCATTCCACAACCGCAGCCGCTGGTTCGATCGAATCCAATCCATCAGACGCGCCACGCTAAGCCGGTCTCGTAACGAGCGTCGTCAGGCAAAGTATGCCTTTTGCCACGTCACCCTGGACAACCTTTTCGTTGTCTTAAATAAATTCTGAATGAATGAATGAATGAATGAATGATCGCTCTAAACTTCCCAACTCCCGTCGGGTTCGGCGCCTAGCAGACGACATGCTCGATTGCACGATGATTCACAGGAGCGTGTCGACATTTCGACGTCACCAAAAACGTGGCCGCGCCCCGCGACGTCGGCGCTGAGTAGGCCAAACGAGTGCGCCGATAACCGAACGAATGCTTCGAACGACCATTCTCCGATCCCAACCCATCATACTTTTTCAGAAGTGACTGCGCGTCTCTGCCCCGAACGGGATGTGTTCATAGGCTTGAGTTCGTAACAAATCATTTCATTTTATTTTCTAACTTCATCATTGTATCGAACGTGCTTCGCAGCTCGGACTCTGCAGCTTGGCTGTTATCGTTAACATCACCACTCATTGCCGCGCATGATAACAAATAATGCCAAATGAAATTAAGCGTAGCAACCCGGCATCAGCTGTCCGTGGCTGCAAAGCCGCCGTCACTCGTCCATGCGGCTAACAATGACATAACAAGTTGCGAAGAAAATAAGTCGTTAGCAACGTGCAAAAGAACTTGCTCTGATCTTACCATGAAACGGTGGCGAAGCATATGCTGCCAGAAGAACCCAACAACTATCCTCAGGTGCATTTTACACAAAGAGCCCGGCGGCGCGGCCTGACTAGACTTAGCACGTGTTGGGTCGTGCCCAGTGTTCATGCCGCCTTTCAAGCTGCTAGCCGCAGCCGCAGCCATAGACGCATGTTTCTTGATGTGCTCTGCCACCTAGCGGAATCAGCGAAGCTCCATAGCTCGCCCGCGAAACGGCTTGAGTGTCCACTCTTGTCGTTTACTATGTTACTCTATTGTTTGGCTGCTTTCTTCACCGTCACTACTACGTGACCTCTGGTGCAGGTGCTTTTGCGGTCATGTACCAGACGCCCCCGCAGTGCCGCGATCCAAGCCCGCAAGACGAAGGACACACCAATTTCGCTCCGGACCATCGAGCAAGCCGCAGGATACAAAACCTGCCCCCAGAGTTCGCACTTGTACTCGAAACGACCAAGAAGATCGTGGTCAACTTGACAACCACAATGGCAACCACAAAACCCCCCATCGCGCCGCAACAGCCCAGAGACTCACCGACCTTCCGCGGTTCACCCTCTGAAGACCCGGCAAACTGGCTGGAAACATATGAAAGGGTCTCTTCATTCAATAACTGGAACTCGGAAGACAAGCTGTGGTATTTGCACTTCGCCTTAGAAGACGCCGTCAGGACGTGGTTTTAGAACCGGTAATCGACCCTAACGACACCGGACCTGTTCAGCAATTGCTCCCTGCAGACGTCCACTAGCGGCCTGCGCAAAGAGCGAGCCTATGCTTTGCTGCAAACTCGCATGCAGTTGTCCATCGAGAACAAAGCAATCTTCACAGGAGGAGAGGACGCGCCTGTTCTGCCACGCTGACCTGGCTATGACTCAGTAGAAGGAAATTCAGTTCTTCATGCGTAGGGTAAAGCAAGAACTCTTCGCCGGATGGGTGCGGAACCCGTTCACGACCGTAGAAGAATTTCTGCCAGAAGCCGCGACCATCGAGGACAGCTAGAAACTGCGCACCAAGAACATCAATCGCCACTCAATGCCAGATTCTACAGAAGCTCAAGTCCTCTGCTCCAACTATTGGCGGGAGACAATCAGACAACTTGCGCGTGCAGAACTCCGGAAGATGTTCCCTTCAACGCAGCCTGAAGTAGCATCCATTACTGGCATCGTCAGAGACCAGATTCAGCAGTCACCTGGAGTCTCTGTATCGCCTCGGCCTCAGCCGCAAGCGATGACCTACGCCGCCATAGCCCGCCGTCACGATCCACCTACCCTTCCAGGCAAGGGCCCGGTAACGCCGCAGCCGCCAGCTTGCCCACCCGTCACCCGTCTGTCTACCCAAGTAAGACAGACATCTGGCGCGCTCCTGAACCTGGCCCGGTCTGCTACCAGTGCGGAGAAGCGGGTCACGTCTCCCGCCGATGCCCGTACAGGGAGATGGAACTGTGGGTTTTCTCCGTTAACACGCCACGCCTGCAGCACGGTGAAATTCCACGCGATATCGCCCACTGCCTCGCAGCTACTCAGTGGAGCCCTCGACAACCGTCGCGTTCGACGCAACCAGGTCGCTACATGTCCCCGCAACGCCGACCATACACTGGCACTGCCCGGGGCCGGTTTGCAAGGCCATATCGGGAAAGCTAAAAGCAGCAACCGATGGAGGTGCGGTTGCGGTTTGTCGAACAGACGAAGACCCTCCGCCGCCAACGAAGACACCAAAACACTATCTGGACGACATATTAATTTTATTTATTTGTTCGTATCCCACTTGGGGTTTAAAGGGGCGGGGGCGGCATATTTAGGTGATATTTTCAATGAATGCATTGAGCGATGAATGACATGAGTTGCGCACCACTTAAGCAGGTTGGTGATTCCAGTATTTCGCTGTTTGAACGAAGAAAGAGTTCATTTGACGGGTGGTACGACCTGGAGGGGGATGAACAGCCCTTGAATGGCTACGACGGGATCAAGTGCGATGCGCAGGTGCGATGTCGGTCTGGTGAAGCAGCGAGTGAGCGAGTGAGTGAGTGAAATAACTTTATTTTGTCCACTAGAGACGTAAGCAAACGCCACGCCACCTGGCTAGGCCCACTCGGGGACCATCAGGTGGAACCTGACGGCCCTGTCGCGAGCCCTCTGGACTGCCAGGTTTTGAGAGGTCTGATCCTGGGCCCTAATCAGCTTCTTCATTTCCTCTTGAGTGAAAGGAGGACCGGCAGAGGCGCAACCCCACAGGACATGCTCGAAGTCCGCATAGTCACCACACAGAGGGCAATCCGGGCTTGGGAACCGGTCGGGGCACATTGTGTGTAGCGCTGCGGGGCTCGGGTAAGTGCTTGTTTGCAGTAGTCTGAGAGTGACTGCCTGGGCCCTGCACAGCGAGGAGTGCGGCGAAGGTAGGACTCTTCTTGACAGATAATTGTATTTGCATATTTCGTTGTACGAGCAGAGAGGCTCGGGTCGCCCAGGAGAGGACGCGTTGCCCAGCGCACGGTCAGTCAAACCTCGTGCAGCCGAGTGCGCCTCCTCGTTGGGGTTGATCAAGGCACCCTCAATGGTCCCAAGGTGCGCAGGGAACCAGGCCAAAGAGTGATGTTTCATGTCTTTGGCACTTTGGATGATACGTAGGGCCTGGGGAGCCACCATTCCCATCTGAAAGGCCCTGACAGCGGTCTTAGAATCCGAATAAATCGTGTCATGTACACTGTCCGTCAATGCAAGAGCAATAGCAACTTGCTCTGCAACGCTGGAATTAGAAGCGCAGCTAAGGATTTTAGCATCACAGTCGATGACCACTGAGGAGAAGGCCTCTTCTTGAACGTAGGAAGCAGCGTCTACGAAGCATGTTCGGTCCTTGTTCAAGCGGGCACTGGCGAGCAGAGCTTTACCCCTGGCTCGCCTTCGTCCTTCGTTGTAGGTGGGATGCATATTTCGTGGCATCCGGTGTATGTAAATTTTGGACCTTACGTCGCTGGGCAGCTTCACAGCGTCGAGACTGACGACCATGGGGTTACGTCCCAGCTTGCCAAGTATGGCTCGGCCCGCTGGGGTACCGGAGAGTCTGACAAACTGGGAAAATTCTTGGGCTTCAACGATTTCTTCGAACGTGTTGTGAATTCCCAAATTGAGAAGGTCTTTTGTGTGCGTTCGCATGGGAAGGCCGACGGCAAGCTTGAAGACTCTTCTGATTAAGGCGTTGATCTTGTTGCGCTCCGATACGAGCCAATTGTGCATAGCCCCTGAATAAGCGAGGTGGCAGAGCACGAAGGCGTGGATAATCCGGATCAGATTGTCTTCCTTGATTCCGCAGTACCTATTGGCGATTCTTCGGATCAGGCCGAGGGCGCTTTCGGTCTTGGAACAAATGCGTTTGAGGGCGGCTCCATTGGCCCCGTTCGACTCGATAAACATTCCTAGGACCCTGATAGTGTCTACCCGCGGTACTGGGGAGCCCTTACCGGTGAATAATGTAATGTGGCTCTCTGCTGCTGGCTTCCAGGATCGGTGTGAACCGCCTCTGGGCCTCTTCTTGTAGAGCAAGAGCTCGGATTTAGCGGGCGAGCACCTTAGCCCGGTGGGGATTAGATACCGCTCCGTCACATCGATGGCCTCTTGCAAAGCACCCTCGACCTGCCCTTCACATCCACTGGAGCACCAGATGGTGATGTCATCCGCGTAGATCGTGTGGTTAATGTTGGGGATTTTGTTCAAGGCCCTCGACAGGTTGATCAGGGAGATGTTGAACAGCGTCGGGGAGATCACCGCCCCCTGAGGTGTTCCCTTTGGACCAAGATCGCACGAAATTGTACGCCCGTTTGCCGACGTTACACTCTGTCAGGCTCTTGAGAATAAAGGCGTGCGATATGTTGTCAAAAGCCTTTTCCAGATCCAAGCCGAGAATTGCCTTAGTGTCGGCGGAGGTAGAGTCAATGATTTGGTGCTTGATCAGTCTCATGGCGTCCTGAGTCGAAAGCCCCGACCGAAAGCCAATCATGTTGTGTGTATAGCATTCGTTAGACTCGAGATGGTCAGTGAGGCGGTTAAGCATGGCGTGCTCGGCCATCTTTCCAACACACGACGTCAGGGAGATGGGCCTTAGATTGTCGATGCTCGGCGCTTTACCTGGCTTCGGTATGAGTACTGTGTAGGCTGTTTTCCAGCAGCGAGTGATAAAATTTGCAAAAGAGACACAGTCGTGCTGTTTTGCGACGGTGCTCGGGAATTGGAAGTTTCAGAGATGATTTAAGTTTAGTGGCGCTGTCGTAAGAGTAGTCAGAATGAATGAACCTTGCTTAAATATTCTGCATGGATTCCAGTGCTGTTGCCAGGTTAGATTGTAATGGGTCCAACACTGATCATGCGTATTCCAGTTTGGGCCGAAGGAGTGTTAAATATGCGAGTAGTTTTACTGACGGGGGAACAAGACGTCGATTACGGCGCAGGTAGCATAGTAATAATAATAATATTTGGGGTTTTACGTGCCAAAACCACTTTATGATTATGATTATTATTTCTGAATTTTGACCACCTGGGGTTCTTTAACGTGCACCTAAATCTAAGTACACGGGTGTTTTCGCATTTCGCCCCCATCGAAATGCGGCCGCCGTGGCCGGGATTCGATCCCGCGACCTCGTGCTCAGCAGCCCAACACCATAGCCACTGAGCAACCACGGCGGGTGGTAGCATAGTACACGATTGGAATAATTGGTAATACTGCAAATGTGTGAAGACCAACTGAGCTTTCTGGACAACTTAATACCTAAGTACTTATAAGAAGTCATAGCACATATTTCAGAACCGGCGATAATGTAATTAGCCGAGACGAGATAACATATCAACGAGACGCCACCATCCCGACAAAGCTCAGATACAGAAAATACGTCGACCAAAGAAGACCTGACGAGACGACGTTCCAGCCACAAGTCAACACGGCGCTGCCGTGATCCGACGCCAAGACCTACCTGCAACGCAAGACAAACAACCACTGACCTCGACGTGCTGCTCGATGGCCACGCAGTCACTGCCTTAGTGGAAACAGCAGCCGACTACTCCGTCATGAATGGACCCATCGCCGCCCAGTTGATGAAAGTTAGGACTGCGTGGGAATACCCTCAAATTCGGACCGCTGGGGGACATATCATAACGCCGACTAAAATCTGCACGGCAAGAATTACCGTTCATGACCAGACTTACCCAGCCACCTTCGTTATCCCCCAACAGTGTTCCCGAGACGTAATTTTCGGCATGGACTTCGTGAACCAGCACAGCGCAATCGTCGACCTGAAGTCGAAGGGGCTAACTCTGTCTTAAGATCCTGCGATACCACTGGAGAGCTTTCGTAGGCACAACGCTGTGACTGTGCTAGCAGATCAAGTGAGCATCCAACCTTGCTACAGCGTTGTCATTTCCGTCGGCACCGAAACACTCGCAGACGTAGAAGGCGTCATCGAGGGCGAGCAGTCTGTACTACTCGACTACACGGAGGAAAAGTGAAATTGATGTTGACAAACTTCAGCCAGGTCTGCAAGCATATCAACAAGGGCACGACGATTGGATACATCGAGAAAACTTTGAAAACCAGCAATGCGTTGGTCCTCTCGGATTCAGCCGCATATACCGTGACGACCATAGCTCCCTAACCAGACTCCGACATAAATCCAAGTCTCCCTGTGAGTAAGCAGCAAAAGCTCAGAAGTCTTCTCCGACGACACAAAGACTGCTTTTCGACGTCATCAAAAATTCGGCAACCATTTGCAAAGCACCGCATAATAACAGAAGAATACGCTCAACCAATACGCCAGAGTCCTTAGCGAGTGCCGATGCGACAACAAGAAACACTAATGCAGCAAGTCGACGAAATATTGTGAGACGACAGCATCAAGATGCCGAATAGCCCGTGGGCGCCTCCTGTGGTCTTAGCAAAGATCGATGGAAGTCTTCACATCTGCGTCGATGATCGCCATGAACGAAGTCGCCAAGAAGAACGTATACCCCTCCCACAGATAGGCGACGCATTAGACCGACTCTGCAATGCTAATTACTTTTCGTCGATGGATGTGAAGACTGGTTATTGGCAAATTGAAGTCGACGAGAGGGGTCCAGAGCAGACCATATTTATCACGCCAGACGACGTCTTGGAGTTCACAGCGATACCATTCGGACTTTGCTGTGCGCCAGCAACGTTCTAGCGCGTGATGGACAAAGTCTTGGTAGGACTCAAGTGGCAGACTTGTCTAGCCTACGTGGATGACATGGTAGTCTTTTCCACGAATTTAAAAATCACCGGAGGCGGCTTCAGACAGTACTAGAAGCGATCAAGTCATGTGGTCTCACCCGGAAGCTGGAAAAGTGCCGTTTGGCTGACGAGAAACTCCTGTTCTAGGGCCACTTCATCAGTAAGTCTGGAGTCCGTCCTGGTTCACAGAAGATATCTGCCATCGCTAAATTCCAGCGGCCCGGCAACAAGAAGGTAGGGCACAGATTCCTTGACTTCTATGCCTATCAAAGCCGCTTTGTAAAAGACTTCAAAAAAGGCGGGACCTCTAACTCATCGCACAAAAGCCGATGTGAACATCAAATGGGAAACATGGCAGGACGACGCATTTGAGGAGCTGAAACGACGGCTGGATTCACCACCGCTACTTTCACAGTGCGACAAAGAGGCCGACACGAAAATCCACACGGACGCAAGAAGCGTTGGCCTCGGTGTCATGCAAGTTCAACGGAAGGACAGAGTTGAAACCGTACTAGCTTACAATAAGCAGCACTGTCAGAAGCGGAAGCGAATTATTCCACCACTGAGAAAGAGTGCTTTGCGATTATTTGGGCTATGGCAAACTTTCCGCCTTACATGTACGCCAGGCACTTCAAAGTGCTAAGCGAACACCAAGATTTGTGTGGGCTGGCAAGCTTAAAGGATCCTTCAGGTTGCATACCCCGATGGAACCTTTCATCATCAGCCTCGTTAGGCCCACTGCAGGGCAAAGGCCTCTCCCATACTTCCCCAACTACCCCTGTCATGTACCAATTGTGGCCATGTTGTCCCTGCAAAGTTCTTAATCTCTATAGATGTCCTCAGCCACTTGAACTATCTCATCCATATTAGTAATGATATTGCCGGCTTTGTCTCTTAAAGCATACATCTCATTCTTTCCCATTCCTAGTTTCTTCTTCACTGCTTTTAGGCTTGCTCCGTTCCTGAGAGCGTGTTCAATTCTATCCATATTATACGTCCTTATGTCAGCTGTCTTACGCTTGTTGATTAACTTCGAAAGCTCTGCCAGTTCTATTCTAGCTGGAGGGTTAGAGGCTTTCATACATTGGCGTTTCTTGGTGAGATCTTTCGTCTCCTGCGATAGTATACCGGTATTCTGTCTAACGGTGTTACCACCGACTTCTATTGCGCACTCCTTAATGATGCCCACAGGATTGCCGTTCATTGCTTCAACACTAAGCTCCTCTTCCCGAGTTAAAGCCCAATACCTGTTCTGTAGCTAGATCTGGAATTCCTCTATTTTCCCTCTTACCGCTAACTCATTGATCGGCATCTTATGTACCAGTTTCATCCGTTCCCTCCTCAGGTCTGGGCTAAGTCGAGTTCTTACCATCCTATGGTCACTGAAGCGCACGATGCCCAGCGCGTCCACATCTTGTATGATGCCAGGGTTAGCTCAGTGTATGAAGTCTATTTCATTTCTAGGTACGCCGTTCGGGCTCCTCCACGTCCACTTTCGGCTATCCCGCTTGCGGAAGAAGGTATTCATTATCCGCATATTATTCTGTTCCGCAAACTCTACTAATAACTCTCTCCTGCTATTCCTAGTGCCTATGCCATATTCCCCCACTGCCTTGTCTCCAGCCTTCTTGCCCACCTTGGCATTGAAGTCGCCCATCAGTACAGTGTATTTTGTTTTGACTTTACTCGTCGCCGATTGCACGTCTTCATAGAAGCTTTCGACTCCCTGGTCATCATGACTGGATGTAGGGGCGTAGACCTCTACAACCTTCATTTTGTACCTCTTATTAACTTTCACAACAAGAACTGCCACCCTCTCCTTAATGCTATAGAATTCCTTTATGTTACGAGCTATATTCTTTTTAATCAGGAATCCAACTCCTAGTTCTCATCTCTCCGCTAAGCCCCGGTAGCACAGGACGTGCCCGCTTTTTAGCACTGTATCTGCTTCTTTTGGCCTCCTAACTACACTGAGCCCTATCATATCCCATTTACTGCCCTTTAATTCCTCGAATAGCACTGCTAGACTCGCCTCACTATATAGATAACGTTCTAGCGTTAACCTTTGCCAGGTTCATATTCCAATGGCGGCCCGTGCAGCGGTGGCGTACAGGTAGAACACCCGTCTCGCATGCAAGAGGTCCGTGGTTCGAATCCGGATGCCGCTCAATTTTCCACCGGATAAAAAAGTAAAAAATCCGCATGTTGATAAAATTGCATAAACAGGCTTGGAGTGTGGCCTGATCCCGGTGACCAGAACCGTTAACGCACTCCCTCACCAGAGCAGGATTGGCCACCCTGGTGCAGTACTTGGCCACAACCTCCTATATGAACACAACAATCCGGATGGAATCTTTAAACACAAGGAATTCGACATCACCCTGGTGTAGGTCCGGAGGAAAGAATTTTGACGTCGACTGCCTGTCCCGCGCCCCTATTGACCCACCAACACAAAGCGAACTGGTTGACGACACCTTCTATAAGAACAATAACTGCAGACGATTTCGCCGAACACCAAGCAGAGCAGGAGTTACGAAGCCTTGTGGAGTACTTGGAAGGCAAGACCGTTGTTGTTCCTCGGATATTTCAGCGTGAACTGTCATAAGTTTGCTTGCGCACAGACGTCCCCATAAAAAAGTACTCTCCAGTCGACGCAAACTACCTTCTTGTTGTGCCAGCAGCACTCCGGCCAAAAGTAGTGCGAGTTCTGCATGATGACCAGACAGCTGGGCACCTGGGATTTTCACGTACGCATGCAAAAATAAAAGAGACGTACTATTGGCTGCGCCTGACCACCGACGTCACCCGCTACGTCAAGACATGTCGCGACTGCCAGAGACGCAAGATACCACTGGGAAGGCCTACAGGTTTACTGCAGCCGACCAAGCCTCCTTGCCGACCATTTCAGCATATGGGGATGGATTAGTTGGGACAATTTCTCACGACAGTATCTGGAAACGAGTGGGTCGTCGTGGCCACCGATTACCTTACACGTTACGCCGAAGCCAAAGCCCTGCCTTAAGTTAGTACAGTGGAAGTAGCGGAATTTTTCGTTGAGAACATCCTGGTACGACATGGTGCGCGAGAAGTCCTCATTATACTTACCGAGGAAGGGCTTTCACAGGTGAGTTTACTCAAGCCATACTGCAATATAGCAAGACAAGTCGCAGGAGGACCATTACCTACCACCCCCAGAAGAATGGCCGAACAGACTGTCTGAACAAGACACTCGCCAACATGTTACCAATGTACGTCGCCGTCGAACACAAGGCGTGGGATACTGTCCTGTCATACGTAACCTTCCCTGAGAACACGGCGGGACTAGAAACAACGCAGATCCTGCCGTTGAAGCTAGTTTACGACAGGAATCCGGCGACGACTCTCGATGCCATGTAGCCGCACGTCATCGATGGAGAGAATCTTGATGTTGCCACTTGTCTGCAGCGCGCCGAAGATGCCTGACATCTCGGCCTCCTGAGGACGAAGAATCAGCGAAGGGCCGACAGCCTACAGTACAATATTTGTCGATGCTACCTCGAGTACCAGCCCGGTCATCGTGTTTGTGTTTGGACCCGAATACGCCTACCAGGACTTTGCGAGAACCTTTGGTGACGCTGTTTCGGACCCTACAAGATCATCCTGTGCACGTATTGGCGCACTGGACTATGAGGTCATGCCAAACGTCATTTAACAATCACAGCGGCGCTGCTAATGGCCTTAAATTCTCCGTGTTGTGCACCTTAACCCGTCTACCAACGCTAACTCGAGGACTTTGTTTGCTTCATTATTTATATTCAGTGCATGTGCTTTAGTTTCTTGCGCTCGTGTTAGTAGCATCGCGACGATGCTTTTTAACAGGGGGGCGTTGGCACGTGCACGTATTTATCCTTTACTCGGGGACTGCATTTCGCCCACTGACAAATGAAAGTTATCGGTAAGCGCAAGATGCACCTGCATGATTGGAACTTACTGCAATGTTATCGATCTTTCTATGCGTTGTCTGTTATCATGGAAGCTTGCGTACTTTGACTGTATATGCGTCCCGGATTGTGTAATACTTCCTGGAATACACGCGGGTACCAGCGATTACTCTGGAAGCTTCGATTACTCATGTATAAAAGCTGACGTGCATCACAGGCAGATCATATTTTCGGCGATGGCCGACTGTTCGCCGCTGTCGTTGCTCTTTGAGTGTAGCCTGTTTTGAGGCTACAGGTTCACCCAATGAAACGCTAGCATAGAGAAAGGATTTCAACAACAGGGGACACTCAGCGAAAACTGGCAACAGGAAATATGTCATGATAATAATGTCGACCGTTTGCTGCCGCGATCATCGAAAAAAAAAGAAGAATGTGAAATGAGGCTAACAGGCATTACTTAATTTTTTTATTCATTCCCGGCAAAACTAAAAATATCTGCGTATAAACTAAACTATACTTTGTGGCTTACTTTTCTTCCGTTGCCTAGCTACCATCGAATGACGCGCCAGATACATCTCTTATTCGTCAGACACGCCGCCGAAGCGAGCGGGACCAGCTGCGCATCTGAGCGTTGGCTTGTTCGGTGATCCGTCTGCCTGATTTTTTTATTTTTGGATTTAGCATGGCTTGTTGGGCTCCCGGCGAATTCTCGCGTTCCTTCTCTACTTCGACACGGCACCACTGCACTATTCCATGGCATATCATTAAAGCTTCTCTCTCTCTCTCTCTTTTTCACGGATTTTTCGTAGATGAGATTGAACCGCACAGTGCGTGTAATTGCCTTGTCCTGCTACCATTTTCATGCTGGTAGCCTAAGACCACCGACGTCTGAGTGGTCCCGCGGTAGTCTCAGTGCTGGCCATTCCGCGTTTACGTTCGTGATGGAAATGTGTCGGGATGG
Organism: Dermacentor albipictus; assembly: GCF_038994185.2. Lineage (NCBI taxonomy): Eukaryota > Metazoa > Arthropoda > Arachnida > Ixodida > Ixodidae > Dermacentor > Dermacentor albipictus. The sequence goes on from NC_091823.1 coordinate 177,794,184, forward strand.
ACAGGCGGGTGGCGAAATCATGCAGCCTGGCTTGCTCACTTGAACTGCAAGCTTGCTCAGTATGCTCAAATGTGTCGGGCGGGACATCATGCAGCCTAGCTTGATCAGTACGACCCGATGGTATATACATGAGTTTTACAGGCCGCTTCCAGCTTGACAAGCAGACTCTGCCTGCTTCTGTGGGCTTTATGTAAACATCTTGATGGGGCTGCGCAACTGACAAAGGCACTAGGAAGGAAAAAACACAGGAAAGCGCAGGCTCCCAACTAATTTTATTGCAAAGCACACACATACATACAAAATATCGCCTATAACTACGTGCTCTCCGATTGGCGACGTAATTTTCAAGCATTTACAAACAGCAAACCAAGCCGACCAGACATGCATTCTCATAGTATAGTGCAAACTGGTTCAAGAATAAAAATTCACTGCCATGCAGAGCTATGAAAGCCCCGCTCACACAAAAAGCATTTCTTTTTACTTTCCCTGTCACCCCCACCCCCTGTGCGCCCCTCTAGTTAACAGTGGCTGACATCTGCTGCTGCTGTTGCTGCTCGTGCATTCTCGCCGAATAGCTCACACTCGGCTGCGGGCCGGCGGCGCTATCCTTAGGCGATATAAGCAGCTCACATTTGATGATGATGAGGATTTATAGGCATCCGTTTTAAAACGGGGCAGTGCGAAATGGTCACTTTGCCTGCTTGATTTATTCAGGTATACTGTACGTGTATTTCATTCTGGTATTAATGTATACATCTCCATAATCTTTTGTTTTTTTATCTTAAAACTTCTCTATCAACCTTGTGTCGCTACCTATGCATGTAAGTGATCCGGTCACAATAATTGCTTCCCTGTTTTTTTTTTACGCCAATAATAGAAGCGGCTCTTGGTTATCTCCACTGCTGACCGGTTGATGCTTCCTTTGACTTTATATCCAAGCGCTTCTACACTTCAAAACAAAGAGAGTTCCGAGAACTCTCTTTGAGGGACTATCTGCTTGCTCCATATTTCACTCCCTTTTCTAGACCAGATCGACCCCCTTTGAAAGAGAATAGAATAACTCCTTTCGACAGACTTCTTTTATTCCACCGCAAGGGAGTGCTAGTACTTCTCCGCAGAGGGCTAATACTCTCCCCACAAAGGTAATAGTACTTCCCCCAGAGTGATTCTACTCCTATAAGACGAGTGTTCCTACTCCCCGAAACAGAGTGCTTTTACTTCTAACAGGGAGATTGTACTTCAGAACAGAGTGATAGTACTCTTTCCAATAATGGGAAAGCGCTCAAGGTGTAGAGCCATGGTTACGCTAGAAGGGATTCGCATTGCTTACATGTGGGGAATATTTGATTGCTTCATAAGCAGCTCCTGGACTTGGTGAATTCGATGTAATTTCTACTCGCCGATTTACTCAAATGAAATATTTTTTTCTCTTAAAAGGTGAAAACATTTATTGATCAGTCACAAGGCAAACTGAAAAATAATTTGAGAAATGTACTAAATAAAATCAGATTACAATGATGGCCATCTTGTAATCTATACACATACATATACACATCTTGTAATAAAACATATATATGTTGTCTAAAGTTTCATCAGTATTACAGTGCAGAAATATCCTTTATTACAATTGGCTCCATCTTTTGAAAAGTAATGTGTACAATGCAAAGTTAAACAGAACGTGCGCAAACTCACAAGGTATTCAGAGTATGATCGAAGAGGAATATACGCCACATTACTTGCCAGCAAACGCGTTTTTAGCGCAAAACACATGAACTTATATGGCAGAGGTTACCAGATGAGCTGCCAAACATGGCTCGGTTAAAGTACGTAGGTTGTGCAAGATATTTTTGTTACATAGTCCTAAGACAGCAGCTCATTTGATAACACCCGGTACAAAGTATGGATGCTCCTGACTGAGAGTACAGTGCATTTAGCCATGTGTCGTATATTGTCATGCAAGGCCGCAGGTCTAGCTTTGGTTATACATACACCACATAAAAATATTCTTGTATGGGCTGCACCCCGTTGTTTCTAAGCGGGTCTTTGCAGCATTATCTCGCCCGGTCTCAAAGCGGCACAGAGGGGTATCATATTTTCCATTCGACTGGCGTTGCTACGAAAGTAGTTTCCTGGTGTCATTGGAATTGATTCGTTACACTTTCTCACAAATAAATAAAATTTAAATCCGATATTATCTAGTGTGTATGAAATGAGTACAAAACTGCAAGGAGTATAAGCATTAAAATCTCGCGCATCAAATTTATTGTCACATATGGAAGCTTTTTATTCCGCATTACGATATGAACACTAACCTCTGCGGAACACCTTGCCTAATTACGTGATCAATTGTGACTAGTTGAAAATGCAATCTAACTAAAGTATAGCATGGCTTCGGATGTGAGACAAACACCAAATGTGATGAACATGAGGCATCAAAGGTGACATAAGCATAAGTACAGGCAGGGCAGCGCCCGAAAAAGACAAAGAAGGAAATTATAAATTGCGAAAGACACCACCCTGTTTTACATATCCCTTCCATGCAAGTAGATTTTGCATGTGGCTATGCCTATACTTGCACAATGAACGAACTATCTAAAACCAAAGTATTTTTCCTACTCAAGTGGTTAAGGTACGCTAAAGTAAGAAGCATCATCACGCTTATATATAAAAATATATAAAAGGGAAGACATTAAAATGTCTTCCCTTTTATTAAAAGCCTTGCCGCCGCAGTATATATAGATGGGGCTCTTCTAAAGGGGAAAGTGTGTGGGGAGGGAGGATGCGGAAACGAGGAAAAATGTGTTAGCGTGTCGAATTGAGAGTAAAGGAACGCTGTGTACAAGGTCAAAGCCAGCACTCCCCCCTCCCCCCCCCTCCACCCACCCCGGTCTGTCAACGCACGCGCGTTAGCCGGCGTGTCCAGGGCGTCTGACACGCCGGCTGACAAAAAAAAGAGAGAGAGAAAGGAAAGTGGAAAAGAAAGAAGGGGGGATACGTCAAGAAATCAAACTAAGTGTTGTTGCCTATAGCTTGAAGTTTAGCATAGCGAACAGATTCTCAAGCTCCCTTTGAAACGTTTATGCCTATTGGTTGCAATGTCTTGAACTTATGGGTAAGGTATGATTCTCTGTGTTTTCTTTCTCGTTTAGAACGGAAATTTGACTGTAAGATGTAGAGGTTAAGTTCATCAAAGTTATGACCTGGTTGGTTGAAATGCTCGGCGACGGCTTTGGGAAGCTTTTTAGCTGTGTCCGCGCGATGTCTGTTAATCTGACGTTCATTGATTGTCCGGTTTCACCGATATATTGTTTCTTACAGAGGGAACATTCAAGCATATAAATCACATCCGAACTTGTACAATTGAAGCTAGATTTGACTTCATGTGTATAACTATTTGCAGTGCTTTTAATTTTATTGTCAGTTTGAAGGTGCCTGCAGGTTTTGCACCTCGGGCGACAACATGCTTTTATTACGGGGGAATGCTGTTGGCTGACTTCTGCGTGCACTAACATGTCTTTAACCTTCTTGTTTCGGTAATGGGTAACCCTGGGCACATCCGGCAATGCTTTTCGCACACGCTCGTTACTTGATAATATTGGGTGGTATTTTCTTAGGATGTTGTTTATGCTTGGGAGTGCATTAGAATATTTTGTTATAAAGGCTTGCGGTCTGTCAGATTCTACTGTGGGCCGTCTCTTGGCCAATTCTGACTGTCTCTCCAATCTTGACGCGGCATCATAAGCTCTATCGAGAGCAACTTGGGGATAGGAAGCAGGCGCCCTCTCTCGAGATGCCTCTGGAGGCCGCCAGAATGCCCTCGCGTTTCAGTGGTTGTTCCTCCTCGGCAGCTGGGACACGGCGAGCGCGACGGTCGGGCTCGCCGGCAAGAGCATTTATCTCACCGCCCACGAGGCCACTTCGGCACCTGTGATTGGCTCACTCGGGTTTGCGGAAACGGGGCGCCGCGTAAAATGTGTTCGGGAGCCATGCTTGCGCGGCAAAGAGTAAAACATCTTTATTAATAATATTTGAATGGCGAGAGCAGTGTGGGAAGAACTCTCAGTCCAGGGTCCCTGAGATGATTCTGGCGATGTTTCGAGCCCGTTGTATCACAGCTCGGAGGACCTCGGGAGGTCCGGGGCAGAGAAACGCGCCGCGAAAGCGCCTTTCCCAGCGCGCCGCCTGGCGGGTGATAATTTCCGCAAGTTAGGACGGACCTTCATTCAGCCTAAAATATGAATTACTCAAGCGTTTTCCGTAAATTTAAGATAGCATCTGCAACTGACCTCTCGCAGCATGCAGCTGAATGCCTGCGGCAAAGTTTCTAACTAGCACTGGCACTGCCCATACAAAAATGCTTCCTTACTTTCTTTAGAACTTTTATCAACATCCTATCAACTTTAGTAACATCCTATTGACTTTTACTTTTTAGTAACGTTTGTCAAAAGAAAGTTGGTTACTTCTTTTCTAACTTCAGTATGTAAAAAGAAAGTTACTAGAAAGTTAAGACACACTATTTTAACTTTTTAAAAACACGATTCAATAGGAAGGTAATAAAAATAATTATGTTCTTAAAGTACATAACCCAAGTTACAAAACATGCATGAATATTATTCAATAAGGTTATAATTATTCAGTGAACATAGCTGGTGCAAGACAGTGTTGTTTCATGGACAGGTGCAACTTTCCACAATTTGCAATCAACTTTCTAGTAACACTGGTTACTACAAAGTTGTTAAAAATGATTTAGTGAAAAATGAACATATAACAGCATCTGAACTATAAATGAATATGCAAAGACTGGCTGCATTAAAAAAAATGTTTTTTTTTGCACAGTAACTGTTTTCCTAATTTTTAATCAACTTCCTAGTAACAGATGATAGCAGAATGTTCATAGAAAAAAAATGCTTCTAATACCGGACGCTAAGAGAAAATATGGTCTCACCAATTCAAGATGTGGGCACGTATTCTCGAAAACACGAGAGCTAGTGCCATGGGAAGCGTGTATATGAGCGGTGATCATGAATTTGTGCTCAGTAGGTGTCAAAGAAGCCCGTAGGCCATGCACCACCGCACTAGACGGCGCGCTGATCGGCTCGTGTTCGCCAACTAAAGCGGGAGACACACGGTCCGATTTCGTGTCCGATCCGGCGTCTGACGCGCCGAAACTGCAGCCCGAATCGAGGTGTTTTGCCGTGCCGAAGCGCCGGATCGGACGTCCGGCGTGCGACAAACCGGGCAGATTTTCATCGTTCGACGTGTCCGACAACTGCACCGTCGTCTGGCCGCAGCCATTGGCAGCGCGGCTGGCATGTGACGTTCTCTGACGTTCCCTCCACGGAGGCGGTGCTGGCTTTCCGGTTTCTCGCAGTTATTCTTTTTCCTTGCCTGCTGCAGTTTGTTTCTGACATGAAATAGTTACCAGTTCAGTAAAATTATCTCGAACGTGTGCCTGTTACGCAAACCAGCGCCTTGTACACTAGCGCTAAGCTACTGGTGAGATCGGGAGCCGCGACGCGAGGGCATTTCGCGAGCAGACATCACACACCGACCGTCTGAGCGAGGCCGCTTGCACGTTTGCCCTTCGCAACGACTGCGTCGAGTAAACCAATTGTATTTAATTACGGCCGACCTAAGTGTACAGTGTTCATTGTTTTGGCAAAAATAAGCACTCTTCGACGAGCTCGGACTGGATCGCAAGCGCCGTCGGCTGCAGCGTCCGCCTAGCTATGCCTACCGGCCCTATCGCTGGCTTTAGCGGAGCCGTCAGTGGACAACGCGCCGTCGTGAAGTGTTCTGTCACTCACAGGGGCATAAGTTTATCGACAGCCTTCGCGTAAAGCGAAGCAGTGTGGTGCAGAGTTGTTTATATTGCGTTTCTCGACGTGGATATCAACTCAAGCTGGGGAGTTGGATGTGGGCGGAGCTTACGCGCCGCTCATGCCGTAGCATGCAGCGCCGCACGTCGGATCGGACACCGAATCGTACCGCGTGCGTCTGTATAGCTCGCTCATGGTTCGGCTGAAGTCCCCGTATACACTTTATAAATAAGGAAGCCTACCTAGGCACTGTAAACCCAATTATTGGGGCCTAAATGCCTCTCCGCCTCCTACTACGGCTTCCTTTGAGTGACAGTCTGATCTCGAAGGCCATGCTTTTGCAACCTGCATGCACCTGAAGCAATTGCGAATCTTGAAGGCAACATCCGCTTAGTTTTTATTATATATACATTTCCTTAAACTTCGTATCACAAAGTACAAAGTACACACTTCTGGACCAAATAAATTTATTAAAAGACTCTATCAAACGTTATTAGGAAAAAACACGCAATTTTTTCATTTAAGATACATTTTTCTAAAAAACCGCAGAGTGGCGCTACTGTAGTATTTGTTTGGTCGACACACCACGTTGGTTGTCGTAAGTGCTCCCTGCAGTGAGGTGGTATTTGAGGTAAATTTTAGAAGTGCCTAGACAAAACGTGCTGCTTGTTGTGTGCAGTGACCATCCCAAACCCTCCGGACTCGTGTAACGCCATTAGTTCGCCGTGTGTTTCGAGCGATCCACCAGTGTCGTCAGTGAGTGCCCTAGTACAGCTCCCGTCCGAACTGCCTTTGTTCTGCCGAGCTGCTGCCGGCGCTGTTCTGCCGAGCTGTTCTGCCGGCGCTCTCGTCAAAAGTCTGGTACTGGGGCTTCGAATTGTAGTGTTTGGAAGACTGTTGAAGGTTGTGCTTTTGTGGAGCTGGAGTTCATCGGCAGTTCTACAGTGCTTGCGCCAGAGAAACGTCGGTGCTTCTGTACCTGTTAGACGAAGGAGCGTTTGCCAAGTCTTGAAAGGTAAGCAAGTTTGGCGCTTGCGCGCATTCTTGAAGCTTATGATTTGCGTAATGAGCGTTGTGTAACTAGCTAGAGCAAAGCGCTTTCCTATCGTATGTTAGCCATGTTGCTGTGCACATTCAGCAAGCAATTTCGCGAAAGCTTCCTCTGATGTTACAGCGTACTTGCATTCTGCTACCCGCCTTGATTGCTATGCCTGAATGGGCACACAATTATGAAAACACATTGAAAGTTTGTGTTCGTTCGGCAGTGCGTAATAATTTGAAGACTGCGATTTTGTAGCAATACTTACCCCTCGATTCTATATCACTCTTCTCGCCCACCGCTAACGGCCGGCAGCTGCAGTACGTAGCACGGGCCGGGGCGTCGGTCAGCCTACTAACGAATAGCGCAAAGGAATACCATCGCTACAAAATCGCGGTCTTTAAATTATTACGCAAATTTTGTGCACAATGAGATGTTATAAACACACCTTGCATGTACATGAAAAAAAGGTTTACAACAGAGATGACATATATGCATGGGCACATATATGTGTCAATAAAATACTCGAGCCTCTTTCTGCCTACAGAAAAAGAAGTTATGTCTTACTCGAGGGCATGGCTGCTTGTAATAATGAACCTCTAAGGGAAGGTTTTCTCTAATCCCTATTTTTGATATCTAAATGCTTATGTGGCATGTACAAACTGCTTGCATCCATTTCTCATTGGGATGAGCTGTCTGAAATTTATTTTCAGTAATAATTGCAATAATTAACTACTTTCACCTGTCTTCTAATGACTAAAGTTCTATGCTTCTACCTTGACAAACCTTTTGTGAAATTAGTTTGATGAGGCCCAATATACAGCGCTTTCTAAATTGAAGGTATCAGTACCTATTAAAGACTACGCTAACTATGAAAATGCTGCTTGCGTATATTGTTTATTCACTCTGTCAGACAAAATCTTTACACCCAAGTGCAGTCAGTAAATTTAAAAGTGCATGCCTGCAAGGGGAAGTCAGAATTGTATTTGAAGACAATTGCATCTTGTTTGATAGTTCTTGAGCACTTGTGCGCCACTAATCGAGCACAGCTTGGCCCTATACTCGATGAGGCTTGAAGCTTTCAATGTCTGCTAATCACTAAAACAGCACCAGATCTCACTCTGTGTCAAGGGGTGGCACACATTTGCTTAGTTCTAGGCAGATGCATGTCTTTCTTTCGCATTGAAGTTCCCAATACTTTCTAGTCTTACGTAAAAGTACACAGCTCAGTACAATGCATGTATGGTATACGTAAGGCTGCATTGTTCTTTAAACCGAATCAACAAGAAGCAGCGACTTCCGTTTTTGCAAACCTTACCCTACTTCCTAACCATTCCTTGATCAAATGCGTATAAAATGAATCTTTGGTTGTTGTATTCTTTCACAGGTAGACATCGGTGACGGTGTATACGTTGAAAAGGGCCTGCTGAAGAGGCTGTGCCTGGATGCTAACAACTCAGGCTTTCACTTCGCGGAGGGCCTCCTTAAAGCTCCTTTTTCAATAGAAGACGTTGAAGGGAGGTCCTTCTTTGGGCGGCTGTCAAATGCCTTCCACAGAAGGATCTGTTGGATTCCAAGAAGGTCAACACCATAGTAGGTATGTGTCACAAAGAAGCATCTTAATATTCTTTGTGCAGTTTTCAACAAAACTCCTTTCATGCTAATTTCAATGCTATCTTAGGGTATACTCCTTTCTTTCCTGCTAAAATAGCTATTAACCTGATTATAATAGCATATTATAATGCAAGCTTTGCCACCATAACTAGAAAATTGTCATTACTGTTGGCATGTGTATTTTTGTGATAGAGGCCCTGGTCATGTGAATGCACTGATAATATAATATCCTGTCTTGTGGAAAGCTAACATGTTTAGTAACAAGCTCACTTTGACAATGTCTGCCTGCACAACAAAGGCATTTTGTAATCTTGCTGTAGAACGTCCGTAATGCCTGTTCAACTGCTTACATGTTGCTTGTATCATTTCGTGTTTCTTAAGTGCAACATAAAAATCAACTCTTCTATGTACCTGTGCCCAAGCAAAGCTGCAGCATAGTTATGACTGACACCTTGCCTTTCCTAAGATAATTCACACATGAAACTTCCATGTACTAGTCACAATACGAATATCGAAGTTCATTAAACTGAAGTTGATTTACAGGTTTTGTTTGTAGATGACAATTGGTACGATAGAATTTATGTGTCGTGCATCTGTTGGTGTTATGCACATCCATCACGCTCCCAGCTTTAATGCATGAATTCAGTCATTTCATGCATTTTTAGGACTTTGCACAAAACAGCTGGAGATGTTTATAGCTCACAGGATTGAAAGCTTGTCTCTTGTGCACTTCTCATGGCATTTCTTGTCTCATGTCACTGTAGCAAAACTAATATATTGCCTTTTTTCTTCTCGTTTCTAGACTACACAACGCAACATTTCAGCCTACTTCCAGGGCAGCTGGAGAACTCGTCCCCCTTACTAGCCCGGGGATATTAAATGGATGTGTTCAAGCACAAATGGAAACCCGTCTTCTTCTGTTGCATGCCACACCTAGCCACTTGGCAATCACTATTCGCCAAAGACAGATAGTTGACAGGATGTTACTAGCAAGTCGTTAGGATATATAAAGGTGGTTAATAAATAGTCATTGCACAGTTTTTAGGAAGCAAATAAAAATTTTATTCAGAGATAATCAAAGCTTACTTTTGCAATATATAATTGCAAAAGTAATTACCTCTGGATAAAATTTTTATGTACTTTCTAAAAACTGTGAAGCGACTATTTATTAACCACCTTTATACATCCTAACGACTATCTAGTAATATCCTGTCAACTATCTGTGGCGAATAGTCGACAGGATGTTACTAGCAAGTAGTTAGGATGTATAAAGGTGGTCAATAAATAGTCGCTTCACAGTTGACACTTTCTAACGACATAAGATAATAAGCAGTCGGTAAGAATTCTATCGACATTTTATATCTATACTTTCAATTCAATATCGGTGGCCAATAGTCGGCAGGAGGTTACTAGGAAGTTGTTACGGTGTCTAAAGACGTTTTATAGAATGTCGATAGGTTTTAGTAACATTTGTCTAAAGACGGTTTATAAAATGTTACTAAAATTTTTTGTAAGGGTGCAGTAACTTCAGTGGCCGCAGATTACCGATGGGCGAATGACACCGACAAGCGCGGCTTATTATAGGGAAAGCATGCTCCCAGCAAGATGACGCCTTCTGTTGGGTGACTCCTTATTTCAAGAGTGTTCCGTGCACAGTTGAATGCCAAACTGAATAGATTGGAACGCACAAAAAGCACGCTAAGGACGCTCCGCAGAGGCTCGGAATCATGGACTGGTCAACAAACCATTTTATGCGTCCCCTCGCCTCATGTCTTATTGAACATACCATGGTTCTCCCAGCGTTTGCGTTTTTCAAAGCTCTTGCGGATAGCGGCAAGTGATAAAATCGCATGCAGTTACCACGATGACTGACGTTTTCGAATGACATTCAGAGGCTCCGCGCTTGCTTAGTCCAGTGTCAATCGCGTTGGCTAAACGTTGTGATGACTTCCTGGCGATAGCGTGTTGTATGCGCAGAATGTGCACATAAGTTAGCATGCGCTTACCGTGTATTATTTGATATATCCAACGAATGACGAACGAGTGTCCTGTTTTCGTGGCGACGCGAGATGGCTGACACGTGGTCTCCCTTAGATGGTCTTCCTTCCTGCTGTGAAGAACGGCCCGCTGAGGTGCAAGTTTTGCCAGCCAGTTGGGACAGCGGCGTCAACTTTTCCTGGAACGCCACCGCCACCCTCTAGCCCCAAGGCGTCACTAAGTCTACTGTGTCCGCAGGACAATGCGCCACGTCCGCCACTCTGCGTCGCGGGATTGCTGAGATGAGTTCGACGAAGCAGGCTTTGTGACGGAACCCGCCACCGCCGATCCGGTTTGCTGTGAACAAGGGAGTGCCCGAGGGAACGTAGATGGAGGCCCCTTCCAACGCGTCTCTCAAGACGCAAGACAATGGACAACCGGCAGCTGCGCTGTGGAGGTCAGCTCGGGGAATAAGATGCGCCTTTCCTGACGTAAGCCCCGAGTTCTGCGAAGACCTTCTGACGTTGGTTGGGGACCGGGAACCTCTGCGGAAGTGTGTGTGTGTGTGTTGTTAGATATGGCGCCGTTTCCTGAGGCTACTTCGAGTTCCCCAGACCACATCGGATGGCAGCACAGCTAATTGAGGAATGCAGAAGCAGGAAAGTGCATTCCAGAGAAGCGGCCGAGCAAACAAGTTTAAGGCAACAAGTTCACGTGCCAACAAGTTCGTGCGTCGCCGGGATTAGAAGGGGGCCTCGTACAATGGAGCTCAATCGTCCCCCTTCGGCTTTGAAGAAGGCATCTGCTACCGCTGCGGAGCCGAGCCACCGGGTGCAGGTGGGCCCTTGTGCAATGAAGCATGAGCGCCCCCCCTCCTTCTCCAGCCTAGAAGAAGTGGATTGCCAGTCTGCGAGGCAAGACCGCAGAGAGCCGCCAGGTGCGACACCGCGACACGGGCGCCTACCATTGGCTGAAAGTGGCGTCATCGGAGCGGACTCTCCCATTGGTGAAACATGACGTGACTTACAGTGCTCGAAGGGTTTATAAGAAGCCTTCCAGAGAGACCTGAGGATTCTGGGACATTCCCTGATTCCCTGATTCACCTCTCTCGAACTTCTTGCCGCGGGCCGCAGCGTCCGAGTTGCTGCCGGCCCGTAATGACAGTACGTCTGTTACCTGACGCTCACCTCTTTGTACATAATGTAGAATAAATCCTCCCAAGTTTGGGTTTTCATCCCGAAGTCCCGTCCTCCAACCCCTACATCTGGTGGCAGCGGTGGGATCGCCTCCGAATGCATCAGCTGGTGGCAGCGCTACGGATAAACCTTCGTCAAGAGAGATCCTAAGGAACCGGGAAGAGCGAAGAAGAGAGAGCCTTTGTCGAAAGAGGTCCGAAGAAACTGGGAGTAGCGAAGAAGGAGCGAGCCTTCGACCCAGGGAGTCCGGAGGAACCGGCAACAGCGGACGAACGAACCGGATGGCAGGGTGCTGCAACCGTAAGTGAGCGCGTGGTTTTTTTCCTTATGATTCGCCAGACTCAAAGGTTGTGTGTTCAATTTTGATAGTTCTGGGAATCGGGAGTTTGTTGCATTGTGTGTTTGCACAAATTAATTAAGGAAAACAGTTTTAACCACCTGTCGGGGCAGCTGCCATGGATCTTAGAAGGTTGACGAGGTTAGACTTGTTGTTGGTGTGCGACGATTTGGGAGTTGAGGCGGACGAACGGATGGAAACGCCAGCTATCATAAAGGCGATTCAAGATAGCGGCAATGATGAGAAAAGCATTGAGCATGCTTGGGAGGTGATACAGGAGCCACGGGAGCGCGAGCGTCGTGTACGTTTGCGAGAGCGTCGTCAACTTAGGAGTGAGCGTCAGCGTGAAGAACGCGAGAATGAACGGAAGCATGAGCTTCAAGAACTTACTCTTAGGTGTGAGCGTCACGGACGTGAGAATAAACGCGAACGTGAGCGAGAGGAAAAGTATGAGAGAGAGAAGGCAGCACTGATCAAAGAGATACAGTATTGTGATCAGTTATTGGCACAGAGAGAACGGCTGTCTGAGAATTCTGTAGGTAGTACAGAGCGAAAGAATGAGGAAGTGTCGAGCGGATTTTCGCCAGAAGCCGACGAGAAGAGTAGTGCCTGTGAGATTAGCTGCAGATTCATAAGTAAAGGGAAAAGGCTAGCTGCTAACGATGCCTTAGTGGCAATAGAGGCCGTTAAAGGCCAGAGTGAGAGCGACGAGGTGCTGTGCCAACAGATGACTGTGGAGACAGCTAGGCCAGCTGCGAACAAATTGGCACAGTCACCGCGTGTGTGCGTCGCTGGTAAGCTTAGCGAGGTTGCTAGCGAGGAAAAGGGTACTGTTGACGCGACAGACGCGAGCACCCATGTAGAGCCAGATCTGCGTGCAGAAGTGAAGTGCGAGCTGGACGATGCAGTTGAGAATAGCTCTCGGGGTGGCGAGCTCCGTAGCTCACGAGAGAACAACTGCATTGTTCAGGGATCGGTGCGGCTCTCCGCCAGTCTAGATAGCCTAGAGAGGGATGGTTCAGTTAATAATCATTCGGACTGTGCGCGTGAGACAGCGATCGATACCGACGGGCTGTGTGCCGATGCACAGCGTGCGCTGGGCAATGTAGCAGAGGGCAGTTCGCAAGAGTGCGAGTGGTCTAACTCGAGTAAAGCCTGCTGCATTGTGCCAGAGTCGGTTGAGCTGTCCGCCAGTCGAGGCAGAGCGAGAGTAGATTTAAATGTAAATCACTCAGACTGCGCGGGTAAGAGGCCGATCCGGGCCGACGAAATGTGTACCGGCCAGCACGAGGCACGAGAAGGCTACATGAAAGCGAGTGCAAAGACAAAGCGCCTTAAAAAGAAGCGCGGTAAAAACCGAAGGTCGGTAATTAATGTAGCGCCGCCAAAGATGGCGAGAAACCCAAAAGGGCAGGGCGCGAGGAAGAAGGTGCGGTCGTCTAGGACGATGTTGACGCATCCAAAATGGTCGAGCCACCGGTCAAAGGGGGACCGCGAAGAATGTTCTGCGCGGACGCGGACAAAGGGCACGGGGCAGTTAATCTCCTCGTCGTTCCGTAGTTCTTTTCATAGCTCAGCGTGCAGTTCGAAGAAACGCAAGGTGGCAGGACGAGACCAGGTGGGGAGTAGCGACGCGGTCAATCGAGTTTGTGTTGAAAGCGGGGCGCGAGGACGCAAATTGGCAGGAGACCGTAACGTCTTGGGGGAGCTGATAGTTAGTCAGCCCTTTTGTTGTCTCTCGGCAGCCAGAGTAGCTTTCAAGCCGCGGCCACCGCGAGGACGGCTCAGAGTATGAGTCAGACATAAGCGTTTGGAAAGGGAGGCGAAGAGCCCTTCCGTAGAAATGGAGTATCTTGTTTTTTTTATTTTGAGCATCGGAAAGTTTTTCGCGATTTGAGACTAGGATTTCTTTCAATGTGTAAGGTTTGAGCTTTGTCTGTGTTTTCGTTTGAGAAGCTCCGTGATTTGAAAGATGAGGTTTATGTAAACATGTAGTCTCGCGAGATGCTCATTAATAAGTAGATAGGTTTTTTTTGTGTGTGTATGTGTGAGTAACCTGAAGGGTCAAGGTTATTGTTGAGAGGCCTATCGTAACGCGCGTGTGTGTTATTTAACCTTCTTTAAGTATTTTTGAATTTTCTAAGGTTAAGCGCGTAGATTTTCAGTGAGTGCATGATTTGCACGGAGAAGCGTTCTTAGTTCCATTAGCGCGTATCCTGTGTGGACGGAAGGAAGCAGACTTTATGACTGGGTTGCTAGTGTGTGTGGAGGGCAGCCGTATTCTGACTTCTCTGATAAGTACGCGTGGAACGAGTTATTAAAAGACGCATTATTTTAAGGGTTCTGCGGAGTGTGTAAGTCCCGCAAGTTTAATTGTTCGTTTATGTCACGTGTCCTGTAGGACTTTCAGGGAAGAAACGTGAGTAAGCGTAAATGAAAAGTTTGCCTACAACGCAAGTACGCGTTTTGTTTAGTGACCACAAGGCTAGTGCGCTTGTGATTACGTACTTGTGAGGTTGACCAGATTGTTCAGTGGCACCAATACGTGCGATAAGTACGCCACTGCGATAGATTGGAAACATGCTGTTCGTGTAGTTAGGCCACTTGAGTTATGTACGGCTGTTTTCATTTGTTGTTTGCATCGTCAACGACCCTTTTGTTTTGCAACAACAATAGTAGTCTGGTCTTGTCGGCAATCGAGGAGAAATGGATAGCTGTTTGGAAGGGTGGTTGGAACTGCTTTGTCAAAATTGGGGAAATAAAAGATCAGGGTTCATTTTGACTCAGTAATAGCCTGGCGAGTCAGGGGTGAAGAGCCTGCGCTTACACGTGGGTCAGCGCTGTGTTGTTTGGTTTGTTTGACGTATGTTCTCCAGGGCCCAGGATCCCGAGGGTTGTCAAACGAGGCTCGACCCCAGTACCCTGCAGCTTCTTTCAGCGTTCCTCATGGCCAGCGAATTGAGTTCACCGGCCATTCAGAACTACCGGGGCGAGGACGAGCTGTTAGATATGGCGCCGTTTCCTGAGGCTACTTCGAGTTCCCCAGACCACATCGGATGGCAGCACAGCTAATTGAGGAATGCAGAAGCAGGAAAGTGCATTCCAGAGAAGCGGCCGAGCAAACAAGTTTAAGGCAACAAGTTCACGTGCCAACAAGTTCGTGCGTCGCCGGGATTAGAAGGGGGCCTCGTACAATGGAGCTCAATCGTCCCCCTTCGGCTTTGAAGAAGGCATCTGCTACCGCTGCGGAGCCGAGCCACCGGGTGCAGGTGGGCCCTTGTGCAATGAAGCATGAGCGCCCCCCCTCCTTCTCCAGCCTAGAAGAAGTGGATTGCCAGTCTGCGAGGCAAGACCGCAGAGAGCCGCCAGGTGCGACACCGCGACACGGGCGCCTACCATTGGCTGAAAGTGGCGTCATCGGAGCGGACTCTCCCATTGGTGAAACATGACGTGACTTACAGTGCTCGAAGGGTTTATAAGAAGCTTTCCAGAGAGACCTGAGGATTCTGGGACATTCCCTGATTCCCTGATTCACCTCTCTCGAACTTCTTGCCGCGGGCCGCAGCGTCCGAGTTGCTGCCGGCCCGTAATGACAGTACGTCTGTTACCTGACGCTCACCTCTTTGTACATAATGTAGAATAAATCCTCCCAAGTTTGGGTTTTCATCCCGAAGTCCCGTCCTCCAACCCCTACAGTGTGTAAGGGCCGATTTACGCTCAAACCGCCCATTGCCGCAAGCCGCACCGCACACGTGTGGTCGTGCGAAAGATTGCACGTATCAAACGCATGTGCACAAATTTCGGTTTACAATGTGTAAGGTATGCACTGTCTACACCGTTTAAGCGGTAATTTGTGCGCAAGTGCTGGGGTGCTATAACGTAAAACTATTCCAAACTTTTCTATTCCAATTCTGCTATCAGCCTTCCTCGATTGGTAAAAAACTTCTTTCGACCACCTCCACTTCACCTGTCTGTCACGCGACGTCACGAAAACCGCGATACCTCCCCATCTGATATGACGTGTACACGCTGATTATGCATGATTTGACAGAAAAAAGAAAAATAGTTATTTCTGATTCGACCCCTTTTCGCCATTAGCCCTCGGCTATTGGTAAAAAGTTTTCGGGCTGCACCCACTTCACCTGCCTGTCACGCGACGTCACAAAACCGCAAGAACTCACCGCGTTAAAGTGACGTGTACGCGATAAAGATGCATTATTATGCCGAACAAAACTGAATAACCTTCGGAATAGCCGCAGGCTGCCCCATTCCGAAAGGAATAGAAGATGGCTGCCGCCGATGACTCAGACGCTGGCTACTCGCACCTGCCGGAGAGCATGGGTTTATTTGCGTATAATAAAAGTTCTTGTGTGGCCGTGTAACGTTTTCGAGCACTTTCGGCACGTTTAACCCCTCATTCTGCCAACTCTTCTTTGCTGAGGGTCCGTTTTAGCGTCATTCTTGAGCTTCCGTTGCATGCCGCCGCGATTTTCGACCAGCTACCGCAGGGTAAATAAGGGAAAGCCGACCAATCGTAGACGCCGGCACCACCCTGTTCATCCGGTTATCGACTTTCAGTGCAGTGGCTCGCCCCCATCGAATCCGTCTCCACTTGAGCGTTCTCCTCGCCTCTTGTCAGGCCAATTATGTGCGACAGGTCGCTCAGTGTAGGCAATGTTATTCGTTTTTCAAGCAAACAAAAGTGACCTCCTATGAACGAGGGGAGCGTTTGATTGGTCTGTTCAGACAACCCTGTGGGTGACCGCCCGGTGCTTGCGTTGATGGTTACGCAAATTTGACGTCAGGATATTGGAATAGAAACATATTGGAATAGTTTTACGTTATAGGGCCCCTGGATACGTGCAATCTTTCCGCAAGCGTGCGGTGCGGCTTGCGGCGATGGGCGGCTCGAGCGTAAACACGCCTTAAGCCCTCGCGCAAAGAGGCGGCTCGTCTGTGGTGCCTGGTCGAACGTTTCCCTCACCTTGGGATCGAGGGAGGACCGAGTGCTTATAAAGCGCTGTTGTGCGGCTGCTCAGTGTACTTTCTCTCGCAGTCTTGCTAGACTGATGAACTGCAACGTCCTTATGTAGATACTGTAAATAAACCCATATTCCTCGTTCTCGGTGAGAAGCAGTTCTTCGCTTCAACAACGTCCTCAGTGTGGATAAGTTGGACGACGGCATGGGCCAGCTACCATCTCATTCGTGCCCGAATCCAATCTTGACAACTGGTTACGAATGGTGGGATTGAGCCCCAATCCTTACTTACACTGTTTGCTGGACGGATCACCTTTCTCCGGTGCTGTGCTGCTTCGCGATGATGTGCGTGCGCGCTGTGGGACAACTCCGAGTGAGAAAGTGCCACTGTGGATGCCTGCTCTCTGAGAAGCAAAACGGTGTGCTCTTTGCTCAGAGTGCGTGAGTGATACATCGCCATGTGCGCGGCCAGCATTCTACAGTTGAAGCAGGAGCTTACGCTTCGTCTTGTTCTCTATTGCCGCAAGAGTAGAATGGGCCTTCTACTCGCTCCCTGAAGGGCAGAGTGAAAATAACATTATTTCACTCTCTCTTTAATGACGTAGTGAACGATGCATTTCACTCCACTCGACGTTTTGATAGTGTAAAGCAATGCTTTGAAGAGTAAATCGGTACCTTTGCTCCTACGATAATCTCCATAGTTTTTAGAGTGTAGAAGGCGTGCGTTACTTCCGGGTCTTGCTCGGTGAATCCCTTCGCATTCCATTAGGATGTGCTGAGAGGTATCCGGATTTTTCACTGCAGTAGACACATGCATAATCTAGTTGCAAATACTTGCTCCGGACGTCTTTGTCTTTATGCAACCAACTTGAGCCTCAAATAGCAAGGCACTGCCCTTTGTGTTGTGTAGATTTTCCCTGCTGATTTCTTCCCATTCCTGTTAAACCTCCATGTTTCTTGCGTTTTGTTTCCATTCTTTGTATCCTCTTCGAGATCTCTGTTTGTCTCACTTTCTTTTTGATGACTCCTGGTTTTCCTTTTACACTTTCAATTACACTTGGTTTTCCAATTTCCTGGCCACTTCCTCCATTCTATACCCACGCTTTTCAGGTACAGATAGTTGCGCAGTTTAGCCACCCATTTATTTTTACCATGTCTCGACTGCGGCACGGTGACGCCATCCTTGAGCGATGGCTCACACTACTTAGCCTGCAGCAGTGAAAGGTACAGAGGGGAAGCGGGCCTGCGCATGCAGATCGTTGGGCACTGGTGGAAAGGGCAAGTAGACCGCAACGCTGAAGGCCGTGATGAGCCGAAAGAGAGGGCACCGGTCGAAATGGGTTCACGCTGCGCCGCCTGGCAACCACGTGGAATCGCATCTGAAGTTCGAAGGGGTGGTCGGGTACTAGAAAGAAATGGCAAAGAAATATATGCTCCTACTTCAGCGTCAAAACACCATAGTGATAAACACAAGTGATTAACCGCTATAGTACCAAGTGTGTTTCATTTACAACACATTGTATTTCCGCTAACCTTACTAAAGCGTTCTGTTTAATTTTGCACTCACATTGAATAAACAGAAACACGAGTTTCAGCACTCCTTTTGCGTTTACAGAAAGCTTCGCTGTATATTGGCTCCAACAGGGCCCGTTGGATCTGCCGGATATTTTTAAAGTGAAGCTGTACACGGCTAGGATATGGAGAAAAATGTGTCCGAGGCGTTGACAAAAACAAGTCGCCACGGTCCTTCTGAATGTTATGACCTTATAGACCATGTTATGACGCATGAATTTCATGGCCTTGTATGAAACGTGGGATGCGGGCGCAGCTTCGCTCCCACTGGGCGGTCGAAAAGTCAATGAAACGCAATAGTGTACGCACCAATCTTCGTCTTTACTGTCGACCGAGTACGCCCCGACGGCAAGTTCATTGTATCCTTCCTGTTGGAATAGTTTAGAACGGACTGCTAAACGGGGGTCAATGTGCTGACCATGCGTCACCACCGGTCTTGTACAGATTTAGCCTATGGCAAGGACATGTCTAGCACAACAGAACAGCCGATCGCGGCGTGCCACAGCGACCACAAAACTATGGTCACTATGAAAACGAATGAGACAAAGCAAAGAAGATAAAACCGCGAAGTTACGTGTATGTGTCTTTATTAAATCAATACAGCAATAGCCGTATGGATCAATATAAGCGTTATTATAGCCATGCCTATATAGCTTCGCTGGTTAGCCCTCTTCAGAGAGTATATGGACACTAAATATGTTGTGTGGTTTTTGATGCCCTGATTGCCATGTACGACCTGATTGTCGGTACCAACTTGACCAAATGTCCATGCTTTTCATGTAAATGCCCTGATTGATGCCAGCGTACAAGTGCTATTTCTATAGAGAAATGTCTAAATTGCTATGTTGCAAGGGAACTGTTGCTATAAGTACCGTGGCATAGAGTTATTTATTTCATAGACGTTTTATTCACTTTAAACACTTTACAAAAAAGTATTGCATTGACGCATCTGAATTCCTAGTTTGAGGCTAGTTCGAATTCATTCAAAGTGCAAGGATACAAAAGAGCATGCAACCCATTGGAATGGTAAATGTACACGAAAAAAATCGTAACATTTGAAAAAGCCGAATGAGTCTGGAGCAACACATAAAATCTTGTTACATTGTTAGAAGCAACACACTCATATAAATTGAACATATTATGTTGATATATGTAATATTATTCGGCCATTGCAATGTACAAAAAATGTTCAAAGCTGAATGCGAAATGTTTTCGTATTCTTGTGTCTTTGTATTCCAATTTCAAGAGTCCAGCTCTCTTGGTGTTCGAATACGAAAGGATCACTTATTGGGCAGAAGGGGCCTCAAGTGAAAGCGGCCACGTTTCACGACAATTGCAACTGGAGCATATCCGTAGCAGCCGCTTATACAAAATCCATTTCCACGTGCCATTACCGGCCTTGCCCCGTCGTCGGGGACGAATTCCCCGCAGAGCCCGTAGGCGCTATAGGAGAACGCGAGCCCTTCTGTTCGCACATTTGAGCCTGTGGGCTGCCTCTGCGCAGGTGCAGGAACGTTGGCAATCATCCGACCGCGTGCGAATGCCGCTTCTTTTTTTGCTGCTGCTCCCATACACAGGGGAAAAAATGTCCGAAACAGCATACGAGGTAAACGAAGGAACGCAGACAATGCTGCAGACCAATTGTGTTATCGATCTCTTACTTGGACACGCTTCTCGGAAACGGAGCTATGGCGTAGACAACCACAGCAACATGTTGGCGTGCACTCATACTGGGCGGCAACTTAATCAGATCAGCAGTCGATGGCTTTCTGACCGGCAAACCGCGCACTCTCCGGTGCTCGGGGGCAAAACGATGGCCTGCGTAGAGAGCCTTGCCAAACTCCATTGTCTCGCCTCTCGCTTCGTTAAACGGCCAAGACTCGGGAACCCCTATATAGGTATGCCAGTTTGGTTGAAGTCAATTTGGTCTAACTTAGTTTTTCTTTTTGCCATAAATTAAGAAAAGCAAAGCTGGGACTTTAGTCGCGTCAATTTCTTACACCTAAGTTTTTATATAGCGCGTTCAGCACTAATACCACGACGCTAAAACGAGTCGATACCACTCTCTGTCCTGCGAAGCCTTCGCTAAGGAAAACGACTATGAGGTCAAGCTGTTCTGTCAGCCTTGCGACGCACGAACCACAATGTGCGAAGTTTATCTACAGTGCGAAACTTACGCAATAGACAGCCCCTCCCTGGCTGCCGCGAGATAGGAAATCGTACGTTGCTGCCGAACTTTGATACATATTGAAAATACGACCACAGTGCTATAGAAAAACGCAATCATTAGCTGCTCCCTTGTGGTATGAACATCTGGAAGGGGCAGCGCAATATGACGAAGACGGAAGGAAGGAACAGACAGGGCATCGCTGAACTCACAACTAACTTTATTCGAAGGGATACACAAACTTATGTACGCAACCCATAGCCACGTGCTCTCCCATCGATGGCGTCATTATGAGAGCGCAGGCAAAAACGCAAAATCCTGTAACCTAATGCTACACTATGAGGTGGCTTAAAAATTCAAATTCACTTTCATACAAATTTAACGATGGCATGCTTACACAACGCGACCATTTTTTCCTGATATAGTAGGCCTCAATAAGCATTCGTTGTGTAAACATGCCAATGTGTAAGCTTGCCATCGTTAAATTCTTGTTACAGAAATTTGAATTTTTCAGCCGCCTCATAGTGTAGCATTAGATTACAGGATTTGGCGTTTTTTCCCGCGCACTAATAATGACGCCATCGATGGTAGAGCACGTGGCTATGGGTTGTGTACATAAGTTGTGTATACCATCGAATAAAGTTAGTTGTGAGTTCAGCGCTGTCCTGTGTGTTCCTGCCTTCCGTCTTCGTCATATTGCGCTGCGCCTTTAAGATGTTCAACCAGTACCAACTCGCCCAAATGTCAATCCCTTGTGGTATGAATAGCTCAGAAGCCTTCAATAGTTGGCGTCTTAGTGTTTTCGTCCGGACTTGTAGATTACGGTGACGTCATATTCCTGCAGTCTGAGGCTCCACTTCGCCAGCCGTCCTGTAGGGTCCTTTAAGTTAGCCAGCCAACACAACGCGTGATTGTCGCTGACGAATTTGAATGGCCTGCCATATAGGTAAGGGCGTAATTTTGCTGTAGCCCAAATGATGGCGAGGCATTCCTTTTCAGTCGTAGAATAATTGCTCTTCACTTTTGACAGCGACCGGCTAGCATACGATATCACCCTTTCAAGTCCTTTTTTTCTCTGGACTAGGACGGCACCGAGGCCTAGGCTACTGGCGTCAGTGTGGATTTCGGTATCGGCGTCCTCGTCGAAGTGTGCCAGTATCGGCGGCGACTGCATGCGTCGTTTCAGTTCTTGAAATGCCTTGGCCTGCGGCGTTTCCATCTTGAACGCGACATCACATTTGATTAGATGTGTTAGCGGCTCCGCGAATCGTGAAAAGTCCTTGACACAGCGCCTATAGTGGGCGCACATGCCACTGAATCTACGCAATGCCTTCTTGTCGATTGGCTGCGTGAACTTTGCGATGGCAGCTGTTGTCTGCGGGTCGGGGCGTACTCTTGGGTTGCTGATGACGTGGCCTAGCAATAGGAGCTCATCATAAGCGAAGCGGCACTTTTCTGATTTCAGAGTGAGCCCTGATGATTTGATGGCCTCTAGTACTGTCGCAAGCCGCCTAAGGTGATCGTCGAAATTTCCGGCGAAGACGTCGACGTCATCCAAGTAAACAAGGCAGGTCTACCACTTCAATCCTGGTAACACCGTGTCCATGACGCGCTGTAACGTTGCCGGCGCCGAGCACAGCCCGAATGGCATGACCTTGAACTCGTAGAGGCCGTCTGGCGTGATGAAGGCAGTCTTTTCGCAATCTCTCTCGTCGACTTCTATTTGCCAGTAGCCAGACTTGAGGTCCATCGACGAGAAGTATTTAGCGTTGCAGAGCCGATCCACTGCTTGTCTATCCGTGGAAGGGGTATACGTCTTCCTTCGTGATCTTCTTCAGTCGACGATAATCGATGCAGAAACGTATGGTTCCGTCCATTTTCTTCACCAGGACAACAGGAGATGCCCACGGGCTTTTCGACGGCTGGATGATGTCGTCGCGGAGCATTTCGTAGACTTGTTGTCTAATAGCTTCACGTTATCGCGTCGAAACTTGGTAAGGGCTCTGGTGGAGTGGTTGACCGAACTCTTCGGTTATTATGGGATGCTTTGCAATTGGTGTTTGTCGAATCTTCGATGAAGTCGAAAAGCAGTCCTTGTATCGTCGGAGAAGACTTCTGAGCTTTTGCTGCTTGCTCGTGGGGCGACTGGGATTTACGTCGAAGTCTGGTTCGGGGACTATGGTCGGCTGGTAGATGCGGCAGAATCTGAGAGGACAAAGGCATTGCTCGTTTCCACGATTTCCTCGACGTACGCAATTGTCGTGCCCTTGCTGATGTGCTTGAACGCTTGGCTGAAGTTGGTTAGCATCACTTCCGTTTTCCCTCCGTGGAGTCGAGTGGTCCCTCTTGCGACGCAAATTTCACGGTCTAGCAGTAGACGTTGGTCACCCTCAATGACGCCTTGTACGTCGGCAGGTGCTTTGGTGGCGACGGAAATGACAATGCTGGAGCGAGGCGGGATGCTGACTTCACTTTCGAGCAACGCTTCAGGCATGGTGACTACGATAGCTCTCCGGCGGTATTGCTTGGTCTTCAGACAGGGTTATCGACTTCGACTTCAGGTCGATGACTGCGCCGTGTCGGTTTAGAAGTCCATGCCGAGAAGGACGTCGCGTGAACATTGTTTTAGGATAACGAAGGTGGCAGTTTAAGTCCGGTCATGAATGGTAATTCTTGCCGTGCAGATTCCAGTCGGCGTAATCAGGTGTCCTGCAGTGGTCTGAATTTGAGGACCTTCCCATGCAGTCTTAACCTTCTTCAACTGGGCAGCGATGTGTCCACTCATGACGGAGCAATCGGCCCCTGTGTCGACTAAGGCGGTGACTGCGTGGCGGTCAAGAAGCACGTCGAGGTTTGTGGTTCTTTGTCTTGGTTACAGTTAGGTCTTGGCGTCAGATCACGGCTTTGTCGCGTGGACCTGTGGCTGGTATGGGACGTCGTCAGGTCGTTATTCGTCGTCGTATTCTTTGCTGTCCCACTTCGTCGGGACGGCGGCATGTCGTTATGTCGTCGAGGTAGTTTCTCTGGTGTCTTCGTCGGGAACGGAGGATCTTCGTCAGTTCGACGAACCGCAACCGCACCTCCATCGGTTGCTGCTTTTAGTTTTCTGGATATGGGCTCGCTGATCGGTCCCGGGCTGGGCCAGTGTATGATCGGCGCTGCGCTGACAGGTAGCGGCCTGGTGACGGCGAACGGGACGGTCTTCGAGAGTTGCACTGAGTGGCGGCTAGGTAATCGGCGATGTCAGGTGTGCGCTTCCCAAGCTGTGGACGCGGTACGTTGACAGCGAACCCTCTCAGTTCCAAGTCACGGTATGGGCATCGGTGGTACATAGGCCGGCTTCCCCGCAGTGATAGCAGAGCGGGCAGTGGTCGGGGGCTCGGCAAATGTCCGTCTTCCTCGCGTAGGTGCGCTGGGCGACGGGTGTGCGTGCTGGCGGTGGCGGACGACGGAATTGCGGGGTCCTGGCAAGGTCGCAGAGGGGGGCATTGACGGCGTGCGATGGCGGCGTAGGTCATCGCTTCAGGCTGGGGCTGCGGTAATTGAGGTTGCAATTCAGGAACCCCAAGCGATAGCTGAACCTCATCTTTCACGATGTCGGCGATCAAGGCCACTTGAGGTGGCGACGAAGGCAGAACCTTGCGCAGTTCTTCGCGCACAATGGCCCTGCAGTTTCTTGAAGGTCGTCCGAACCCAGTATTGGATGGCGTACTGCGGCGTAAGCCCCTGGCGGTTGCATTGCCGGGTGCGCATCTCCAGAGTTTTTTCGATCGTCGATGCCTCTGCAGAAAACTCAGCCACAGTCCTCGGTGGGTTACGAATAAGTCCGTCGAAAAGTTCTTGCTTGACGCCCCGCATCAGGAAGCGGACGTTTCTCGCCTCTGACATTTCCGGTTTGGCGTGCCGGAACAGACGGGCCATCTCCTCCGTGAAGATCACGATCGTCTCATTTGGCAGCTGCGCTCTGGTTTCTTGTAGAGCTGGGGCTCGCTCGTTTCGCACCACGCTTGTAAATGCTTTCGAGAAGCCGCTTCGGAACAGGTCCCACGTCGTTAAGGTGGCTTCTCGATTCTCCAACGAGTCCTGGCAGCGTTTTCCAATGCGAAGAAGACATGGCGCAGTTTGTCGTCGCTGTTCCAGCTGTTCAATGCAGCGACCCTCTCGTAAGTCTCGAGCCAGGTTTCCGGGCCCTCGAATGTGGAACCGCGGAACGTTGGAGGTTCCCTGGGCTGCGGCAGCACGATGGGGGTCGCTGGGGCTGCCATTGGGGTTGCCTTGTCAACAATCTTTTTGGTCTTCTCAGGTAGAAGTCCGTGCTCCGGTGGCAGCTCTTGAAGACAGCTGCTTGCTCGATCGTGCGGGACTACGTTGGTGTTCTCTTTGCGGTCCGGGCCTGGATCACGGCTTGACGGGGGCGTCCGGTACATGAACGAAAAGCAGCTCCGCTAGATGTCACGTGGTGGTGACGTTGAAGAACACAGTAGAAATACTGTGAAAGACAAAACTAACTTTTACTGGGTGAACCTGTGCCCACAAAAACAGGCTACACTTATAGCACAACGATAGCGGCAAACACGGTCGGAGATCATTGAAAATCTGATGAGCGGGTCAAGCGCGTCGGCTTTGATAGATCAGTCATCGAATGCTCCAGAGTAACCACTGGGACCCGCGTGTTTTCCACAAAGTTCTACACTATTCGCGTCATGCATTTTTATGCAATCAGATTACACAAGTTGCGGGGAAAGACAGTTGACGGAACCATTGATAACATTCCAGAAACTTCCTTTACATGCATGCGCGTCCTGCACTGTGCGATAACATTTATTAGGCGGTGAGAAAGGGTCGCACGATAAAGATAAATGAGCACACGTGTCAATGTTACGCACTTACACACTGACTGATTTTAGACCCCTTTACAGCCATTGTGTATCCTTGACATCATCAACCATTGTTAAATCACTGTATCATGTGTTTGGGGCTCTTAGGCCAGAATTTGCCCTTGCACCAATAAAACCCAATCATCAATCAATCAATAAATCATTGTTCTAGCGTTTCGCAGGAGAGAGTGCCTTTCAGCATAGATCTGAACCGCATACTAAGACCAGAACTTGTACTTAAGTAGGAATTTTATTTTATTTATTTATTTTTCAATACTATAAGCTTTGAAGGGCTTATACAGGAGTTGACATACAAACAGCACAGGCGTAGCGCTTTCTTATAAAGGGAGTTTGCAGCAAACTCAAACAAAAAAGCAATGGTTACAATCGACGCGCCATTTCAGCAATAAGTAAATACAAGGAAACAAAAACAACCTATACAGTGCGTGCGCCACGCAAAGTGTACGAAGCAGTTAATACAGGAAAAAAATGCATTTGGGTGTGCCGTGTAATGTACAAACAGTATAAAGTGTAATGTATATTATCATACCATCATATGGACAGACGTACGCAAGAACCGAGCACAGAGAAGTACGAAAGAACGTATGGACACCGGCGTGTGAAAGAAGTTAAGGCAGGGCAATACGCCTTTGAAAATTTTTGAGGAACGCTCAGCCAAGACGACCACAATGCAGTCATCATTCCGATAATGACTCGAAGTGCAATTCGAGTGTCGACACGAATGAATGCACAGATTGTGAGCAAACGATGTCACTTGGCAGGGAATTCCACAGATCTATTGTTGAAGGAAAGAATGCGTATTTTAGTGTGCTGCAACGCGAAAAGAATGCTCTAATACGTTTATCCTGGTTAGTTCAACTGGAGTGACGTCCGGGGGGCACTAAGTAGCCGGATTTTGTTAAGTTTATCAGGTCACGGTAAAGAAGGTAAAGGAACTTCGAACATGCCAACCTCCTCCAACCAGCAAGTGTCGGTATGCCTACTCGTGTGCGAAGCGCAGTTACGCTGTTGTAGCTTGAATACTTTGTGTATATGAATCGGAGCACCCTGCTTTGGATATTTTCTAATGCCAAGCTTAAATACTTTTGATGCGGGTTCCATACTATGTTGTCGTATTCTAAGATAGGCCTAACCAAAGTTTTATAAGCAGTTAATATCACCTAGGTGGGGGCTGTCGCTAGCTTTCTTCGTAAAAATCCGAGTTGTTTGAACGCGCGTGCCCAAACATTATTGATATGTACGTTCCACTTCAGCGAACTTGTTATTCCGACACCTAGATATTTGACCGAGTCTACTCGTTCCAACGAAGTAATACTTAGTTTATATGTGAAATTTAAGGGCTCCTTCTTACGTGTTACAGTCATACACCTAGTTTTCTGTGTGTTAATTTGCATGCCCCATTTTTCGCACCAGGTAACGATGTTTCGTAGAGACTTATTAGGTTTTGTCTGTTCATTGACTGTTTTAACAGTTGTGTATATGACACAGTGGTCAGCAAAAAGCCTTATTGTAAGCCCTGGTTCCAAACATGTATACGAATCGTTAACATATAAAAGAAACAGAGTTGGCCCCAGAACCGATCCCTGTGGCACACCAGAAAGAACATCGAGGTTGTCTGATTCAGTATTTTTTACGCAGACTAACTGGGACCGATTTGAGGGGTAGGCTTCAATCCATGAAATAGTCTTGGGATTAATACGAATTGATTTGAGTTTGAAGATTAGTAAACTGTGTGGAACACGGTCAAATGCCTTCGAAAAATCGACAAACATTGCGTCAGCTTGCAGTCTTGAATCGATTGTTACAGGAAAGTCATGTATAATTTCTAAAATTTTTGTTACAGTTGAAATCCTTTGCCTGAAGCAGTTTTGTCTGAAGTATAATAGAATGTTTTCTTCCAGATAAGCTACGATAACCTTATTTATCATATGTTCCAATAGTTTGCAACATATCCTGATTAGGGATATTGGCCTGTATGTGTGAAGAAGCTGCTTGTTGCCACCTTTGTGAATTGGCACGACCTTTGCACGCAACCAGCCTGCGGGAAGCACTGCCGTTTCAAGGGATGCACTGAAAATTTTATGCAGGGAAGGGGACAACTGACCCGCGTACCGCTTGAGGATGCTTGACCCTTTGTAATGCGCGTATCGTATATGTTCTTTTTGGTTAGTTTTCAAAAAGGCAACCTGCAGTTAATATCCTAAATGGCTCTATGTTTTTAAGGAAAAAAGATTCGGCAGAGGCAGTCAAGACTGCTTACGTGTGGGAATGCGAAAACATGTCATTTAGGGAACACATAGAGGTTTGGTTGCGGTTTGCGAATTTAGTTTACTAAATGCGATGCATTTCTTGGCGAACATTTGCCACTTCGATAATATCTATCTATCTATCTATCTATCTATCTATCTATCTATCTATCTATCTATCTATCTATCTATCTATCTATCTATCTATCTATCTATCTATCTATCTATCTATCTATCTATCTATCTATCTATCTATCTATCTATCTATCTATCTATCTATCTATCTATCTATCTATCTATCTATCTATCTATCTATCTATCTGTCTGTCTGTCTGTCTGTATGTCTGTCTGTCTGTCTGTCTGTCTGTCTGTCTGTCTGTCTATCTATCTATCTATCTATCTATCTATCTATCTATCTATCTATCTATCTATCTATCTATCTGTCTATCTGTCTATCTATCTATCTATCTATCTATCTATCTGTCTGTCTGTCTGTCTGTCTGTCTGTCTGTCTGTCTGTCTGTCTGTCTGTCTGTCTGTCTATCTATCTATCTATCTATCTATCTATCTATCTATCTATCTATCTATCTATCTAGCTAGCTAGCTAGCCGCCAACGTCTTGGTGCTCTCATGGTCTTTTCGTTAACTTGGTAGGCTCCCCGCGCACTGCTTCTCATAACATCGATTCCCATAGGGCATGAGATCTGTCTGCTTTTTCAGGTTGTGAGTTTTTACTTTTTCGAATTGCGAATTTTCAAATTTTTTTTTGCAACATAGAGACACGTGTGCATGACATCACCCAGAACGTTGGACGACGAATGGTTGCGTCACAATTTTGGTGCGAATGGCACCTGCGACAGCACTCCGCGAAAGCACTCCGATGCGTGCGAGACGATAAGAAATGAAGACCATGAGCAACTATGCCACCGGATTCGCAGATTTATTTATTGTCCTACCTTTACAAACGCCACAAACCTGCATTTGCTCTCCTTTTCCTATTTATCATTTCCTTAAAGCGCCAGCTTTGCGGCCAAAGCCGAAAGGCGTGCGAGCTGTCGCCCGCCATTTCCCTTTGCCGATATAAGCAAACGGCAACGTGTTTTCTGGACGCGCGTGAGACCACAGCCACAAGCGAATTGGACATATCAAGTGAGCGCACTCTCGCCGCCGGTCAGGCACAAGCGAAAGACAAGACGAGCAGTCAAATCGAGCTGCGCTCCAGTTCCCGTAAGCTGCCGCAAACATACCGAGATAACAGAGCACAACATTTCGCTGCGCTGGCAGCGCTGGCGTCAGTCCAAGCCGGTCCGGCCACGCTGCGGAGCGTTCGTATTAAGCGTGCTGACGGCTGTACGTGCCAATGGAATGCTACAGTAGCAGCTAGGTCATCTGTGGACGATACGGCGCATTTATCAATGGAGTGCGTCGCGAAGGTAGCTTTTGCGGATGAAGCTCAAAAGGATGCCGACTCATTGGACAAGTGCACCAGTCTAGAGTTTCATCCGTCAGGAAAGTACGCTAAAGCGAAGTGTAGGTGGGTCAGTAAAAATGTGCACAGCTCCCAGATATGCGAGCTGCGTATCCCAAAAGAATATAGCTGATATGTCCCAAGCCGTATTAAGCCTTCCGCTAGTCGAGCTAGCAATGAGAGGAATGATCTAGCCGCAATACCATCAGACTGTGCGGTTCAACAGATGTCAAGACCGACAAGAACACCGGTCATCACGAGATGAGAAAGGAAGGCTCAGGAATGAGCACTAGAGGGTGTGCTGGGAGAAAGAGGCAGCGCAGAGGTAAAGGTGAGGTAGAGGATACGAGAGACCGAATATAGCGAAAGGTCAACAGGAACAGTTTGGCGATTGCGACGCTTCCATACGAGCAAGTCCGAGCGCGTCCGAGCCGCCCGACGAGAAAGAAAAGAAGAGGACATTCGGCATGAAAGTGGACAAGCGTCGTTCTGTTGTCTTCAAGGTGCACTTTGACACACGAACGCAAAGCGGCAAGACAACGCGAAGTGGTCATACGATGCGGGGACGTCCTAGTACGGGCCTAGAAGGCAAGTCTCCAGCATGTAAAGAGTCGTGGATCTCCTGCGAGAGGAATGGCCTTCGTGCCTTTTGTATTCCCCGGTGGACAAAAGCAGCTATCAGGCCGCACCCACCACCTGTATGGTTTAAAAGTATGGCGCAACCCTAGCCTGTTCGAAACTAAAACCTGTGATACAGGTTTTTTGGAAACAACAGTTTATATGTTTTGAGTCTTTGACTAGAAGTTCTGTTATCTCAGAGACTAAATATCGTTTCGGTAAACAAGTTTTGAGATTTGCTTACATTGATTTAGGAGCTTTAGATATTCTGAAAAAGATTGGTTGCGCGTGCGTAGTAATTTGAAGTTTTATTTCACTAGGTGCCATTCATTGGTTCTTTAAACAGACTGACGTTTTTGTATTTAAGGGGCTTGTAATGTCAACGCAGGGTTATATTCAAAAGCCTATAGTAGCGCGCCGGAAAATTAACCTTTCGGAAGAGTCCGCGCGGTTTTTCTTTGAACTTTTGAGGTGGCGTTGTGTGATCGCATAGCTTTAGGAAGTGTTTGTGCGTTTTTTTAGCGAGTGTGCTGTGCAGAAACGAAGGAAAAGCATTAGTGCGCATGTGGGACGTGTATTTAGAAAACAGCAGTGTATTGAATTTAGTTGAGCATACGTTGTAGCAGGTAAAGACAACTACAAATTTTCTCTGATTTTGCATACGTAATTTTTGCCATAGTTTTTTGGTCGTTCCTTTAGCGCGTGTCCTGTGTGGACAAGAGGGAAGAAAGACAGGTATGAGGAAGGGATTTTGTGCATCGTTACAGTGACTGCAATGGTATGTGGGCTAAGTCAATGAGGCTTTCAGTGGCTATAGTACGTACGATAACAACAGATATAGAGTAAGAAGAGAATGAACATGATCTTATATGCAGCGTATGACATTTTGGATCATATGTTTAAAGCATTTTTTGCGTATTATACCTTTGCTCTCGCGCAGCGCAATACTCTGGCTTTGTTTACCTCATAGAAATGTGAAAGCTCCCTTCGATGGCAGAGACTTTTGGATCCATAATATTGGGTCAAACGAGGCCTTGCGGGTTTACAGCAGATTCCAGGCGCTTGTACATAGCTTTGTGTGTCCCCAAAAAGTAAAAATAAATAAAAATAAAGTGGGGAAGCCCGCACCACCAGTTAGGTATAGCAGGCGTAAACCAATAAAAAATAAATGAACTGGGGAAGCCTATGGTATCCCAAATAAAATTTATAGAAAAGCCAATTCGTTAAATAATATATCGGAGGCAAGCCTATCTAAGTTATGAAAAGAAGAAAAGGTGCGCATCATGAATAGGACACGTATTTAAGCGCGTTTAGTATAATGTGCTCCTAATGAAGAAATCCAACACCACCCCCCCCCTTCCCGACCACCCACCCACTGCTCCGGCTGCCATCCGCAGCACGGGCGATTTTTATTGATTTACACCATGTCGAGTGGGCAAAGTGATCTTCCGTATGCCTGTCTCATGGTAGGCCAGTGTTGCCTCCATGACTGGTCGTAGATGCTGCAGGTCTTAGCGGTCGGTCCTTGGGGTAGGCCAGGGGCAGCCAGTTGGTCCTAGCCTGACCCAACAAAACGGCCACACTAGGCGTCGGGATCAGGAAGCCTAGCAGGTGAAGCCACTGGCCTGGGCTGCATCCCAGTCAAGTCAGAGACGTAGAGTTCTCGTTGAAACTTGGTGTTCATGCTGTAGTGATGTCGATGACGCCGAGTGGTAGGCAGTTGATGCAGCAAGACTGTGACACCAGGCGCCAATAGGGGGCCAGGCTGGTGGATCTGATGCCTTGGGCTCGGGTAAGCCTGTGGTTGATGTCAGAAAAGCTGAAGATCATCCCAGGCGTCCAAGAAAGATGGCCAGGCAGGTGGAGCCGATGCAATTGTCTGCACATGTGGCTAAGGACATATAGTGAGAACGGCCAGAGAGCATACAAGGAGCCAGGGATGGCCACGCAGGCAGGGAAGGAGATAGGGCGTAGCCGCGGAAGGTTGAAATAAGGAAGTGAGCAAAATAAATGATGGCGCATGCAGCTAGGGCCAGCTGACACTGGGAAGCCCAGCCAATGGTACGCTAAAGCGGTGCATTTGGCACAAGCAAGCATGCAAAAGTAACATGAAATAAAAGATTGAAGAGAGTATAGGAATGATATAGTCTAGTTATGAGGCATGGGCAATACGGGAAGAAGGAGAGGAAAGGGATACAGAAAGGACGGCAAGTCGCGCTAGTCGCAGAAGTAAGGCTCGCGAGCGTCTAGAATTTAGAAGACCAGTGTATTGGTCCGGAATCAATCTCTGTGCGTGGGCTTCGTCACATAATACTCGAACGACGTGCGCAGTGTGGGGGCAGATGGTAAGATAGTGCGACACGTCATCGCACACAGCGCCACACGTGCACAGGTTTGAATCGCGGAGCTTAAACCTGTGTAGGTATGATACAAAATGTCCATGCCCGGTAAATAAGTGTCTGTGATGTGTGGCGCGCAACATGGTGCGGTGATCGGGACGGTCAGGAGCAGACAAGGAATGCGTGCGCCGAGGCGGATTCCGTGCTGGAAGAAGGAAAACAACGACGCCGAAGAGCGTCCGGCACGAGAACGCGCGGCGCATGAAAAACAACAAAAAGAAGAAAAGCAAACCAATTAGAAAAGACCACGGGGCGTCAGGCGGCCAATCTGAGAATGCCTAATCGGCCAGAGAAAAGCAAAAGCGTGGTGCGCTGACAGAAGGGGGGAGACGCAGGGGACAGGCAGAGGAGATGCAGGGGAGAGGTAGAGGAGACGCAGGGGAGACGCCAGGAGAGTCCCAGGAAGCGACGGCAGGAGGAGGTCTACCACCGGAGCGGGTGTTGAAGATGGGTCGTCGGGTTCCCGACCCGAGCCACCAGGACTTCACCCAACCGGGATCTCCTGCCAACCTGATTCTGTGCATCGCCCGTCTACCTGAGCGTGCCGCCAGCTCCTCAAGATCGGTGAGCTTCTGCACCCGTGCGCAGCACGAGAACAGTCGGGCTACGGGCCCGAGTTCTACGCCAGCTGCCCGGCCAGAAAGCCACCCCGTCTGTCGTGCCGCCTGCTGCCCGAGGCCGGTGTTCAAGCTTCTGTGCCCGTGGGCAGGACAAGAGCAGTCGGGCTATGGGCCCGAGCTCTACACCCAGCTGCCCGGCCAGAACGCCGCCGCCTTCTACTCGTGCCATCAAGGCGCCTGGTTTACTTCTCCCGACCAGAGCTGGCCAGCTCCGGTGGTCCGGTCAACCGACGTACACCCCGACCTTTGGTGAGACCGGCGCCACTCCTTTCACCAACTTGTCGCAGCGTCGCAGCTTCGACACTGTTATGTATCCCTTCCGTCGGGGCAAGCCCGGACTCGCGCACTACTCAGCTCCATACTAGCCCCAAATGTGTGTCTTAATGTTTGTTTGAGTGTTTCTTTTATGTTTGCTATTTTCTTCTATTTATTTGTTTAGCCTTCTTTAGTTCCATTAAACGTTTGTGTGTGTGTTCGAAACGAACGGCTTTGTCCTCAATTGGGTTCTCAGAGGCTCCGCCTAAGAGAACCATCAGAACCTTTTGAGTACCCGTACCTTTGCCCCCATATTAGGGTCATCACAGTGTCCGAGAACTTTATTTGGCGGAAACTTATCCGGTATAATGTGTACACTTGGAACCCAGTGGTAGAGGTGTGTGTTGGAACCCTCTCGCAGCCAATAGCCATTCCACTGGTTTCGCGCGATGCGATGAAAGCACGCGCGTACCGTTTTAACGGGCGCCGCTGCAGTGCGGAGGAGGCCCGTTCGAGCCGCCGACGCTGCAGCGGTGTTTGCCAACTCGTTACCCACCATGCCCCTGTGTCCAGGGACGTGGTGCAGGTATGTCCGCCGGACCTCTCGAGCGAGCAAGATGAGCGCTTGTTTGCACCTCCATACACGGGAGCCTGTGTCGCGAAGATGCGATATTTCCGAGATATGGACGGGAGCTTTGGCCGGCAGCGAAGCTATGTACCCGAGCGTTTCGGCGAAGGCGACAGCCTCGACGCTATATGCGCTTGTGGCGTTTATTACCCTGAATTTTCGTACAGCTCTCAAGTGTCCGTTAGGGTTAAACGCAACGAATACCGCACCCGCCAAGACACTCGTGAACGTGCCGTCAGTATATGCATGGAAAGCTGAGCGGGCAGCGATTCTAGCAGCATCTGTTGGGGTGAGGCGCGTGAACATGTAACGACACGTTTCGCGCGGGTGGTGGGACCATCGATTAAATGGAGAGCCAATGTAGTTTGGGTGAAACGTGTCAGACCCGTAGTGCGTGATCTGACGGAGCGTAAACAAGGGGAACTCCGCGTTGAGGCGTTCTAATTCTAGCGTAAGAGACGGACAGTGGTCCAATATCTGTAGGGCGGAAGTCCTGGTTGTGTGGTATGGGCCTGTTAACGCGATCAACAACGACCGTTGCACCGACAGGACGCGCGTCTGGATATTCGTCGTCGAGAAAGGCGACCACCATGCCGGGGACGCGTATGCAATCGCAGGCAGCAGAACCTGTCTATATAAACGACGTAGAAGTACTGGGTGCAGCATAAAATGCCTTGCGAATGAAATTTAGCAATCGAGTAACCAATATCTCGGCTTTAGTCTTAAGAAAATCAACGTGGGCGTGAAAGTTCAATTTGTCATGGAAACCACACCGAGGAGTTTAATGTGGTCCTGATGTTTTAGAAAAGCACCATCCAATCGGATAGACGGACGGGGCTTAGATGTACCAATGTGGCCGTTGTTGAAAAAGACAAAGAAAGATTTTAATTCGCTAATTTTGACATTGTTTTGCCTGGCCCAATCGCAAATCAAGGTTAAGACCGATTCTGCTAAAGCCTGCAATTGCAGTCGCGACGAGCCAGAGAGTAATACGATGGTGTCACCAGCCTAGGCCTGTATATGCACGCCCTCTGGTAGCGGGAGACTCAGTAAGAAATGAATTATCAAATTCTATAGCAGAGGGCTAAGAGGTGATTCCTGTGGACTGCCGATAGAAGGGCGCACCGAGATGACCCTAGTCTTACACGGAGGACGACCGTCTGATCGGTAAGAAATGACTGGAGGAGGCGATATAAGTTCGTCGGGCAACGGTGCTTGCGCAGAAAAAACAACACGGCATCGTGCCAGACACTTTCAAAGGCGCCCGTAAAATCCAGTGAAATTAACACTGCGGGCGTCTTGGCGGCCTTAAGTGCACTGAACCGGTGCTTTATGGCTTATAGGGCCAGCGGCGCACTCCGGGCATGGGTAAAGCCAAATTGCTTTTCGTGGATGAGGTGACGAGAGTGAAGAAAATAACAGAGGCGAGAATTCCAGGCGTCGATGGCGCCGAGTGGTAGGCAGTTGATGCAGCAAGACTGTCATACCAGGCGTCAATAAGTACATAGTGGGGGGCTTTGTCGCTGGGAATGAATCGTGCCCGTCAAATATTGCGAGAAGCTTGTATAGAATAATCTACTCTCAAAATTTTGAACTTCAGCGAACCTTCAATGATTTGATTTGATGGCTACTTTAGTGTGTTTATCATGTAGGGAAGGCTACCGTAGATTTGTTCGCAAGACCCGATGACTCTGTGCGAGCAGGGCGCTTTCCAGCGCCGTGTGGTTGTGTGTGCGCTCGTGTGTTCCCAGCAAGAAATTCACAACGGAGCTAATGCTGGCACCTCAAGCTGAAGCTGCAGTGCATCATCATCCATCACTTCTGGAGGGAACCACGAAGTTGTGACTGCCACCGATGCTTCTGGCAACTGACAAATGGTCATTTTCAAGATGGGTCATCGGGCGTCGGAGGTGTCTGATGCGCCTCAGCTCGTCAACGGCATTCTTGTTGAGCGTATCCATGAAGCAACGAATTTGCCAGCACCTGTCAGCGCCCGTCAACGAAGACGGGGCCTGGCGCTCAGTACTGAAGGGCAAATGAAGAAGCTCCTTTGATGGTGACAGCAACCGCCACATTCTCTGAGAGCGGCAACGACCGTCAATGCTAGGTTCCTCAAATTGCTACAAGCTGATCATCACGAAGAGCCTCCTAATTGACGCAGGAGCCAAAGTCGACGACAAGGGCTGGGACAGCGTTCACCCCAGCCTCATCATTGCATCATATGCGGGGGCGATTGCTTATTCCTCCTCTCCTTCCTATCTCACATTTTTAAGTTTCTGTTTCCTCCTTTCTCAATAGTAGGCAGACGTTGTGTCCCTTCCGGTGCCAGTTGCAAGCCTTGCCCTCGCTTTCCCTTTCCTGTCAAGTGTATATAAGTTTTCAAGGCGAATCCTTATAATAACAATAATGTAATATTAATAATAATCTTCAATATTGCTACGGCGTGAAGAAATATAAAACGTCTCCACAGCTTCCTACCCTGGAATTTGAGCCCGTGCCAGTGATGTAGTGTGTATTTTGGAGTGGAGCCCAGTAAGCACTTAGGTGCCGGGCAAGTTATATATTCCAATTGTATTGTCGGCATTATGGGTGCTATATCGTAAAACTATTCCAAACTTTTCTATTTCAATTCTGCAATCAGCCCATAGCGATTAGTCAAAAACATTTTGGACCACCCCCAGAGTGTAGTGGGGCGCCGACTAGTGCGGACGTCCAAACATCGGCTCCCGATATCATCAATGATTTCACGAGGTTATTCAACCTAAATCGAAGTGAATTGCATACCAACGAAAGCAGCAAGTTACACGGATTCCGTGGATACCGGATTTATTTCGGTGGGTGGACTCTTTCTCAACATTTTCTGCATTCGAATTCTCAACCTCGGTGTTCAAAGGCGGGTAGGCCTAGGCCTAACACCGCAAGTCAGTCATTGCCGCCATGGAAATCGTCACCGGTGAGACGATATCGCCGGAAGACGCGAATGACCCGGGCTGCATTGCGGCATATAACCGCAAATCGCGCAGGGGAAAGGCCACTCAACCACAAGGAGCAAGTTCGAGTACTCGTGGCAGACGAAGGGACGGCGATCGCACCGCCGGACCGAACAGCGCATACCAGCGCCTTGTCGCTACCCCGAGACTCCCTCAGCTACCGAGGGACACGTTCCGTATAATCGTGAGACCCCGAGACGGTCTCAACGTGGCCAAATCTACACCAGTGCAGGTTGAGCAAGCCCTGGCAATGGCCGCAGCCCTGGCACCTCAAGACCTCACGGAAGACTCCATCTGCCCCAACGTAACTCAGAATATCTTCATCATCTGCACCCCCAGCGAACGTATTGCGAGAGCATACGCCACGGTGCAACAAATTCGCATGAAAGATACTGCGTATCGGGTCGCAGTATACCCTGCGCCACCCGATGATACCTGCAAAGGCGTAGTCAGAGGCATTGACCTCGAGCTCAATGACTCCCAACTCCGATAACTAATCGTCACGAAACGCAACCCCAACGCCTTGGAGGTGAAGAGAATCAAGAACACCACAGCCGTGACAATCCTTTTCCAAGGAATGCAAGTACCAAATTACATCTACTGCGGAGGAAGCATTGTTCGGTGCACACTCTTTCGCAGACACACGGAAGTTTGCTACAACTGTGGCAACATCGGTCACCGCGCGGATGTCTGCCCTAACCCCAGTACCACGTGGTGCCGGAAGTGTGGCCTCAAAACTCCAGCGGAAGATCACCAGTGTTCCCCTCACTGCACCCTGTGCGGCGGACCACACCCCACTGCCGATAAGGACTGCAAGCGCAAGTTTCAAGTACCTTACATCGTGCGACACAGACGCCGCCGCAAACGCAACCGACGCGGCCGTAGCCACTCCCAAG
This sequence comes from Dermacentor albipictus, assembly GCF_038994185.2. Lineage (NCBI taxonomy): Eukaryota > Metazoa > Arthropoda > Arachnida > Ixodida > Ixodidae > Dermacentor > Dermacentor albipictus. Next base: position 177,831,902 of record NC_091823.1, read on the forward strand.
GACCGAGCGGCGCCAGTCACAGTGACTCGAGCGCCACCTCGGGTATTCCCGTAGCGACCACAAGGAGTCGCTCGGTCACGCCGACACCCGAGCGCCGTAGCGCCCTCCGCAGCAGCCGCTCCCGCTCCAAGGGACGACGCAACAGCCGGTCCTGCTCTAGGGGGCGCTCTACATCCGGCCACACCGAACTGACGTGGGCCGACCGAGTACGAGGGAGACATCACCAGCAGCAGCAACGGGACGCTTCATCTACCAGACAGGCAATGCTGTCTTCATTGCCCGAGCATGAGAGCGAGATAGTCACAGCCCTACGACAGGAACTAGCGGGTCTCCGGGCCACCATACAAGTGCTTACAGCGCAGCTTAATGACGCAAAAGAGCAGATTCAAAATCTGAAAGCTCCCAAACAAGCACCACCCCAGGAGACAAACGTAAAAGTTAGCACAGCCAAACGCAAACCCCCTCCGCTCCCAGACACGGAAGAAGAGAGTAATGCACCGCAAGACACCCTAGGCAAAATTCTGTGCCTCACTCGAGAGAACCTAGAAAATATTCGTACCCTTACGAATCGTGTAGAGGTGGTCGAAAATAAAGTCGCCATAAAAATTAAAAACAAAGCTAGTCCGCCACAACAGATGGACACGACGACGCACCCCTCGTCACCAATAAATCCCCCGCAAAACCATCATGGCTAACACGACATGGGACACCTTAGAAATTTGGCAGTGGAATTGCGCTAGCTACGCGAAACGCAAATCCTCGCTGCAACAGTTGTGGGGATGCGCGACCCTCGCGCCTCCCCTGATGTTTTTCCCGCATAGCGCGTCTCCTGTGATCCCGCGTGGCCTGCGTGACGTCCGCGCGGCCGATGTGGTTGAAGCGCAGTCCGAGAGATGGCGCTAGTGTTGCGCTGCTGCGGGGTTACTTGGGTGCGAGAGCGGAAGGCGCGAGCTCTCTTGGGGTTCGAGACAGGAAGCGGGACGGAGCAGCAACCCGCTTCCCCGGCGGGTCGCCGAACAGCGCGGACATTCCGCGCGCGCGGCGACCGATGCATCTGCGAGACCGCCTCGCGTGGCCGCCTTCGAACGCGCCGCGATTCGCGTGACCATACACGCGAACGACCAGGCGTTGGGATCCAGCATGGGGCGAACATATTCGCTCGCGAGTACGCGGTGAGTCGGACTTCTAGATTTGTCGCGCGCCCATCGGCATGTTTTGTGGATAGCAACTCGGCTAGCAGGCATCGATGTATGAAAGGTGCAATAAATGCCCTTGTGATTGTTTGCACCACTGTGTTGTCGTTCCTTTGTCCCAAGAGTACGATGTGAGAATCCCACATCAGACCCCACACATTACCTCAAAATTCAACCCAAAAAGCCGCACGTAATACTATTACAAGAAACCCTATGCGAAACCCTCACGCTCTCAGGGTACAGCCCCGTCTCCCAAAGAGGAGGAGACGCCAGGAGAGGCATCGCCACGCTCGTTAATAGAAAATTCGCGCATATCGTTCATAACGTCCTACCGAAAAACAGTCGCATCGAGGCGATCCTAATCGAGCTCGTACCTAACCGACACTTAAAACAAAGCGATTTTGTACTAAACGTCTACAGCTCCCCCGCACACTACAAAAAATCTTTCCACGCGGTCCTTACTAAAGCCACATCATTGGCACGAAACTCACCGCTCGTTATCGCAGGGGACTTCAACGCCCCCCACCCGTCGTGGGGTTACCCCACAATCAAGCCTAGCGGCAACAACCTCTCGCGCGCGATCGACGACCTGTCCCTCACCCTGGTGGTGGATCAGAGTTTCCCCACCAGATTGGGTACGTCGACCCAACGCGATACTACGCCGGACCTCACGTTACTCCGAAATGTAGCTAACTACACATGAACGAATACGCAAGAGAACCTGGGCAGCGATCACTTCGTCATACGCACAGAAATACCAAACACGGCGGCCTCACCCCGGTCTTTCACCCTCACAGACAGGGATAGCTTCCGCCAGTTACGGAAGGAAGACACGAACACGTACGATTCCTTCGCAGAGCTCCTCTCTGCGATAAAGGGTGACGTAACTAAAGCCACGAAAACCATACAAACGGAATTGGAGGTCCCAAGGGTTGACCATCACCTCGCACACTTACCCGAGGCCAAGGCCTCGATACTTGCGCGATGGAGAAAGCAACGTCTCAACAGACGCCTGCGCAAACGCATCGCGATACTCAACCGAGACATCGAACAATACTGTACGGAGCTCACAAGACTCCAATGGCACGAATGTTCGGCGGTCGACGGCCGCATGCGAACCGGAGGTAAGTGGAACCTCCTTAAACGCATGTTAGACGACAGCCAAACAAAGGATAATCAAAGCCACGCGCTAGACCGACTTTTACAATCACGTAAAGAGAAAGGGCGAGAAGAAGAGTCTTTCCTGGCAGAAATCGCGAAACGTTACCTTCCGCTAGGCGACGCTCACCCCAACGATTACCCGAGCATAAAGTGCGAAACCACTCCCGAATTAGACGCTGCCTTCACGGAAGCAGAAGTCCGAGAGGCGCTACACAACCTAAACAGCAGGCGGCCTCAGGACCCGATGGGGTAGCCAACCGAATGTTACGTAACTTAGGTGACCAGGCCATTACACTACTCATTAAAGACATCAACCATGTGTGGGAAACAGGAGAGGTACCAACGCAATGGCGCACGGCCACGGTAGTCCTTATCCCAAAACCCGGTAAACCACTTAACCTCGACAATTTACGCCCTATCTCTCTTACTTCTTGCGTGGGTAAAGTAGCCGAGCACGTCATTCAAAACCGAGTGTCACACTACATTGAGGAACACGAACTCCTCCCACACAACTTGGTAGATTTTCGACCCCACCTTTCCACGCAACATGTCATGTGGCTACTAAAAAAACAGGTCTTTGACGTTAAAACAAGAGACGTTCGAGGCATCCTCGCCCTCGATCTCACGAAAGCATTCGACACCGTCTCGCACCGCTTCATATTGGAGTCTGTGGCAAGCCTCGGCCTCGGCCAGAGATTTCAGGAGTACGTGCGCTCCTTCCTAAAAGACAGAGAAGCCCGACTGCGAGTCTCACAACTTAAGTCGGACTGCTACACGCTGGGTTCCGTCGGAACACCGCAAGGCTCAGTCATCTCCATTACTATTTAACATAGTGATGAAGGGACTCGCAGACAAACTACGAGACATCCCGAACGTAAATTGCGCTCTATATGCAGATGACATCACCATCTGGAGTCCGGGAGGCTCCCTGGCACACATGGAGCAGGCATTACAATCTGCCCTAGATGCCACGGAGGAGTACCTACTAGACACAGGAATGCAACTATCCTCCAAGAAATCGGAACTCTTACTATATCGCAAGTCTTGCCAAGGAGTCCGATACCTAACTCCTCTAGACGAACTTCCAATCGCACTACATAGAGGAGACGGACAACAGATTCAGCGAGTCGACCACATACGCATTCTTGGGCTCCTAATCGAAGCCACCGGATGCCACGGACACACGATGAAACACTTAACCGCGAAAACCGAAAACATGATCAGACTCATCCACAGAGTCTCAGGGCGCAGGAAGGGTCTCTGCGAAGATAACCTTCTCCGCGTATACCACGCGTTCCTTATGAGCCATATTAATTACGTCGCCTCTGCCCACAATTGTACGAAAACAGAAAAGACGAAACTAAACACACTCATGCGCAAGAGCATCAAATTGGTCTTGGGCCTTCTACAAAGAGTCAAGTACAGCAAAGGTTGATCAGCTAGGCATGAACAACAACATCGACGAAGTGATCGAGGCTCAGGCTATGGCGCAAATACTCCGCCTATCCTCGTCCAAAGCCGGTAGACTAATTCTAAGCGAAGCTAATGTTGCCCCATCTCCCTATCTCGAGCACGCTGTTACCCTACCGAGTGAAATTAAAGACAACTACAGAGTCTCACCGTTTCCCAGAAACGTCCACCCACTATACAACGTGGGTAGGCGCCGGGCCCACGTCCGCGCGATTCTCGACCGCACTGACGCGGATCGTGAAGCCACCACATTTGTGGACGCGGCCCAGTACGGCAATACATCAACTTTCGCGATAGCAGTTGTGGACGGCAATGGCACGTTACGGTCATCGGCATTGGTTAAATCGACCACCAGCGCTAAAGCCGTAAAGATAGCCGTAGCCATCTCCATGGCAGACCCCACATATACCCATGTCCTCACGGATTCGCGTGCTGCCATTCGGGCTTACGAAAGCGGCAACGTATCGAAAGAGGTAGTGCACATACCACTAGCAAGCTCAAAAGAGTGCAAACGATGCCTCTCCTGGTTTCCCGCTCACATGGGGAAAGACGTCCACCCGCAGAAACCCAACCTCAATGAAACGGTCCACGACCGTGCGCGAGAACTTGCCCACCGCGACGGTCCCACGGCCTCCGAGGGGCTGGACATTCGGTTTTATGACCCGCTACTCACTTACCAAGAAATCACCTCACACTATCTAAAAGGCAGAATGAAATACCCGCTCCCGCACGCCAAACTCGAGCGCGCGCAGGCGGCCACGTTTCGAATGCTGCAAACGGACTCGTATCCGTCACGCGGCCTATTAAGCCACTACAATTCAGAAATCCCGGCAAATTGCCCAGACTGCCCAGAACCCTATTGCTCACTCTCGCACATGCTTTGGCAATGTACTGCGTTACCAGAGGGCCCTCTCTCCAGCGAGCCCGAATGGGAAGAAGCCCTCAAAAGCCCGGACCTCAAACTCCAACTCAAGGCCATCCAGAGGGCCCAAGAACTGGCGGAGCGTCATCACGTTCCCGTCCCGACTTGGGCGTCGCCTACGGTTTCGGCCCAAGGAGCTCCCCGCGTGCGGTCTCCAACGGCTTAGACCCCTCAGGACCTCTATAAAGTTCTTGACTGACTGACTGACCACCCCCACTTCACCTGTCTGTCACGCGACGTCACGAAAACCGTGATAGCTCCCATCTGATATGACGTGTACGAACTGATTATGCATAGTTTGACCGGACAAAACAAATATATTTATTTCTGATTTGAAGCCTTTTCGCCATTAGCCCTCGGCTATTGGTCAAAAGCTTTCGGGCTGCACCCACTTCACCTGCCTCTCACGCAAGGTCACAAAACCGCAAAATCTTATCGCGTTAAAGTGACGTTTCGGCGTTAAAAATGCATTATAATCCGAAGAAAACTGAATTTTTTTCTTCTGAATTGCCCCAGGCTGCCGCGTTCCGAAAGTAATAAAAGATGGCTGCCGCCGATCACTCCGGCACTGGCTACTCGCCCCTGCCGGTGAGCATGGGTTTATTTTCGGGTAATAAAACATTTTACCTGGCCGTATAACGTTTTCGAGAACCTGCGACACGCTTACGACCTCGTTCTGCCAACTCTTCTTTGCTGAGGATCCGTTTTAGCGTCATTCGTAAGCTTCCGTTGCATGCCGCCGTGATTGTCGATGAGCCACCGTACGCTAAGTAAGAGAAAGCAGACCAATCGCAGACGCCGGAACCACCCTCTTCATCCGGTTACCGATATTCAGTGGAGCGGCTCAGCCCCATTGAATCCCACTCCACTTGAGCATGCTCCTCGCTTTTTGAGTACCAATTAGACAAGGCAAGCAGCTCAGTGCAGGCAATGTTATTCGTTTTTCAAGCAAACAAAAGTTACCTCATATGAACGAGGGGAGCACTTGATTGGTTTGTTCAGACAACCCTGCGGGTGACCACCCGATGCTTGCGGCAGCGGTTACGCAAATTTGACGTCAGGAGATTGGAATAAAATCATATTGGAATAGTTTTACGTTATACGGCTCATAGTAGCGAAACTTGGGCTAGTTGGTGGCAGTTCATACGTGACATGTGGCAGCGCTAACACTCAACAATTGGAAGAAATAAGGTTCGCTACATAGGCGCTCGTGTTGAATCTTTCATGAATCATGAATGAATCTTTCATCCTAGTCTGAGTTAGCGCTGCTGTATGACAAGTACGGTGTGCTACAGCAACTATTAAGAATGTTGTGAGCACCAAATGGTCGTTGCCAATTACAGAACAACGAGCAATACACTCAAACACAATTAACGTCATACAAAAAAACACCTTTTATCACACTAAAATATCGACATGAGAAGTTACACATCTAATCAAAAATGTATACCAGTACATCTGACATTCCTTTTGATCGTAAATATCTTTCAGGTGCGCAATTATGCGACTGAGATCTACGCTTGAGAGAACTGTTCTTCTGGCACGCGTGTTTTCCGTAGGCTAGGTAGGCATGTCAGTAAAAACATAATAACTGGTACGTCCTTAACGGCAAAACATTATATTGGCTACTAAGATTATTTACATCAGGCACTTTCCGGATACTTCTACGGAAAATAGCACAGAATAAAATGAGCTTGCAATTAATACAGCCCAGTTCTGAAGCTTTAGGCCCGTAACAAAGGGGACACTCAATTGAAAAAAGTCAAACTTTTTTTTTCCAGAAGCCACGTTTATGAGGCAAGGTTTCCATTTGTAATTTTTAAAGAAGAAGGTTTTCGTGCATGAGAAGCGGTCATTTTTCGAACTCTGGCAAGTACGTGATATCCTGATAATATCATGCGCATTTCTGTATTCACGGCTTGGAAGGTTTTCAAGCAGAGCGACCTACCAATTGAGATTGAAATTGGCTTTATCAAGTCATGTCATAAAAAATATGAAGCGAAATGATTGCTGAGAACTCTGTAGAGCCTTATGAGCTTGAATACAAAGTTCATTGAACGTGTGCGGACGGCATCGCAAATTTTAATTTCCACTTACAGAAGTTCGACTGAGAAGGCTGCAAAGGCGCTCGTGTTCTGTCACATAATAAACTTGCCTTGCTCTCTGAGACGCCAGCTAATCAGGCTTTGCTCGATGAACACTGCCACACGCATAATCAAGACCTGTTACCGACATCTACTCCACTCGGGTATTGCTAATCAGTGCGAGTGATATTGTGCCCCAATTTGAAGATTGCTAGTTGATGCTCTTCACCGCTAATTCTCCTACCCATGATACAAAGCTTATGCAGTACTTTCTGTGTATCATAAATCAATGTGGACAAATGCAACTTTTGGAATTCGAATCGAATGCGCATAATAGGTACCGAATATCGAATCGATTATCAAATTGTCCACCGCAGAAGCATATATATTTACAGAAGAAACAATTATTTCGGCATAATTAGGCACTATGCCTTGACTCAACAGGTCAAAAAAGACAGCTATCGGAGACACAGGATAAGTTTTCAAGACAAAACCGCTACATTCTATAAAACCTGCTTGAATAGTTAATTTCGGTTCAATGGCACAAAGGCAACCAAGGCCATACTGCGCTGCTTGAATAGGTTCCCAACAGAGAATCAACTTAGAGCCTTGTTGTAAACAAGATTTCCCCGACAAACAGAGAAATTGGTCGTATTTTGTGATTCTAAGGCAGCTCATCACAGTATCGAGTCCGCATTACATCCCAGAACTTACGAGCAGATGACATCTGACATGAGGAAAGTGCACCACCATGCTCTGGAAAGAGGGCACAGCATTATATTTCAATGGATTCCTGCTCACTGCGGCATCGTTGGCAACAACCTGGCTGACAAGGCTGCCCGGTCTGCCCACGAAAATACCCAGACGCGTCCAACACCGTTGGCGATGTCGTACGCTGCCAAGGAACTTCGCCTACTTGCACGCAGAAAGTCACAAGATTTCTGGAGTTCAAGTGCGTTCAATTGTCGATTACGCTAACTGGACCCCATGCTACGGCTACAACTGCCACCTAGCTTTTCCCGCGGCGAAACAACCTTGCTGTGCTGCTTGTGGCTGGCCGTGGCGTTCACGAACTACGCCTATTGTTTGAGAATGGCCGAGTGCCCGATGTGCGACTCCTTTGGGTGCGAGGAAACCATCGAGCAGCTATTGTGTATCTGCCCTCGCTACGATGTACAACGCCTCTCTCTGCGGGCAACTTTACACCGACTGGACTCGAGACCGTTCAGTGAGTCAAAGATACTCGGACCGCGGCCACACCCGTCACTGGCACGAAAAGCGATTCGTGCACTAGTGTAATACTTGAAGTACACCGGCTTAAGAGACCATTTATAGTGTCGCTGTGTATAGTGTTCCTCCCACAACCACTCAGTGCTTACTCTCTCCCCTTTTTTGCTCTCTCTTTTCCCCTTTGCCCCACCGCCAGTCTAGGGTAGCAAACCGGGTGCTCTTCTGGTTGACCTCCCTGCCTTTCCTGTCCTTGCTTTCTTTGTCTCTCTCCCATATAAAATGATTGCTGTATGGCTAGGTTTCCAAAAAACACTAAATAGATGCCTGCCGAAAAAATGTCAGTGGAGGAAAAAAAAAAAGCTGCCGAAGAACTTGGGTTCTGTACACAACTAAAAAAGGGCCTTCGAAAGGAAAACATCAAGGGTTATACAGCAAGTCATAATACTGCTGCATGACAGCGCCTACAAAGGCACCAACCTCTGATTTAATTACATATCAATAAAAAGGCTCGTGCAAGACTACACTGCCAAAACACTAAATTTATGCTTCTTTTATTTAGAATGACTAAATAAATAAAAAATATATAAAAAACAAATAAATGACAGACTACAAGCTAAAGTCACGGGAACAAAGGAGGTTAACCGAGCGGCCCGATCTCTATTATTCATATCATGAGAAGGCAATAAAGAAAGGCACCAAGGAAAGCATAGAGGAAATTACTTGTGCTTACTAATTGAATTAAAGAAATGATAAATTATTGGCAATGAAAATGAATGATAGAGCAAGTTGCCGCAGGTGGGGAACGATCCCACGTCTTCGCATTACGTGTGCGGTGCTGTTATCTGAGAGCATCGCACGCGTAATGCGAAGACGTAGCAAGCAAAAAATGCAATGACTCGTAGGTTCATGGCTGCTCACCTTGCGTGAAGTAGCTGCGATGACCACTGTTGTCGTTGTTGGTGATTTCAATGTGAATGTGCCGATACCGAAAAGGGAGTGGTTTATGCGTTGCGTGTTGCAGACATACCCCTTGCCATGCCACACCGATTCGACCTAACCTATCACGCGGCGTACGTGCATCAATTTGATATTATCAAAGAATGTGATTGAAGTTGCGAGTGAAATAATGACCGCGAATCAAGACAATAAATGAGTGTGTGTATATTCGTTACGGTCACCACTCATCAAGACAATAAATGAATTCGTCTCTTTGTTCAAAATAATGTGCCACCTCCGTGTTGTGTGCTGAACAGCTTCGCTTGCCAACGACTTTCGCAGAGTGGAATGGCTCACGCTTTTTTATTTCAAGAATACTCAACCTCCCCTAATCATAACTCCTTTATAACAGAGGAGGACTGTTCAGTTATAAGTAACTCTTAAGATGGCGGTCTGTTTGTGTGCAATTATTCTATACCATGTTGGTAAAAACAGCGTCGGCGGCACAATAGAGGCTTACATGACTTCTGATGAGAAGTTTTAAACATGGCAACTGTCCTCAATGGAGGATTCCCCGAGAATAAGAAGGTTGGTGGAAAATAACGTCGAAAGTAGCAACTGCGTTGATGGCAACAGCGATGTCACAGTGACTGCGCCAAGTAGTTTACACGGTAGCACACAGTACTTTATTCACTGCAAATGTACAAGAAAAAAAAATTTGTCAAATCTTGTAGGTAACACCGAGTCAATTTTTGCTCGTGGCATCATTGGTTGTAAAAGTCCTAGCCTCGGAGTCTATCAATCACAGGCGGGATATTCAAAAGCAGTTATACAGGATAAAAAGCAAGTACTTAAAACAGCAACAGCCTGCTCAACTATGGTCCTAATAATAATTTACAGAAAAACTGAATTTAAAGACAGGGCAAGGTCACATCAAATTTGAAGGTAATCTCAAATGCCATGCTGCAGCCACGTCGGACAAGTAGGCGCTTGACCCATTGTCCTACGGAACCATAACATATTTTAAACAAGTTCTAAACAATTCTTACATTGACCACAACACTACCACGTTATGTTATTAAAACCGAATATAACAAAAATAAACTTGATCCATGAGAAGTGTCTAAATCAAATATATAAAATAATAAAATATTTATTTGCCTCTAAAGAAGAAAAGACTAAGCATAAGTGTGTTGCGAAATAACTGCAAATGAAAGGATTTTAAAGCTGGGAATCTTCGCTGAATAAATCTCGTCTGCTTACGCTCGGGGAGTATGAGAGGGCAGAAGTCTGTACAAGTACGTAGTTAGAATTCCACAAGATTTCGTATTGTACCGTACAGACGGAAGCTGGCCAATGAAAAAGATGGAATAGTCAAAACTTCCCTATCTAATTCATACTACTGTTTATGTATTAAAATATTCAAACAAACTTTGAAGTATTAAAATGTGTATCTTTTTTCAATTCTTTAAGTTAATGCAGCGCTACAGAAACGCATGCTTACCCCTAGCACATCGCCCTATAGCCACTGAGTTCTGTTCCAGTTTCGTGAAGTGGATGAACAGAGTTATTTGAGGAAAAGCAGGCAAGCCAGAAAAGCCAGGTGTAGAAGCGACAACAACAATAATAACGTAATCTCTGTGAAGGAATGCTGCTGCCGCAGTAAATGAGTTCACAGCCGAAGGAATCTCTGTCACCTGCTCCGTTTTTATTAACCAGCAGTCTGCATCGCATTGACAGTGTGTGTAAGCGGCTCACGAAAAGCTTCCACAAATGGTGACCATTCTCAATGGATGCGCAGGATTGCGTAAATTTTAGGAATTTTGAGTCCATGGCACATTGTTCTTGAACTACTGTATGGGCTGTTCCCTTTTCTGATATTCTATGCAATGAAGGTGCAAGTTGCAATCAGCGAGTGCAAGACAGGTGCATTTTATTTATTTATTTATTTTGAATACCTAAAAGGCCCAGAAAAGCATTACATAGGGGGGGGGGGCGGATACAATTCACACATGATATGTCAACACAACAAAAATGACTGAAGATAACATTCAAGTACATATTTCGGTAAAATATACTGTTTGTAAAACTAATAACGAAAAGAAATTAGGGGGAGAATACAGGGTACAATTCACATTTGCAATACATGGCATGGTTTAACAAGGCACACGCGTCAGGTGGGTGTTGGAGAAAAACACATTGAAAATATATATATATATATATATAATAATAATAATACTTTATTGATGACTTCAGAAACATACAGTGCAAGAATCGGGCCTGCCAAAGCCACAGTGGGCTTGAACGGCAGTGCCTGGCAGACAGCGACAGAGCCATCAGTAACTCGTTATTAAACAACAGTGAAAAAAAAACACACACTCACATGACAGGCTTCCAATCACGCATTCATGTGTCTAAGAGCCTTTCTAAGACCATATTTTGTTTTGACATCTTGTATGCTTTGAGGAAGTAGATTAAACATTGCTGGGACATAATAGTTACGAAGTCTTCGACCATATCTCGTCTTACAGCGGGGTGTAATGTAAGGATTCTTTGGTCTCAGGGAACGGACAGGCACATAAGGAATTTTATACTGACTTAACCAAAAATGTTTTAAGATAACAGTTTCAAGCAGCAAAGAATTGAAATCAGGTAAAGACAAAGTTTTGAACACATCAGATTTGGGGGAGACATCATAAGCAACATGCTTCAGAATGCCACGAAGGACGGAGTTGACCCGGCTTACCAAATGTTGAGCGCCATGACCATATGTAGATATCCCATACCGGATTACACTGTAGCATAAGGCATGTACTACAAGCTTTCGGACAGACAATGGCATGTAAAATTTTATGTTATACAAAACACAAGACACTGCGCGAAGTTTTTGACAAATATATGCGAAATGAGAGTTCCAGGATAAATCACTGTCAAAAAAGACCCCAAGGTATTTAATTGAACAAGCGTATTGCACAGGGGCACACGAACAGGGATTGCAATGTGATGTGTGCAAATATAACGGGGAGGATAGGGTAACTTGCTTGACAGGGTTGTGGAAACAGATTAGTTGAGTTTTGGACGCATTTATATGGACTACATTATTCTGAAACCAGTCCATCACTCTTGTTGTTGCCACTTGTAAAGAAGAGATGGCGTCAGTGTAACTTCGAGCGTGTGAAACAAGGACAGTGTCATCAGCATACTGATATAATTTGACGTTCACAACATTAGATAAATCATTAAAATATAAGTTAAATAACAACGGACATAAAATTGAACCCTCGGGGACGCCAGCTTTAATTTCAGTCAGGCTGCTACGAAATTTTCCAATAGACACAAGTTGTTGCCTATGAGATAAGAAGTTTTTCAGAAGCCGCAAAAACGCACCCCGAAAGCCTAGCAAAGAAAGTTTGGTTAGCAGTATACTATGGCAGACGCTGTCAAACGCTTTGCGGACGTCTAGAAACAGTGCACAAGCAATCTGATTGTGTTCAAACACAGAGTTTAGTGTATCGGAAAAATCTTCAAGCAGCAACTGCGTACCCCGATTCGGCACAAAACCATACTGGCTAGGAGATAACACACACACACATATATATATATATATATATATATATATATATATATATATATATATATATATATATATATATATATATATATATATATATATACCTTTGTGGCCAAGTACGTCGCTTCTTGCGTTCAGTGCCAACGGCGGAAACGACCGACTTCGCCTCCTGCTGGGCTTTTACAGCCCATCCCATGTCCCGAGACACCGTTTGCCATCGTTGGGATAGACCTAGTCGGCCCTCTGCCCATAACGCCAGCGGGTCATCGATGGGTCGTGACAGCTGTTGACCAGCTCACACGTTACGCAGAGACCGCTCCTCTACGCTCTAGTTCAGCCTCCGACGTCGCCACCTTCTTTCTAGATGCCATTGTGCTGCGCCATGGTGCCCCTCGTGTACTGTTAAGCGACCGCGGCAAGACTTTCATGTCAGCAATGCTCGCCGAAGTACTCGGAGCTTGTGGCACAGTTCATAAGACGACATCCGCATATCACCCACAAACAAATGGCTTAACCGAGCGATTTCATCGCACACTGATAGACATGATATCGATGTATATCGGGCCAAACCACGATAATTGGGACAAACTTTTACCTTTCGTGACTTTTGCTCACAACACCGCTATCCAACGAACTACGGGATACTCACCTTTCTACCTAGTTTTCGGCCGTTCACCGACATTCACCATCGACGCCGCTTTCTTCAATGCTCCAACTAACACCTCAGACAGTACGCCCGAACAGTTCGTTTCGAGACTTGAGGAATGCCGTCAACGTGCTCGTTTCAACACAGAAGTCAGCCAGCAAGATCGCAAGCAACGTTACGACATCTCTCGTCGCGACGTCTCCTTTCGTCCCGGAGAAGAAGTGCTTCTTTGGACGCCCATTCGTGCACCCGGTTTGTGCGAGAAGTTTGAATCCCGCTTTCTTGGACCCTATATTATTAACGAACAAACATCCCCCGTGAACTATCGCGTTACTCCCGTAGACGTTTCTTCCGACCATCGTTGTCGTGGTTCGGAGATCGTTCACGTTTCGCGCCTAAAACGATTCGTTCGGCGTTCCCCTCCTGGCTAAGTCGCGGCCTGGCTGGCCGCTTGCGCGTGCGGGGCAATTAGTGTGAGCATTATTCATACGCTTCATATTCTCACCTGTACATACTCATCATCACCGTTTTGGGGCCTGGTGGTGGGGCTCTGTCTCGAGAGAATAAAGAAGAGACGGGCTGCCTAAACCTCGTCTCACAATATATATAAAACAGCCTACGCAAGAAGTGGTAGCTGAACATTTTATACATTTAAAGATATGCGCAGAGCAGATTGGAAGGCCCACGGGTATGTTATTGTTACAACTTGGGTTAGGGCGTCTCATTCATTCACTGATAACACCAAAGGGAAATTTAGGGATTTCTAGGTCCTAGGAAATATGGGAGACACTGCGTACAGGCGCCCAAATCTTTAACTGGCTTGCGCGAGCGGGGACTTTTCCGGGCGTCAGCGCCGTATGACGGGGCGAGGCTGGAAACAGCCTAGCAGACGATTGGCCCAGCTGAGCGGGCTTTGTCCGCATGCGCTTAGCTTCAGACTGTTTCCAGCCTCGCCCCGTCACACGGCGCTGACAGACCGAAAAGACGCCGCTCGCGCACGCCAGTTAAAGATTTGGGCGCCTGTACATGGTCGATACGGTTCGACAGATAATGGGCCTGCAACATGGCACCAGATGAAAAAAGGTGAACCGCAATAGTAAAGGGAATCAAAAAAAGACAGACGGAACTATTTCCATCGTGTGCCAAGATCCGGAATAAAGGCACGTTTATAGTCCGACGTTATCGGCGCGTGGGCGAGCGTCGTTTACGGCAGTCGCGCTACGTCGGTTGCGCTGCGCCAGCCGAGATGCCATCCCCTCTATACTTCAACGCGCGCGCCGTCGGCTGCTATCTTCGGAGCATGCGCAGCACTTTCGCCAAGTCGCGTACCGTCCGCAAAAGCCGTCTGCGGAGTTGTGCTGGTGCCTTTTTCTTCGCGCGCAATGCATTGTGGGTAGACGCAGTCGACGGCGCCGGTGCGCGAATGGAGCAGGAGCCGAATTTGCGCCGGGCCCGTCGGGGCGCGCTGGCAGCCGCCGGTTACGTCGGCGCTGCAGTGCATCGGACTATACACCAGAACACCGTGAATTCAAAGGGCACCGCCATATTGATGAGCGCCGGTCGCGCCATCTATCCCAAGCGCCGCGAAGTAGCAGGCCTGGGCTGCCACGCCGGGAGATGCGACCCGGCGCGAAAGCGAAACTTGGGCTTTTTAGCTGGGCGGAAGGCGTGTTTCACGTTTTTTCTAACCTGTCATTTTCGCTGTCTGGATTCAATCAAACTTCAAGACTTCGTGCAAGTCCACAATGGACACACTGAGTGCTGTGCAGACTGCAGAAGCGAATACATCGGGTAGGTACGCTATTACGTTTGTACAAACCGCGCGCTATATGCTAGAACACCTGTGAGCTTTTTGGCACGTAACCTGTGAAGGAATTTACAGCACTGTGTTGGTGCCATATATTATTAAAGCACGCAGAACACTGTCATCTGCACTTTCAGTTTGGTCTTGTTTGTAATGGTCTCTACTGGGTTGGCCGCGCTTGGCAGCCAACTGGCGAGGTCGTTTGACTGCCTGGTTAGCAGACGCCTGCCCTTCACCACCTGCACACTGAAAACAAAATAGATGTTATAGTAAGAAGGGCTGTAGTTCTTTCCCATGCCATCACTTTTGCGAAGATATAAAGTCCTCTCAAAATGAAATAGAAAATACACCAGGCCGATTGTATCGTGCAACCGCTTAAGAGTACAACATTCAGAACAAAAGCCTACAGCACTCGAACAAACAGCATATATGATGCTAAACCTGCACTCATTGGAAAATGAGGTACTACAGTAGTTATAATGTTCAACTACATGTGCAGTCAAAGCCCGTATAACAGGGCGAGCATGACAGATGCAGGTGTTGTACAGTTGCACAAACCATGACAGGGCACGTAAAATTACCATCCCTACTTAAAGCTGCATCATCAGGACCCCTTTGGTACAAGACAACCGCACCTGCATTCCAAGAAATTAGCCCCACCAACTGCGGCTACCTGGTACCAGACCTGTTTCGCTTGTGCGAGGCCATCGGATTGTTGGCGCTCCCTTAGAAAAGAAAACAGTAAAAAAAACTAGTGAGAACGATCAAAATTTTGTTACAAAATACAAGAATAATTAAGCACCTTATTTTCCTCGCCATATGAACGGAAATATTTTGCGCTTTGCCCCGCATAACAGCCCGCACGCAGTTTAGAGCTCAGGAGGCTCAAATGAATTCGTTACGAATGACACCTGCAACACCAGCTCGTAAAGGTAGGTGCGCTGCAAGAGCACCTTCGGCGACGAGTAGTCGTCGTTTACGTTTTTGTGGACGCATGCTACGTGACGAGCAGACTTCGGTTTACTTTCATTAGCAATAACGCTTCATTAGCAATAACGCATTAGCAAGGCCTACAACTTGTCGTTCACGCTTAATGGTCATTCCGTGCACCAGCTGCAAGTATCGCTAACCGCAAACTCAACTGTTCCGCTTAACCGTCGGGAGCTCTGCCTGAATGAAAACACGAAAAGGCTTGCCTTTTTGTTATAGCCAAGGCGAAGCACCGGCGCGAGATTCTGCTCTGTAGGCTTGCTGCCCAGAAAGTGCTCGGAGCAAACCTGCGTATTACGTTTGTAGGGCGCAAAGTTGAACGTGGTACCAAAATATACACAGATCGAATACTCACTCGTGCATTTTCACTGGGTTGGTAGTTCTTCCTATTCACTGCAGCTATCCACCGGTGGCGCAGCTTGGCATTCTTCGTTGCGGATGGAAATCGGCGCAGGCTGGAATTAACGCACCGGCACGATTCCCTACGTGTGTTGTGCTCTTCGCAAACAGCGCTAAGCAACCTGCTCCTTTTCCGCTGGTTGTTTTGGCATCCAAACACGACGCAATGATGCCAAGATGACTTCTTCTACTTTGGATCCGTGTGAACGGGCACATTTCCGCACTTTGGAGCCCTAGAGCTGGCGCTTGCCATGTCTACTGGTCGCCGGCGAACACACTTTGGCAGCCCAGTACAAAACAGCGCCGGTCGACCGGGCAACCCGGGTGCGAGAGTATGCGTTCGGTTAGTCTGGGTGCGAGACTAGCGTGTTCTGGTCTATAGAAGGAGTTGTTTTCGCCAACGTAACGTAGCATGCGCGAGCACGCGCGCGCGCGCGCGTTACGTCGGACTATATAGGCCAAGATACAGTCCGGCGTTCTCGGCGCGCCAGGCCGCGGCAGGCGAAGTCGGATACGCTGCGCTAGCGACGCCAGGGGTGCAAGAAATTTGCTTCCTCTAGAGTTCGGCGTGCGCGCGCAGCTCGAGGCCGGCGCCATCTGTGCGTCCGGGAGCGCAACTTCGCCGCGGCGAACAGCTGTTTACATGGCGCATGCGCGTCGTTCGGGTAGCGTGCGCGCTTCTCCTTCCGCGCGCTGTTTGTGCGCTAAAATGAAAACTTTTGCGGGATGGCGTTAACTTGTCCTGACAGCCAGAAAAAAAAAACATGAGGTTTTACGTGCGAAAACCACTTTCTTTCTGACCTGGGCTTCTTTAACGTGTACCTAAATCTAAGCACACGGGTGTTTTCGCATTTCGCCCCCATCGAAATGCGGCCGCCGTGCCTGACAGCCAGAACATCGCACTCATATTGCTAGTACTTCGGCTACGTCAAAAACGGAAGCGGACCATGTATGTACATGCGAAACCTATTCGACAAGCGCCCTCAACTCGGCGACTACCACCAGCTAGTACAGGAGCTGCGAAATGCAGCTTACCTGTGGCGAGACCACACTGTTTCGTATAGCTTCCCACGCGTTGTTCTTGCGCTCTGTGTCGCGGTGGTCCATGCGTTTCACATCGTATGCACATGGAAGGTTGCAAATCGCTTGAAGCAGGCGTCCTCACTCGCGCTATCATCCCACACGGATGTTGAAAAAACCACAGCCGCACTGTCAGTACGCGCACCGCAGGCCGCCATTCTGCCTTCTGCTCGCTGCCGCTGCAGCGCGCAGTGCATTCTGGTCTAGCGGCAGCCGCGTGAAATAGAACACGCTCTATGTCCGCGCCGGCGGCGTTGTGCTCGCCAAGCGCGCCTAAGCACGCCGGCTACGCCGGGACGCCGGACTGTAGAGTGCGCGCTTTTCACCGACGTCGCTTAACCAGGCCCCGTACACTCTCAAGTTCAACAAATGGCCACAGAGGGCGAAAAATCAATCGAGGCGCGTTTCAGCGTAAGCGCGCAAGTGGAGCTACTGTAATTTGGTCGAATACTTTAATTTGTGCTTTCTCTGCTAGGGGCGCTGAACATGCTGAATTTTTTACTTTACACAAACCATTGACATAAACAATCGAGGCGTCTAAGGACGTTTTGTTACCTCAGGCAAATAGACAGTTGATTTTTTTTAAAATTTGATTGTTGAAGCTGCTGTTTAGTCATAGCGTCAAGGTTTTTGTACTTGATTAACCACCGACAGCCGACAGCCTATTGGTATCGATGTGTTTCCTGGCCGTTGGCGTTCGAATACTGCGGCGGTAAAACCGGTAAAACATTTTCGAAAGCATGCTGGTTGCGTCTGCGAGTCATTACAATGACTTGCTGTAAAGAGGTCTACTCCTGGCAAAAAATAGTGCCTCATTTTGTTTAGGCGTTGATTATCATAATGAATGCGGCGGAGGTTGAGGGAGTACGCTTGAAGGTACGTTTTTATGCCGTTGATCTCCATAACACCGTAAGTGCGCAAACCGATGTCACAGAACACCCGGTGCATCATTATTGTGCGTTCTCCGTCATCGCTTGTTTGCTGTACGCCTACTAATTCTTCATTTCTTCAAGTTTTGTGCCCTCCTTTTGTTCTTGTTCTCTTGTGCTTCACTTACAGTATGTCGTTCCGTCAGCTGTAATGCGCAGTTGCAAAACCAATACGTTTGATAAGACGCAGTGGTTATCATAATTTCACTACACATGTATTAAGTTGGCACATATGGTTCAGGTACAGATGCCTGTATGCGGACTTGCACGACGTTGATGCGGAGATTAGGATAATTATGACACCCGTAAGGAAGAGGCAGCTGACGGCTGTAAGCTGTTGCGTTCTTTCGGCCAAACTACCCGGCCTGGTAGTGCTGTAAAGATGCTGTATAAAAGTGACACGCGGTGACAGGGAAATTATTATACTTATCAGCCGACCGTACGTTTTGTAGCTTAGGTCTTCTTTCTTCTGCGTTTGTGCTACCCTTATTAATGAGCCATTTCTTGATTATGTTCTTGACTATGTAACCGCGTTTGTGTGGATGCGTAGACGTGTGCTTTCTGTTTGTACTTGTAAAATGCAAATAAAATATTTTCAGGCTTACTCAATCCTTGGTGTCATGTGCGTTTATTCCAGTCGAGGCCATCGTGCCACCTGGAAAGCGCATTCTGTCAGTAGCCCTACACGAAATGGAACAGCTGGAGCGTGGCGGCACAACTCGGGGTAACGGCGGCGTAATAAACGAAAAACCGCTCGGGATGCCCTTAAAGGTCAGTTCAGAGTGTGCCTTAACTCGATATGACTCAGCGCTGCATGTTTTCTGCTGCGCCTCGATCGCGCTCCCGCCAGTTTGGTTGCTGTGTGGCAAACGTAGCGCCTACATATACACGTAGGCGCTACGTTTGCCACACAGCAACCGAACTGGCGGGAGCACGATCGAGGCGCAGCAGCCAGAAACCCAGTAAAGCCAGTAAAGCCACAGAACACCTGGTAAAGCGTGTGCAAAACCCCGTTTCCGTTTCCTGTTGTACAGCGCCACCGGTGGTCGCATACTTTAGTTCACGACGCCACCGCTACGCTTATTTCCGTAGCACTGTGGAAGGTACAGTTTCCCTTCTCTAAGTTTGTATAGGTGTTCTGTGGCTTAACCGCGCCGCGCGTGGCCGCGCGCGCGCGTTACACCGGACTATATCTTGCCCTTAAACGGCCCTTTAGGCGCGCTTGGCGAGCATAACGCCGCCGGTGCGGACATAGAGCGTGTTCTATTTCACGCGGCTGCCGCTAGACCAGAATGCACTGCGCGCTGCAGCGGCAGCGAGCAGAAGGCAGAATGGCGGCCTGCGGTGCGCGTACTGACAGTGCGGCTGTGGTTTTTTGAACATTCCTGTGGGATGACAGCGCGAGTGAGGACGCCTGCTTGAAGCGATTTGCAACCTTCCATGTGTATACGATGTGAAACGCATGGACCACCGCGACACAGAGCGCAATAACAACGCGTGGGAAGCTATACGAAAGCAGTGTGGTCTCGCCACAGGTAAGCTGCATTTCGCAGCTCTGTACTAGCTGGTGGTAGTCGCCGAGTTGAGGGCGCTTGTCGAATAGCTTTCGCATGTACATACATGGTCGGCTTCCGTTTTTGACGTAGCCGAAGTACTAGCAATATGATTGCGATGTTCTGGCTGTCAGGCACGGCGGCCGCATTTCGATGGGGGCGAAATGCGAAAAACACCCCTGTGCTTAGATTTAGGTACACGTTAAAGAAGCCCAGGTCAGAAAGAAAGTGGTGTTCGCACGTAAAACCTTATGTTTTTTTTTCTGGCTGTCAGGACAAGTTAACACCATCCCGCAAAAGTTTTCATTTTAGCGCACAAACAGCGCGCGGAACGAGAAGCGCGCGCGCTACCCGAACGACGCGCATGCGCCATGTAAACAGCTGTTCGCCGCGGCGAAGTTGCGCTCCCGGACGCACAGATGGCGCCAGCCTCGAGCTGCGCGCGCACGCCGAACTCTAGAGGAAGCAAATTTCTTGCACCCCTGGCGTCGCTAGCGCAGCGTATCCGACTTCGCCTGCCGCGGCCTGGCGCGCCGAGAACGCCGGACTATATACGTCGGCGCTGCAGTGCGTCGGACTATAGAAGGAGTGTTTTTCGCCAGCGTAACGTAGCATGCGCGAGCGCGCGCGCGTGTGCGCGTTACGTCGGACTATAAACGGCCCTATAGGGTCTGCTTTAACGCAGATACACTTTGGTATGGAGAGCAGGTGCGCAATATAAAGCGGGCAGCATTATTTTGAATTGATTCGATGCAATCAGAAAGGATAGCTCTGTGAGGGTTCCAAATAAGTGAGGTCTAATCGAGGGTTGCTGTGATAAGGGAAAGTATACACGAAGTCTTGTGCCTTATGTTTGTAAGGTACAGACGGCGCTTTAAAAAGCCAAGTTCTTTGAGTGCCTTATTAGTAATGTGCTCCACATGCATGGCCCAGCCTAAATGAGGTATCGAATATGATCGGAAAACATTTATTGAGCTCTAGAAAAGAGATATTCGCGGCTTCAGACGGCCTCTTCCTTTTTCTGATGGATTCTTCTGTGTGCAATCACAGGTTTGGTGCCCTCGTCCAAGGCTCCACTGAGAATGGCCAACCCGCGAGCTCGCTCTATTAGGCGCTTTTGGCCGTTCAAGCTTACGCTGGAAAGCATACTCTCCCACTGTTCCGCACTCGGGTTTTTAATTTTATAGATAGTTGGGGACTCATTATTTTGACAGGCCCATGATATGTGGTACAGATCTGGTTTCTCTCCGCACCATGGGCACTTAGCCTCATATCATGTAGGGAGAATTTTATTAAGAAGGTTTAGATTCGGGAAAGTACCCGTCTGCAGTTGTCGCCATGCAACAGCATCCTCTCTGCTTAGATCCTTATCCGGGGGTGGGTACTTCAGTCTGACCCCTTTATAATAATTTAGGATATCTGAGTAGCCCATGGGTACTGACTCGGGTTCCTCAAGGCTGGATGTGTCGGACGCCCGGTTGGTATGCCCTCGAGCTATCCTATCCGCCTCTTGGTTTCCTGATATGCCAGTGTGCCCTGGTACCCAGATTGTGGTATGCTGAACTTTGTTTCCCGGATCGCATGAGCAGAGTATGTGGCGTGCTCTGTGCCCAATTCTGCAGTTAGTATAAATACGGCATGCTGCTTGAGAGTATGTTGTTATTGTTAGGCACCTGTCAGATAGATAGCCTTCCAGTGCTGCGAGAGCCACAGCTGCCTCTTCGGCCTCGACTACCGTGCAGTCCTGTAGGGATGCGCTGGTGATCTGCTTGAGGTCCGAAATAACCACCGACGCCACTGCTCTGCTGTTGAGTCTTCCGTCTTTGACGAACGTTGCCGCGTCCGTATACCTTGCGTTGTCCTTGTTCGCCAAGGTTCTCTGCACGTAATCCGCTCTTGCTTCTCTACGCGCCTTGTACAGGTTTTGGTCCATACTCTTGGGTATCGGTGCGACTCGCAGTGTACTGCGATACTTGTCCGGAATGGCCTCGGTACGTTCGATCTCTTGGATCATGTTGCCGCCGCCATATCTTCGCAGGAGAATACCGCCCAGGTATTTAAAAGAAGAGTTTCGTTCAAGTATGCAATTGCGCAGAGTGTATACGTTGGAGGGAAAGTTTACCTTGGAAGAGTTTTAGCTGCATTAATTTCCATGTTCCGTATGCCACAACACACAGCTAATGTGGTCAAATCTTTTTGTAATATGGCAACGTCATCAGGGGTGGCTATCTGTCTATAAATTACACAATCATCGGCAAACAGTCGTATTCTTGAAGTTACTTTGCTTTATTTGTTTATACATACTGGAGACCACACAACGTGGCCCGAAAGGGACGTGGATTTTTTTTTACAAGCCACATTGCGTATAAGGCTGAACATGCACTGTGTTTTACATCCAGAGACAAATAAAGAGCAAAAATGAACACAATGGGTAAATGTACACAATGCTATACGATAGCAAGACGATCGCGCTCTGGTACAGAATTCCATTGAGACACTGTGTGCGGGAAAAAGGAAAATTTAAAAGCATCTGTTTTTGCGAAGTACGGCGTTAAAGATCTCGGCTGTTGATGTCGTGTGTGTCTTTTTGATAGGGGGGAGAAATACAATGAAGGGTCAAAAGCGAATTTATGGTGAAGGAGAGAATTCTGGAAGCCCCAGCGAAATTGCCTTCTGTACTGAAGTGGGGGTATTTTATTGGCTGTCATTAGTTCCGACGAAGAGTCCACATGACGAAATTTAGAAAAGATAAATCGAACAGACTTTATTTGATTTCTTTCGAGTTTATCAATGTTACGTTTTGTGTAAAGGTCCCATACTATGCTTGCATATTCTAGCTTTGGTCTGATGTATGATTGATAGCATAGAAGATTTATATTTGGTGGTGAATTGCGAAGCTTGTCTCTTAAGAAACACAGCTTTCTGAAAGCAGAAGAACAAATGTTATCAACGTGTGAATTCCAGGAGAGGTTAGCAGTGAACGTTACACCTAAATATTTGTTGATAATACATAATATTGTTGTTAATACATAATTTGTTGATAATACACATAATATTGATCAGCATGATTAAATGTAGGTGAACCTAGGGAGCAAGCATACTGAAAAGGGGATTTTTTTTAGTTATAGAAATGGAAACTGTTTTTTGTGTATTTAGGACCATGCTCCACTGGTTGCACCACTGGCACCCGTAATCTAGATTTTTGTTTAGTTCTTGTTGACCATGTATGCTGCAAACTTCACGTAATTATATGCAGTCTTCTGCAAACAATCGAATTTGAACAGTTGGATCAATTATATGTAAGATATCATTTATATAGCACAAAAATAGCGAAGGCCCTAGCACACTGCCTTGGGGCACACCCGACGTGACTGGTAGAAGGCGCGAATTTAGGTCCTCGACTGTGACAACCTGCACCCGATTTCTCAAATATTCAGCTACCCAAGCGACCAACACCTTCGGAAGACCAACATTGTTTAGTTTATAGATAAGTTTCTCATGAGGAACTTTATCAAGGACCTTACAGAAATCTAAAAAAAAATATGTCTATCAGAATATTATTATCAAGACCTTTGGCAAACTCATGCGTAACAGTGACGAGTTGCGTCACGGTCGAATACTTCTTTCTAAAACCGTGATGAAAACTTGTTAATATGGAGTGTTTGTCAAGGAATTCTGTAATCTGAGTGGCTATAATATGTTCTATAAGTTTACAACATGAGGAAGTTAAAGATATCTGTCTGTAATTACATAGTAATAGTCTGTCACCTTTCTTGAAAATAGGTATTACTCGGGCCGTCTTCCAGCCACGCGGCAAGGCTGCCGTTGACAAGGAACTATTAAAAATAATAAAAAGGAGCTTGGCAACGCATTCAGCATATCGTCGAAAAAACACATTTGGAAGATTGTCAGGACGGCAACATTTTTCGTGTTTAAGTTTAAAAGCATAGATACCAAACCAAGGTGTGAAATAACATTGACTTTGCGTGGTTGAAATGAGATTGCGGTAGGCGTACATGGTCCGGATACTGAAAACACGCTATGAAAATAGGCGTTCAAATGTTTTTCTATATCGTCATAAATTGTAACCATGCTACCGTCAACTGATATCTTCGAATCTGCTTTCACTAAAATAATTCCGGAACTTGGAAGGATCATTCTTTATAAAATTGGGCATTACAGCTTTAAAGTAGTAATCCTTTGCGTGATGCATCGCTTGTGCAAGGATTTTTTGGTGATCGCTGATAACTCTGCACTGTGCATGCTGCTTCCTGAGCCGTTTAACTTTTCTCTTCAATTTATTGATTTCACGAGTAATCTAGGGTGCACGCCCGTGTGTTTGTTTGCGTTCTCTGGGTATGCAGTTGTTTATGCAGTAATGGCACGTCTCAACAAATTTGTCCCAAAGAGCACCCGTGTGTGGGGCGCCGTCATCAAAGTCTGAAAGTACGGTTTCCATGTATTCAAGCACTCGAGCATCGTCTGCTCGAGAATAGTCCTTAAAATACCGAATGGGAGTTTTTTGGTAGCTACTGCATTTAAGAAGCGGAATTGACACGCTTACAAGTTCATGATCGGACACCCCTTGTTCCACTAGAATGGTATGTTCTGAAAAAGCCCTATTTACACATACCAAATCTAGAACCGAGCTTGCATGTCCTTGTACGCGTGCGGGTTGTTTGGTTACATTAGTTAGGTCGTGAGCGAGCATGATATCAAAAATAATGTTAGCGTTTTTACTGGCCTGAGAACAGGCCAGTCCCTCCCAGTACACAGTTACCAGTCACCAACCCAGTTAGTACACAGTTAATTAAGGTCACCAACCAGGAAAATTTTCTTTTTATGATACAGTGACATATGTTCTTTGAGCACAGTTAAGTACTCCGCGCACGCGTCCGGAGGCCTGTAACATGCGTATAAGATGATACTATGTCCCCAACAGGACAACTGTACGCACAAACATTCAAGAAGGCCCACATCAATTGTAATCGTAGCTTCTACTTCGGGCCTAACAAGGATGGCTACTTCCCTACCTCTGGTAGTTATATGTTTTCGATATACGTTGTAACATGGGGGATAGATTTCATCGTCACTAACTTGCTTTCTCAGCCGCGTCTCTGTTACCACCGCGATGTGAGGATCATGCTGCATAAGTATGGTTTCTAACTTATCTATTTTATTAGTGACACTGCGGGCGTTCATGTTAAGTAGCCTCAGTTCTTTTCGTTTGGTTACATCTCCGGCATCTTTTGGAGGACGTAGCGATTTTTACTTTGGGTGTGGTTTCATGACGAGGGATCTGGTCGCATTCCTCCGCTATGTCTGTGGCGATGGCGCTTGACTTCGAGTGTTTGGCCGTCGGGATTCGCTTGCCACAGTGCTTCGTTTTTTGGTTCCGCTTTTTCGAACAAGTACTTTATCATTTTTGTTTTCGTCCAAAACGTATGCATTTTTATTGATATATAGCTTATCGTATACCAATGAGGCTTTGTCGCCGTTTTCTCGATTTATTTTGGAGCTTTGCCATAGTTTTCTTCTGATTTCCCGCACTCTTACCGAAAAATCCTCGCGAATTGAGTGATTCGTGCCTTTCAGTTTGCTTCCTTACCTTAAAATTGTAATTTTGTCTGTTGTATCTAGGAGCTTGAGAATAACAGGCCTGACCTTGCCAGGCAATGGCCGTCCCAACCTATGAATACGTTCTATAGCCACTGGTTCTAGCTGAAGAAAACCTTTTATTATCCGATTGTTCACAGCACCCCCTAGTGATTCGGGTTTCTCTTCTTCAGCTTCAGGTAGTCTATAAACAATAATATTAGACCTTCTGCTTCGGTTCTCCAGGTCATCAATTCTTGCTTCAAGGTGGGCAATTTGCTACTGGCACGACGTAACCTTAATTTCTGGACTAGCCAAGGATTCTAATTTTTTGTCAATATTGGTAAGGCGTTTTTATTTAATTTCCCTAATGTAGATTGCAATCTCACTAAGCTGTTTTGCTATTTGTGCGAGGTCAGGGCCAGGGTTAGTTTCGATGTCGCCAGAAAGCAGTAGTAGCCTTCGAACAGATAAGCAGCATCGAAGAATGCGCCACATATTCCGGAGCCGAACAACCGTGGGCACCAGGGGCGTAGCCATGGGGGGGGGGGGGGGGCTTATGGGGCTTCAGCCCCCCCCCCTCGCGAAATTTTTTCGTGCTGTCCATGCACGGCTCACCAAAGCAACCTCCGGCGCCGGAAATCATTCTGGATTTTGTCCGGAATGTCCTTTTCACGCTCGAAAAGACATTTCACCGCGAACATTGCCAACTCGGCCTGGATTTCGTGGTAACGCCTGTGCACCGGGAGTCACATAACGCAAGGAGCCCCATCCGAGCACCAAATTTCAAGGGCGTTTTGATGGCGAACGAGCTCACCGCGGCATGCCGCGGAGGCCGCGGAGTCTACGGAGCGCATGGATGTCAATTCCGAAACTTTATGGGTATAAATTCTCATAAACTATTGATGCGAAATGTGCATTGACATTTCCAAAGTTGTGCTTCAGATTTTCGATCACGGAACTTTGTGGGTTTAATGTAGTTATAAACATTTGATGCCAAAGATGCCCTGACCTTTCTAAAGTCTTACATCGGAACATACAACGAGACAAGCCTAATCCACACACTATCAGGAAAGATAAACCAATAAAGAATCAATCAATAAATCAATCAATCATGTTCATGTTAACAAAGCACGGAGCGAGGTCCGATGAGACGAAGCATTGTGGTGGTTCATTCGTGCCGTCATGTCACATAAAAAAATATCAACATTTTTTTCACCTACGCCAAAGCATCCTTGTCAAGACACTAAAGCCAGCCAAGGTAACTACGTTCCTATTTATTTTTTCTACTTTGAGGGGGAGGTGGAATGGGTGGGCCGACGATGGTGGCTAAGTTTTGTGTGTGCAAAGGAGAAAAGCGGGGAGCAAGCACACCGCCTTCCGTAGCGAGCGATGCATCGGGGAGAGTGGATGGAATGGGGACGGGATCTAGGATTCTGTGAATCTGTGATTGCGCAACATGTTCATTTTCCTCGTCTGATGCATGATATACAGTGACTTTTTCATAGATAGGTAGATTTATTGGATACTTATGCGTATACTTAAATATCTTCTTTCCAAGTTTTGTGTATACGTGCAGTGAACTGTGTTTCTAGTGACGCCTTTTTGCCCTTTATCAAGCTATATCTTCGCATTTGTATATAGATTCAATTGTATCTTCGTATTTCTATTGTACGAGGGTGCGTAAAATGAATGCCTACCCACACCGCGCAATAATGGTTCGGTTCATTATCTGCGAGGCATGCGCGTAGCATACGGGCATCTCTCATTTACAAAAGTGACACGCAGGTGTGAGGATAAATGTTCTTTAATGCTCTCATACACTGGGTTGAACATGGTTGCGTGACGTATTGGATGCTCCAGAAGTTGAGCAGCGTGGTGCCGTGAGGTTTTTGACAGCTGAAGGTGTTTCCCAAAAGGAAATTAGTCGCCGTATGGCTGCCGTGTTCGTTGAGCATTTCATTTCATTGGCCACTGTGAAGCGTTGGAGTACACGGTTCAAAGAACGACGTGAAAGTTGCAAAGACGATCGAAGACCGGGCCAAAGCCATCTTGCAATCACCCCCAACAAAATTCCAAAGCTTGATGACCTTATGAGACAAGAACGGAGGATAAGCACCGATGAACTGTCAGAGAGTGTGGACATCAGTCATGGTTCGGTTCACGCCATAATTCATGAACATCTCGGTTATGGGCTTTTGTGTGCGCAATGGATGCCCAAGATTTCGACCCGCCGCCAGAAAACAGAGAAGTTGGGCGCTGCCTTGACTTATCTTATTCGGTATCATAATGAAAGTGACGACTTCTTGTCTGCGACTGTGATCGGGCACAAACTATGGCGCCACAATTACGAGCCTGAAACACGACGGGAAAGCTCACAATGGAAACATTCCAATTCACCACCCCCAGAGAACGCAAAAGCCGTCGTTACCGCCGTAAATGTGTTGTTGAGTTTTTTTTTTCGATCGTCAGGGGCCATAACTGATAAAATTTGCTAAATCTTGAGAGTCTATCAATTGTTTCCGATAGTTTGAAACGACGGATCGGCTGCGAGTCTCAATCAAGAACAAACGATGTGGAAAATTGACGAATGGGGTCATCTTGTTCCACGACAATGCCCGTCCCAACGTCGCTGATGTGGTTAATATAAAACTGACAACGTTCAAGTGGGAAACGCTGTAACATCCGCCACACAGCTCAGACCTGTCGCCTTGCGACTTCCACATGTTGGGGCAGCTGAAAAAACAGCTCAAGGCCACCAGATTCGTGTCGGGCTATGACGTGAAAGTGTCAGTTGCAGGCTTTTTGAAGCAGCAACCCAAGGAGCTTTGTGGGACAGGAATCACGCGACTCTCAATGGGAGTCAATGGGAGAAATGTCTAAATGCTCATGAAGATTACCTTTAAATAAAGTAGCCCGTTGTCATGTATTCCCACTGGCTAATTTTGATCTGACTCGCCCTGGTATATTTTGCAGAAATACCACTTTCTATACGTGCTCTCTATTGCAGCTATAATTTCAATGGAATTGCTCACGACATACGACTGGACGAACGACTCCTCCTGCGTAATAGATTCGAACAAATGACGGCGTAATTGAGATTTTTCACTGGCCGTTGCATATTTCATGGCCTTTACATTTTTAATATCGGTGGAATGCACTGCTTTGCTGGTTTCGAACTGATACAGTTCTAAAGTTCGTGTGATATTCTCGTATTATATAGGCAAAAAATATGGAAGCGTTGACGTGAGATATTGACGTCTGACGTTGACGTCTGACGTCAGACGTCAGGCACAATTTTTGGCACATACGAGAACATTCTTTTATGAAAAAATACATATTTTACTTGTTTTGACAGTGTGTTGCGTTCAAGAATTCCTTTGCAGCATCTTTGGCAATGACAATGCAGTTATTATTCATGTATTTGAAACCTCGAAAAATTGTTTAAGAGGAAGCTCTAGCTTGGGCCTAACTCCGACGCGGCCTATTCAAGTACATGTAAAACGCAGAAACACTTTTCTGAGATTACTCCTCAATCGCTTTTCTTGAAATTAGTTGCACTTGAGAGAGAAAGTTAAATTATAGCGTGGGCTGGAAGCGGAATTACGATTTAGGGAGTAAATTTTGTTCAAATGTTTTGAAAAACTAGAATTTGCGAAAAAAGAAAATAGAACCACGACGTATAAAGCCAATAGTTCTGCATCAAGAACAGATATCACGGTTCTGTAAACGGCATCTAATATAACAGTCAAACCGGACAAATTTGATATGTCAATTTGTATCTTACGTGAACTGGTTACGTTGTGTACAAGGGTTCTGCAAAAGCCGTATTTCCATAATATTAAATTTTTGAGATTCATATGTAACTTACCAATTTTGTCCGCTGTAGACGTACTATTATATGCAATTCCCAGAATTGCGATTTTATTTTCATTGTTGAGCTACAGTGTTAAACTTGATAGTTTCGTTTTCTGAAAATTTGGGATTTTTTCCAAATTATAATAAAAAACTGACAACCTAAATGAAAAAATCGAAACGAAAAGTGAGTAGAATTTTAGTTTTTATTTTAAATGCAACAAACCTAGTCAAATGTGGGGTAGTGTTTGCGGAGAATTCGTATTTACACGTATTTACATGAGCACCCAAGATAAAGCTTCTTAAGGAGGAGGCCGAGCTGCAGTGTGAGCCCCCCCCCCCCCCCCCCGAACGAAAGTTCTGGCTACGCCACTGGTGGGCACGGCAACACCACCAAGGGTGCGATCTTGTACGCGTTCCAAAATAGAACGGAGGTGGTCCGTTCCACCGAGCCGCACACGATTGGTCAATATGAGCCATGACGAATGCCATGACATCAATTGTGGCGTGAGCCGTCACGTCTTGCTGCTGTCCTGCCGTCTGCTATGGAACGAACACAACGAAATGGACCGCCTATTTCGTGACGTAGAGAAGGGACCACTTACGTTGGATTTTCGAACGCTTACAAGATCGCACCCCAAGAATGGATCGTCAGAACGAAAGCACTTTCCGTATCGTTTGCGTACCTGTAGAAACTACACGATGGAATTAGATGCGACCCACATCGTGGTGATGCCACCGTGCCCGGTGCAGACAAGTCTGCTGGAAAGTCTTTTATAGCGGAATCCGTCAAAGTCGTCATCCACTCCGTGGTCACGTGGTGACGCTGTAACGTCTCTGTTGAGTGAAATGGTTGCCTCGCCCATGATGATGCTTGTAGATTGTCCGGTCCGTCGAAGTCATGGAAATTTCGCTCATGCGCTGCTACGACATTCGCCGGTTCCACGCGCATGACAGTGATCAGCAGGCCAAAGATCTGTACAAAATACAGGAAGGGATTAGATGCGACCCGTATTGTGGTGATGTCGCCGTGCCCATTTATAGCTACGTCATTAATATATATATATAAGTAATAATAACCGGCCTAACATTGACCCTTGAGACACCCCTGACCTAACGTGGCCGAAAGTAGATTCCTTGTTATTAAGAGTTACTGGTGGTGGGTGCAGTTGAAGATCGCTGGGAGAAGCCTTCGTCCTGCAGTAGATGTAACAACCGGCAGATGATGGTGAATATTGGCCTCGAGCTCCACCACTGGAAAAGCTGGCGCCACCATCGGCGTGACGTGTTAGGAGGGATCACGTGGACATAGCGGCCACATCGTCTGCTTCGGGGGCTCCGAAGCGAGCTGAAAACGAGTTTGAATTCCCTCGTACGCTGCGGTCCTCATTTAGTGGCGAAATTTCCCCGCTTCGAGTGTCTCCTTTACAACGCTTGAAAGCACTACAATAGGTAGTGGATGCCTTTGAAAGCGCGCAACATGGTAGGCTACCCCATACAAAAATGCTTCCTTACTTTCTTTAGAACTTTTATCAACATCCTATCAACTTTAGTAACATCCTATTGACTTTTACTTTTTAGTAACGTTTGTCAAAAGAAAGTTGGTTACTTCTTTTCTAACTTCAGTATGTAAAAAGAAAGTTACTAGAAAGTTAAGACACACTATTTTAACTTTTTAAAAACACGATTCAATAGGAAGGTAATAAAAATAATTATGTTCTTAAAGTACATAACCCAAGTTACAAAACATGCATGAATATTATTCAATAAGGTTATAATTATTCAGTGAACATAGCTGGTGCAAGACAGTGTTGTTTCATGGACAGGTGTAACTTTCCACAATTTGCAATCAACTTTCTAGTAACACTGGTTACTACAAAGTTGTTAAAAATGATTTAGTGAAAAATGAACATATAACAGCATCTGAACTATAAATGAATATGCAAAGACTGGCTGCATTAAAAAAAATGTTTTTTTTTTGCACAGTAACTGTTTTCCTAATTTTTAATCAACTTCCTAGTAACAGATGATAGCAGAATGTTCATAGAAAAAAAATGCTTCTAATACCGGACGCTAAGAGAAAATATTGTCTCACCAATTCAAGATGTGGGCACGTATTCTCGAAAACACGAGAGCTAGTGCCATGGGAAGCGTGTATATGAGCGGTGATCATGAATTTGTGCTCAGTAGGTGTCAAAGAAGCCCGTAGGCCATGCACCACCGCACTAGACGCCGCGCTGATCGGCTCGTGTTCGCCAACTAAAGCGGGAGACACACGGTCCGATTTGGTGTCCGATCCGGCGTCTGACGCGCCGAAACTGCAGCCCGAATCGAGGTGTTTTGCCGTGCCGAAGCGCCGGATCGGACGTCCGGCGTGCGACAAACCGGGCAGATTTTCATCGTTCGACGTGTCCGACAACTGCACCGTCGTCTGGCCGCAGCCATTGGCAGCGCGGCTGGCATGTGACGTTCTCTGACGTTCCCTCCACGGAGGCGGTGCTGGCTTTCCGGTTTCTCGCAGTTATTCTTTTTCCTTGCCTGCTGCAGTTTGTTTCTGACATGAAATAGTTACCAGTTCAGTAAAATTATCTCGAACGTGTGCCTGTTACGCAAACCAGCGCCTTGTACACTAGCGCTAAGCTACTGGTGAGATCGGGAGCCGCGACGCGAGGGCATTTCGCGAGCAGACATCACACACCGACCGTCTGAGCGAGGCCGCTTGCACGTTTGCCCTTCGCAACGACTGCGTCGAGTAAACCAATTGTATTTAATTACGGCCGACCTAAGTGTACAGTGTTCATTGTTTTGGCAAAAATAAGCACTCTTCGACGAGCTCGGACTGGATCGCAAGCGCCGTCGGCTGCAGCGTCCGCCTAGCTATGCCTACCGGCCCTATCGCTGGCTTTAGCGGAGCCGTCAGTGGACAACGCGCCGTCGTGAAGTGTTCTGTCACTCACAGGGGCATAAGTTTATCGACAGCCTTCGCGTAAAGCGAAGCAGTGTGGTGCAGAGTTGTTTATATTGCGTTTCTCGACGTGGATATCAACTCAAGCTGGGGAGTTGGATGTGGGCGGAGCTTACGCGCCGCTCATGCCGTAGCATGCAGCGCCGCACGTCGGATCGGACACCGAATCGTACCGCGTGCGTCTGTATAGCTCGCTCATGGTTCGGCTGAAGTCCCCGTATACACTTTATAAATAAGGAAGCCTACCTAGGCACTGTAAGCCCAATTATTGGGGCCTAAATGCCTCTCCGCCTCCTACTACGGCTTCCTTTGAGTGACAGTCTGATCTCGAAGGCCATGCTTTTGCAACCTGCATGCACCTGAAGCAATTGCGAATCTTGAAGGCAACATCCGCTTAGTTTTTATTATATATACATTTCCTTAAACTTCGTATCACAAAGTACAAAGTACACACTTCTGGACCAAATACATTTATTAAAAGACTCTATCAAATGTTATTAGGAAAAAACACGCAATTTTTTCATTTAAGATACATTTTTCTAAAAAACCGCAGAGTGGCGCTACTGTAGTATTTGTTTGGTCGACACACCACGTTGGTTGTCGTAAGTGCTCCCTGCAGTAAGGTGGTATTTGAGGTAAATTTTAGAAGTGCCTAGACAAAACGTGCTGCTTGTTGTGTGCAGTGACCATCCCAAACCCTCCGGACTCGTGTAACGCCATTAGTTCGCCGTGTGTTTCGAGCGATCCACCAGTGTCGTCAGTGAGTGCCCTAGTACAGCTCCCGTCCGAACTGCCTTTGTTCTGCCGAGCTGCTGCCGGCGCTGTTCTGCCGAGCTGGTCTGCCGGCGCTCTCGTCAAAAGTCTGGTACTGGGGCTTCGAATTGTAGTGTTTGGAAGACTGTTGAAGGTTGTGCTTTTGTGGAGCTGGAGTTCATCGGCAGTTCTACAGTGCTTGCGCCAGAGAAACGTCGGTGCTTCTGTACCTGTTAGACGAAGGAGCGTTTGCCAAGTCTTGAAAGGTAAGCAAGTTTGGCGCTTGCGCGCATTCTTGAAGCTTATGATTTGCGTAATGAGCGTTGTGTAACTAGCTAGAGCAAAGCGCTTTCCTATCGTATGTTAGCCATGTTGCTGTGCACATTTAGCAAGCAATTTCGCGAAAGCTTCCTCTGATGTTACAGCGGGTAGTTCTGAACTTAGTGTCACACATTACTTCCCCCCCTCTTCTTTAGCTTCTGGATTGGATTGGCGCGGCTCGCTACGTGCTTGCGCGCGCTTTTCCGAGCACAGATTGGTGTGCGCCTGGTTTCTGCACTAGGCTTTTGCACGATCGCCTGCTTTTTGCACTGGGTTTTCAAAAGGCGAAGTGAGCGTCGCTTACTGCGGAAGTGCAGCGCCGCGGGCCTACCGTGTATGGAAGCGCGCAGCAATGCCGGGAAACATTCATACAAAAGCTAAGGGTCAGAAAAGTGCGCTTTATTTTCCATTACTATGTCACACTGGGTAGCGCCGTGCGATCGCTTCTAATAAACGCAGAAACGAGTCCTTGCAGCGCATGTGCCCATTAATCGATGCCCACCATAGCCATATCAGGTGCGACTCGAGAAGCTGTAGAGTCACCCTGTAGCCGGCGGAGTCGAGGTAGCGCTTCACCTTCTGCCAGTAGCTTTCGATTTTCTGGGTGTGAGCGCCCGTGATTGGGTCTACAAAGTTCATGCTGTGGTTAACAGCCTCCCATTGCAAATTCAGTCTTGCTCCGTTAGCCCCCACCAAGTTCGGGATGCAGTTGTATGGGGCCCATTCATCACTGTGGATGGTGGTTCCCGGTTCAACGTTGGCTGCAATAATGGGGCCTAGCGTCGCCGCGTCTCGTCGGTCGACCTTGAATAGTCGGAGCTCCCCGGTGGTCACGCAGATCATGCCGAATACCCATGGTCCACGATCTGCAATGCCGCCGTAATTTTGGCGGCTCGGCGGAACGTTGTCGCCCGTCATCAGGCGGACTCGATTGTATTTTCGCTTGCCGCGAAGGAGGCATTCATCAATTTGCACAATCCTCCCGGGGCCACTGAGTGGGGGTCGCGCCAGCAGCTCGTCCCGCACGACCTCACGAGCGTAGTTCCGCCAGTCGGCGATGACATGGTCCGACAGATTAAGCAAGTCGCCGGTCATCTCCTTCATGAGCCACGTGCCTATGTTTTTGCTCACGCAGTACGTGAGCCAAATCACTTGCCGCCTGCAGTAAGCGACGCTCACTTCGCCTTTTGAAAGCCCAGTGCAAAAAGCAGGCGATCGTGCAAAAGCCTAGTGCAGAAACCAGGCTCACATCAATCTGCGCTCGAAAAAGCGATCGCATAACAGCCTAGTGCAGAAACCAGGCGCACACCAATCTGCGCTCGGAAAAGCGCGCGCAAGCACGTAGCGAGCCGCGCCAATCCAATCCAGAAGCCAAAAAAGAGGGGGGAAGTAATGTGTGACACTAAGTTCAGAACTACCGTTACAGCGTACTTGCATTCTGCTACCCGCCTTGATTGCTATGCCTGAATGGGCACACAATTATGAAAACACATTGAAAGTTTGTGTTCGTTCGGCAGTGCGTAATAATTTGAAGACTGCGATTTTGTAGCAATACTTACCCCTCAATTCTATATCACTCTTCTCGCCCACCGCTAACGGCCGGCAGCTGCAGTACGTAGCACGGGCCGGGGCGTCGGTCAGCCTACTAACGAATAGCGCAAAGGAATACCATCGCTACAAAATCGCGGTCTTTAAATTATTACGCAAATTTTGTGCACAATGAGATGTTATAAACACACCTTGCATGTACATGAAAAAAAGGTTTACAACAGAGATGACATATATGCATGGGCACATATATGTGTCAATAAAATACTCGAGCCTCTTTCTGCCTACAGAAAAAGAAGTTATGTCTTACTCGAGGGCATGGCTGCTTGTAATAATGAACCTCTAAGGGAAGGTTTTCTCTAATCCCTATTTTTGATATCTAAATGCTTATGTGGCATGTACAAACTGCTTGCATCAATTTCTCATAGGGATGAGCTGTCTGAAATTTAATTTTCAGTAATAATTGCAATAATTAACTCCTTTCACCTGTCTTCTAATGACTAAAGTTCTATGCTTCTACCTTGACAAACCTTTTGTGAAATTAGTTTGATGAGGCCCAATATACAGGGTTTTCTAAATTGAAGGTATCAGTACATATTAAAGACTATGCTAACTATGAAAATGCTGCTTGTGTATATTGTTTATTCACTCTGTCAGACAAAATCTTTACACCCAAGTGCAGTCAGTAAATTTAAAAGTGCATGTCTGCAAGGGGAAGTCAGAATTGTATTTGAAGACAATTGCATCTTGTTTGATAGTTCTCGAGCACTTGTGCGCCACTAATCGAGCACAGCTTGGCCCTATACTCGATGAGGCTTGAAGCTTTCAATGTCTGCTAATCACTAAAACAGCACCAGATCTCACTCTGTGTCAAGGGGTGGCACACATTTGCTTAGTTCTAGGCAGATGCATGTCTTTCTTTCGCATTGAAGTTCCCAATACTTTCTAGTCTTACGTAAAAGTACACAGCTCAGTACAATGCATGTATGGTATACGTAAGGCTGCTTTGTTCTTTAAACCGAATCAACAAGAAGCAGCGACTTCCGTTTTTGCAAACCTTACCCTACTTCCTAACCATTCCTTGAACGAATGCGTATAAAATGAATCTTTGGTTGTTGTATTCTTTCACAGGTAGACATCGGTGACGGTGTATACGTTGAAAAGGGCCTGCTGAAGAGGCTGTGCCTGGATGCTAACAACTCAGGTTTTCACTTCGCGGAGGGCCTCCTTAAAGCTCCTTTTTCAATAGAAGACGAAGGGAGGTCCTTCTTTGGGCGGCTGTCAAATGCGTTCCACAGAAGGATCCGTTGGATTCCTAGAAGGTCAACACCATAGTAGGTATGTGTCACAAAGAAGCATCTTAATATTCTTTGTGCAGTTTTCAACAAAACTCCTTTCATGCTAATTTCAATGCTATCTTAGGGTATACTCCTTTCTTTCCTGCTAAAATAGCTATTAACCTGATTATAATAGCATATTATAATGCAAGCTTTGCCACCATAACTAGAAAATTGTCATTACTGTTGGCATGTGTATTTTTGTGATAGAGGCCCTGGTCATGTGAACGCACTGATAATATAATATCCTGTCTTGTGGAAAGCTAACATGTTTAGTAACAAGCTCACTTTGGCAATGTCTGCCTGCACAACAAAGGCATTTTGTAATCTTGCTGTAGAACGTCCGTAATGCCTGTTCAACTGCTTACATGTTGCTTGTATCATTTCGTGTTTCTTAAGTGCAACATAAAAATCAACTCTTCTATGTACCTGTGCCCAAGCAAAGCTGCAGCATAGTTATGACTGACACCTTGCCTTTCCTAAGATAATTCACACATGAAACTTCCATGTACTAGTCACAATACGAATATCGAAGTTCATTAAACTGAAGTTGATTTACAGGTTTTGTTTGTAGATGACAATTGGTACGATAGAGTTTATGTGTCGTGCATCTGTTGGTGTTATGCACATCCATCACGCTCCCAGCTTTAATGCACGAATTCAGTCATTTCATGCATTTTTAGGGTTTTGCACAAAACAGCTGGAGATGTTTATAGCTCACAGGATTGAAAGCTTGTCTCTTGTGCACTTCTCATGGCATTTCTTGTCTCATGTCACTGTAGCAAAACTAATATATTGCCTTTTTTCTTCTCGTTTCTAGACTACACAACGCAACATTTCAGCGTACTTCCAGGGCAGCTGGAGAACTCGTCCCCCTTACTAGCCCGGGGATATTAAATGGATGTGTTCAAGCACAAATGGAAACCCGTCTTCTTCTGTTGCATGCCACACCTAGCCACTTGGCAATCACTATTCGCCAAAGACAGATAGTTGACAGGATGTTACTAGCAAGTCGTTAGGATATATAAAGGTGGTTAATAAATAGTCATTGCACAGTTTTTAGGAAGCAAATAAAAATTTTATTCAGAGATAATCAAAGCTTACTTTTGCAATATATAATTGCAAAAGTAATTACCTCTGGATAAAATTTTTATGTACTTTCTAAAAACTGTGAAGCGACTATTTATTAACCACCTTTATACATCCTAACGACTATCTAGTAATATCCTGTCAACTATCTGTGGCGAATAGTCGACAGGATGTTACTAGCAAGTAGTTAGGATGTATAAAGGTGGTCAATAAATAGTCGCTTCACAGTTGACACTTTCTAACGACATAAGATAATAAGCAGTCGGTAAGAATTCTATCGACATTTTATATCTATACTTTCAATTCAATATCGGTGGCCAATAGTCGGCAGGAGGTTACTAGGAAGTTGTTACGGTGTCTAAAGACGTTTTATAGAATGTCGATAGGTTTTAGTAACATTTGTCTAAAGACGGTTTATAAAATGTTACTAAAATTTTTTGTAAGGGACAGCTTGATGCCGCTGGGCCGGACGCACGTAACGGAGGCTGGTGTCAGCCTTATACACACGTAGCCGCAGGACAAGGAGCTGCGTGAAGCTTGGCTCGCGAAACATAAAACTGGCAAACAGTCATCGGCTACAACTCGGGTATGCAGCAAGCACAGACGCGAGGAAGATTTCTGCTACGGCGCCCGGTCTGCGATGTTCTGAAAACGCGCACTGAGACGCTCGCCCGAGTCCGCTGCCCGACTAATGTCATGACGGTTTGGTCTATGAACTTGTCGATGCTATATATACTGGCAAGTTCAGTGGAGTGGAAAGGCAGCGGTAAGAAGCACATTTTAAAAAAGCATGGCATATGGTCATGTTTGTGTTATGAATTAATGCACTGGATTACAAAAAATGAGCCGCGGGAAATTGCACGCTGAGAACACCGATAAACATACAGTGCGACGCAACTCGAAAAATAATATCGAAAAGTCAAAGAATTTAGAAGAGAAAAAAAAAGATTGTATCGTCGCGACGGCACATCATAGTCCCTGTAGGCGTCGAAGTCTCTACAATGAAGTTATTTTTGAACAGCTATGATAGCGCCCACACAACAATGATTGCTTGTATACTGTCAAATGCTCATATTCTGCGGCCTAAAGCTCATGGCACGGTGCGATAACGCGCGCGCGGAGAAAGCGAAACAGTGCGTGGACAATCATGCAGACGCGCAGTTGGTCGCTGCGAACCTGCGCGATCGCTGCATTGAGGCTTCTTTCTATTACGCTCCATTTAGTTATACATACACTATAAGAACATATTTCACGTAGTTTGCTCTCAGCGTTTACCTGCCTTTCATGCAAGAAGCCGGTTCGAAGGACTCCATCGCGGCGACCGCGCGCAGTGGCGTTAACTCTACGTTTTCGGTAAAGAGATAGCGTATGTAAACGATTGTGTGCTTTCAGTTTGCCCAAGATTATTATTTAGACAGTAAACAACTTCTCTCGTTTCGAAAGTACTTACAGAAATGTCCGGGAGAGCTCTCGCGTGGTGTTTTCAGTGAGCGCTGACAGCAAAACCTATGAGGAGCGCGCCGCGTGATCCCTCATACCACGCCAGCGAGGCGCTTCCGATAGATGGCGACTCCGTAACTCCTCGCCGCCAATACTCATGATGATGGTGACGAGGCATTGAAGAAGAAAACGAAGATGCAAACTTCATGTTGGAATGCATGAGTGACACAGGCACTATAAAGCTGTTGGTTAATTTTAAAAAGAGAAGTGCGAGTTCGTTTTTGTGTGAAAACAGAGCCGAAATGTAACAATAAACTGATTCGCAATGACAGCTTTTACAATGACTAGAAAAGTGGAAATGGTTATCTTCAGTAAGTGAGTGGAGATGCTCTTTTAGATGGGTATTAGTATACTAACCCTCTTTTCGCCTATGTAAACTTTGCCACAAGGTAATGGCAACATGTACACCACACGCATATCATCTTGCAAACATTGTACTTTCTGTCAAAGCACAAACAGGTGCTGTGCGCACTATGGTTGGACAATGAATAAATTACCTGCTCGCTCATCTTTCAGTTCTACGATGAATAATTTTATCGTAAGCAACAAAATGCGATGGGTGCAATTGTCTCTTTTGCTCTTTGATGCAACTTGCAATTTGATTGCCTGGTAATGCACAAAAAAATCACAAGTGTAATGCCACGCAATGTTTATGTTACGCGCTACATCTTTCACAAGCTGGGCCGTAATGCGAACTCCAGTTGAGGCAGATGCATACTCTAAGACGCCGACGCAGGCACGCCAAGATGGCGAAGGGGAAGTCCGCGAAGGAATTAATTATGTAAAAATACGCATGCAATTAAAAAAGACAATGCAAGTACTGGTGAAAACATTTACACGTGAGTATGATGTATTAGTGTCTTTTAGTACATGACTGATGATTCTGACTGATGATCGTACCAAGATGAGAGTAGGCCAATGGCTTCAATGTGAAAAGTGCTTATGCATTTTATTTATTTTTAAAGGTCTTATTGTAGAAATAAGAAATTAAACATAAATTAACTGAATAAAAAGAAAAACAACTTGCCACCCTTGAGAAGTGAGCCCACACCTTCGCTATAGTGGTCCAATGGTCTAACAAATATTTAATACGCAATCAATTTCTTGAATCTTTGTTTCATACTATCGTGACTAATAAAAGCCTGACCCCTCGGTTTCCCTTATCGAGCAATGCATAGCGAGGGGCTTGAATCTAGCACCCCTGATGGCTTCAGACAACACACCAAGGTTAATGAGTGAGTTACCTCCTGGCATGTTCGCGTACTACGAAGCTCCTGCGGCTCAAACTGGTGTTCTGCATCCTCTGTTACAGACGTGAGCGGCGGCGATTGCTGACCCTCGCAGTGCTGGGCGAAACAAACATGAGCAATTATCCCCACAAATGGATGGGAAAACGGCACCGTGGCAGCTCGATTGGTAAGATAATCACATGCGTAATGCAAAGTTAGGGGTTCGTATTCCCGCCGCGGCAAGTTGTGGTCTCACCCCGTTGGGCATATAGATACACACACACACACACACACACACACACACACACACACACACACACACACACACACACACACACACACACACACACACACACACACACACACACACACACCCATATATATATATAGATATATATATATATACTTCCCGACCCGTTTTGCGACTGTCCTCATCTGAACATGCTCAGCTGGCTCATCCATGCCACGGCATCATCGCGCTTTCTCCCAGGCTGATCCAAGGTTCATGTACACGAGGGGCATTTCAGACAGTAGATGTAAATATAGATTCATACTAGAACGAGATTACTCCTACTAGTCTAAAAAAACTTGCTGTACGCGCTCTCACGTGCTTGATATTGTTACGAAGAGTTGCGAAGAAATGGTTTTATTTACAGGCGATGGATGATGATCGTAGCGTGATAGTAGCGCAGCTCGCCCTCTCCAACTCTTCGTCCTCTTCGTCTTCCCTTCTTTTCTCTTGTCCGTGCCTTTCGTATCTGTTACATTTCCCCGCAAGCAGACGAAGCCCGTGGGGCGAGTCAGGATGCACAAGCAGGGTAGAAAGGCTTCAGGCGAGCAATGTGAGTCAGCTGAGTTCTGCTTGATCGCCGACCGTTGCACAGTAGGCGAGCTGTGACGCAAGTGAGTTCGCTGAGGCGGTCCACAACTACAAATGGGCCTGAATAGTGTGGCAATAACTTTTGGCACAATCCACGCTTGCGTTGCGGTGTCCAAAGAAGGACCAAGTCACCTTTTTCCAACGATACTTGCACGTGACGGTGGTCGTATCACTCTTTCGAACGACTTTGCGAGGCCAGAGTACGAAGACGAGCTATTCGACGCGCTTCTTCGGCGAGACACAAAGTCTTCGATACAGAATCGTCACTGTGCAGAACGAACGGTAAGAAAGTGTCCAGAGGGCTTCGCGGTAACCTGGCATAGAGGAGCTAAAATGGGCTATAGTTCGTGATTTCGGGTTTCGCCGTGTTGTATGCGTAAGTGACGAAGGGCAGCACGTCGTCCCAGTTCTTATGATTGGAGGAGACGTACATGGCAAGCATGTTGGTCAGCGTTCTGTTCGTCCTTTCAACGAGGCCATTGGTCTGTGGATGATACGGCGTGGAATGACGGAACTGGGAAGTGCACAAACGAAGTAGCTCTTCAATGGCATCAGCAGTGAACTGGCGACCACGGTCGCTGATGATGACACGTGGTGGGCTATGACGCAGGACCACGGAACGCAACAGGAAGACCGCCACGCAAGCGGCGGTGGAAGACGGTATGGCCGCAGTTTCTGCATACCGTGTAAGATGGTCTACGCAGACAATTATCCAACGGTTCTTGTTGGTTGATAACGGGAATGGACACAAAAGGTCAATGCCTACTTGCTCGAATGGCATGTTGGGCGGTGTCAATGGCCGAACGGGACCCGGGGCTGTGGTGGTCGGTCGCTTGTGACGCTGGCACGTTTCACAACTAGCGACATAGCGCTTGGTTGTCTCGTACATCTTGGGCCAGTAAAAGCGCTCCTGCGTGCGGTGTAGCGTTCGTACGAAACCGAAATGGCCGGATGTCACACCGTCATGCATGGCGCGTAGAACGTCGGAGCGAAGGCTCTCCGGGACAACAAGCAGAAAACGCGCTCTATGCCCGGAATAATTAGTTTCGTAGAGTAATTTATCACGGACGGTAAAGCGACCGCTGCCTTGAGAAGTACGGGTGGCGACAAAAAGCGGATCGAGGGTAACATCACTCCGTTGTTCTCGCTGAAAGTCTGCCGAGTCAGGGAACGTAGAAGTAACAGCAGTGAGACAGTCGTCAAAATTCTCAGCATCGCAGTCGGTAGCCGCAAGAGTAATCCGAGAGAGGCAGTCTGCGTCAGCGTGACGACGGCCACTCTTGTACGACACCACAAAGTCGTATTCCTGGAGGCGCAGCGCCGAACGTGTGAGGCGACCAGAGGGATCACGTAAACCGACCAGCCAGCATAAAGAATCATGGTCGGTGATAATCTTGAATGGTCTACCGTAAAGGTAACACCGAAACTTCTGTATGGCGAAAACAGCTGCCAGGCATTCCTGTTCCGTAACCGTACAATTCCGTTCAGATTTGCTCAGGCAACGGCTGGCATATGCGACTACATGTTCTGCGCCACTGTGACGTTGTACATGCACCGCTCCTATCCCAATTCCACTAGCATCATTGTGAACTTCAGTTGGGCAAGACGGATCGAAGTGACACAAAAGCGGTGCTGACGTTAGTATAAACTTCACTTGAGAAAATGATGCGTCACACTCTGGTGTCCAATTGAAGGATGCATTTTGTCGCAAAATACTTGTCAACGGGTAAACGATGTCGGCAAACCTGGGAACAAAACGACGAAAATATGAACATAGGCCAATGAATGAGCGAAGTTCTCGTGCTGATTGTGGTGGCTTGAAGGAGCTCACAGCTTCAATCTTACGAGGATCGGGTCTGACGCCATCCTTGTCAACTAAGTGTCCCAGGACCAGTGTTTGACGTTCGCCAAAGCGACATTTCTTTGAGTTTAGAACCAGTCCAGCTTTCTCAATGCAGTCGAGAACTAGGCTGAGGCGTTCATTATGTTCTTCAAACGTGCGGCCAAAGATTACAAAATCATCGAGGTAACACATGCATATCTCCCACTTCAGGCCACGTAGTACTGTGTCCATGAATCTTTCGAAGGTGGCAGGAGCATTGCAAAGGCCAAAAGGCATAACAATAAATTTGAATAGGCCATCTGGAGTCACGAAAGCGGTCTTTTCCTAGTCGGCAGGGTCCATAGGTATTTGCCAATACTCCGATCGCAAATCAAGTGTTGAGAAGTAAGAAGCAGCGCGTAAGCAATCAATGACGTAATCTATTCGCGGTAGAGGATAGACATCCTTCTTCGTCACTGCGTTTAGATGTCTGTAATCCACGCAGAATCTCCAGGAGCCATCTTTTTTTCGGACCAGAATAACTGGGGCTGCCCATGGACTAGGCGACTCTTGAACGACAACTTTGTCCATCATCTCCTTGACTTGTTGTGCAATAATTTTCGCTCGGAGGATGACACTTGGTAGGGCGGCTGGTGGATGGGATGTGCGGAGCCAGTATCTATTCGGTGACGAGCGCGGGATGACGGCAAATGAAGGGGTGCATCTCCATACGTGAAGTCGAATGCAGCCTCATGCCTGGTGCAGCCAGGCATGAGCAGCCACATGTGCCAGTGCTTGCCGTTCCGACGTACCGTGAGCCTTGCTGATCATGCCAA
Organism: Dermacentor albipictus; assembly: GCF_038994185.2. Lineage (NCBI taxonomy): Eukaryota > Metazoa > Arthropoda > Arachnida > Ixodida > Ixodidae > Dermacentor > Dermacentor albipictus. The sequence goes on from NC_091823.1 coordinate 177,875,600, forward strand.
GCATTAGCTTTTCAAAATCGCTATTATCGCAAGGAGAGCAAGCTGTAGAGACGTCCGTAGTTAGGGCCGCCATTGAGTTACATGCGGCTTCATCGAAGAGAGCGATTTTCATACCGCGAGGAAGGACAACTGGCGTGGCGGAACAGTTCAGCGCCCACAATGTGGCGACTCCTTTCGTCATGCACACGACAGAGCAGGGCACAAGTATATCTTTTTTAGCACAGTTTATGCGGAGATGCCTAACTACAAGATCAACACAATCAGCGTCAACAGTAGCTGCAGAAACACGAACGGGCGTCAGGCACCACGATGGTGCAATCACTTCATCAAGAACATTGAGTGTGTCTGTGCCCCTGTGTTCGCCACGCGAGCTTTGTTCGGAATTTGTTGATATAATTAACTTGTTCAATGATATTTCGCCACAGCCACAGTCCACGGAAGCGCCGCACTGTTCAAGAACATCAATACGAAGAATAACATCGTGCGAACAACGAGCAAGAACAAGGAATTCCGACACAAGAACTTTCCCAGCCAACAAAACACTCACAGCACAAACACCAAGGGGATGAAGCCACTCGCCGCCCACTCCACGAAAAGTAATACCGTCGTTCCAAGAAAACATAACTCTGTGGCCTAGACGGTTCTCGAAAGCGACGCTCATCACAGACACGGTCGCCCCAGTATCAACTAACGCCATGGTCGGTATTCCGTCAATCGAGACATTCACTTTGTTTTTGAGCATCACAACAGGCAGAGGAATTTCTGGCAAAGACCGTCCGGCGACCTCACCTCCATTGGCCGCGGATGCTAGTTTCCCGGCGGCGGTGACGAAGAACGGCGCCGAGGGGACGGAGAGCGACGGGGACGATTATTTGGCGGCGTCAAACTCCGCTCAGAAGTTGGCGAATCGCTGTGTCTTGTCTCGTGCGGGCAGTGGTCCATTGGAAGGGAATCGGTCGTCCGCAAGTCATATGAAGTACGGGTTCTGGGTGGTGAGAACATTGGTGGCGTCCTTCGTGATTGACGGCCTTGGCGACAATACCGTGCTATATGGCCTGTGGAACCGCAGTTGTAGCACAGGGGAGGGTCGCGGTTCACAGCATCTTCCTCGAAACGGATGCTAGGCTGCCGCGGGTGGCGAGAAAGTTCGTTGTCATGTGGATAACGTGTCTCTGCGCCTCGCTGAAATCCGTCATATCGTTCATAAGTCACGTCGTGGTAGTAGGGCCGGTGCCCTTCTTGTCGCGGTCTGACAGAAGTCACAGGAACTCGGGGGTTAAAACGCGGCTGCTCTCGTTGTGGCCGAGCGTCATAAGTAGCGCCTCTGTCGTAGAGACGTGGCTGCTGTCGGGGCGCGAGTTCATAATCCTCGGTGCCCCTCGCCGCAGGATACGGGGCGATGGATGCCATGTTTGACTCGAAATCTGGTGGTAGGCGGAAGCTGTGAGTGCCTGAATATGTCGCTTGTGCGTGCGGGCTGAGCTCTTCCCGAACTATTTGTCTGATCGTTGATGCAACATCGAGGGGCTGGTTGCTGTCCACGCTTACAACTGTTGTCACATTGGCTAGCCTGCCAAACTTCGGCGTGATGCGCCTCGTTTTCAGCTGCTCGAAAGTACGACAATGCCGAATGATGTCAGTGACGGAAGCCAGGTTGTCCTTTGCGATGAGGAAATTATAGACGTCTTCGGCAATTCCTTGCGGGATGTGCCCGACTTTATCTTCCTCAGACATTCCAGAGTCCACCATCCTACACAGTTTTATTACCGCCTCAATATAGGTCGTGCAGGTTTCGCCTGGCACTTGCGCACGTCGCAGTTGCGTCTGTTCCGCCCTTTTCTTTTTTGTCGCGGAGTCGCCGAATCTCTCTTTGATTTCGGAAACGAATCTTCTCCATGTTGTGAACGGTTCCTCGTTATTGTCGAACCACAGCAACGCAGTATGCGTTAGAAAGAACACTACGTTCGAAAGCTGAGAAGCGCTGTTCCACTTGTTGGCGGCACTCAGCCGGTGATAATGGATGAGCCATTCCTCGACGTCGTCGTCCGATCTTCCGGCGAAGGGACACGCATCTCTCAGTTGCCGAACGGAACTTGTCGGCGCAGCTGTTGGAATGGGCCGTTCTTCGTCTGCGTCGTGGGACATATTCAGCTCCGGTAGATACGGTGGGAGTCCAGCAATGCGACGGCTCCGTCGAAGAAGTTCTGGTTCAGCCTCCGTCTTCGGGTGTCGATTACCCCGGCACCTCCACCACAACTGTTACGAAGAGTTGCGAAGAAATGGTTTTATTTACAGGCGATGGATGATGATAGTAGCGTGATAGTAGCGCAGCTCGGCCTCTCCAACTCTTCGTCCTCTTCGTCTTCCCTTCTTTTCTCTTGTCCGTGCCTTTCGTATCTGTTACAATATCTCAACGTAGAGGAGTAAGAATACGGATGCAAGATCCCTGAAAACTCAAGCTCATTTCATGGCTAAACGGAGGCACAATAGACTCAATCTGAGTCTCTTTTCTTTACTATAACAAAAGGAATGAGTTCAGGATTTAATGAGTGATCTTTACTTTATTATCGGAACGAGACACATAGTTAGAATAACCACACATGTGTCCTCAAATCGGCTCAATTTTCTCATCTAAAATAATATAATGCACCATGTTTTTGCAGTAGTCGATTTGTCAGTCCTGGGTAGGTATTTATATCGGCGTGATAAAAATTGGCGATGATTATTTTTTGAAACGTAACCTAATTATGAAAATTTTCGCAATTTTAGCGGTTTTGGCATTCAGGGGATATTAAACATAATGTATACGCGGTGCAGTTGCCTACTTTTTTCCTGGTTTGTGAGAAACCTTTTGAAGATTTCTCAGGAATACTTTGCAGCTGCATCGCCTTTGCTGAAATGGTCCATAGAAAACTTTGACTTCTGGAATAATGACAAGGAATTGCTCAAAACGCAGTTTGGCAATTTTTCAACAACGCACCTTGGTTAGCACAAATTTAACTTCCCATGCACCAATAGAAGTATTGGCATAGGTTTACGAAAAAAATGGGTTGGTTACAACGCGTTAATTGTAGAGAGGTCTTCGAATTCGTGACACCTGCAAGTCGTTCAAATGTTGTTTTCCATCTTTAGTGAAATGTTTTTTCCAAAGATGGATGCTAAGGTCCGCAAAACGAAGGTTGATTCCTTTTTGCAGATATTTTATCAACTCATGCAAATTTTTTGCTGCAAACTTAAGCTACTGATGTCCAGTGTTCATAGACCAGTCAGCGAGAAGGCAACACCGTCACCATCTTGAAATAATTGTGCCACATTAGGTCTACCTTGCTACGAGCTAAGATCTAACTGTGCGGACAGTGCTACTACGAAATAAACTTGGCAGCGTCTCAGCTTGGTAAGTGCGCTTTCCCAAACTCTCTAAACATTTCTAACGTTTTGTGAGCGTTATAAAGTTTATGGAAAAAATTGCGCACAGTGACTTGTTTGTTTGCAATTTACAAATATGTCTCCGGGCTTCAATAACTCCAGACGGTCAAGTCATTGTTTTAACCAGCCCCTCTCCCCATTTAAGACGACGAGAAGTAATTTGTCGAGGTAGGAGAATTTGTTTAACCCCGCTTCTCTTTGAGTGACGCGTTTTGTGATGAACTTAGCGATCTTTTTTAGCGGATATTTTAGCTTTCTTAGCGTATCCTTTAGATTTTTAATGATTTTTAACCCGGCTCCTATTTGAGTTACGCGTATTGTGATGGACATAGTGATCTTTTTTTTAGCGGATCTTTTTCTTTTTTGTTATATAAGCTATGTAGCAATTTATTTCAGTGCGGAAGATTGCAGCAGTTTCCTTCGTTGTGTAAGCTATGTGTAAACTATCTTTTCGGTTTTCCTTTATGTCTTGATCTTTACATAAAACAATGTGTCACTTAAAAAAAAATGCTGTGATATTGTGATGTCCCTCAGCTGCTGCCATTGTTCACAAAGTGGTCGCAGGATCCCTCAAGCCGTCATTTGAACGGCTTTTCTCTTCGCCTCATGCTACACAGTTTTGTGACGAAAAAAAAAATAAATAAATCAACTTCTAAGAAATGCCGGCGAGAAAGTCAGCCATTAAAGAGCGACAGTTGCTTGATGCCTGTAGTTTTACCGAGTACGTTTTAACTTAACTTATACAGGCAAATTAAGTTAGCGGAAATTATGGCCTCACTCCCCCGAAAGAATTACTGCGTAATGACTTGCATTTCAGCCATGACATTCGTCAGCACACGTCGACACCGATTCTTTCGAAACTCATGCGCATCTTGTAGCGATGAAGTTCAAAATTTAGCATTACTATGAATACATCAAGCTATAATTTTTCATATGAAGCAGGTCGCATTATCTCTCGTAGTCTCAGTTGCTGTACGGTCCCTGGCGGATACAAAGGTTCAGCTAGGCATCCTTAAGCGAAACATGTGATTGCACAAGTATTACCAAGATCGGTCCCCATCAGGTAAAATGACATCTTCATTACTCCCAGGCAAGCACTGGGTACTTCCTTCGCAAACGAGATAGGGGCCTTGACTAGTGCATCGAAGTCGTAAACGAAACAGACTTGACGTCTAGAAAGTGCGTGTGCCATACCGACATAACCTCAACCCAAGAGGCGCTAGAGCGATTGAAGCTCTAACGAATGGAAACAAAATCTTCGTTAAAGCAGCAGATAAAGGAGGCACATAATAGTGCAGCTACGTTTCCAAATCCTTCTGCAAGCATCATGATTATGGCACAGAAAAAAAAATTTAGAAACTATAGCAAAGGACGCCATCGCAGACATGGGCTAAGCGCAAGAAAATTCGCTGCAACCCACTGCGTTCGCTCATTCAATTATGTCCTGTGATTAACTGGACATAATGGACATAACGTTAACCACTTTCCGAAAGATCCTCGCTCTTAATGTCCTTCATTGTTCGTCAAAGAGGTCTTATCACTTTATACTAATACTTCTCACACAGACGGGATCCCATTGAATATTGCCGCCTACAGTGAGTGTAGCGTTAGTAGGCAGATTGACTCGCCTACATTGGGCTAGATTACACTAGATAATCTTGAACTAAAGAACCTCCAATTCGATGGGGAAGAAAATTGGGCCCAAATACGCTAATATTTTTATCGGCTTCGTGGAAAATGGAATCCTCCCTATCCGACACCTACAACCGTTTTACAAGAGCAGCTCCATGAACGGAGGCCGTGCCACAGCCAAAAGATTAATACAGACGAGTTATAGTACATGCGCAATTTTGTACTCTTACTGTGCCACGTCGATATCAATTGCAGTTTTTTCTTAAGCTTTCTATGTTCTGCTGCTGGCGATATTCACGGCAGAGGGTTCTTGGTTATGCGCAATTCAATGAGGACACTTTATTTACTCACATGATCCGGCTTTTTTAAAAGGTCGAGTGTGACGTCACATGCACCGCCCGATTCCCAACACAAAAATGTTTAAGGTACTGGACTGGACTTTCACATTCGGGTTGAATACTGCAAGAAAGGCTCCTTAGAACACCACAAGTTTCTGGAATCGCTGCATTCACAATACACTGCGTTCGACTGGCATCACGATATTGAAGATGCGACGCTAATAGCGATCGCTGAAGCTGAGCACAGATTTCCATACACGGCGAAAGGTTAGACGAAGCGGCTGCTGGGAATAGGTTGGATCTCATTCCAGGCATACTAAATATAAATGTTAGCCATATTTTCTGCAAGCATACACTACCGGGGCAAAGTTCGTAGGAAACGCTAATGCATTCCACCTCGCAGTTTTCCTGTTTTCCGCAGAAGGTCTGAAGCGCCGGAGCATGTCGAGTCAAGCCACTCAAATACGCAGTCAGAGTGGGCTTGCGGAGTCGGCAGGCCTCGTGTTTCTGCATCTTTTCAGCTTACAACTATGGAATAGATTTTAGAACGCAGTCGATTTGCTAAAATTTTTATGGAGTTTGTCAAACAAAACACCCGGTGCACCCTGAAAACATTGTTGCTGGCAGCTCCGCAATAAATAATAAGAACGTAAAACGTTCCTCTAAAAGATTGCACCGTCTATATACATAAGGTGAAGAAGAAGAATCGGGAGATATTGGAGAAGGTTGATGCGCACATTCCGTTCGACATCTTTTTGCACGCGTGAAAACACGACTGCTGCTGAACTGTATGTAGCACGCATTGAGTGCACCAGCATTGTTTTATCATTAATGCCTAGGTACTGTACTGTAAATATGCGGTACAGAATAGCGAGTAGGACGTTGAGATAGGCTAAATTCATTTCCTCTCATGTTCAACAAAATGTCCTGTTATAAGGTTGTTGACTTCAGCCAACTAGGGTCTGTATCGATGCCTCAGTTTGATTTTCTTATGCTTCGAGACGCTCTTGTTACAGATCGAAAATGTTTAAACGATTTTACATGACAGGGATTTGCACCATTGAACGCAAATTTCGAAGGAAGGTCCTTCATTCCGCTGGTCCAGGAAATATATCCTGTATGAACATCATTACGCCACAGTAAATATTTTTTGGGGTGACAAACGATACAATGGAGCGTTACTTCCGTCGACACGGTCAATAATATTAATCAAGCTGCATTGATGTGACGATTCTAGTCAACGCTACCACTTTTCATTCTTCTTTAGTCGTTGAAGGATCGTCCCACCGACGTAACAACCAGGATTGGTGGATCATGAGGCGTGCGAAAAGAAAGCGAAAAAATGGGGATTGGGGGAAAATGTGAACATTAAGTTTATTTTGTGAAAGAACGCATGTTCGAGATGGTTATTTTTATGTACCAGTATTGGTCAGATCCCTGTTTCATTAGATTAGGTAGACTCTTATTGCATGTCGATTTACAGGGTGTTCCAGGTAACTCGCTCCAAGCTTTAAAAATTTGCTTGAGCGTTACAAAAAAACAAGCAACTTAGTCCTGTTCACCGTTCTCTTCAAGGACTGGTACTTCGACTATGAGCTTAGGTAATTATTTACGATTCTCATTTACCCAAATTTCCAAGGCGTGATTCAAACGCGAAATCTTCATTGGAGAAGCTACACACCTGATCGACAAATATCCAGAGAACCTTTTCCTGTGGTGGTAGGTGCTGTGGTTTTAATTTTTCAAGGCTGCAAAGAAAGTCCGCAACATTTGAAAAGGTACCACGTTATTTGGCACTCGCTTACAGTGACATTAGTGCCGTAAGACATTACCTGAAGGAAAGAAATAATCGATGTTCCCAGCAGGCCGACGACATTAATAAGTTTTGAGCAACGGAGCTGGATCAATTACAATGGCCTTGTTCCCGACATCTGCCTGGACATCTTTCTGTTTAAAGTAACAAAGCAAATGGAGCCATCACATGTCACAAAAAAGGCATGTCAATTCTTGAAGCCCTGTCAGCGTTCTTGCTGTTGATAGACCGCACCAAGGGCAAGGAGGTTGTGGCAGCGTATCGTGGCGCCTCAAAGACGAATGTAGTTACGATTACCAACCTTCATTGGTTGCGGCCTCTTCGTGCATTCGGTCTGCTTGCAGCATCGATCAATCGTCGATAGAACGTTTGAGGGTTCTAATGCCGCTGCGCGCATTTGTCTAGTACGCGGGTACTTATTCAAATCACGCGCACTTTGATTGCGTCCCCCCCCCCCAAAAAAAAACACTGCAGCTGCTATAGCGGGAGAAGGAAATGATATGCATATTTGCCAATAGGCTCTACATCTACACCATCATAAATGTTGTGATTAATGGTATATTTTACAGTTTCTTAAGTAATTCGTGCTAATATTTACCTCAGATCATAGCAAGAAATACTCAGAGTCACTCAAGAGGACTGTAACAAACACTACGTTATTTCCTGCCGAGCTTTCGTATCCGCCTTGTCCACCATTCCTTTAGCCTCTTCATGCATGCCTCTGTTTTTAGACTACCACATAACTGATCTTAAAATACTTCCTCGTGCATCAGTTTTTCCTCGGACGTCCCCTTAGTCATACAGTCAGGTTGATGCTTTCCCTTCTGATTAATTGATGCGTGGATATAGACTGGCGTAACGCTGGCGCGCAGCGAGTGTCACAGCGGCGCCACGCGGGCGAAAAGTGGACGCTCTACAGGCATCATGTCAGCATTTGTGCATGTCGCCGATTTTGTCTAGAGGTGGCTGCGAAAAAAAAGAAACCAGCAGACATTGAGTAACCGTTGAATTGGACTCCCTGCATGCTCAACGTGCTTTCATTTCACTTCCACTGTTCTCCACATGACCCTTTTGCTGAAGGTTCCACCATATTTCATAGGACGTCGGACGTCCGGCGTTTAGGCTGCTATGTAGAAAGCAAAATTTTTGTTTCTTCATAATGCGTGCTGTCAATATGAGATTGTGATTTTGTTTTAAGGATATCACAGATTTTTTTTTCAAAAGCGGAGTGATACTCGTAGCACAATTATTTAATAATTAATAATTGTCTAAGCGTGACGACTAATCAGAAAATGAACAAAGCATCATCTTAACATCTCGACCTTCTCGCAGTGTAATATCTAATGGCTTTGAATTCGGTTGCGTAAATTTGACACAATTATAGATAGTCCTTCATAATTTGCGCTGAAGTGGTTTTATATCATCTAGAGTCACGGCGAAACCAGCGGAACCGGCGTGGCCGGCACGGTAATGGAACATTTTCTTTCTCACACCGAAGCCAAGGTGAATGTATACGTTGTATTGAAGCTTTCAGAAATGTCCACGCATTAAGAAAAAGGCGATCCATCAGTGGTTTAAAGGGCTTAGCGCCATTTAGGAGAGAAGGTTACACTTCCGGCCGAAGAAAACATGAAGGCTAGGCGCCATATGAAAAAAAGGTAGAGCGACATCAATTTTGTTATTTGCGCTTTTCATTATTTTTCGTATATGTTACGTAGGGTTTGAAGTAGGGCAGTATGCTTAAACATTATACAAGTCGACACGAGTCCACTGTAGCGCAAGCATCGAAAATTTCGACGTGCACTCGGTGGGCGCTTTGGGTTGATGAGTGCACTTTCGGTCCGAAGCCATCTCAAATGCAGTAAGTTTAGCGACAAGTCGATGCAATTTATATAAACTTGCCAATAACTTGGCCACGGAAAAATATTTATAGGGCAGCAGGCTATGCACACCCGCCACGAGGCACAATGGGTTTTTGAATTAATTTGGTGTTTATCGAGTATGTAGGAGACTCTAAAGTACAGAGTGATGCTCTACATTGCTAATGAGTTCGCGTTGTGACAAAGTAGTCTTATTTATGACCAACGTTATGACAACAATTGCATTTGATGAACTAAACTATACACAAGAATGATACAATGTAGCATACGATGTTACGCAGGTTTGCCGAAAGGAACATCAGTGTTAGGCGCTTCCAAAAACGGCGCATAACAATCACAATGCCCGATCAACATTCATGCATGACTACCTCAATACTACAGGGACTCGAAAACATACGTGCACAGAAAACTTGCTCTAGCAAGCATGATATAGACACAGCTTCTTCACAAACTTCAAAAGTTGATTCCTACCTTGTGTATTTGTCAAAAAGATAAGCCTTTTATTTATTTATTTTTGTGTTATCCAAGTACCTGCCGCACCACAAGGGCATTATTGCAGGAGGTAAATTGGAGGAAAACGATTATGCGACAAATACTTAAAAAAACAGCTAAGCACAGGTGGTAAAAGTTGCAAAATACGTAACATCGATGAGTCATCTCGACGGCAAAACGACCTTCAGTGAAGTGCGGTGCAAACTTACAACTCAGAAATGGAAAAGGTACACTATCGCGTGAAGCGCAATGCCAGCCAAATGATATAATGTGAACGGGATGATATTATACTACGGCAGACTGCGCGACAATAAAAACAAACTCTGAACACGTTTTACATTTACCAATGCTCGTGGGAAGCATATTCTTTGTCCGGAAGTATGCGGAAAAAATGAATTACGGTAGACATCAGTACGACAGCGCATTTCAAGAACTTTCCCCTCGTGATGACACCGTTTAGAGATGACGTGGGGAGGGAAAATGTACAATTCCTTATTTATTCCTGTGAGATCAGAGTAAATTCGGAAAAAAGTTCTAACTTGGCAGTTAATCGGCGGTGTGCCAGTGTTTTCCAACCAAAGTCTTCTGTAACTAATGTAATACTGCTACCGTAGATATATTTACCAGAAACAAATCTCGCAGCGCAGTTTTGGACTCGTTCAAGCTTTTCTATAAGTTTAGAGGTTTGAGAGCCCCATACCTGGCAAGCATATTCGCGTACCGGACGAAGATTTCTTATGTAAAGCAGTTCTTTTACTTTCTGGGGGGCTTTATAAAAATTGCGTCTAACAAGGTTCAACATACAAGATGATTTTAAGGTTAAGCATTCAATATATCTGTCCCATGTTAAATTTTCTGAAAAATAGACCCCAAGGTATTTCTAGTCTTGGACCTTTTCAAGGAGTAGTCCGTCAAATTTATACCCTGATCTCACAGCAAAGCGTTTACAGGTGAATAACACAAGTTGACATTTAGCACTGTACAAAGACATGTGTCACTTATTGCACCAAGCATGAATTTTGTTTTGATCATTCTGGAAACTACTAATATCATAATCATTTTCTACATTCCTGTATATGGCACAATCATCAGCATATAACCTCCCGTTGCATTCTAGATTGTGGACAATGTCATTTATAAAGACAAAAATAACAAAGGCCCCAAAAGAGACCCTTGGGGCGTGCCAGAGGTTACGCTGCCAGGTGTTGATTTAGTTCCGTTTATTAAAACATGCTGTCTTCGCCCAAACAAGTAATTTCAAATCCAACCTACTATTGCAGGGTGTATACCGAGACAAGATGATTTATGTAAATGCAATGCATGGGAAACCAAAGCTTTCAGGAAATCCTACCTGAAGTATCCTACCTGAAAGTCTACCTGAAGTCCAAGGTCAAAAGAGTAAAAGAGATCATGGGAGAACTCTACCAGTTGAGTCGTACATGACAAGCCAAGCCTGAATCCATATAGAACATTCGAAAAGAAAGTATTGTTTTGAAGGTGTTCATCACAGCACTGTATATAATGTGTTCTATTGTTGTGCAACATACACATGTTAGAGAAATAGACCCGTAGTTTTCTAGTATACTTTTGGGACCATTTTTATGAAAAAGAATGACGTGGGCTACCTTGCACTCTGCAGGTAATGAAATGGTATTTATAGATTTATTACACAGAGGTACTAAAAAATGCGCAATTTCTCGTGAGCAGGATATTGATACTTGCGATGGAATGCGATCAGGACCACCGGCCGATTTGTTGTTCAGATGGGAAATAAGCTTCAGAACACATTATATGTGACAGTAACCATAGGCATATTCTCGTAGACTATTTCTTGTATTTCAGGCAGATTACCAGTATACGTCTCAGAAAAAAAAAACACTTTTAAAGCAGGAATTCTGGCAGAAAGCTTTCTCATAATCATCAAGCACTGTTTTCTCGCCAACTGATAAACTAGGGACAGTGGTGCCCACTTTACCATTTATTTTAACAAATTTACTAAATTCTTTAGGGGTGTCCCTCAACTTGGCGTCCAGCGATGAAATATAAGTTGGTTTATTTACCTGTATTTCTTGCTTCATTTTGCAGTTCACATGATGCATTTCAAGGAAAACAGACTGATTTCGAATCTTTAAATATGAAGCATACAGGCGGCGTTTTTGTTAATGAGCGAGAGAGTTTTCTTATCTACCCAAGGTTTATCTTTCCGGCGCCTACTTGTCAAAAGTTTGGAAGGCATGCATTTTTCAACTCAAGCTTCATCTATGTCCACTGACTGGCTGACCTCATAAAAAATAGGGAAGAAATTTGAAAGCTCTCGTGATAAAGACATGTAATCCCCTCGGTCGTAAAAAAAAAAATTCTAGGATATTTATGGGCTGGTCTAACTGAAGCGGCACTAGACGTGGCAACAACGTAATCGTAATCACTGATAGCGGGGATGACAGCTACATTTTGGATCAAATACTCAGAGCTAGGAAAAAAACAAATCCACAGTGTTGGCAGAAAAATGATGCTGTCGCGTGCATCCGGAGATGAATTAGGTTAGGTCAATAGTTATATTAAACTTTGAAAAGGCAAGAGATAGGGCAGTCGAGCCTGTGAACACAGCTTTGCCATTTTCCCAGTCAACAGCAGGCATGTTAAAGCCACCCCCAAGTATATACTCAGTATTTAAGGTAGTTAAAAAGTTTGAGAGCACGGTAAATGATTCCAGATTACAATAACTACAAGACTGGTAAGCAGGCCCAACGGCGAGGTAATTGCCATTGCTCATTCTAACCCAGCACCATATGGATTCAGAATGATTTAAAGAAGTAGGGAGTTCAGTACTCCAAAGACACTCAATAATGAGAAGAGAAACGCCGCCACCATGTGTGTTTTTGTCACACCGGTACACATCATAACCATACGGAAATACCTCGTTATTGACGATGAATCTATGAATCCCGGATTCAGTTCCAATCACTATGTGCGGTTGCACAGCGGAAAGCAAAGCTGCAAATTCATCGACCTTATTTTTAAACCTTCGGCAGGTAACTAACAAAAGAATCAGTGTAAGGTAACAATAATTGTTATTTTTTGCGCCAGTACGGAAGGTGTTAGGTTCTGCACAATGCTTGACCTTTAGCGATCTTATTATTTCGGTTACCATCTTTTTCCTGCTATCATAGCCAAAGGTCTTGTTGCCCATGTGCAGTTTATGGAAACGTAGCTGAAATGAGAGGTTTGTGGCTAAAGCATATTCAACAAGGTTTGATCGTGCATATCTGGTAGCAGGACTGAAATCCTCTCGAACTGCGTATTCCTCATCTTTCAGCTTGGATCTGCACGACAAAAGTTGTTCCTGAACTTTGATTCTACAGAAATGGACAATAATTCGCCGCTTCTTTCCCTCGCGAAACGTTCCCAGCCTATGAGCACGTTCAATATCTTCTGCTGAGATAGTCTGTTCGAGCTCAGTTTCGAAAAACGCGCTGGCTTTCTTCTCAGAGTCCCTCCCACTTTCATTTTCGCAATCAGATACGCCAAAAACCATCAAGTTATTTCTGCACGACCTCTGGTTTGTATCCTCAAGGGACGCTTTAATTTCGGCCCTTTTTCGTGGATTTTCTGAGGACTCTTCTCTGGCTGAAAGTAGGTCCGCTGAAGAATATTGGCTGTGTTCTGTAGATCTTGTAGCGAAAGGGCGAAAGCAGACTGTTCTCTCTTGACATCTTCAAGCTCGGAGAAAAAACGAGTCTGCTTTTGCTCAAGCCTGTGGACCATAGCATAAATGCCTTCAATACTAGCACTGCCTTCAGTACTACGACCATCTGAATCAGGGCCAGGGTTTATTTCGACATCCCCGGAGAGAATAAATGTAATCCAGAGAAAGCAATGTAGGTAGAAACATGTAAACTGATACATTTTCTTGCGTACTCCAATGGACTGTCGGGGCACGACACCGCAATCACACATCGGTCAGAACACCGGTAACAAGATGCAGGGGTTCGGTAACTAACCTGTGCAAAAAGATGAGGTAAGCTCATGTCGACAGCGATGTCGCGCCCCGGCAGCAGTCCGTCGAAGCACAGCTTTAGTGCCTCCGCCCCCCTTGTATCAGTTGACATAGGCGGTTGCCAGGCCAGATGAATGAATGTATCCAAAGTGGCGGGCTGTTCGCTGATATCCGGGAAAGGCGATGACTGTGTGGCGAAGCACGCGTCCGTTTGCCACGTAGAAACGGTTCCCAGCTACATCGAAGAATCCTCCGCTGGGCCACGGAATCAGTAAGGCTCCGAAAAGCACCTGTGCAAAAAGACGAGGTAGGCTCATGTCGACAGCGATGTCATGCCGATGTCGAATACTTGATGGACAGCCGGGTGGAAATGATCTAGATAGACGTTTAGGGCCATTGTAAATACCGGTTGATACAGTTACCGTTACAGTTTTTGAAAAAGTAGTCATGTGTGTGGTGTTTCGAACAAATTAAAACGCTTTTATGCCGTCTTTTTGAAGATTGCAAAGAAGAAGAAGTGCTAGAACCATGGCGCAGACATAGCAACTTATCCGGCGTTGTGCATACCGTGAAAGCTGCTGTGCGTTCGAAAACTTTGCTCTGTAAATGGAAAGTTGGGTGCAACAAATCCGCCGGTCCGCCGGTCGGTCGGTCGGTCGTTTGTGATCTTTCGTTTGCAATTTATTGTGCGCGTCTGTCTGGTTGGAGTTCGACTGGAATGTCATGTTGATCTATACCTGGAATAAAATTTCGGCATCCTTCTATCTTTCCCCATCATCATTGTATTCGGAATTTCGTTCACAGCTAGGAGAAATAATCAGAGTCTTAATCAATGAAAGCAAGGAGATCATTTGTGGCGACATTAACATGAATATACATGATCGCAACTATCAGCATTGCTCTGATTATATCCACTGTTTATTTACCTACTACTTATTTTCTTTATTTGATATTCGAACAAGCTGTGACACTTATTGTTATTGCACCTTGATTGATCATATATGCAACGCTCGTGAAAGAGAAGGAATAAGCCCACAGGAGAGACCAAGAAAAGAGACGAGGAAGAAGCGAGGACCATGTTAATTATGCCTTAATTATACCAGCAAAGTGAAGGTTCTAGAAGTGATAGGTAGGGTAAAATGCAGTGATCATAGGATAGTGAAGGCTAGGATTCACCACAGTTTGAAGTGAGAAAGAGTAAAATTGGGCAAGAAGAAACATGTCAGCCTAGAGGCAGTAAGTGTAAAAGTACACAAATTCGGGTTGGCGCTTTCAAACAAATATGCAGCATTGGAACAGAGAGATGATGATGACATAGAGCTAATGAATGGAAACGTAACTAGGCTGGCTTCAGAGGAAGCAACTGAAATGGGAGGCAAGGCACGAAAGCAAGCAGGAGGCAAGCTCTCCCATGTAACAAAGGACGAAATAAAGAAACGACAAAAAATCAATGTCTCCAACTCAAGAGATGAGGTAGAATTCGCGCAACTGTTAAAACTGATCAACAGGGCAAAAATAACTGATATTCGAAAGTGTAACGGGACGCAGCCTGAAATCAGCCTAAAAGGGACGCAGCCTCAAATCAGTCAGAAAGAAACGGGACATAGGACAAACTAAGACGTATGCACTGAAAGATAAGCAGGATAATATCATCAGAAATCTCGAAGATATAGTAAAAGAAGCGGATTAATTCTATACTGACTCGTACAATACCCAGAGGAGTCAGAATACCTCCATTATAAACAGTAATGAACAGGACAGAGAAACTCCTATAACTAGCGATGAGGTAAGAAGGGCCTTGCAAGACTTCAAACGAGCAAGAGTGGCAAGAGAAGTTAGAATAACAGTCGATGTCATCAAAGATGGAGAAGACCTAATGGTAAGTGTTTATCGACTGCAAGGGCCCCAGAAAACTGGAAAAATGCAAACATTATAATAATCCACAAAAAGGGAGATGTTAAAGAATTGAACAATTATAGGCCCGTTAGCTTACCCCCAGTATCATATAAAATGTTTAACAACATAATCTCCAATAGAATAAGGGCAACACTGTAGTTTAGTCAACCAAGGGAACAGGCTGGATTCGGCAAGAGATACTCTACAATGGATCACTTCCATGGGATTAATAAGGTTATCGAGATATCCGCAGAGTACAATAAGCCTCTCTATATGGCTTTCATAGATTACGAAAAGGCATATTACTCAGTAGAGATACCAGTAGTCATAGAGGCATTGCGTAATGAGGGAGTACAGAATGCTTACGTAAATACCTTAGAAAATATCTACAGACGATCTACAGCTACCATAATTCTACACAAGGAAAACAGGAAGATACCTACAAAGAAAGCGGTCACACAGGGAGACACTCTCCCCAATGCTATTCACTGCTTGCTTGGAAGAAGTATTCAGGCTATTAAACTGGGAAGGCTTGGGAGTAAGGATTGACTTCGAATATCTCAGCAGCCTTTGGTTTGCCAACGACATTGTTCTATTCAGCACTAATCCAGATAAGTTACCACAAATGATTGAGGACCTCAACAGAGAGAGTGCAAGAGTAGGTTTTTTTTCAATTGAATTCAATTCAGTTTATTTTGGATTGATAATAATTTGTACAAAAGAACTGTTGGGCCAGTAGCCAAAGGCTAGTGTAGGCCCATAGTCATATATGTAGCAGCAGCTAGATTGTCATGTGCATACCTAGTTATTAGGGATACAACCTAATACATTTAGGTGGATAGATACAATTAAAACCGTTAAAAAAGAAATAAGTGCATATCAATCGGTAGTAATAAATCAGATCTGTTAGGAATATACGTACACACTCAAAGCAAAAAAAAAGAAATAGCATATTATGCGTAGAAGTAACATGTTTGCAAAGGCCTGTGCTCAAGTGTTTAGGCTTTCTGAATACATCCAAGAAGGAATAATCTGGCACAGTATGAAACAAGTCGAGAACCAGACCGGCGGAAAATCACGTACTTTTTGATAGATATGGCTTTTTTACAGCAGACACGAAATGGTTGGCCATTTTTACCTCACGATGTACTGTGTTACAAATTTTGGCGCCATGAAACTCAAGTAGTCGAGGGCCATAGGTGTTACGAGTGATTGGTAGGTTGAAATTTATATTTGTTTCACCCCTTTGTACTGCGATTAGGAGTAATAAACAGGCTTGGCAATAATCATTGACTCCTACGTAAAATTCTCACGTAAGTGTTAATCAAAATGGGAACTTTCATGTCGCATGCCAGAGATAATGGTAATATACCGAGACGACCGAACGGCATGTCACTATTATCATGTGGGCTTGTGCATGTCATAATGCGCAAGGACCTTTTCTGTAACCGAAAGACGGGATCTATGTATGTTTTATAGGTACTAGACCATGATTCAGAACAGTATATGATGTGACAGTGAAATATGGAAATGTAAACAACCTTAAGTACTTAAAGGTCAAGATTTATCTGCATTATATTAATAAATAGCAAGCCGAAGCTAATTTCGTGCATTTACTAGATATATAGTCTCCAGTTCAAGTTGCAGTCCAATAATACCCCTAAATATTTTATGTGGCCGAGCTGTTCTATAGTAACACCTAGAAGGTGAATTGGCATGGCTATTCTGTCACCCCTGGAGTAACGGGGGTCGAATACTATGTATTTTGCTTTATCTGTGCTTAGTGTTAATTTATTACATGCAAACCAAGTTGATATATTCGATAACTCGCTGTTTATAGTGTTCTGGAATACGCCAAGGGATTTACTTGAATATAATAGCGTGGTATCGTCAGCTGTACATAACAGCGTTTGATGACTTTAGTATTGATGGGAGGTGATTGACATATAGCGAGAACAGTATCGGCCGCAAAACTGGTCCTTGCGGAACTCCTCTAACCATAGTAGTATCATCATCATCATCATCATCAGCCTGGTGGCGCCCACTGCAGGGCAAAGGCCTCTCCCATGCTTCTCCAACAACCCCGGTCATGTACTAATTGTGGCCATGCCGTGCCTGCAAACTTCTTAATCTCATCCGCCCACCTAACTTTCTGCCGCCCCCTGCTACGCTTCCCTTCCCTTGGGATCCAGTACGTAACCCTTAATGACCATCGGTTATCTTCCCTCCTCATTACATGTCCTGCCGATGCCCATTTCTTTTTCTTGATTTCAACTAAGATATCATTACCTCGTGTTTGTTCCCTCACCCAATCTGCTCTTTTCTTATCCCTTAACGTTACACCTATCATTCGTGTTTCCATAGCTCGTTGTGTCGTCCTCAATTTGAGTAGAACCCTTTTCGTAAGCCTCCAGGTTTCTGCCCCGTAGGAGAGTACTGGTAAGACACAGCTATTATATACTTTTCTCTTGAGGGATAACGGCAACCTGCTGTTCATGATTAGGGAATGCCTGCCAAACGCACCACAGCCCATTCTTATTCTTCCGATTATTTCCTTCTCATGATCCGGATCCGCCGTCACTACCTGCCCTAAGTAGATGTATTCCCTTACGACTTCCAGTGCCTCGCGGCCTATTGTAAATTGCTGTTCTCTCCCGAGACTGTTAAGCATTACTTTAGTTTTCTGCAGATTAATTTTTAGACCCACTCTTCTGCTTTGCCTCTCCAGGTCAGTGAGCATGCATTGCAATTGGTCCCCTGAGTTACTAAGCAAGGCAATATCATCAGCGAATCGCAAGTTACTAAGGTATTCTCCATGAACTTTTATCCCCAATTCTTCCCCATCCAGGTCTCTGAATGCCTCCTGTAAACACGCTGTGAATAGCATTGGAGATATCGTATCTCCCTGCCTGACGCCTTTCTTTATTGGGATTTTGTTGCTTGCTTTATGGAGGACTACGGTGGCTGTGGAGCCGCTATAGATATCTTCCAGTATTTTTACATATGGCTCATCTACACCCTGATTCCGTAATGCCTCCATGACTGCTGAGGTTTCGACTGAATCAAACGCTTTCTCGTAATCAATGAAAGCTATATATAAGGGTTGGTTATATTCTGCACATTTCTCTATCACTTGATTGATAGTGTGAATATGGTCTATTGGTGAGTAGCCTTTACGGAATCCTGCCTGGTCCTTTGGTTGACAGAAGTCTAAGGTGTTCCTGATTCTATTTGCAATTACCTTAGTAAATACTTTGTAGGCAACGGACAGTAAGCTTATCGGTCTATAATTTTTCAAGTCTTTGGCATCTCCTTTCTTATGGATTAGGATTATGTTAGCGTTCTTCCATGATTCCGGTACGCTCGAGGTCATGAGGCATTGCTTATACAGGGTGGCCAGTTTCTCTAGAACAATCTGTCCACCATCCTTCAACAAATCTGCTGTTACCTGATCCTCCCCAGCTGCCTTCCCCCTTTGCCTTCCCCCATAGTAGTATAATTGAAAGCAAAGGAGCCAAGTATTACATATTGTTTTCGGCCATTGAGGTAGCTTGAAAAAAGGTCCATTGTATTTTCGCTAAAACCATAAGTTCGTAATTTTTTTAGAAGTATGGAATGACTGACCGTGTCTAATTATTTCCTGAAATTTAAAGAAAGTCCTATGGCAAGCTCGTTTTTCTGCAGAGCTGTGTATATACATTGGGTTAGTTCTAACATTGCTGATGATATTGATTGGCTCTAAATCCATGTTGAGAATCTGTTGGAAGCTTGTTTTCGTTTAGATAGTGCTTCAGTTGAGCCGCGATGACCTTTTCAAATACAGTATTTATTATGCTAAGCCCAGAGATAGGCCGATAGCTTCCAGGGTCATTGACGTCGCCACTTTTATATATACGAGAAACTCTTGCGATCTTTAAGATGTCAGGGTATGTTCCTCGGCTTATGCAGGTATTAATTATTTTAGTGAGTACTGACACAAGAATATTAATATGCAGATGACAAAGATAATGATGAATAGCCGAGCAAATCAACAAGAGCTCAGGATCGCTAGTCAGCCTCCAGAGTCTGCGAAAGAGTACATTTACCTAGGTCAATAATTCAGGGGGAATCCTGATCATGAGAAGGAAATTCATAGAAGAATAAAAATAGGTTGGATCGCATACGGCAGACATTGTCAGCATCCTAAATGTATGCTTACCATTATCATTGAAAAGGAACGTGTACAATCAGTCCGTTTTACCAGTGCTGACATAAGAGGCACACAGTTGGAGACTCACAAGGAAGCTTGAGAACAAGTTAACGACCACGCAAAGAGCGATGGAACAAAAATTGCTAGGCATAACATTAACAGAAAGAAAGAGAGCGGTTTGGATCCGAGAGCAAACGGGTATAGACGATATTCTCATTGATATCAAGAGAAAGAAATGGAGCTGGGCAGGTCATATTACGCGCCGGTTGGATAACCGTCGGACCATTAGGATTACAGAATGGGTAGCAAGAGAAGGGAAACGCAGCCGAGCACGCCAGATGACTAGGTGGACCGAGGAAATTAGGAAATTCGCGGGCACTTTATGGAATTGGTTGGCGCACGACTGGGGTAATTGGAGATCGAAGGGAGAGGCCTTCGCCCTGCAGTGGACATAGAACAGGCTGACTGTGATGATGAAACGGAATGTTTTATTTTGGCCCACTCACAGTTTTCCTCTATGAAAATGGTCATTGTCTTTACGTTTCATTTATGTTTCCTTCTTGTGCCTTATGTGACCGTTGTCCTTTGTTTAACCTCCGGGACGTCTACTTTGTGTGTACTGCGTGTTTACTCATCCTAACGTATACCTCATGGAAGTGACCTTTATTACACCTGTAGGATGTGTCATTTACACTTACGGCACGATGTTAACTGGATGTGCACTGTGTGCTACCCGAGTGTACACTTGAGGGCACATGTAGGTGACATAGAGTGCACATAACAACTGTCTCTGCATATAATACAGACACATCTATGTGTACTGTGTGACAGCCATTGATACACTAAACAAGAGTCATTGTAAGTACTAAATCTTGACTTATCTTTTCATTTGCCCCAAGAAAACAACCCTTATTATAAATTCTTGTGGGATGTGTCCTTTGTGTTTACGGCAGGATGTTACCTAGGTGCGGACTTCATTGCACACGTAGGTAACATAGAGAAATAATCTAGTGGTGCACTCTATGTTACCTACATGTGCACTTGAGTGCACATGTGGGTAACAGAATGTGCGCGGTAAGCATCCTTTGCCAATAGTACACTTAGATCTATCTGTACTGTATGTTAGTCACTGGCAGATTCAGGGAAGAGGCACTGCTTGCCCCCCTCTCACTGGAGACATGCCGACCGGCACTAATTGTGGCTATTTGTGCGGAAAATTGAGCATGCCATGAAATAGGATGGTGTATAGTGCCTTAAGCCATGCATTCTCTTAATATATAAAGTATTTAATAGTTTTCCAGCCACTATTCCCCAGTAGCAAGTCAGATGCAAAAATCTGAAGCATTTATTCTGATATGCAAGAAGTTCATGAAAGCTTTGTGCCAGCTACGTTATGAAATATAGTTGATCGAATGTTTAAGACGGTTCTCATAGCAGGCGTGTTTCACGTTCATCGCAGGCGATTGCCTTGATGCTCCGCTTTGCCTGCAGTTTGTGAAATATTCTGCTTAATTTATACATCTGGCTTATGAAAAAGTGGAGACAACAGGACTTTTGTGATTGGAGATTATTGCAAGTTTGTAGTGTGCTTGCTGGCACAAGATAATTATTTATTTTGCTGCTAGCACTAGTGCAGTGCGACTTTTAGCATACATGCACTAGCACATCTGCCAGTGAGAGCACTGTGTCTTTTGCAGTTTGTAAAATTCCTTGCCTTGTGCCCTTCATGCAACCACCTTTTTCAGTACAAGAAAGGGAGCATTATGGCTTCTAGTTGTAATTAATATTATTACAGAAATATGAGCATTATGTTACCTGTGTGACCAGCAGGATGTCACCTGTGTGTGCACTCGATGTTACCTGGCTGTGTACTCCCTCGAGTGCACATCCAGGTAACATAGAGTGCACCCAGTGATTATCCTTTAACACATGCTACAGATAGATCATCCACCTGAAAATGTATTAACTACTGGCGTATCAAAGTTTAAAAAAAGGAAACATGAAGGAGGGGTGGTGCGCCCTCCCTGTCTATCTTGGCCGCATTGACGGGAACGCGCCATTAGCAGTACATACGCACATCAAAGCCTCATGCAGCAAATTATCGCTCACTACAAATAACATTTGCGCGCTGGCACGACGCGCAGTTTCGATGGCTTGCGCTACATCAACCGAAAAAGAGGCGAACGCCACCGGAGCCAATCCACAGCTTTGCTGTGAGCGTATGTGAATATACAACCTACCATTTAAGTAGCTGTTCGCGGTGTTATATTGGTTTCACGATAGCCTCATTGCACGTAAATATCTAATACGTACGTTACAATTGTCGCTACGCCCCCCGTAAGATTTCTTTGCAGCCGTCAGGGGGAAATCCAAGCGCTGCCACCTCCAAAGCTGGGCTGGAGCAGCCGCTAACTTTCAGAACACTTAGTTCGAAGGAACGTAGTGAAATTGTATATCTATAACGTTTCTGATACTCTAAACTGAAAGAAAAAACTTGAACGTTGGGAGACGCTGCCACTGCTCCACCTCAAAACCGTGGTCTATGAAGCACTTTTCGAAGCACACGTTCGACTAGGAATGGTCACGGGAGGACCCTACGAACTAGGCACCTGCGGCACCCCGCAAGGTTCAGTCCTCTCCCCACTCTTATTTAAAATAGCCATGCACAAACTCTCCACTCGCCTCACTGCAATCCCGAACGTGCGTCGCGCCATTTATGCGGACGATATTACGATCTGGCCGCCGGGCGGATCGCTAGCCATGCTCGAACACTCGTTACAAAGCGCGTTGGAGGCTACCGAAGATTTTCTTTCAAACACGGGCCTAGAACTCTCCCCCGCTAAATCAGAGCTACTGTTATACCGCCAGCCCAGACAGGGGGTCAGAAATCTTGCGCCTCTGGAAACTCTGCCGATAGAAATTCGAGCTAAAGATGGGCATCCCATACAGAGGAGGGACTCGGTCAAGATACTGGGTCTCCTCATTGATGCCAAGGGCTGTAACTCGACAGCCCTCAACAAGCTCACTAGACAGGCTAGTAATGTCCTAAGACCTGTAGCGAGCGTCTCAAATCGAAGAGGCTGTCTTAAAGAGGATAATTTGCTGACAGCTTATCAGGCATTCTTCCTGAGTCATGTCATTTACATCGCGCCGTATTTTAAGTGGGGTAAAGCGGAAAAGGCCAAGCTCGACTTTCTAATCAGAACCGGTCTCAAGCGCGTGCTCGGCTTTGCGCAGTCCACAAGCACTGAGAAGCTGCTGGAGCTAGGACTCCATAACATCATCGATGAGCTAATAGAAGCTCACACAGCGGCTCGGATAATAAGACTTTCATCGACTAAGCCAGGGATTAAGATTTTAGAAGAAGCAGGAATCCAACCCAGACATATACCGGTGACCAAAGTTAGCTTGACCCGGGAAACCAGAGCTCGTATCATGGTTGACCCCGTCCCGCGAAACATCCACCCAGTGCATAACTAGGGTAGAAGACTCGGGAGAGCGAAGTCCATCCTTAAAAATATCAATCAGCAGAAACTAGATGCCTTCTTTGTCGATGCTGCCAAATATGACAGTGGCGATAAGTTCACTGTCTCGGTGGTAGACGCGGGGGGCAACCTGGTCAATGCAACCTCTGTTTATACTAAGTTTGTCCATGTGGCGCAGGAAGCGGCGATCGCTCTGGCTTTTCAAATCTCAAAAGTTCCCGCTATCGTCTTCTCGGACTCGCGCACAGCGGTTAGATCCTTCTCGTCCGCCCTCATATCTGAACAGGCGTACAGTATTGCGATCAAATCACTTCAATGGACTAGGGAGAGTACCGAAGAAGGATAACAAATCTCGTGGTTTCCAGCCCATCTAGATAGCTTAATTAACCCGCTTGGATGTAATCCGAACGAGCAGGCCCACCGGAGAGCACGCGATTTCACGCACCGCGCTGTCGCGGGTAGCCAGGCTTGGAACGAGGTCAACATCCACAAAGATCCATTAAGGACATTCCACGAAATTGTTTCCCATTATCGACTAGGCAGGAGGACATTTCCGCCCCCTCACCCCAAATTGAACAAACCTCAGGCTACCACACTAAGACTCCTGCAAACGCGTTCATATCCCACTCCTCGGTCTCTTAACAGGATAGATCCTGAACACTCACAGTCGTGCCACAAATGCGGTCATGACTCATGCTCCTTTGACCACATGCTCTGGCTGTTCCCAGCCCTTATTTAGTTATTTATGTATTTAGTTGTAGGTATTTAGGTATTTAGTTAAGTGTGGCATGAAGAATGTAAACGTGTTGCAAAATAGAATACCTACGAGATGACGCGCATAACCAGATTTAACGGCTTGCTCATGCTAACGCTTTGCGCCTTTCGTTTATGTTCTTTTATTTCATGCGTTGGATTTGCTCTACAAGATGGCCTCCCGCCCTCCGCTGTTTCCTTCTTAACATGAAAGTAAATTTAGCAGTTTATTCTGTATGCTCGCCACTTTTTACATAGCAACTATACTTTCTGATCAATTATTACGTATTCGTAATTACATAATGACAAGACAAAACTTATATAAGGACGTAAACCTTTAATATCTTACGGCCATTGAAGGCAGTGGCAGTACTGATATTTAAAGTTAATAGAAATATTTGCAGTGCATCAAGGGTGGAAATTTATTGCATACACACACAACATTGTCATGCACAATAAATGCTTGCTAGTTTACGTAACAATCCTACGTTAGGCAATAAATTACGCTTATCCCACTGGCGTGCGATTTGCATATGATAGCATCAGATAATTATTCATGATTTATGACATGAATCAGTGATTATATAACAAGGCTCTTGTAGCCTCTAAACTTTCACATGATAAATGCGTAAACGGCTGGTCCAGTAACAGTTATATATTCATTTCAATCTCGAAAAAGATAAATTTGTGCATCTATGGAAAATTTCCTAAATGGAGGAAGGGCCGGACAAATGCAGATGAAGCAGATGTAATGTTCAATGCTTCTGGCGGTTTGACCGTATGTCTCCGCGTCATATCAGCGCCAGACCTCGCTCCTTTCTCTCCTCTCATTGACTTATCATACGTAATGACTACGATTTTTAGTCATGCGGCGTAATCTCAGTAATCTCGTCTCTGCATTACATCATCACTTCCAGTCTCCTAATCTTTCTCGCTTCTCATGTTAAGCTATCGTACGCTGGAATGTTGTCCCCACATTTCACCATTGCTCCCGATGTTTCTTTACTTTCTTCTCTTCGCTCATTCGGCAGTTACTCGCCTCCGCCGCATCGCTAGGCATTGCATCATTGCATCAATTCAGAGCCAATAATGATTTCAAGATGATGCAGGTGGTGCAAAGCCAGAAAATGTGCCTTGATCGAAAGGCTGAAAGAAGAAGGCAGCCAGTCTGGCGGCGAACCAGATGACGCCGAACGCGTGTCTCAAAAAAGGTGATGAAAGGATCACTTTTCACATTAGCGGCTACGTGACTACGAAAGTTGTTCTGAAAACAAAGTGTGCACACTGTCACAATATTCCACTAACCAAGAAAGATTATGTTAGCCACCTGAGCGCAGCTGATTACACACGTCTAGCAGCGGGACAAGGCAGGCTTGGTGAACCCGTCTGGCCATCTCTTCAGACTTATCAGACATTTTGAAAACGTTTTCGCATGGTGTTTCAGTATTCGGAGCTTCATCACGAAGCGTGGTGCATGAATCGCGGCACTCACCTGCAGCTGAAATTACTGCTTTCTCTGTAACTACTCATCTCCATCTTTTGCAAACTCTTTGAAACGCGCGAACGCTAACCACCGCGAATCTTGAAAATATCTGAAATTAACATGCTGTACGTGAGACTGGATTATTGGAATCTGTTTTAAACCTTCTCATATACTGCACTTTTTAACGTGAAGCAATCCCAGCCCCTCGCATGAATATTTTATTGATGTACAGTGATCCCTGTAGACAGACACAAAGCCGATGCATGACTCACCCCAGCACATTCCGAAACGTCCACTCTGTACCTGTTTATAAGAATATTTGTTGCCTCCCGTTGTATTTTGGTCAGGCACAGAACATTGGAGATCTCTATATTTGTTGATTATAATTATTACATACAAAAGCAGGTTTGTATTCCTGAACAATTTTCTGAGGTATTTGACATAATACTTTTACGCTTGTACATTGCTTGCCGTATTTTTGATTCGGCAGGTACTTCTTTTATATAGCAAAAATGCTGGTATACCTATTCCTTTATATTAATTGTATCTGGATATCTGTAATGTCTCTTTCTTTCGGACACCTCTTGTGTAAAACCTTATAAAATAATGTTTACCTGGCATTGCTTTTATTTCTAACGCCTGCATTCAATACAAGTTTCGTCTAAGGACGGAGAAGCTCGTTGCCACACGCTATCTCCGAAGCGAAATATGCTGTCATGATATGCGCCTATGCGCCTCTACTCTTTCTATCGTTTCTCTTAGGCTCTCTTTCGGTGCTCCTTTGATAATGAAGTACCAGCCGATTAAAACGAATTGTCGAACGAAGTCATTTGGATATGGCTGTAAACCACTGGCAACCGGGACTGAAAAGCGCATAGTGGTGAGCGAAGCTGTAACTGCACCTATGTACTGAATGAATCAATGAATGTCTGGTTTTTATTGGCGCAAGGTCCAGGTATGGCCAAAGAGCGCCATGCCAGTTTTAGTGACTTGGCAGTGTAGCGATGGATTCTATAAAGTTGAAGTGACGGGACTGTAAAAGGGCCTAAAACATAGTCGCTTTAAATGAGTAAAATCTATATAATAAGAATATGGCGATGACATATGACCTGTACTATGAACATTAGGATGCATTTCAAAATCATGATACAATGTATAAAATATATCAGATTCTAAAATTGGCTAGAACACTATTGCCTCCTTGAGCCTTTGAAACACAAGGGCCTGGAGGCATGTGATATGCAATACAATTATCGCAGCGACATTCTCTGGAACGAGGATGCTCTACGAATTTAATGGACTTATAACAAGTACCTATGTGCTGCAGTTGACTGCGCGAGGAATTTAGCTTTTTTTTAGTACTCTTAATTATTGCACGCATCACCCTTTTGCCCAATCACCCATGCGAACAAGTTTGTTTTCGTTCTCACCTTGTGCGTACGACTTCATGTTGCCAGTTTCTACTCACGTACAGCTCCCACATTATAGTTTCCAAACCCTAGTATCGGAACTAGGCCACGCTGATACCGTTCTACAGATCATTTTTCGATTATTTTGCTGCACCAGCACTAAAACAACGCTTAAAGGTGGATATGTTGTATGTCGTACCGCACTATTGAAGTTATATAGCCTCCAAGTGTCTTGCGTGGAACCTGAACGCAAGAAAGCTACAGCGCAAAGCAGACGCCCCTGGCTTTCCACTTGTTTCCCGAGCCTAGAAAGCCCACGGGTTCTAAAACCCCTTAAACTTCGTAACGATGAGCAAAACATGAACAAGGTGAATGGAGGAGCCAACGTTTCGACAAGTGGGCTTGTCTTCTTCAAGGCGACCTATGCTTTCCTCGCCACAGTATATATAGGTGGGGTTCTTCTAAAGGGGCCGGGGTGTGAGGCGGGAGGACGCGGAATTGAGGGAAAAAGCGTTAGCGTGTCGAATTGAGTGTAAAGGAACGCTGTGTACAAGGTCAAAGCCTTCCCCCCCCCCCCCCCCCCCGCAACCCAGTCTGTCAACACACGCGCGTCAGCCGGCGTGTCAAGGGCATCTGATACGCCGGCTGACAAAAAAACAAGAGAAAGAGACAGGAAAGTGGAAAAGAAAAGGGGAGGATACGCCAAGAAATCAAACTAAGTGTTGTTGCCTATAGCTTGAAGTTTAGCATAGCGAATAGATTCTAAAGCTCCCTTTGAAACGTTTATGCCTATTGGTTGCAATGTCTTGAACTTATGGATAAGGTATGATTCTCTGTTTTTTGTTTCTCGTTCAGAACGGAAATTTGACTGTAAGATGTAGAGTTTAAGTTCATCAAAGTTATGACCTGGTTGGTTGAAATGCTCGGCGGCAGCTTTAAGAAGCTTTTCCAGCCCCACCAACGCACCTGCAGTCACGGTTTACCTGATCCAGGCAGTTGTCCGCCAGGAGTTCGAAAACATGGGCCTTCACACCATCTGCTTGGCCCATCGCCCTGATACCCATCCGGCTTCTTCGGTTCCGCCCCGTCCCGAATCTTCTTATCCACCACGCTTCCGCAACCCAGCTGAATGGCGCACTGCTGACGACAAGCCCATTTGTTTTCACTGCCGTCGAATCGGGCATGTTTCTCGGCACTGTCGAAGTCGCTGGACTTCCCCGCACCGGTCTGCTTATACTGCCTACTCTCGCCCCTCCGGTGGCCCTTCTCGTCCTTATGCCGCACGCTCCGATAATGCCGCCACTGACTCTCCTGCGCCGAACCGCCCCTATTCTCGTTCACCTTCGCTCCAGCGACGACAATCTCGCTGATATGATTAAGCGCACCAAATACGACCGCAATACTTATATAAAGAAAGTACGCGTCGCGTAGGACTATACTATGAGAGACTCACAACTGCCTCGCATAGTCATGTGGAGAATGTTGGTCTGAAGTTCTCCCTCCAATTAGATGAAACCATGTCTTTCTTCCTAACCCGTAGCGCTTACCGGACGGTACCGAGAAGAGTTTTTTGTCTTTGCTGAAACTATTTTGGCATAGGGAGGAGCAATAGGTTATGGTGATAGAAAATGGCGTGAAGTGATGTGGCACCTGTCACAAAAGTTCAAGGCGTTCGCAAACCAAAACAATACAGAAGAGCAATGGCGCCCACATGTGCTCCTCGACCCTACGCAGACGCTTCTCCACGAAATATGGCACTGAAGCACAACTGTAAACAAACGAAGCTTTTACTAGTCGACGCAATGGAAGAGCACAAAACAGTAAATTGCAAGTTGTCCAGGTTGTCGATGTCATAAGAAGCCGGGGACGCCTTCTGCAGGCTTTTTGCAACCAGTGAAACCACCTACCTTATCACCATTTGAAAAAAAATTGGTATCGATTTCCTGTACCCTCTTCGCAAGGGTTCTACCAGCCGTCGCTGGATAATTGTGTGCGTCGACTACTTGACGCTCTATACAGACACTGCGGCGCTTACATCTGCTGCCACCGCCGATGTGTCGTGCTTTCTTCTTCATTCTGTCAACCTGCGTCACACCACTCTACATGTTATAAGTGACCATGGACTGCAATTCACCGCCGACGTTGTTGAAGAATTGCTTCGCCTTTGCGCTTCTGTTTATCAAAATTGAACGCTGTACCACCTACAAACAAATTACCTCACTGAACGCACGAATTGTACGCTTGCCAACAAGTTGTCACTGTACGCCTTAGCTGATCACAGGAATTGGGTTTCCGTGCTGCCCTTTGTCCCGTACGCACACAATACAGCCAAGCATGAAGTTTGCTCGCAGTCCTCAAACGTTCTTGGACATAATTTTGCCATTGACAGTGAACGAAGACACATCCATTTCGCAGACATTGTGTCGTGCTGAAGAAGTGCGTTGGCTTCATCGCTTAAGAATACTGTCTTCACAAGTTTCAACCAAGGCACGCGATGACGCCCGGCATATACATGTCACTTTCGCTCCGGACGATCATGCGTCACTGTGGACACCTCTACAGAAGACAGGCTTGTATCGCAAGCTCATCTCAACGTACAGCGGTCCATTCGTGGTACTCAGCCGAATAAGTGACGTCAACTACATCATCGCAAAACCGACTGCCAATAAACACGGGTCGCGGAAGAATTGTTCACTGTGTTATGCAATATGATCACTTTATTGTATTTTTTAACCGCCTATGTAATGCATGTAAAGGGCCTTTAGGGTATGTGAATAAAAAAAAAGTGGTTCATGTGGCCCGCCTGAAGCATTACCGTCAGAGGGTTCCCGAATCGAGAACTGCGAATTATGTGGATGCCTAACTCACTCGACGAGCTTCGTCTGCGCCGGAGGAAGATGTTAAGCTGCGCGGCGGAGCCGGAGAAGAGGAGATGGAAGAACTGCGTGCGGTGTAAAAAAGACGCGATTGCCTGCAATCTCGTCTCCACGCTCACTCGATCATTTTGTAAATAAATCCATCTCATGCGTAACAATATTTTTGATTAGGTATGACTCTGACATCGTCACGTCAACTCACTTGCATAAGTCGAGAATGCATTCGCTGTAGCTCGTGAATGATTCACCCAACTACTGAGGTCGTTGCCGCAAACACTGCTCGGCGCGCCGCTTGCGAACATCAGGGTGGCCCAAACGTCCACCAAAGCGTTCTTAAACGCTGACCACATCTGGCAATGCCTCTCACCTTTCTTGCAGCAGAGGCTGGCCACACCCACGAGGTAGAAAAATCACGTTTTTCAGCTTTGCGGCATAGTGCCATTAGTTGCCATTTGGCATCATTACCAGCGCTGAACCCCATGCCGAGCGCTGGTTATGATGACTGGTCAGCGTTTATCGTCTCGACTACAACAGACTGGAATAGCGTTAGGCTATAGGGGCCCCTCTTCCCTTATAGTAGCTATCAGCCTTGATAGCGAAAAGGTTCACCTCACGCAAACAAGCTACCCCGCCTACATTCTTGTATGAGTTGCGGACGCCCTCCTCAGGACAGGACTTTTCAGCTGTCAGGTCTACAAAACAGTTGTCTGAGACGGCCACTGAAAGTTTGTCACTATACCTTACATGCACAAAATATCCCACAACATAAAAATCTGGGTGCTCGGGCAAATGTTATTACGGTTTTCACCACCCCGAACAACCTGAGCAAACAATTCAAGCGCAGCAATACAGTTCCTGATACAAGAATAGGCTGTGACACGAACTATAGAACCCAGTTTGTGCGCGGCCAAGCAGGCGTCGTATACCGGATACCACTATCGTTTGGTAGATACTATGTCGAGCAAACCGGTCGCTGTCTAGATGTTATGCGCAAAAACCACTGCAGCTGCAGTGTAACGGAAGGTGGTGATAGGTGGCTAGCAGCCCACTGCAGCACGTGTGGTTGCTAGCCTCCCTTCCAAGACTGTTCCCGTTGTGCGCAAGCACAAAGGATAAATAATCACATTATTAATTGCAAATGCAAATATTGAGAAACTAGGACAACACTGTGTTAGCACGCCTCATTAGCTTTAACAAGCAAGTAATTATCGTATACGAATTATTTTCTGTGTGTGCATGCCTCAGTTGCTGCATGGCATATAGAATCTAGTTATCTGACTTACAAAAAACATTCTGTTGAAAGTTAGATCTCATGTGTGTCCCTTCCCGTGTCCTTGGAAAAAATGATTCGCGCTAAAGTACTTTATAAAACATGTCCTTCCATATAAAGCACTTAAGAGCACAGTCTTCAGAGCAATCCTGCAGCCACACACTCGTAAGCGAAATTAAGAAACAAGATTTAGGTTATGACGAACCACAACGACGTAAACCAACCGTTAGGAAACATGCAGTACGGCGACTAGGACTGATATGAAGTGCAGAACCCAGATGCGTGATCGGCATCACATATTGGTGACTTGAACGCGACGCCTCGCGGCTACCAAGAAACCAATGACATTCTGCTTCAGATTTGAAGATGAGGGCGTTCAAGCCATGCGTGCACTTGATGTGGCGCTGCTTGACTGATACTATCCACGCGGCATTCTTAATTTTAAAAGATGATGGCCTGTAAAAACGTCTTAGCTGAAGTCCCTGCACTGGCGAAAAAGAGCTTTTAACAAGCATGATGGGCTACCAAACACCGACTGATTTGAAAAGCAGAAAAATCTCACGCTAGAACGTACACAAAATGCTGAAAATACGTTAGAAAAGGAGAAGAAAGCATACAGAGAATTTCGAGATTTATCATGGACTAAAATGTTAAGCACTCTGGAAGCGGTGTCCTTTCTTATGTGGGTAAAATTAAGCATATTATTTTGATTTAGCTCCATCGCAAACTGCCGATTTACAATGTACACCTGCAGTGCCTATGAGTTCGCCCATTTTAGTTTTAAGATTTTTTTTCTGCGCTGAAATTCTTTTATTGAAAAGAAAATCTAGAGGACATTCCTCACCCTGCGCCGGAAAAAACCCACAAAAATAAAGAGACCCTAACAAGGGTAAAACTATATTCGTGGCCCTCTATCGAAGCGAGACGCAATCTCTTGGGAGCGAATAGGTTTACAGAGGTTCCCAGGACATCTAGTGCGGTCAAAGTAAAAAAAAAATTCTCCAACCGGTGAGCATTGCCAAGCAAGAGAGATTGCCGGCGGCGTCGTCACTCCGACTGCGACTGCGAGGTAAGGTTTCGGAGAAGCGGCGCCGTGTGTGAGAGAGCTCTGTGAAAGAAGCTGCCGTGCATGTTTTATTGCTGCGAGAGATCGAAGAAGAAGCCCTCTCGCAAAAGCGCTTTCATCTTCACGTGTTGATTCAGAGTGCCGCACGAGAAGAAAAAGAGGAACTGTAAAACGTGACACCGACAGGGCTAGCTTTTGTAGAAAGAGATGGGCTTCTCTTTCTGGATATTTTGTTCGGCCAACCTAGACAGATATTTTTGATCGTTTCAGTGATACCTTCGAGTATCCGCATTTGAAACTCTTTGCGTCTTCTTTTTAGATGGAGAGCATGGCCACTCTGTCATTGACAAGTAGATGGGGCTGGTTTCACAACTTTTTCATCCCGCGAGCTGTTCGCCACCAGCTGACTCCTTCCCTGTCTTGTTCACTACCCCATTTCGCCAGCGTCCATTCTTGAGTAGAGGTAGCTCAGTGAACGTAGGTGCAAGTAAACCAAGTTTTTCTTTCACTGGTATGTTTGTCGCACAACAACCTGATTGTGTCAGGCAAGCAGAAGGTTCTTTCAAAAATATTTAGCACCTGGACTAGAATGAGAAGGTCTTTTTACCCGTGTACTTAGATTGAGGTACACCTTTCAGATCACCTGGAGGTCCAAATTATTCCGGAGTCCCCAACTACGACGGTCCTCGTAATGAAAACGTGGCTTTGGCACGTGAAACCCAATAATTTAATTTAAAATTGTTTGAGAAGGTCTTTTGCAAGCACTGTTTGTGGACTGTCTCGGGTGCTTCAGTTTTCGCACGGTACAGAAGCCAGAGGTACGTTGCGCAAATATAGTTTATGATTTTTCCTCCAAATTTGGGGAGAGGCTATGGAGAGGTATTATATATAACAAATGAAACTCGCCATACTTAGGTCTCATAGTTTAGTCTTCCTACTTTCCTGGTGCTTCGAGTTATTGGTCGGGCTGCATCGGAACTGTTCTAATAAATGCGTCCGCTCTGAGGAAGAATCACGTTTCTGCTTCGTCGTGAAGGTTGCAAACCAGTGCAAGGACGCTGAAAATCCACCGTATGCAAGGCAGAAGTGCAGTCTGGCAGAATATGCTGTCCTCAAAAGACGCAATTTCCATTGCCTGTTTAGGTACTTTATCTTGTTGTTGCCTAGTGAAGAAACACCTTTTGCTTTTCACTTTTAAGCTAGTTCTTCATGGAATGTACCTCTTCTTGATAAACATGTTTTACCGCGATTGCCTCACATGTCTGAAATTGATCACTTCAGAGGGCTGAAATTCCCAAAGAGCAAAATTTGAAAATCGCTATTATCCTGTGAAATGCTCACGCGTAAACTGACTGACTGACTGAGTAAACTGAGTGAACTGACAGGCAACAAGCTTGAAGCACAGACATCGCGATGCATATGGTTAAAAATTCACAATAAACACCGTCACATAGTGACACTGCTTCCACAGCAGGCCGTCCATTGAGTAATGACGATGAGCAAGCACTCTGTCATATAAAACCGATAAGCCACCCTTAACCGTCCATATGCCAGTGAAAGCAAACAAGTGGAACAGTTCGCAGTATATCAGACCCCTAATTGTAACCTTTCAGGGCAAAATAATATATTATTCACGAGATTGAGTCACACCATCAATTAAATTGTACTAATGATAGACATGACGTTAAGATACAGGAAGAGAGCGGTTTGACCGGAGAGCAAACGGGGATAGCCGATATTCTAAATGATAATAAGTGAAACAAATTTAGCTGGGCAGGTCATGTAATGCGCAGGTTGGATAACCGGTGGCTCATTAGGGTTACAGAATGGGTGCCATGCAAAGCGAAGCACAGTCGAGGACAGCAGAAGATGGCGGAGCGACCAAATTAGGAAATTCGCGGGCTCCAGTTGGAATTGGTTCGCACAAGACAGGGGTAATTGGAATAACAGGGAGAGGCCTTGTTGTGCAGTGGACATAAAATAGACTGATGAAGATGACGAATTAGGATGACATTCTCAAATTTATTGAAGGTGAAGATAATAAAATGGGGTGTTAAAAAAATCTGGCAGAACCCGCCTCACGATACCTATCGACGTTATCACGATTATTCTTACGAAAGAAACTGCGAAACCATTGGCAGTGCACGTGGGACGCGCAAACAAATAATAAGCTCCACGTGATGAAGCCACAGTTAGGATTGTGGCCCTCTGGAACAAAATGACGCCGAACAGATGTCCTATTCTGTTGTCTGAGAATAGAACACACATTTGGGAGCTATCATTTTCTACTTACTGGAAGTGAACCTCCAAACTGTGGCAGATGTGGTAAAAAGATGACTGTCCTCCACGTGCTCCTGGAGTGTCGGGAAGCCAAAACGGAGAGAAAGAAACATTTTCAGCTTGCATACCATTATTGCATCCCTCTAACCCGGCTATGTTTCTTGCTAAAGAACCGCTCTTTAACACCAAGGCAGTCCTCAACTTCTTAAATGATGTCGTTCTACATGTTATAAGCCCAATAAATTCGTAGAGCATCCTCGCTCGAGAGGATGCCGCCGCGATAATTGTTTTGCATAGCACGTGCCTCCAGGCCCTTGTGTTTCAAGGGCTCTAAGGAGGCAGTAGTGCTCTAGCATTTCTTATAATCTTATATATTTTACATATCATGTAATTCTTTTGAAATGCATCTCAATGCTCATAGTAGAAGTCATACGTCATCGCCATAATATTAATATACAGATTGTAGGCACTTTAGAGCGACTATTCTTAACGCCCCTTAACAGCCACGACACACCAATTTCATAGAACTCATAATTACACTGCGAATTCATTACCACGATCATGGTGCTCTTTGGCCATACTTAGCCCTTGCGCCATTAAACATCATTCATTAATTAATATGATTGCAATTCAAGCAATCTACCGACACACCGGATTTCCTAGATGCCTTTGTTTCGAATCTTTAGTGTCAATTCTGAGATTTCGATTGATACGGCTATATTTGACATACGATGTATCCAGAACCGAGCTTCATCGATACCGCAGCAACGCTGCGGATTAGCCCTCCATTTCATTCCCAGTTATGTGCGGGTAGTAGAGATTCCCGTGATTCCATTTCTTTTCGCTCCTAGTAATTGTGAGAATCGGACCATGCCCACTCCTGGAGTGGTTGGAATGGTTCATTCCATTCCTCCAATAAAACGCTTTGTCCATAATTGTTTTCTACTTGCGCTTGCATGCTTAGTGACAAAAAGAAAACTCGAACTCCTAAGAGTATACCGAAGTTGTTAAGCATTACTTTTATTCTACAAGAACAAACAAGGCTTGTGGCCTCTTATCTCTTCTGAGTGTTCTTGCATGTAATCGCCCTAGTTATTATTTTATCAAGTTTAGTAAAGCGCAAAATATTGTGACGTCGACCCAACAGTTGTTATTTGAGGAAACGCAGGCAAGCAAAACAAAGATGGTTGTCTTCAAGGAGAATGCTACTGTCGCAGAAAGGCAAATCGGAACTAAAGCAATCGCTGAAGTCTGCTGGCAATTTTATTGTTTCCCAATTACTGACATAATAGTCCACACATTTTTCGAGCACACCTCTTTGGCCATCTGTTATCGCGCGTTCTGGATACTGTACATTGTGAGAAAATATCGCGTGCTTTCCAAATCACCATGGACTCGTGAAGGTGCAATCGTTTGCGACGTGACCACTTTTGGCCTGCATCCCTTTGCCATAGGTAAACCATGCTTTTGATAAATCGAATAATTCGTATGAACTGCTTGACTTAATGTAACAAGTTTAGTAAAGCTGCTGAGTTAACTAACTTAAGTTATTAACAAAAAGTTAGGCTGCTAACTCAAGGTTGCAGTCTTTAAACGCAATGTGACGTTATGACAAATAATTTTTGGGGATCATAAAAACAACTCAATGTATATAATACCGTGTTCTTCATAATTATCGTAGAAGTATTCACCTATAGAATAAAATTAGCAATTCATATAAATGACCGGTCTGGTTTAGTCCAACTGGCAAGCTTATTGGTTTCGTATATTAATTGAAATCAACATATTGCACTTCGGCACTATGTCCCATCGATCAAAAATCCATTCCGGAATATCAGTGGTCCATTCCACTCCAATTTCATCTGCGAGACTGGTGCCATCATGTTGCCATCTGGTTCCTGATGTTCAAAATGTGGAATCATTCAGGAATCATTCAAACTTCGCAGTTGCCACTCCGCAACTCTACCACTCTCGTTCGCCGGGGCCGGCAAGACCACAATGGTATGCGGAAGACTGCATTGCCATAACGCAGTGAAGACGAAGGAATGACAAATACGCAGTGCAGCAGATAAAACGATTGAGGCGGCACGATAACGATGGCATGACGACAATGGCATGGCAGTTCTGAAATAACAATAGTATTATGACGACAGCATGCATACAAGGCGTGACGACGATAAAGTTACAAAAACGAGGGTGGCAAGAAGGGTAACCATAATTTCTGTCACACTAAATAAATTTTTGTCGTACGACAGAAGTCCCTGACGTTAATAAAGGTAAAATGAGACAAGTGCTACATAGAAAACGCATACGGGGTCCTCGAAAGAAAAGCTTAGCAGTTGAAGAAAAATCTCAGTCCCCTTCCAATCTGTGAAGGATGACCAGCGAGTCTGTATATGTGGGCCCCTTAATGGCGAACTGCACTTCCGCCGCAGGTCGGCCCACCATTTCACTATCTACGGGATCGGCCCACCTATGGGGAGTGCTTAACGTCTGCTTCAGCTCCGCCGCGTGTCGGCCCGGCATTGCACTATCTTCGGTATCAGCCCACGTATGGGAAGTGCTTAAAACTTGCTGCACATCCACCGCGGGTCGGCCCGGCATTGCACTAATTTTCGAATCGGCCACCGCATGGAGAGTGCTTAACGCCTGTTTCTTCTCCGCCGTGGGATCGGGTCGGCATTGCACTATCTTCCGGACGACCCACGTATGGGGAGTGCTTAACGACTGATTCCCCCCCGCCGCGGGTCGGGTCTCGGCATTGCACAATCTTCGGGATCGGCCCACGTATGGGCAGTGCTCAACGCCGGCTTCACCTACCCGTGGGTCAGGTCGGCAGTGCACTATCTTCGGGAGCGGCCCTCGTATGGGAAGTGCTTAACGCCTGCCGATGAAATGTCAGACCGGTAGAACAGGAAGGATTTCGCAATCAAGTATTGTGGAATTTAACCATGTTTCCAATAATACTACAATGTTACTGGATGACAAGGAAATGAGGCTGCATAACGAATCCTGTTTCTGTATCAGGCTGCGGATATTAGAATAGAGGAATAATAGATCTGCGTATTACGCTGAATAGGTCTCAGTGGTTTTTGCACTTGCTGCAGAATTGGCGTTCGACAACCGACTGTTTAGCGTGATCATAAACGTTGGTTTTTCGGCCAGAGTTGAGTTTGTCGTAGCGGAGCTTGAACGAAGATTGTTACGCTTTTCGAAATTCGATTAGACGTCTACGGGCCAGACGAGTTTCCGCAAAGTCTTCACTAATGCCGTATTCGGTGTTCTTCAGCTTACCGCTTGAGAAAAGGATGCCTTCTTTAACTTTAAAGTGGGAGAATTTTACTATTCTTGGCCTTCGTTTCCCCTCCTGAAATGTCCCAAGTCAATGGGCGCGTTCTAGATCACGACTTTGAATAGTTACGCCCTGGTTTTTGAGGCAGTGCTCAATTGTCAATTCCTCAGAAACACGCCATGATTCATTCCGCGCATCGCTGAACCTGTAAAAAACCAGGTTTCATCTTCGGGATCCATTTTCCATCTAATTAATGCGGTCAGACAGCACGATTACCTTAGCAGCGCTGCTATTAGCGACGCTTTCTATGTTATTTATTTGTGACTTTATATTCGAAAGTGACAATAGGTCGGATTGGATCTTGGTCAACCGTGTGCCGAGTTTCCTGAACGTTTTTTCATAATCAGCAAGGGTTGACCTAACTGAATTGAGCTTCTCAAGTATGGCCGACTGCCAAATTTACAACGCCTTGAGAAGATCAAGCGTATCAGCAGAAAGTACAATTGGATCATTTCTAGGTCCAGGATTAGTCTCAATATATCCAGCCAAAAAAAGCAATTTTAATAGCATGCGTGCAGTCAAATACTATGCAAAGACCTGCTATACATTACTATACAAAGAGTACTATACATTACTCGTGCTGCCGAGCCCTGGGCTCGGCAGCACGAGTAGCGTTTTAGTAGCACCAGTGCGATTAGCGAAATGGCAACAGCAATTTGTTACCTGCGCAGCGAAGAAGTGAAGTCAGTTAGCATGCCCCATCACTGACATGCCGCCGAGCCCATTAAGCATGACGATAGTTTTTTAGGCTTTATATCGGCAATGCGAGGGAAGATGGCGCTGTTAGTCGAAGATAGCGTGCCGGGAAG
The DNA here is from genome assembly GCF_038994185.2 of Dermacentor albipictus. Classification (NCBI taxonomy): domain Eukaryota; kingdom Metazoa; phylum Arthropoda; class Arachnida; order Ixodida; family Ixodidae; genus Dermacentor; species Dermacentor albipictus. The sequence continues at coordinate 177,914,046 of NC_091823.1, forward strand.
CCAGGCCGTCAGCCGATGATACCGCAGTGATAGAAGTGGCGCAATCTGTGATGCGCACTCCAATGTTCCATGGCAATGCGAGGCGTCCTCGTCTGCTGGCAGTTGAATCAATGCAGGTTGTTCGAAGATCGGTGTTCGCGTCAGAATCCAGGACAGCACCAAGGACTGCGTAGCGAAGTGAAGTAGGTTAGGATGGCCCATCACTGGCATGCCGCCATGCCTACTTGGTTGGAGGCTCATTTCCAGTAGGGAGAAAATTATGGGTGCCAAATGTGTATCATGTTCTGAGACGACACAATAGGCCATCTCTTCGGCGTGATATTGTCGCGGAGGGCCAGAAACATAGCTGTGGCTTGATCACGTCCAGCTTATTACATGTTTCTGCGTCCCACAAGCGTTGCCAGTGGTTTACTTTATTGAATTGGGGAAAGGGGGCTAGGGGATTAGGAGTTTGATGGGTGGCGCCACAAGTCCAGGGCTCCACTGGCTTCTGCTGCTAGCCGAACGTGACCAATAAGAGCCTTCTACACCTTCGGGTCTGAGCTGGCGAGTTGTGCCTCCCGTTGCTCCAGTGTGTTGGTTAGATTATACCTATCTAAGTAGGCGTTTGAATTCGCGTGTCTATTTTGGCAGCCCCATGAGACATGGTACAAACGGTGGCGAGTCACTGCACCATGGACGGCACGCCCGTACATCGTTGGGAAAATTTTGCTCAATTTTAATAAATTTGTGTACATCCCCGTTTGAATGCTGCGAAAATCTATTGCGTCTTCCCCTTGCAAAGATGTGTGGGGGTCACCGAATCTTTGCCGCATGCCGCACTGGTGAGTAAGAATATCGTATTGCCGAATATGCCGGGTTGCTATCCTCACGATGGCTTTCCTGTCAAGCGGCGGGTTGTGAATTGAAGGGCGATGGTTGCTCTGCTCGGTTCCGGAGCTCTCGAGCTAGAGCATCAGCCCTCTCATTCCCCTCCAGGCCTGCGTGTGCCGGACACCAGACTAGTCTGTGTGTATTCTTGAGTTCCTTTCCCAGGAAGTGACTGACCTTCAAAGGGAGACGGCCGTTCATAAAGAAGCGGCACGCTTCCTGAGAGTCTGAGATGATGGCGTTGTACGACGGCCCCGTGCGTTCCCGGTCCTTCATTACCAAGGCGACGGCGAAGCATTCTGCCTTGGAAATAGAGAACGTGATCAGGGAGGCGCTTGAGATTTGGCTAGTGTTGTCATTGCCTATGACAGTGACTACCGCACGCTTCCAATTGTACTGAGAGGCGACAACATAAACGGTATTCTCTTTGTTTCTGACTAGTTTGCCAAGCCATTTCGCTCTCTCTTCTCATCGCTTTTGGTTCTCTCTTTGTGCATAATTCTAGGGACAGGAGCGACTGAGATCCTGCTTTGGACGGGGCCGGGAATATTCACCAGTACTTTGTCCAAGTTTTGGGGGTGCGGCGGAATACCCACCCTCACCAGGATCCCTCTGCCCGATCTCGTCTGGATAAGTCGGCTTCTTTGTGAAATTAAAGTTGCCGCCTTGAGCTCGGGGTATGTGTTGTATACCCCAAGGCCAAGGAGCTTGTCTGTCGGGGTGCCTACCAGTAAGCGCAAGGCCACCTTGTAGGCGCATCTGATAATAGTGTCAACCCGCTCCTCCTCACTCTTGTTGACTGTGTGAAAAGGGAGGCTGTATATTAGTTTGCTGATAACGAGCGCCAGTACTAAACGGACGGTGTCGCTTTCATTCATGCCTTGTTTCCGGAAGGTGATTTTTTGAATCATCCTTGCCACTTTTTTCATTGCCGACTTTAGTAAATTGATGGTTAGGCTAGCCCTGCCGTTGCTCGGAACCCAGAATCCCAAGATCTGAGCAACAGTGATCTCTTTGATTTGCTGATTTTGAATTTCGATTTCTATGTTCCCATTACTTTTATTCGTTTCCCGTGGATGCCTATTGTCTCCGATTTTTCGGGAGCACAGCTGAGACCACTGGCCCTGGCAAAGTTTTTGAGTGCAGTGGCAGCCTCTTGGAGGGTCTGCTCCTCCCCTGCTAGGGACCCGCGCGTGGCCCACATGGTGATTTCGTCCACGTATATAGTATAACCCAGTAGCGAGACACCATCTAGGGTCCGCGCAAGTCTACACATGGCGATGTTATATAGTGAAGGAGAGATGATCGCTGCTTGAGGCATTCCTTTTTTGGGCATTTGAAACGAATATGATTTCACATGCGATATTCCTATCGTAGCATTCCTCCCCGTGAGGAATGCTCTAATCTAATTTAAGACATTTTCTCCGCAGTCAATTATATAGAGTTCGGAAAGTATCGATTCACGTCATATTTGTCAAAGGCGCCCTTCAGGTCAAGAGCTGAAAATAGGTGCTCCCCACCCTTGCATACGCCTTTGAATACCTCTTCCTATAACAGGAGGAACGCGTATTGTGTCGAGAGGCCGTTGCGGAAGCCCAACGATGTGGCCTGGAACAAGCCTCAGTCTTCAATGAAATTTTGAAGCCTAGTGTGTATGACCCGTTCGAACAGCTTTCCAATGCAAGACGTCAGTGAAATCGGTCTGAGCCCTGCAGGGATGTCTTCTTTCCTGGTTTTGGTATTGTAATAATTTTTACAGTTTTCCACTCCTCTGGGATCTCTCCCTCAAGCGAATAATTTTCACTAAATCGCCTTGTGATCGCTTCTATAATTTTATCGTTAAGGTTATAATCATAGCGGTGATAATGTGATCGGCGCCAGGGGCTGTATTGTTCTTGGCCGGCTGGGCTGCCACAAAAACCTCTTCCGTGGTTATTGGGCCGTCTAGCTTTGCACTTTAGACGCCCGAATAATTAATTTGGCCTGTCGACATATATTTACTTGATTGCTCTCTGCAAGCCTCCCACAGTGTCCTTTACATGTTATTTCTGGATTCTTAATGCCTCACCGATTAGTGATTTTTTGTCTGACATGAGGTTCATAAAAAGACCGTGGAGATTCGCAATGCTACTCCTATTTGCTTGAACTTGGTTCTGGATTTGTTTTATAAGGTTGTGCGCGTGCATGGGGATGCCAAGAAGTTCATCACCTCTTCCCTCATCTACTTCCATTTCCTTTTGGTGGGATGTATTTGTGTCTCATGCCCGTTAGGCTAGACCAACGAGCGAGAGGCCGCAGTGCTTTAACTGTGTTTTCGAACTTCTTTTGCAATTTGGAGATTGCCAATTGGAATTCTTGGCGCTCTGCCTCAATTGGGATCTTAAGCTGTTTAATTTCTTGAGTTTGTTTTTTGTTTTCATCTATGATTTTTCTCTATTGCTGATTGTCTGTTACTGGAGTGCTAGGAGACACGACCCCCGCCAAGCTCACCTCATTGTTTGGTCAGTTGGCAGCTGCTCCTTCTGCTCCGGTCTCGGGGGGTGTCTTCGTGGCGCTTTTGTTTGCCGAGATGTTCTTGAGGTTTGGTTTCCAAGGGGTGTCCTCGAGTTTGTTGGCTTTGGTTTGGCGTGCCCTCGATGTATGTCTTGATCCTGTTCGTGATCTTCATCGGGACTTCCTTCGACTCATTGATTCCCCCGTTTTGAGCTGAACCATCGGGAGTGTCTCTGTTGCTCGATTTCGGGGAAGTCTTTTTTTCGAATTAATCCACTTCGATCTCCGTCGAGGCTGCTCGATCCGAAAAGTTCGGGGGGCGATGTTCTTTCGCTT